>NW_026606587.1:5892500-6640000 GCF_029890125.1 Rhinichthys klamathensis goyatoka | reverse complement strand
GGAAATACACATCCGTAACAGACGTGACACAAAAAAACTTTAACTTTTAGGTGGCAAAAGTACAAAAAGTAATACTACCCACCGGATGAAGAAGGGTTGGCTCTCCACAGAACATAACATATTTATTTTGTCTTATTTTTCATGTACGCATTTATGAGGGAAAATAAGATGGCCGAGAGAGCTCAACGCGCTGCAACTGAAGCAAACACATGCAAATAGAAAAAAACGCATGCAAATAGAAAAAACACATCTTCATCAGTTTCACAACACACATGTGCTCCAAATACAGAAACGCGCTGAAAAAGTTCACAACAACCAAATACAGAAACGCGCTGCAAATAACACAGACAACAACGGAAATGTTTCCAGGGGAACCAAATAAGTGACGAACCCGGCTGGTACGTGCTTATTGCTCGTGAGCTTCCCTATGCCCTACTCCCTTCGGAGGGCAGATGGCAGAGCCCTTAAAGTGGGACTTTGGGGTGAGCAGGGCTCTAGTGTGCCATTATGTAGCCGTGTGGATCGCACTTGATGAAGGGAGCAACGAAAGACAACGTAATTTCCTCATTATTTTCGCCTGGGATGTTCCCATGACAACGCAGCACGGTGTCCATTAGCTGAATAGCTGTTCTTACGACAGAAATATAATGCTGTTAACATAACGGTTGCAAATACATTTTTCTTTTTACTTTACAAGAAAGCTTTTAAAATATGCGTTATATATCTGTGTGTCTCAACTTTAAAACTTTGGACCCTACATTACCTAACATTTCTTATGAAACTTTAAACATAACATGAAACAATTTGTACAGTGTAACTGATGTATAGATAAATATCTTTCCCTCATGTTCTTCTTTTCTATCTTTTTTATTTATTTATTTTAGTTTTCAGCTCATTGCTCTTTTCTCATTCGTATATTCTGATGACATTGAACGTATTGTTAATACATTTTGTACATTGTATACAAGTTGTATGTCATAAAAAAAATTTAATCTCTGTATGTTTTGCAAAAACAAATAAATAAAGTAGAATTTTAAGCTGTAAACACCAGCACGTCCCAGCCGGGTTCGTCACTTATTTGGTTCCCCTGGAAACATTTCCGTTGTGGTCTGTGTTATTTGCAGCGCGTTTCTGTATTTGTGTTGTGAGCTTTTGCAGCGCGTTTCTGTATTTGGAGGTGTTGTGAATATTTGGAGCTCACGTGTGTTGTGAAACTGATGAAGATGTTTTCTTAATTTGCGGGTGTTTCTCTATTTGCATGTGTTTTTTTCTATTTGCATGCGGGTTTTTTTTCGATTTGCATGTGTTTTCTTGAGTTGCAGCGCGTGGAGCTCTCTCGGCCACCGTAGGAAAAACAATGTTACGTGACAGTTCCCTGTTACGGACGTGACCGCTCTGAAAGCGGCACTGAAAGACTGCTTTAAAACTTTCACAGAGACATCAAACATAAAGGACAAAGCCTTTCATTAAAGCCTGGTTCACACGGCAGGATAATTAGGCCGATTTTAGCCCCGATTTACCCCTTCCGACAATCTTAAGGATGCTCTGATTATCATAAAATAATCTAATCAGATATTCCTGCCGTGTGTGGTGTGTTAAGACTACTCTCGTCTGCTCGGAAGGACGTCGGGACCGCTCAGATCTCAAATCGGGGATATCCACCATGTTGGATTTTTTTGGCCCGATTTCTCCTCGTGTGTGGTGTCCCCCGGGGACAAACGAGCACGCAGCCTGTGGACTGTGGCGTGTAGCCAATCAGAAAGCGAGGTGACGAGGCGCAGAGGAAGCACCGGGAAACAAAATCAAAACAGCCGGCGGCATAGCGCACCAGAAAGTCCGGTGGACGTCGGAGATTCTTTGACCATCGCCTTTTCTTCTGATGTTTTTTTTTTTCGGTTAAAAACAAACTACAAACTATCACCACTGCATCCTCTTCGTCCGCCATGATTGTTTATCTCGAGGGATTTTGCAAGATTTTCCGTCTGACCTGGGAATGCTCGGGAGTCAAATCAGTTTGTGTGTAATGTGTTGATTTTGCCGTGTGGCAGCGCACCACACACTGTACGACCAAAACGGTTAGACCTGTGATTTTTTATCGCCGTGTGTGGGGTCTCTCAGGTTTGAAAAATCGGCCGACAATTTTAAAATCGTCCCGTGTGAACCAGGCTTAAGGTAAATTTCGTTTTGTATTAATTGTATCTTAATTTTAATCAATGTTTCATCAACCAATTGCCTGGATTTAATAAATAAGTAAATATAGCAGACAATAGATAATCACGACACGGAGGCGCCGGCGCGTGAACTGGAGCTCGTCTTGTGAGTCATAAATGGACCGAAACAGCGTATAAGGTAGGCCTACTTGCCTCAGGAGTACAGCGGGTGAAGTGAGGTGCGAATGTATAATGTAGAGATATACGAAAATGGAGAGAAAATATAAATCGGGCGCATTAAAAAGAAAAGAACGAGATCGTCTTTGTGTTTTATTTAACATAAGCTTACTTGGCTCAACAAGTGACACATTATTACATATGCATTCATCAGATATTTTACTTTTTTTTTACGGTTTTAATTTTAAAATGACTTGGTAGCAGAGGGCCCCATGATGAAGCTCCGCCCCCACAGTACTGAGAGTCTAGCTCCGCCCCTGCCCATTACAAACTACCTGCGAGGTTATTTATTTGGGTAGCACACATATTCTGAATGCCTTCGACAGAATTCAAATGAGCCATTTTAATCTATGCCCACCATTAATATATATATATATATATATATATATATACACACACTCACCTAAAGGATTATTAGGAACACCTGTTCGATTTCTCATTAATGCAATTATCTAATCAACCAATCACATGGCAATTGCTTCAATGCATTTAGGGGTGTGGTCCTGGTCAAGACAATCTCCTGAACTCCAAACTGAATGTCAGAATGGGAAAGAAAGGTGATTTAAGCAATTTTGAGCGTGGCATGGTTTTTGGTGCAAGACGGGCCGGTCTGAGTATTTCACAATCTGCTCAGTTACTGGGATTTTCACGCACAACCATTTCTAGAGTTTACAAAGAATGGTGTGAAAAGGGAAAAACATCCAGTATGTGGCAGTCCTGTGGGAGAAAATGCCTTATTGATCCTAGAGGTCAGAGGAGAATGGGCCGACTGATTCAAGCTGATAGAAGAGCAACTTTGACTGAAATAACCACTCGTTACAACCGAGATATGCAGCAAAGCATTTGTGAAGCCACAACACGCACAACCTTGAGGCGGATGGGCTACAACAGCAGAAGACCCCACCGGGTACCACTCATCTCCACTACAAATAGGAAAAAGAGGCTACAATTTGCAAGAGCTCACCAAAATTGGACAGTTGAAGACTGGAAAAATGTTGCCTGGTCTGATGAGTCTCGATTTCTGTTGAGACATTCAGATGGTAGAGTCAGAATTTGGCGTAATCAGATCCATCATGCCTTGTTACCACTGTGCAGGCTGGTGGTGGTGGTGGTGTAATGGTGTGGGGGATGTTTTCTTGGCACACTTTAGGCCCCTTAGTGCCAATTGGGCATCGTTTAAATGCCACGGCTTACCTGAGCATTGTTTCTGACCATGTCCATCCCTTTATGGCCACCATGTACCCATCCTCTGATGGCTACTTCCAGCAGGATAATGCACCATGTCACAAAGCTCGAATCATTTCAAATTGGTTTCTTGAACATGACAATGAGTTCACTGTATTAAAATGGCCCCCACAGTCACCAGATCTCAACCCAATAGAGCATCTTTGGGATGTGGTGGAACGGGAGCTTCGTGCCCTGGATGTGCATCCCACAAATCTCCATCAACTGCAAGATGCTATCCTATCAATATGGGCCAACATTTCTAAAGAATGCTTTCAGCACCTTGTTGAATCAATGCCACGTAGAATTAAGACAGTTCTGAAGGCGAAAGGGGGGTCAAACACAGTATTTAATATGGTGTTCCTAATAATCCTTTAGGTGAGTGTATATACACTGTGTATATATATATATATATATATATATATATATATATATATATATATATATATATATATATATATATATATATATATTAGGGGTGTGACGAGACGCTTATCTCACGAGACGAGACACGAGATTGGGTTCACAAGAACGAGACGAGACGAGATTTTTGCACAATTTTTCAGAAATCCTCAATGACAAAATTCATGACTGGAAAAATAGTATGCAGGTGCATTTTGCAATGTTTAACTAATAATCTTATAAAGTAGACCTGAAATGACATGCATTATGAGTATGAATTATCAAATGCATTGAAAGAAAACAATATACAAGCACTATAAAAGGTTTTTATTGACTGGCTTTTCTCTGTATGATTTCACATTAGTCTCTTCAGCCCTTACTGTACATTTAAGAGCTTTCAGAACTTCTGATTGAGGCTGTGTGTGACCTCCTACCTTTTTGAAGTCTTATTAAGCGCAAACAATAAGTGCAAGTGCAACCATAATCAAAGTTAGCACACAGACTCTTTATAATTGTTTTCAAATTGCCGTTTTATTTTGCACCGGCGGTTAAGGGTTAATGCGGTGAGTTCGGAAAAGGCCGGGTAGAGAGAAACGAGGCTGGTGTGTTTGTCTCTACAGTTGTTCTTGCGTTCCGATTATAAGTTCAGAAACAGAGCCTCTCTTGTCTGTTGTCCTTAAGACATTACAGTACTCTCTCAATATATTCGAAGTGCAAACTGAGACCATAGCCGCAAATAAACAGTCCAGAGATGGGTATTAGGAGACGGACTATTGTATGTTCGCGGCCTAATTTGTGCGCAATGCACATCAGGGAGCTTGTGTTTTACTTTCACTTTCGTGATCGCGCGTACTCTGTGTATAGGGAGCAGCGGTGCTCAGGGGCGGACTGGCCATCTGTGTGATCTGGAGTATCACAGAACGGCCGGTACTCCAGGACGGCCGGCGGGCCGGCCCACCACCCGCAGTCATAACCTGTTTTTTCCCCCCACTAATCTGTTTCACACTCCAGTACTGTAGGTGGCAGCAATGCACCTTTAAGTTGGATGCCAGCGCGGAGCATTATCAGCTCGGCCCAAAAAAACTGCGATCGCGGCCGAAGCAGCTGTGCGGACTGATCTTGATCATGCGAACATTATTACACAGAGTTGCGCGATCCACTGAGAAGCATTTCAATTCAGTGCAGAATTCTCTATCTCTATTATAAACCCACAGATGGCTGTGATTTAAGCGCTGATATTCTCAACATCTTGACGCAAAAAAACAGGTGAAACATTGTTCCAAGAACAAACCAGTTAGAAGACATTTCACTCCACAACTTATGAATTAACTGTAACTTAGTAAAACAAATTTTTTGGCAGAAATGTGCCTGTATTCATATTAAAAATGCTGTTATATTAATAGTCATGTAGGCCTATAAATGTAGGCTATTAAATGTAATGCAGTAATGTTTTTGTTTAGAAGTTATGGCAGTTTATTTATTTATTTTGCATTAAATATTTATACTAAATGTTTATGCTACAATAGGTTTTTAGAGAATAATATATATATATATATATATTAAAAAAATTTCAGGAATCGTTGAACCAGAATATCAAGATATTGTATTATTTCGCATATGATGGTGAAAAGTAAAAAAGTTAAAGTTAAAAGTAAAGGTAAAGGTAAGGTAAAAAAACACCACCATGTTATATGTATAATAAATATTTTTGAGTATAGCCCTTCTAGATTATTTTATCCCTTTAGCCCTCGCACACAAAAAGGTTGGAGACCCCTGGTATATAGTAACTATATGTTTTATAATTAGGGTTTCTGTAGCCAGTGACATTTCATTATTTGTATTTTATTTTCAATGCAGATGTAATGGCATTGTACATTTTGTTGTTTTTTATTTGAAGACTGAGGCTTCATTAATAAACAAAACCCCAATTGTCATCATTGTTTTTGAGATATTACTTGCTGTGAATACCTTGTCTGATATAGGTTACAGTATTGTGGCATAGTATCAGGACATCCTAGTGGCTAGGGGCGAATGGCTGGATGATGGGCCTGTTTGGGAGAAAGTCCAGGGCTGTTTTTTAGCCCCAGTCCGTCCCTGGCGGTGCTGAGCGCGCATTCTACAATAATACATTTATCAGACGTTAGTCTATGTTGCGCAACGAATCCTCCGCCATCCTCACGCGATCAGTGAACTGTGATTCGTGCTGCACTGATTGCAACGGCAACTCGTGCTGGATGAGCAGAGCAGACTTTTACATTATTTTATAATGGTTTTTATTTTTTTATAAAAACAGCAAAACGATAGTTTAGGCGAATGTGAGTGTAGCGGTGGAATATTCTATTGTAATCTCACCCTCACGCTCAGTCATGGCGATATCGCGAGACAGCTTTTCACTCGACGAGAAATCTCGTCATGTTTTAGTCTCACGAGATCTCGTGGCACGAGATCTCGTCACACCCCTAATATATATATATATATATATATATATATATATATATATTGTGTATATATTGAGAATTTGTGTTGCAAGCACCAGAGTGGCACACCTGAAATCAATGCAATTATAAGTATGACTTGATTCTGTCTGTTTGTTACCAACACCCTGATGAAGGCCAGTGGGCCGATACGCGTTGGTGTTTTAATGTTTTAGCCCTTAAAACAATAAAGGCTTTTTTACTTTTGCATCCTACTGAGTGCCTGGACTTGGATTTTCTCCAATTCTTTTTTATGATCATTTACTTTCTATTGGCCATTGGCCACCGTGCTCTCATATTGGTATCACCCATCAAAAAAATTCATATTGGCTGACCACGAATGAAAACTTTCCTTCTCATTTGTTGTTTATGTATGCCAAAATGGCGCAACTGTTCTCTCTAAAATCTTCCCCCTAAAAGCGGCAATGGAAAGAACAGTTTCTGACCTGGTAGCATCTGGTCAAAGCTAGACTTGGCCTCCGGATGACGCAGAAGAGATTTGGGGGTGAAGATAATAAGCTAAAAAAAAGAAAGAAAGAAAATGAATAAATAAATCAGTTAAAATTTCAAATTGTTAATTTAAACACCAATAATGCATTTGATGAATTTTTGAACAAATGCTCTCAAGACAGCTGAACTCACAGGTTTCCTGAAGGGAAGGAGGATCTGCCTCCTCATCACGTGGAAATAGTTGGCAGGATTTGAACAGTTTACAACAATCCAGTTGCAGTCATACAGCTGACGCACCTCAAAGTCATCAGTGATTTTCTGAAGTCGAAATAAAAGGTACATATTGACTCTGAGAACGTCTATGAAATCTTTGTGTTTGAACGCTTAGAGACATGTTAGGTAGCCAGTCTTACAGGGTTAAAGTCAGGGTCATCATTGCACATCTGCAGGAAGCGCTCTGGACGGGCAGATGAGTGCTCTGGACCCTGTGAAGGAACAAAACTCCTTTACAGCCAGCTCACACAGGTGAGTGTAGAGAGAGAGAGAGAGAGCGAGAGAGAGAGAGAGTGGAGCATGGAGATAAGAATTGTGGGTAATGCAGCCATACCATCCCCTCCATGCCATGTGGCAGCAGTAAGACGATGCCATTTTGGCGGACCCATTTAGCTTGTCCAGGGCAAATGAACTGGTCTATTATACACTGAGCTGTGTTATGGAAGTCTCCAAACTGGGCCTCCCACAGAACCAGAGCATTGGGACTGGCCATGGCAAAGCCCAACTCAAAGCCTAAGGGACGAAGGAAAGAAAGAAAACACAAGTTTCTAAGAGCGTCCTCAAACTTCCATTAACTGCAGAGATAATTTAACATGCACGGAGCGTCTGAATACCTAGAACTCCATACTCGGACAGAGAGCTGTTGCAGACAGTGTACGGGGCTTGGTTAGGGGACATGTGGTTCATTGGGATGCAAGTCCTCTTGTCCACATTTTGATCATGGAGAACATGATGACGGTGACTGCAAATGCAACAAACAACAGGTCAGTAACCTCTTACACTGAGCTGAAATCCAAAATAATGCTGCATTTGAAATGGTGGCTAAAATAAAAAGGTCTATCAAACACAAAAATGTGCCGTTACTACACAACTACATTTAATAATTATATTATTATGGTAATTCTAAAATTTTTGATTGATTGAATGATTTTGAATACTGAATGATTGTGAATGTTGTCGTTTATACCTGAAGGTTCCTCTCTCCACATCTTGGCCACTGAGACGCACATGGATGCCCTCCTTGAGCAGAGAGCCAAAGGCCATGTACTCTCCCAGAGCCCAGTCCACCATCCTGTTCTTGATCATTTCACCACGGCCCTTTAGAATACGACTCAGACCTTTACACAAAGGAAAGACGAGCATTTTTGTAACAGAACATGAAATGTGTGCATATTTATGTACTATTTTGTATGTCTAGCGTACCTCTATTAGGCATGTGACGGTATCAAATAAGTTGTCATACTATAACACATAGGTTCTCAAAGTGCGGCCCGCGGGCCAATGGCGGCCCGCCGAAACATTTCTGGCGGCCCGCGATAACATCTGTAAAACTGTTAAAACTATTGCTTTGAAAAAATGAATATCTCCGTTTAGTGGTGTTTAGCGGCATCCATAGGCATAAGCGGTAATTACATGGTCCGACCGACCGATCGCACTTGACCTCACTCCCAAGGCCACCAGGAACAGTGGTTGTCTACACAGGAATAGGAATCGTGGCCAACCGAAACCAGCACCACAAATCCCATTGCAATTTAAAAGGGTATGTTGACCAAGTAGGGCCTAATCAATATTCAATGTGACTTAATAATAATCTTAACAATGTCAAGCTTATTAATAGCCGCGTTTCCATTACCTTTCAAAATGTTCGCGGGCGCGAACACTTGCATTTTCCTATCAACAGTGGAAACAACTTAAACTAGTCTATCATTTCTGGTCATACAGAAAATAATAATGCATTATTCGCAACTACTTTTATTTGTGTAAACTCATAACAAGAAAACGTGCTTTTGTAAAATAAAATAAAACAATCAGTAGCCTAGGCTACTACGCGCTTTCATGATCTCCGTGAACTGGAGCGCGAGAACTGAAACAAAATATAGCCTATGTAGGCTAAAGCTTAAAATGTGCACTTTTAAACAAACAAACTCGAATCGAAAGCAAATACCTGATTATGTAATCCGTATGAAAGGTGGATTTCTCTCTAAAAGCGCATCTGCTTAACAGCGGAGATGGAGATATGTTTTTAGCCGACACTTAGAAAACAATAGTTTATTAATAAACAATTAAAATGCCTCGCTGTTTTTTCAGACGCATTTATTATCATTAGCCTATAACTCACCTATAAATCAGGCTAGATCAGACACGTACAGGCTATATGGCTCTTCTCATTCATCACTGCGGGAAAAATATAAATTCCAGGTTCTAATTTGGCCTTAGAAAACCAGTAAAATCGACATGTTTTCCATATTAATTTGTGAATATTTAAAGGGGCAAAAAGTCATTTAAACAAAAATCTGAAAAAGTCTGTCGATATTTACTTTTTTGCGCAGCAGTTGGTGAAGCCAGTTCAAATTAAAATTTTGTTCAACTTTGCGTTTTAAAAAGACAACAACCGTTCATTTCTCGTTTTTCAGTTACGGGTTAAAAAAGATAGATAAAAATATGCAAATCTGCAATAATGGAAACGCGACTGACAAGCAATGATAGAAATGCATGATGATGATGACTTGTTTGGTAAGCTTCTATTTTAAAAGTTTCTTTCTCTCCCCCCCAAAATTTTCACAAGTTTTGCCAGGTTTAGCCTCAGTTATGAATTAAAATGTGTTAATTGCAACTAATGTAAACTGTAGAGATGCAACCTGGTCATTAAAATAATTTCAAATGGGGTTTTCTTTTCAGTTTTTTTTTCTTCGTTTTCTCCCCCGCCACTTTGGCGGCCCTCAGTTCAATGTTGGGTTCCTAAATTGGCCCTCACCTATCAAAACTTTGAGAACCCCTGCTATAACAGGTTTAATAACTTTTTTCTTATAACAAAAATAACTGCATTTTTTGTGTATAGTTTGTCTATTTAAATGTTCAGAGTAAACAAACAACTATTTCAAACAGATTAAAGTGCAAAAGAATGATAAAGAATAGGTAACACTTTACAGTAAGGTCTCAGTTAACGTAAGTTAATGCATTAACTAACATTAACAATGAGCAGAAGCTATTATTCTTTGATAACATTGGTTAAAAAAATACAACTGATCATTGTTAGCTCAACACATTATTCAATGTTAGGGCTGCACGATTTGGGCCAAAATGATAATCACGATTATTTTGATCAATATTGCGATCACGATTAATTATCACGATTATTTGTTGATTTTAACCAAAACAAATTTTATTGCCACATAGGCTAATTATAACTGCTTTCACATCCATATTGTGCTACATTTCTGCTAATGTATGTGTATCTAAATAAAATAGGTCCTCTTATTCACCAAAATTCAGTGCATCTCCTTAAAGAATAATGAAAACAATAAAGAAAATGTAGCAAAACTTCAACAGGGCACTATTTTACATTTTGCATTGTGTAAATCTATTTTAGGAAGCAAAATATAAACTTGCATTGTACCTGCATAATGGATGTGAATAAAACACGCAAAATATACAATCAATAAAAAAACAAATATTCCATAACAGAATGTAACCAAATGAGAACATTTCAAGGCAGAACTGCACTATGGAAGTTCGATTAATGGATGAAATTCAGAGTCATTGTTATTTGACGCTTAATAAATGTAAAATGTTGTGGTAGGCCTACAGTGTCAGTGATTAGTTGTGAAGTCTTACTGCATTAATTTAATCTATTTAATTCTCCATGTGAAAGTTTATGTGCTCAAATTATTTCTATTTGTTAAACAATAGGTCAAAACAAGACGTTTGTAGGACTGATTATTGGAGTCCATTAATCGAACTTCCATGCCTCTTATGTAAGGGTTAATGCCCGACGAGGTGTCCGTTGTCAGGTTTTAATGGACGACGGCGAGGTGTAAACCTGCCTCCGCCGAAGTCCATTAAAACCTGACAACGGTCACCTCGAAGGGCATTAACCCGCTTATACCATGGTCACTTGCCAAATAAAACATTTTTAAAACATTAGTTTATATTTTAATTAGGCTAAATCTAGTTTTTTCAAATAATAACTTGCCTGACGATTTATTTAGCAACTTGAGATATTTATAGTCCGCTCAGCTTGTAGAACCCTTCAGGTTCAAAAATGCATTTTTTTTTTCATGAAACACAAAGGTAGGCATAGTTATTTTTTTATTGCACATAAAACACTTTGTGTTACACTAGTCTACACTAACCACAGCCTCCGAAGCACCGCTGTAGGTCGACTCTCCGATGCTGGACTGGAGAGCCGTCAAATAAAGTCGGTGACAGGCCATCGATGCGAGAGCAGTCTGCGGGCTTACTGGGCTCCGTCAGTCCGTGAGAGACTGAAGATGAAATAACGAACGAAGTCGCTCATTATAGTAGGCTATGTAATATCTAACTAACGTTGACTGCCTGTTGCTATGGTTACTCACACAGCTGTTGTAGGCAGCGCATTTATTTATTAATTTCGAATGGTAAACAGGCAGTTTCACCAGAACTACTTTAGGTGTCCTCTATCACTTTTTAACGGACACCCTGCAGCCAATCAGAATCGAGTATTCACCCAGACCATGGTATAAATAGTAAATATATATATGTAGTATGTACCAATTTACTAATGCAATTTACTAATGCTCACACTCGGTCTCTCACGCGCACTGTCACTCAGTCTCTCTCGCGCGCGACACAATCGGTAGGCGCGCGCTGTTGCTCGCACGCAGACACACTCGCGGTCTCTCTCGTGCACTGTCGCTCGCACGCAGACCGTAGGTCTCTCTCGCGCACCTGGGCTCATGGAGGCACGTGATCAGACACTGGTTTACGGTGCGCTAGATTGGCAAAAAAAAAGCTTTCTGTGAACTGAATGACGCATTTAAAATATCGCTCGATCACGCGAATTTGATCGTGGGAAGCCAAAATCGTGATCGTGATTAAAATTCGATTAATCGTGCAGCCCTATTCAATGTTGAAACTAACATTAACTGAGATTAATAAATGCTTTAGAAGTATTTTATGTAAGGGATAATGTACATCCAGCCGGTTGTTATCTCAGAATAAACCCCCGACAGGGTGATGAGGACACCAACGCGAAGCAGAGGGATCCTGTATCAGCCTGAAGGAAAAACGTTCCTAGCAAGCGTATAGAGCTGCTGACTTCAGTAACCCGGATGAGCCCGTGTTATCTGTTTTCAGCGGTTGTTATCTGGGAATAACATAACGCTGGACGGCGTAATTGACCAATCAGAATCAAGTATTCCACAGAGCAGTGTAATAATCTTTGATAACGTTAGTTAAAAAAATACAACTGATCATTGTTAGCTCAATATTATTAAATGTTGAAACTAACATTAACTGAGATTAATAAATGCTTTAGAAGTATTTTATTGTTAATTAATGTTAACTAATAAATGAACTAATGTTAACTAATAGAGCCTTAAATGTAAAGTGTTACAATTTAAATCAATATCTAGGACATGTTATAGTCCAGATTAAAATGTAAAAATGTTTAATTTCGAAAATAAATGGCCTATTAAGTCTTTAAGTTTTTGGCATTGTGATGGACACCAATGCAAATACAAACATCTTAATGACTGAAATAGAAAGGCTTTGTCCCAAATGGCACCCTAAGCACTCGCGGTCTTCCAACGGGTCCGCACTTTCGTGACGTAACGCCGCTTTGACCGTCAGGAAGAAGTCTGCTGCGGAGCTCGCATCAGTGCGGGCTCGGCAAAAGTGCGCATCAAGGGTGCATATCGGACCACAAAGCGAGCACCCTTCTGAGACCTAAAATGATAAATGGGACACCCTATGGCAGGGGTCTCAAACTCAACTTAACTGGGGGCCGCTGGAGGTGGAGTCTGGGTCAGGCTGGGCCGCATCAAGTATTCCACAAAAAAATAGTATTCAAGTATTCCAAAAAAGGAGCACAACTGATCCAATCTTCTCAATCTTTATTATTAACGTTTCTTCTGAACTGTTCCTCTGAATTCGAACATTCCTTTCTGTACATGATTGGTTCTTCATGAGCTGTCCTTCTGACAGTTGAAGTTCATTTTACAAACTTTCTTTGTCTTTTCCTTATACACAACATCTTTGTGATGCTTCATTTTACAAACATTCTTTTTCTTTTCCTTATAACACATATTTGTGATACTTATATTTGCTCATGTCCTTTTTATTTTCAATATGATATTGAATGTTTTTTTGGAAAGCACATTTCCTTTTATTATACTTAGAAAAACAATTATTGCTTTTGAAATACAAATATTTGCAGTCATGTCTGCCCGTCTTATTGAATTCTTTCTACACATGTATAGTGTCTCAGGCAAATTACTGACTTTGCACAAATCAAAGCAAACCTTCTTATCAACCTGTTGGACACATATTACAAGCTCAAAATGATTATTCTCACATTGTTTTAGAGCAGGGGCCTCCAACACGTCGCTCGTGGCCTGATTGGTGGTAGCTCGCCAAGGGGCCTGTTCACATATCGCGTTCACATATTTTGCGCGCTCAAGTTCGTTATTTCAAATGTAGGCGCGCGGCAAGCTCATAATTTAAGCGACGCGCTCATTTTTTCCAGGCGCAGTATGTTTGTACTTCGCGGTTGACTATGACAACTATTGACAACAAACCCACTGTAAGCTGTCACGAGACTATCTATGGTAGCCCATAAGGGATTAAAAAAAGAAAAAAGAAAGCGGCACATGCAACGATGGGCCGCACTATGTCAAGTAGGGGGCCACAAAATATCACCCCGCGAGTTTGAGACCACTGCCCTACGGTCTCATGGACTTAACGGTCACAGCCATAAACGGCAGCCATTGTAAGTCCACAAGACCAAAAGTGCATATGAAGTGTGCCATCTGGGACAGGGCCAAAGTAGCAGGACTGCTTTGTTTACGTGGTTACCGGGGGAACGGCTGCATTTCTGCTGTTGCATAAGCACCATTTGCAGTCAGAGAGTGAATGTGCATTTTCATTCAATGCGTCTCCTTCACTCGTTCCGCCATGCTGCTCATGCGTGTTGGGCTTGTTTACATCAGTGCGCGTGCGTCTTCTTTGACGCAGCATACAAGCAGTATTGTACATTTTAACCGGTTGATGGAAAAGTATTATTAAAATCCATTCTAAAAATCTGAATAATTCTTCATAAATAATTCTTCATGGTATTTTAAAGTGCCCACGATAACAATACCGCATGTTCATTATTGAGATATCATATTTCCGTATGTCAGCACATGTCTAACCTCCATGAATTGTGAAATCCTCTACGGGTACTGATGACGCCACTTGTCCGATGTTGGTCAGATCCTCCTCTGGCAGACCGGTGGACGGGTAGCTCATGCTCTTGGGCTGGCCATCCAGAGTAAAAAAACCTGCACACCAAACACAATGAATATGCTCTTATATCTACATGAAGCAGCAACAAAATGCTGGCATTTTGGGTTTTTTCAACTATCAACAAAGTCTAGTACATATGATATTGCAACTCATTCTGAACCTTCCACTTCCAGATGGTGACAGGAATATGCAACCAAAGATAAATGTGTAAAGATATTATTTCCCTTTTTTAAGGTTTAATAAATAACTTAAGGTAGGAATAAAATGGAAATTCAAACTTATTTTGTAAATTCATGTTATAAATCTTATTGTGAAGGAATCATCTGTGTTTGAATTATGAAATCAAGGTAAAAATATTTAAGTAAATAAAACAATGAAATTCTTAATTCAATAATATATATGTTCATACACACCTGGCCAGGGGGAGTCCAGCCAGTGCTTGATGTGGAGGATCTTCTCATCTTTTGAGCGAGCATGAGCTTCCTCACAAATTTTGTCATACTTGGCAATCTCTTCCTACGGACAGAGATGAGAAAAACTTTATATGGACCGCTGAAGATACTGGGCAGCTACTTGGATCTGGGCAGGACTGACTGACCTCATACTCTTGTCGTGAGACGGCACCTTCGGCGATGAGCTTCTCAGCATATTTCTGAAGAACTCCTTTCTGCTTCTTGATCTGTTTGTACATCAGTGGCTGGGTGAACATCGGCTCATCCATCTCGTTGTGGCCCATTCGGCGATAACATACCTAGTGGAAAGAAGTCATTTGCCTTACTGACGTCACAAACTCCCAAAACATGACAATAAATGATAAAAGTGTATATAAAAGACACAAAAAAACACTCTCTCACCAGATCCACCACCACATCTTTGTGGAAGGTGGCTCTCCACTCTGCGGCCACATTGCACACGTACATCACAGCTTCAGGATCGTCTGCGTTGACGTGGAATATGGGGGCATTGACCACACGGGCAACATCAGTGGGATACGGCGAGGAGCGCGCCATACGAGGATCTGTGGTGAAACCAATCTGAGAAAGAGAAGCAGAGGTGTATTAAGAGGATATTTGGTGGGGGATATTACATCACGCGTGGAATTGTTTGTGCAAAAATACCTGGTTGTTGACAACCACATGCACAGTGCCGTGTGTGGTGTAGGAGGGCAGATCGCTCAGATGGAAGGTTTCATAGACAATGCCCTGACCTGCGAATGCAGCGTCACCATGGATGTGAATGGACATCACCTGAAACAAAAACACAGCAGTTCGTTCGATCTGAGCTCATCATAACTGATCCATTTACAAAACATCCTAAAAGTACAAAGGATGTTCAGATATTAAAATTCTCATCGAAACAGATTTAGCCCAATTTATTGGTTATGTTATGGACAGTTGTCTAAACTATTTTGTTTAAATAAATTAAAAATAAAATACTAAAATCAATCGTTTAAGATCTACAAATGAATTTAGGCATTAACGTACAGTATGAAAAATGGATATTAATTTCTGCTCAAGTTTACAGTGTTATTAAATTTTTAGTGCTTTTTAAAGATGAACTTTACTGAGCATTAGATGATGGCACGGATATGCTTAAGACAACCTGCTTTATTAATTGAACTGTAAAAAATTATATGTATGAACACAAATTTCTACACAAGGACCTGTTAATGGAATATTCAAAAAAATATATCACCAAAAAAAAAAGATTGATTATTTATTTTTTTCATTTGTTGTTTTACTTTATAATAAAGTTGTCTGTATTTAGTAGATTGTGTTTAACACATTAAAGAGTGATTATCACTTCTACATACAGAGGTATAGAAATTCTGCGCTGGAATCGGACCGGCTAACACTCTGCTAATAATATTTTTTGGTATCGGGTCTTTTCTGAAAAAATGGTATCGATGCATTCCTATATTGGCATCCTTCTGTCTTCGAGAGACAATGGTTTAGAATCTGCACCCAGGTCAGTCTGTGGTTTGGTTGCAGACTCTACTATGACTGTAGAGTCCGATACGGGAGCGACACAACCGCTGGCACTTGCTACAGGTGTAAGCAGTGGTGATGTCAATGGGAACAGGCTGAACGCTTTGCTGCCGACGAGTCCTCTTCTCCTCCCACTGCATTGCTCTTTTTTCTTCGGCTAAAAGGACACCAGTCTTAACGGTGGATCGCCAATTTTCGCGGTCCGATGTCACTGCTTCCAAATCAGCCGGACAGATGCTGCACGTTTTCAAGTCTCGCTTGCAGGCGTCCTTGTAGCGCAGGGTTGGCCGTCCAGATGGTCGTGTTCCTGTGGCAAGCTCCCCGTACAGAACGTCCTTTGGGATACGACCATCATCCATCCTGCACAGGTGACCAAGCCAGCGCAGTCGCCTCTGTGTAAGGATGGTGAACATACTTGGCATACCTGCCTGGGCCAGGATGGCTATGTTTGTGATACGATCCTGCCAGGTGATGCTCAGTTTTGTTTTGAGTGTCAATAGAGTGTTATCCCAAGCCCTCTTTGCTAGTCGAGCCATGGCGGTGGCTGCTTTGCCTATCCTTATATTGAGCTCAGTATCCAAGGATAGGTTGCTGCAGATGGTGGAGCCAAGGTATGTGAAATTCTCCACTACCTCCAGGGTGTGGTCGCTGATAGTGATTTCAGGAGTGGTGTTGACATCTTGCACCATTATTTTGGTTTTCTTGACACTGATGGCAAGGCCAAACTCTGTGCATGCATCTGCAAAACAGGTGATAAGTCGCTGGAGGGCACCCTCAGTGTGTGCAGCAAGAGCAGCATCATCTGCAAACAGCATCTCCCGTATGAGTACCCTGCGGACCTTAGTCTTTGCTCTGAGGCGGGCAAGGTTGAAAAGGTTCCCGTCACTCCTAGTATGGAGGAAGATCCCGTCTTCAGAGTTGCAGAAGGCATAGCGCAGGAGCAGGGAGAAGAACACGCCAAAAAGTGTTGGCGCCAGAACACACCCCTGCTTCACACCGCACTTGATTGGAAAAGGGTCTGAGGATGACTCGCCATACTGGACTGTGCCCATCGTATTCTCATGAAATGATATAATCAACTTCAAGAGCTTGGGGGGGCATCCAATCCTGTGTAGGAGAGTGGAGAGGCCAGTCCGACTGACCATGTCGAACGCCTTGGTCAGGTCTATGAAGGCAAGGAACAGAGGACGTCTCTGCTCACGGCACTTCTCCTGTAGCTGCCTAAGGGTGAACACCATGTCAATTGTTGACCGTTTTGCTCGGAACCCGCATTGCGACTCTGGGTACAAACGATCGGCAAGCAGTTGTAGACGGTTAAGGATGACACGTGCAAAGGCTTTCCCCACAACACTGAGGAGGGAGATCCCACGATAGTTATTGCAGTCACTGCGATCGCCCTTGTTCTTATAAAGCGTCAGGATCTTAGCGTCTCGCATGTCTTGGGGTATAATGCCCCCTTCCCAGCATTTGAGCAGGAGGTTGTGGAGGTGGCCAAGAAGAGAGCTCCCCTTTCCTGCCTTGATAATCTCTGGTGGAATTCCATCACTGCCTGGTGCTTTCCCACAGGCCAGTGAATCGATGGCCTTCCCAAGTTCCTCGATGGTGGGTGGCGAGTCAAGCTCCTCCATGATGGGCAGAGGCATGGTATTTCGAATGGCTGTGTCAGCAACAATGTTCTCTCTTGAGTACAGTTCCTGGTAGTGCTCAACCCATCTCTCCAACTGTTTTCGGCGATCTGTGATGATCTCGCCGGAAGTAGATTTTAGGGGAGCAGTCTATGATGAGATGCATCCCTATGTGTCAGTAAAGTCCAAAGCAAGACGCAAGCTCGTAGCAACGCGTTATGGCTGTCTGACGGGAGATAACGTAAAAATAAACAGGAATTTTCCAACTTTTAAACAATTCATAACTTTTGTACACATTGTCATATTAGCCACCCCACTCCCCCCGCACATGCCTGTTGAACATCAAATCAGCATATTAGAATGTCTTCTGAAGGATTGAGTAATGGATGTTGAAAATTCAAAAACAAAATGTTTTAAAAAGTTATTTTAATTATTAATAATATTTTACAATATTACCGTTTTACTGTATTTTTTTAATTAAATAAATGCAACCTTGGGGTGCATAAGAGAATAATCTTACCTACCCCAAACTTTTGAATGGTAAAGTATATGACCGCATTGTCACAGCACTAGTTTGATGCAGTTTACATCTCACCCGATTGCCATCTGTGTCTCCACAGTAGAACTGATCTGCCTTAGTTTTGCCCTGCACCACCGGGTTCACCGCTTCTAGATGGGAAGGGTTGGCCACCAATGACAAGGTAATATTCCTGTCAGTCACACGATTTATCCTCCTGTGGTACATGCCCAAGTGGTACTTGACATCTCCTGAACCCTGTTACAGGTACCAACACAATCATCAGAACAAACATACTATAAGTTCATGAGATTCCAACAAAGTGTATATAGACAAAAATGTCACTGACCTCATCAGCAGCTTCCAATTTAGAGTCAAACTGACAGAAAATCTGCTCCAGTTCCTTACGGATAACATTGGCAAGCACATTCAGACGTCCTCTACAGTGACAGACAGAAAGAGAGTTTATAATTGATTCCATAAATCACCAGAACACCATGTAGCCACTGTAATTTCAGTTATTTTCCATTTTCCCCCTCTATAAATTTAGCATCTCTTCCTCTACCTGTGAGGCATTCCCATGATGACAGCATCTACTCCGTTTTTGCTGGATTTATCAATGATGGTTTTGAGCGCAGGGATCAGACTCTCACAGCCCTCCAGCCCAAAGCGCTTCTCAGACGACCATTTCCTCTGCAGGAACTCCTCAAACCTGCAGAAATCAGCATGTGTAATATATTATAAAATTGCAATAAACATAAAATATGGGTTTCAACAACATCTTTTTAAATATAATTTCCCCTCCCTATTGCAGAGACATCATAATTGCGGTAGTAGCTACATAGTAGGTCTGGAAATGTCTGAAATAATATATATGATCACCAAAATGATTTTATATGACAAAAAAAAAAACATAGTTCAAACTTATATTTGTTTAATCCATTTTAAAACAAAAATAAATTGTAAAACTGGAATGTATTTTTTAAATGTGGTCGGCATTTGGTGGGCCGCATGAGGCTTGAGAACCACTGCTCCATTGGAAGCTACACAACTACCACTTTGACGCTTCAAAAAAAAAATCATAAAGAGATCGTAAAACTAATCCATATAAATCGAACGGTTTAATCCAAATTTTCTGAAGAGACACGGTCGCTTTATGTGATGAACAGATTGAATTTAGGCTTTTATTCAGATATAAACATTGATCAGTGAACATTAACAGAAGCTCAACCGAACCTGCTTGATGCACGAGAACAAACCTCTTGCTCAAACGTGCTGCGTAACACGTGAGAATAAACATTATTGGTTCTTGCGGAAGTTCAAACTTGCTGCTTAACACACAAGAATGAACCTCATTGGTTCTCACACATCAAGCGAACATGCTTGAGCTTTTGGAAGTCCATCAAAGTGCATCTTTTCATGATTAAAGTGCTCCACGCGTCTCCAGGGGTTAATAAAAGAAGTCTGAAGTGAAGCGATGCGTTCGTGTAAGAAAAATATCCACATTTAAAAATAACTAGCTTCCGGCAGACGGCCGTACACATCAATTTACACTAAAAGAGTAACCCTTGAACTTGACGCACAACGTAATGACGGCAATTGACGCCTCTTGAGGTTCAAACAAACAGGGCTGGGCAACCGCGTTCATCATTACATTGTGCGTCAAGTTCAAGGGAAGTAGTTCAGAAGTAGTTCCGTCTGCCGGAAGTAGTTCAGACTGATTGTATTCATCTGAAAGAAGAATGTCATACACACCTAGGATGGCTTCAGGGTGAGTAAATCATGGGCTAATTTTCATTTTTGGGTGAACTATCCCTTTAACCGAGAACTGTTTCTTTCGGACATGTCCAAGATACTGAGCACCAATGAGCTGGTGATACTGAGCATGCGAACAGTATCGAACAGTACACATACTATGACTGTGACAGCACTGTCTGAACCCAACAGACAACTGATGCTGTGCTGATAGTATAAGGACGGGTGAACCGAGGACTTGAATGAATTTGGCGAAATGTAAGTTTAAGAATAACAGTTAAAACGTACTGGAATGTGCATAGTAACTAGTTATATTAAACAACATTTTTATTAAAACATGCAACAACTGTTCAGTCAAAACATGTAAATAAATTTTACTATTGACTATTGTGTATGCAGGTTATATTTTAAGTAGGGCTGTCAGTTAAACGCGTTATTAACGGCGTTATTAACGGCGTTAACGCAAACCCATTTTAATTATTATTATTTAACTGAAGTTATGATTACAAATGACTTTATTTGAATGTATTTGAGTGTATTTTCATCCGTTAGGATGATAGAATTGACACGGAAAAAAAAAGAACTAACCGGCATACATTTCGTGGTGATCACTGGTGATCGGTTCTGGGCAGATTTTAAAAATCATAATATAGCATTTATAAACCTACACTAACACAGGTGAATACATCAGTATTCATCAAGATTTCAAAATAAAAGTTTAAACCCTCGCTCTGGGTTTGCATGCTTTGATGTTCACATGTTCTTGTTCAAGAAATTACAGCAACTGTAGCATTTCTTTTGAAAAGAAGTGGCCAAAAATTAAAGTTTAAGTGGACATTTGAATTAAATGTTGTTTGGCCAATATTAAACAAGGATTTGATCATGCTGTAAGTGTAACAACAACAATCACCCTAATGGGTGCCCTCTGCAGGCATTTGTTATAATAAATAATGTACATAAGTTGATTGTTAAAATACATAATATACATAATATTATAAACAGTGTTGTTCAATAAAACCATAAATGACTTTCTTTAAATACTTTGTGTAAACTTATTGCCTCGTCATTGTTATTACATATGTATCAACAGTGTTGTTCAATAAAACCATAAAATGACTTTCTTTAAATACTTTGTGTAAGCTTATTGCCTCGTTGTTGTTATTACATATGTATCAAGTCATTTTAAGGGTATTCACTCTATTCTATTCTATTTTTATTACCACCAAAAATATGATCAGATTACTCAATTAATTTTCAAAAGAATTGACAAATTACTCTACCAAAATAATTGAGTGACAGCCCTAGATTTGTTAAATGAGTAAAATGCACCTGCATTGTTCTGACTTTCAGTCTAATAAAAGACTATTTTCTCAGTCATATTTTGTTATTGAAGATTTAGGCCCAGCAGCATTATTCAATGTGTTGACAATTTGTACTGAAACAGGAAAACAGGGCGGGACATATCAAACAGCTCCTCCCCTCCCAAAATAGCCAATAGCATTTATTTTATATGTTGAGCTCGGTAAAGTCGCAGTTTCTTCCTAATCTCTAACCGTTTCTCCTCCTTATCTTCTCCATAATGCTTTAAAATATAGCATTCTGTGTAGAATTCAAATGAGTCCGATACGTTTTCTGGTATGTGCTGACTCGCACATATGATATTCTCTGTGCTATTGTGTCTCTGGACCGGAGCAGACTAGAGAGCATTTGATTGGACAGAAAATCTGATGAGAAGCTGAAGTGCAGAGTGATGTCTTCAAAATCATGAAGACATATTTGTCTACTTCCAATATGTCAGCAAAGCTTCTAAGGGTACGTTTACATTACAACAATGCACTAAAAACCTAAACGTTTTTCCTTTGCGTTTTCCGCATACAGACGACAACATTGTCAAAACGAGCCCCATTCACACAGATCCATGAAAAGGATTAAAAAAAACGCTGGCTTATGCATGCCAGGCCAGTAGCTGGCGAGGTCACTCTGTAAAGAAAAACTACGCGACTGAACATGTGCATAACGTCACAATTTTCACAAATGTGAAAGTTTACACTGATACAATAACAGTATAGTTTTCAAAAACGTGCACTTTGAAACCCGTTTTCAGGCCCCCAAAACACTGTTGACGTGTAAATGAACGGCCAAAACGGACTATGGGAATGTACCATGGGAATTTATGTAAATTGACATCCCTAACGACAACGATCCAATCAATTCCGGATGAACAAAATCAAGTCCTGTCCTAAATTTTTTTTGTTCAAGAAGCTGCTTCACTCGAGTGTACGTCACAGTAGGGAAGAAAAGAACAGTCACACCAAGAAAAACGTTTGGTGCGAAGATTCGGTGCGTTAACCATTTAATTTAATAATGACGACTGTGTCTGTTCAGACCGATGCAAACATTCTGAGAGGTTTAATGCACGTATTCCTTACGTTTGGCCTTTATGAGTGTGTGCGTACCTGGTGGAGCGAACCATGCGAGCCAACAGTGTCCGCTTCTCCTCAAGGCTGAACTGCATAACCCCAGGCCTCTCAAACTTCTGTCTGATCCACTGACACTGGTCCAGGTCATTGATGAACATGAACTCAACCCCTATGTGTTGGCAATATGCCATCTGAGAAACACAACATTTCAGCAACAAGTAATTGTTTTATTCCAAACTGAAAGAAAATACTACACAGTACTGCAGCACACAACCATTTCACAAAAAGAAGTTGTAATGTTTCAAATTATACAACTCTTCAAATAATAATGCCCTGTGACACTTCCTGGTTGTCAAATGTTAGTGGATCATGTTCATAATTAATGTGATGAACTACACCTGTGGTTTCCCATATAGGACTCCTGTGTGAACTTGAGAACTGACTAAAAAGTAGCATCTGAGAACACATGGTTTGATATTTTACATTGACATTTAAACACTCAATCAGTCATTATATTTTTAAGCATAACATGTGTCGTTTTTGTGAAGCAAAACTATTTATAACTATTTATTTATAAAAATAAAAACAACATTCAAAGGCCCCATGACTTTTCTTGTTTTTTTTTTGTGATTGACTGGAATAGAATTTAAAATAAATAAATAGTTTTTTCAAGACAGTGTGGCTCTTCAAAGATTAAAAATAAGTTTTTGAGGGGGTGAATTAAAATAAGAAGTGATCTTTTTAGCTGTTTTAGCTTCCTTGTGGTCCTCACTCACCTCCAAGCGGCGGATGATCTCCCTAAGGGGCAGAGCGCTCTCATTGCCCCCAATAAAGGTGGTGGTGGGCAAGCGGAATACTTTATCTAGATCAGACTCTTCCAGCCCATAGAAACCTGTCAGCCAAACACACAACACGTCCAACCCAACCCAGAGAGAAGGGAACAGTGGAAAGGGAGAGGGACAGGGTCAACAGAAAAGAGAAGAGCCATCATGGATGCCAATGCGCGTGAATAAGGGATGGAGGGAAATAAAGTAAAGCGAAAGGAAGAGAAGTCCATATGTAGAGAGAGGAAATGAGGAGATAAATGGAACAGTGAAACAAGAAAAAAAAGACAGACAGGGAGAGAAAAAAAACATTGAGTTAGTGCGGGATGGAGTAAACATGAGGATGACAGTGATTCCGTGCATAATCAGAAACATGGTGGATTGAGTGTTAAGAAAACACAACAAAAAGCACCAGCCATTACAATGATGAATGTTATTAATAATAATAATAATAACAACAACAACAGCAAAGCGGACAACATAAAAAAAAGAACATTAAGATTTAGAGAGAAAAGAAAGGTGGTTTAAAAATTGATAAGTAGAGAGATGGAGAATTTGGGGGTTAAAAAAAAAGAAAAAGAAAAAATGGGTTAACATCATTATTACTGTCAATATAATCTTGGTGTTAATTGTATCACAGCATTAAATGCATCCAGAATTTATTATGTAAACAAACAACCGTACATCTTTGGATTGTAAACTGCAATGAATTGAACAGTAAAGATCTCATTTAGTAGTAGAATGATATAGTATTATATTATATTTATTCAGCTCCTCATGTTTTTAATGTCAAGTCAAAAACTACCATTTCATATAGCCTACAGTTTTATTGTATACATTACACTAAGTATATACTTATAGCAAAATGTGCAATTCTAATATATCTAGAATTAATACACAACTACTGTATTACTGTGTTACCTTTACAGTAAGAATTGAATGATTAAAAAACCTTACACAGGGACGATCTTTTAAAAATTAGCTTACTATATATTATTGACAGCACAAGTTTTAATAAACCTTTGAGGGTGGATCTCACAAAACCTGTAAGAAAGTCCTGGTCACAGATTCTACATAACCCACAGCAGCACTACTAATTCAAGACCATAACATGCGAGTTAACAGCCTGGCAGAACATTTTACTCTTTGAATATTAAAACACCTATTGTTTCTCTGAATGCTAGTATATTTAGGCAGAGCAATTAATTTAATAAATTAACAAATTACTGAGGCTCATACAGTACCTACAAAAAGTCAAACATGACATGCATTAAGCTGTTCAGAGATATTGATAGGGCAGTACACTACATATGGAAACTGACCAGTCTGTGTTGATAATTTTGGATGTGCAAAAAAAGACAGACATGCACCTCAAGGCATTTGAACGGGTATGTTAAAGAGAGAGATTAACCTATATAACGGTGTTAATAAGAGCACTAAAGACAGTAAGACAGAGAGAAGAAAGAAGAGAGGATGAGCACAGAGAGAGAGTATGATGAACTTGTTTCTAGTAGGGATGCACCAACATTTCGGCTACCAAAAAATTTTGGCTGAAACAACAATTTGACGTTTAGTTAGCGCTTCTCCGATGGCACAATTTGACTGTTCAGCGTCTTTTTCGTGCAATCGCAATAAGCTGTTGCTTTTAATATGAAACAAAGTCTCGACTTTCAAACTTTGCCGATTTAGTTCAAGCAGCAGAAGCATGATACTAAATATATGCACATCATTACATATTCACATATATACATATATACATTTTAATATACGTTGTAAATTAAAAACCATGGGGGGAAGGGCCTTTTCCTACAACGCACCAAAATTATGGAACACATTACCTACAACTATTAGGGATGCTGATTCTCTGGATTGTTTTAAGAAACTTCTTAAGACATATCTTTTTAGTCAAGCTTTCAATTTATAATTGTATTATTTTGTTGTACTTCTTTTTACTATTTCTTTATTTATTTTATCCTCATGTTTGATTGTTTTGTTCTGTACTGTAGCGCTTTGAGTCTGAGAAAGGCGCATGACAAATAAATTTATTATATTCATTATATTTTTACTTAAGCTGTTAGTGAGGTCTTCATTATTTAATGTATGAATAAATTTGTCTTGAAAAATTATTACAGCCTTCATATAAAACTTATATTCCACCAACAAATAGGAGTAGAAACGATTCTAATATTAAAAAGTTTATATAAAACTGCCTTGTGTGCAATTAGAATTTTCGGTAAACTTTATTTGAGTGTTGATTATTAAACGCAGGGTAGGTGATTTGTTCCATATTTTTTTTTTGTTATAGTGGTTGAAATTCTCTTCACATCCTGATGGCAATCACTAAGTTAAGTGGTCTAAATGTATTAATATGTATACTGTATATCATCTGTGGAAGGCGTAGGGTCATAAAATGTATGCATAATCATTGAATTCGGTCCGAATGCAATGATAGGATGTCCTACCTGCCAATCAATGTATGCATTTCCATACCTCCGCACACCCTGCTCACGCATACATCACACGTTATCAGCCTGTTTCATGCTATGCAGAGTCAGACAGACGTCAGACACTGAGCACCGCGAACAAGAGCTTATGCTGCGTTCACGCTATAACTACTATAATTTGAAAGAGATAGAAACCCATGACGTTATACTTGGACCGGTTTGTGACTCGAATTTATGCGTTTTAATGGCAAAACTATCAACGACGAAATGACGCTGCAGCAGTCAGGTGGTACAGGTCAGTGTTCTTTAAGTTGTTTTTTGTTCATTATTATTGTAATGTTATGCGTTTGAGACAAGAGGTAGTTTAACACCGTGTCTTGCGATGCTTTGGTTTGCTCCCTGTTGTACGCGTTAACGTGTTTTGAAGGAGGAGTGGCTTTGGAGACGCTCTGAAGGGAGGGTGGGATCTAATGCTTTAAAGCTAACTCGCTATTGCTAATTTCTCAGAAAATTGCCTACCCTACTTTTAAATAAATGATTATTAATTCAGATGTTAAGGTACAATTCATGAAATTAATTAAAAAGTGTAATATTAACAATTATACAAAAAATATTTTAAAATAAGTAAAAAAATAATAATAATTTCGCTTGCCATTTCAGCCTAGAATTTTCATTTTGGTGCATCACTAGTTTCTAGGGGTGTGTGTGTGTGTGTGCTTGTGTGAATAGAAAAGTGTAGGTGTGTGTCTGTTGTTGTGTTGGGGGATTTTACAAGAGAATGTAAACTTGGGATTTTACAAGAGAACGTAAACATGTAGACTTCATTAACCATCACATAATGCTTCCCTTCACCACATCTGAAGATAGAGCACAGCAAAGCCACCAAAAACACACTCGGCACAAAAATAACTTCTCCAAAAAAGTCAGACCTTGAGCAGAAGCACTCTTAACTACAAACACAATGTCCACATACACATCCCATCAAGAAATTAAAGATTTCATAAATGTGCGTGTATCCTAATATCTTTGAATAGCATTTTTATGACTATAATCCTTTAACCTCAAAACATTAAAGGAATATTCTGGGATATTTAAAATTTATGGTTCACATGTGTCAGGCTGCCGATTACCACTCGGTTTATAACTTTTTAGGTTTATAAAACAAATATGTTTTTCAAAGATGTTTTCCCTTTTAAATATGGAACAGCAGTTACCGAATAGTTTTTAAAATGCTGGATGGGATTCTGGACATTACAGAAGTATGACAGTATTCATGTAGACTGCTGAGCCATTCACCATATAGCACCAGCATAAACACAGACTCGTGTGCTGGCACACACTCATGTCACAGGCCATGGAAATCTCTTTGTCTTTCTGGCTAATTTAAATGCTGCTAACAGAATGCTATGCAAAACAGGCATTCATACTCCACTCTTACTATTTGTTTTTCAGACAGCTGTTTAGAGCATATCAATTACCCTTGTCCCAATTACAGGTTTGAGAAACTTCAGCAAAGTGAAATTCAGACTCTGTAAAGCAAGGTAAAAAAAAAATAGAGATATGCATTTATGTACATTTAACAGTTAAGTTCTCCAAAGCCACGCAATTAATTAAATAAAAACTAGCATTCATACACTGGAATTGACTAATATATCAACAAAAACACAACAGCAAAAACAGAAATGTACATTATTTTGTCACTATCTTACTACATAAGTATCATCATTACAATACTATCACCTAAAGGCTTAACATTATTTAACTATAAACAAAACAAAAAGCATACAAACATGTCAAATATTACGTTTAAAACAAAGTGTGGCTCAAGCGTCTATCTATTTAAACTACACTAGTTCTTCTCAGTATACAAAGTAATACTTTTATTCAGCAAGGATGCATTAAATTTATCAAAAGTGACAGTAAAGACATGTATAGTTATAAAAAAAAATCTATTTCAAATTAAATGCTGTTTTTTCTTCTTCTTTTCTTTAAATAATACTGAAAAAATGTATCGCTGTTTCCACAAAAATATTAAGCTGTTTATATAAGAAATGTTTCTTGGACACAAAATTAGCATATGAGAATGATTTCTGAAGGACCATGTGACAACTGAAAACTATAATGGCTGCTGAAAATTCTGCTTTGCCAAAAAGGAATAAATTACATTTTAAAATAACTGTTTTCTATTGTAATACATTTTGAAATGTAATACTTCTTAACAATATGACTGTTTTTGCTGTACATTTGATCAAATAAATGCAGCATTTGTGAGTATAAGACTTAATTTAAAAACCTTAAAAATTAAATTAAATAATTAAAATCTTACCAACTCTAAACTTTATATATACACATTTAAACAAACATATATATTGTGCTGTTAAATGAAGACACACCAAGACAAGGAATAGTAAAGCTCCATTAGAATTCCTTTAGATTCAGAGTCTCTCCATTCAAATTAACTATTTTAATGTTTTATAATATATTATACATCCATTTTCAGAAAGATGTTTTTATTTTATTTTTTATTTAAACAGTGGTTACAGCTGCCATTCTTAGATACCAAGGAACATTCAGATTTTTTCAAATTCTACAAATTTAACCACAAATACACACAAAAAAAGCAGCTAAAACTACTTGCAACTACTAAAACAAAGCTATAAACCAAGAGGCACAGAACTGCTCGTCATTAAAGCCTACCTCCAATGGTTAGAGCACTTAGACGCTTCTTGACATATGTAAGGTCTGGAGAGGCAGTAGTAGGGGGAAAAAAATCCACTGGAGTTAGTGATTCCAAAAACCTCACATAGCCAATTCCATTGAGAGAGACTAACAAACATTAATTACAGCACTGAATAGTTTCACTAATGAAATGTAAAGAGTTGGTCGCGTAGGTAAACCACACATCTTATTATGGATTCCAGATAAAACAACTTTCCTTCACTAAATCACAACAGGCACCAAACCAGGCAGTTCCTTAATGCTGCAGCAATACAATCATGGCTTCAAGGCTCAATCTACATCACAGCTTTTACACTAGAGCTGCACGATTAGTCATTAAAATATTGTGATCTCGATTCAAACACCCACGCAATCTTATTCCTAAATTATAGTGAGTCGCCTGTGTCTATTAAACCTTTTAAAAAAACGAACTAAAAAAAACCCCACCAGATTATTTAAATCTGTGTCCATGAAGCCGTTGAGCCAGAGAGAGCAGTTGTCAGGTATAGGTATTTATACCTATATATATATATATATATATATATATATATATATATATATATATATATATATATATATATATATATATATATATAAGGTATTTATATAAGTATAAATACCTATACTCTTGGTATATTTAAATAGACAGCAGCAATTAACATTTTGTCAGAACCTCTAGTAAATTTCTTGTTATTTTGTTTAGTTGTCCGTTCAGAACCGTGGGAAAACTATGATCTCTATTTGAAAAAAAAAAAAATATATATATATATATATATATAAGATGTGATTCTCAATTTATCCAGAATCGTGCAGCTCTAGCCTACACGACTGTCCCACACACTGCCAAGCAAAGCAAAGACTAGCTCCTGAGAGGCTAAACACATTACTTGCAAAACTTTATGGTAAATATTTTTTCCGCATTACAGTCGTAATTTAGCTTTCAGCCTTCTCTCTGACCTTGTTTTTTAGTTTAATTATTATTATTTTTTTATTTATTCTTTTACAGTGTAATTTGCTTAAATGGTGGGGGAATGGGAAGGGCCCTGAGAGGTATGTACTAAGTATATTATATTAATAAAATGTTGCTCCTCAAAAGAGCAAAGAAAATATAATTTTTGGGAGATATGCACCCTTTAAATATGACATTTTTTATGTACTGCATGTTCCTCTACATGTGGTTACATTGTACAGAATGCAAAAGATTCTGTGAGCTTTCGTCTTCTGTAAGTGCAGCAAGTGGGGGTGCACTGTAAGTGCACCCCCCCCCCCCCCCACACACACACACCTTGAAAATACTGGCACAAACCAAAGAATTATTTTTAGTGCAATAATTATTTTAATAATGCATTGTTGTATTGCACCATCTTTTATTTTCAGCCTCTCTGAAAAGCCCGTCAAACCGCCTCAGAGGCATGTCTATCATTTTGTTGCTTGAGTAATCCTGTGTTCGCATCTCTCTCCATTTTACTCAATTAGAGACACGCATCCAAACTTTAATCGAGGATAGTAATAATGCAAAGGCACATTGTTCAGTTCCGGTTGCAGAGCCGTAGCAGGGCAATTGGGTGAATGCGAGACATGATAGTCACGGGACAAAACTTTTCCATTCCGCACTCAGAAACCCACTGAGGAACCTGTTGAAAAAGTGCCCTAGTTATGGGCAATTGAACGTGAAAATAGAGAAACCAGCCTCCAAAGTCAAAAGTGTTTGCTGGAAGCCAGAGCCAGAGCAAGTGTCCAGTGAATTTATGAACGGGTCATTGAATCATTCACTCACCCGATACGTTCAAAACGGTGGAATCATTCAAGAATGAAACACAGATGTTTGTTGCTAGGAGACCCTCTCTGCTTTGTTTGGAACTATTTTCCTTTTTTAAATGCTCTCGGCTACAAAGCATTTAAAGCCGTTACTGGTCATTTAAAATATCTGATGGATGTACTCCCACCTCTATTGGACAATTATTGAATACAATTTTTTCACTGTAACGGACATCGCCATATTTGATAATGTTGCCATGGTTACCAAACAGTGTGCAGAAAATAGAAAGTAGCGTGCATGTAACTGCAATGTCAAAAATATGATCAGGCCAAGTCACAACAAAGTCCTGTCAAGTAATTTGAATGGAGCAAAGCACGTCCTTCAAGACTTGCAGCCACCTCAAGCGTGATACTGTTCAGAAAGTCAATTTTAGATTGATGCCAAATATGTGAAAGCCAAATACAGTGCTGCTGCCCTTCATCACCACAAATCCAGAATCACAACAATCAGTAAAATAAATAAATAAAGTCTAAAACTGCTTTCCAGAAAAGTTTAACAATACCTATCATTTTGAATAAATTATGAAGATGAAGTTGAAATTCAAATCACAAACTGTCATAGAAAGCAGTTTTGACAAAACATCTGAGTCCTAACCATGTATAGTTTGGTGGACATTCATAATTCCTCACCGAGTTTATCCGATGACGTAATAATGTCGGTGGGAACGCATGAATCCAGATCAGCATCCATAATCCCAAGAGGGTCCAGCTGAGCCACATGGTGACCACGTATCTACAGGAGACAAGGGGTCGCCCCACAAACATGGGAGCCGAACGCAAAACCACCCACAAGGAAAAGATACAGAAGGGGGAGAAAGAAGGTACAGAAGAGAAAGTGCAGCAAGAGCACAAGAAGATTGACATGATGTAGGAGGTGTCGAAGATGAAATTAAGTGTCGGGTGCAAAGGGGGATGGGGTATAAGAGTTGAAAAACAGGGGAAAGTGTGAAATGGGAGAAAGAGGGACAGATAAGGGAAGGAGAAAGCGACAATCACACAAAACAGGCTCATTAATATTGGTCTGCTGAGCTGTGGAAGACAGAAAACATTTCTCACCAACATGCTGGAACCCAGTAGCTACTGGGGTCTCGTCAAAATTTACACAACTGATGCCAAGTGGGTCAAGGCTTGCATTGTGATGCCCCATTACCTGAAAACAAGGCAACAGCAGTCACAAGACATGAGGGGTTCACCAAGCAGATCCCATGACTGTGAAATTGAGCCCATCCTTACACAGTGTCACAAATATAAGATGCGAAACAATGCAATCAAAACGAGGTATTGCAAAATTTGGTATTTTAAACCAAATGGGACTATCTGCAAGAGGTCGACCGATATCTCAATTTTACAGATTAATTGGCACCAATAGTTGCTTTATGGAACTATCGTTATCAGGTAAATAAATGCTGATAGTTGCCAATCCGATCGTGGTTATTAAAAATAAAAACAAAATAAGCTAAATTACAAACAATAGGACAAATACAACAGAACAAATATACAAATTAAATAAACTTAAGTCTTTCAGGTACAGTAGTTTTATTTATTTCTTATTGACAACAAGGAACAATGGACATTTTGACATTATTCACTGTGTATTTGACCATTGACCTCAATAAACCACGAAAGAGAACTAAATTCAGGATCGCATGCCGTTTGTGCTTTGCAAGCTTCGGGGGTGTGTCAGTTAGCGCAAGTACCGCATTGAGGTTTTTTTTCACAGCTCATTGTGCTTGAATTGTCAAAAACAAATACACACAGAATACTATAAAAATGGCCAATGTAATATTAACAATGCACATCCCGCTCTTCATTTTCTCATTCTTGCATGTTTCTGAAGTGTCAATAACTTTAAGTAGTACTGTGATAGTCAGATATATACATACCCCGATATAAACAAACAATATAGCAAAAAACTAACATAAAAAAAAAAAAAAAAAAGATAGAATGTGCAAGTACAGTACACTACACACGTGTGCACAGAAACCCATTTTCCATTGATCATTTCGCAATAAAGTTTATTCTTATTACTGATTTCAGAAAACATCAAATGATTAATCAGTTATTTGCCAGATTTTCCAGTTATTGTTATCAGCAAACTCAAAATACCGGTCGACCTCTGCTATCTGCTTAGTGAATGTTCTCCTGTGACCTCAAATAGCGTCAAAAGCATCCATTTTGATTTCAATTTTTTTATTCAAAATGAACCCTAAATGCATAGATCTCTTACCTTATTAAAGGTTCAGGCTGCAAACTCATTAAAGGCAGCACTGAGATATCAATTTCAAGCCAATATTTTTAAAGAAACAAATGCACAGCGTTTTTAAAATCTCTGCGTACCTGATAGGCCCTGATGAGGGATTGGACTGCCAAATGGTCTTCCACCAGTTTCTCCACATTCGGTTGAGCCCCCACCAGAGACTGGGCTTGAGCAAGCCCGGCCAGACTCACTCCCAGTGGAGGAGGACTCTGGTAGGCTGTACCTGGAGGAGCACCAGCATTAGCATTCCTGAAGAAAATGTCCCAAGACTAGAGAACAGAAAAAGAATAAGGATTTAGACTCTTTATGTAGACAATCAATGGCTAAACAGACATGCTGAATTGGATATGATATTACTGAATCATTTTGAACAAGATCTAATGCAGAAAACAAGAATGAACCCTTTAACATGGTACATAAGTCTGGACTGATCCACAGTGACTGTCCTTTTCCAATATGTTTTAAAACAGTGAGAAGAAAAACAAAACTCTTGGTTCATTTTTTACCAAATTAAACATCTGTGGAATACATGAAGGGATTTATTTTGTTTTTGAATATATGACCAATCTACAAAACATATCAGATAATGCTGGTGCTGGCCAAGGCAAGCATCACTAGTACTTCTTAAACTTGAGGTCAGGGACAAGAGACATTTCAATGGGTAACTCATCAGCACTACTTGTGCTACAGAGACTTAAAATCATGTGGCAGAGAGACTTCAAATCAACTTTTGAGTTTTCGGCAAAGTTGTAAATCAAAAGTGCACGATAAATAGAGTTATTGTCTCCCAAAAGAAAGAATCGATTCTGAAACTCCTTAAGTCGTTTGTATTTCGAATCCCACTGCGTGATGGTTTTACATCACTAGAAAAGACATTTGCATAATGCCCGCCTATGTTGTACGTTGTCCGCCCGCGAAAAACTTGACCAGCCCTCAAACACGTAATTTTCCTGACGGCTGCTTTTTTGCTCAGAGTTTAACGTGGGATTCGCAAAACGCTTGCTCTTGAAAGATGGGTCAGTACCGTTTATTTGGATCAGCTTGCTCCTCAGAATCACAACTTGTAAGTATGAATAATTATTGATGTATATATTTTCTACCGGGTGTTCAAAATACGTAGTATTGTGTTTTACACTCACCGGCCACTTTATTAGGTACCCCATGCTAGTAACGGGTTGGACCCCCTTTTGCCTTCAGAACTGCCTCAATTCTTCGTGGCATAGATTCAACAAGGTGCTGGAAGCATTCCTCAGGGAGTTTGGTCCATATTGACATGATGGCATCACACAGTTGCCGCAGATTTGTCGGCTGCACATCCATGATGCGAATCTCCCGTTCCACCACATCCCAAAGATGCTCTATTGGGTTGAGATCTGGTGACTGTGGAGGCCATTTTAGTACAGTGAACTCATTGTCATGTTCAAGAAACCAATTTGAAATGATTAGAGCTTTGTGACATGGTGGAAGTAGCCATCAGAGGATGGGTACATGGTGGCCATAAAGGGATGGACATGGTCAGAAACAATGCTCAGGTAGGCCGTGGCATTTAAACGATGCCCAATTGGCACTAAGGGGCCTAAAGTGTGCCAGGAAAACATCCCCCACACCATTACACCAGCCTGCACAGTGGTAACAAGGCATGATGGTTCCATGTTCTCATTCTGTTTACGCCAAATTCTGACTCTAACATCTGAATGTCTCAACAGAAATCGAGACTCATCAGACCAGGCAACATTTTTCCAGTCTTCAACTGTTCAATTTTGGTGAGCTCTTGCAAATTGTAGCCTCTTTTTCCTATTTGTAGTGGAGATGAGTGGTACCCGGTGGAGTCTTCTGCTGTTGTAGCCCATCCGCCTCAAGGTTGTGCGTGTTGTGGCTTCACAAATGCTTTGCTGCATACCTCGGTTGTAACGAGTGGTCATTTCAGTCACTGTTGCCCTTCTATCAGCTCGAACCAGTCTGGCCATTCTCCTCTGACCTCTGGCATCAACAAGGCATTTCCGCCCACAGAACTGCCGCTCACTGGATGTTTTTTCTTTTTCGGACCATTCTCTGTAAACCCTAGAGATGGTTGTGCGTGAAAATCCCAGTAGATTAGCAGTTTCTGAAATACTCAGACCAGCCCTTCTGGCACCAACAATCATGCCACGTTCAAAGTCACTCAAATCAACTTTCTTCCCCATACTGATGCTCGGTTTGAACTGCAGGAGATTGTCTTGACCATGTCTACATGCACTGAGTTGCCGCCATGTGATTGGCTGCTTAGAAATTAAGTGTTAACGAGCAGTTGGACAGGTGTACCTAATAAAGTGGCCGGTGAGTGTATATTGTGGAAGTTTCCAGCTAAGAAGCACTTAAAAACTGATAATTTCAGACAGAGGGTTAGAATGAGGATTTTTTTTTTGTGTGTGTGCAAAAAACTTTAACATAATACATGAAACTCAAGGATCAGATAAAATTAAAATTAAAATCCATGTCATGACACCTTTAAATGTGATGTATAAGATGTTGAGGCATTGTGGTCCTGAAGATCCATCATAACTGAGCTGGAACTTTACAATTGTGCTGACAGTGTGATTTGCAATTGAGGTGCAAAGTTACAAGACAAAAGCCCCAGATAGTAATACACAGCGTTTTGGCGAACAGCTTTCAATGACACCACCAGTAGTATGTGATTTTTAAATAACGGACTTTGATTTCCATTTGTCAGGAAACAGTCAATGGAATCAACAATAACAATTATTCTTAACCATGAGCAATTATTATATTTAATGTAAATGCTTCTAATAAAACAAAAACAACTTGAGATTTAAATGCTACACAAAGACGGTTGAAAATCCTACACAAAGATGGTGGAAATGTTGAAAGGGAAATGTACAGCATATTACATACACCAGAGGTGAGCATAACTAGAATAGGACTGGGTTGAAAATACCAATTAATCTATCTTCATTTTGATGAACTGATGTTGATTCTTGAATCTCAAGATCGAGCTTTGAGTCTATTTTTCAGTTTTTCAGTATAACTTGCTGAAATGTATCATGTAAGGGATCATCTAACAACCGTGGATTATCTTGCTTATACCATGGGTCACTTGCCAACACTAAAAAGTAAAAAAAATGGTTATTTGCAGCTTCCATTTAATTGGAAGGGTTAAAAAAGACAGTTATTTTTGTTAGCCATGACTCCTTAGATCTAGCTTGAAAATCAGAAACGGAGATAAAGTAGTGCGGTAAGACTACATTTATTTGAATGAATTATCTAGAGAGAGATAGAGTATTCCCAGGGTCCAATGTTTCCCAGATTTATATGACACATAATGAACATGTTCTATGTTCCCCAGTTCAATGGTCTGTTAACACACATTAACTAAGGGTGCGTTCACACTTGTAGTTCGGTTCACTTGGTCCGGACTGAAAAAAAACAAAAACATTTAGTCCTAGGCCTGTTACTGTATATTGAGAGCCATGCGGCAATGCAGGGGAACAGAAAACCCATTTGACGAGTTCCCACAATAAACAATGTCATATTAAGCAAATACAGAGCTTGGAAACATTTCTTTTCAGGTTACCACACTGTTAAAAAAAAATTTAACCACAAATCTTGCCACATGAACCACATGAACAATTTTTTGAAAAAAGGCAACAGTGGTTGTCATCAGTTCACATAAAAGCATGATAGCATAATTTTAGGTTTGATTGGACTGAAACTTAATGGTAACCATTTAAAAACTGTATATTTCATTAACTGATATAAAATTAATATTCCACCTGAATATTATACTGATAACCACCATAATAACACAGGTGGTAAGAGAGACACATAATGAATTGAGTTTGTCACAAGTAGCCTTTCCACAAGCTGAGATATATACACTATAGAAGGTAGTCAGAGTCTCATGCACACAAATACAAAACTCCACCATGGTAACCCATAACACTAAAATAATGCAATAAACATTTAAACAACATAAGATGTAACATAAAACCCTAATGTACATTAATAACAAAAACTAACAAGAAACAATTATTTAAATCTGGGGAACACAGGACCCTGGTATAGTATAGGATAGATACAGTATAGGAACGACCCTGTGTATTTCCTGTGTACTTACAGTGTACTTACCTAAAAAGTACTGGCTAATATAAGGTAAGTACATGGGTTAGGGGTAGGTTTAGGGGTAGGTTCAGGGCTAGTACCTAATTATTACCCAGTTATTGTAATTACTATAATAAGCACATAGTATGTACATGGGTAACAGGACTGTAAAAGGAAGCGTTACCTGAGTTAATAGCGATGTTACCACCTTGTTACAGAGTAATATAAAGTAGCGATTCGAAGTCGTGGGGCAGTGTTGACAAGTTTCTGTGTCGCTAAATATTTGTGTGTGCTGCACGATATATCTAAATATCGCAAATGTACATATCACAATATGCATACCGCAATGGCTTGCAATAGCTGAATGAGTTTAAAAATAGGGCTGGGTAAATAAATATGGATTTCTCTATTTTAATCAATTCATTTTTACGATCCGATATCGATTCCTACATCCCAAGAATCGATTAGTCTATCGTGTTTTTAGTTGATGAATGAACTGAACATTGTAGCACGCATCTTTGTTTCATATCAAAAGTAGATGGTTTGCCATCTCGTAATTACGGTTACGACATGGCATGAACGCAGCATAAGCTCGATGTTTTGGATCAGGAGGATCTGTTAAAGGCGGCTGCTGTTTGTTTACACTGTCGGTGACTGTCTACAACGTGCTGATGATGTGTGATGTCTGCGTGAGCAGGGTGCACAGAGGTATGGAAATACATGGGCCCTATTTTAACAACCTAATGGGTGCGTTTTGGGCGTAACGTGCAATAAACCAATCAGAGTCTCATCTCCCATTCCCTTTAAAAGCCAGTTGTGCTCAAGCCATGACGGATTCGCTATTTACATGGCGGAACTTGCAAGCGGAAAGACTGAAAACTTCTCCAGAGAGGAAACGGATCTGCTCGTGCGCGAGGTTAAGGCACAAGCAGACCATCTACGGGACGTGCCGAATTCCACCATATCTTTATGTACAAAAACAATAATAATCCTTTACATTGTAATCCTTTTATTTTTAAAATTAGTTTGTGTGCTGCTTCGTGTCCCTGTGTGTAATAAGCAGAATGTACGCTTGTTATGCACCCGCCTGTAGGCTCATACTAATGCGCTCTTTAAATAATAAAAAAAATATTTTGCACCATTGTTGACTTTAGACCAGGTTTCAGTTAGCGCCAATGGCGCAGACAATTTCAGTTGTCTCAAAATAGCAACGCGCCAATAACGCGCCTGAACACACTTCGTTTTCAGACCCGCATGACCATGGGCGCAAATGTATTTGCTGTGGCGCAGGGCCTGAAAATGATAACTGCGTCGGGCTGAAACTAGCAAAAAACACTTGCATCACGCCTGGCGCTACATTGCGCTGGGTGTATGATAGGGCCCCATATGTTGACAGGCAGGTAAGGACATCAGACCGAATGCAATTATTGGACGAACATTTTTTGGTCCCAAGACCTCCACAGAAGATTGTTTTATTGTCTACGTTTTAATTTTTAGACCACTTTGACGTACTGTTAAATGATGTACTGATAAATATCCATACCTGATATCCAAATGAATCAATATCAAATCAAAATTGTAATCCTATAAGTTCATGAAATCAGCGTCAACACCCAGCACTATGAAAAATTTATATTTTCAAGAATGTGGGGACAAATGACTAAGTCTATAATCCATATTGTCTTTAGTACATCTTTCTTGTGTTAACGAAGATTAATCAGGATTGTAGGATTTTATATTTATGCATTAATGCTTAAAAGGCAGTTTAAGGTTAGCAAACATTACACAGAATAAAGTAAAGTGGGGGAATTCAGATCAAGAAACCATAGGAAATTGTAGCAACTGGTGGGGCTGTACCCTTCCTTCTAAACCTAAAGAGAATATCTGATCTAGATGGCCAAAACGTAATTGCCTAAGGGATGGGTGGAAATATCCATCCACAGGACGGTGAGCAAAACATTAACCCAAGATACTCTGGAGTCTGGACCTTGAACTCACTTTTGAACTTAAGGTGGTTATTATAATTGAGGTTTATTACCTAAAACCTCATTAGAAGTGCAGAGGGTTAAAACAACTAAATGCCCATAATGAATCAGCTGTGTCAGTATGTCCTAGAACCGGCACACTCCCATGACTGCTCTAAAAATACAACCAGGGATCCCAGTAATGTGATCTAAGACACACAAGTTGCTACCTGTAGACAGATGGAGAGATAATCTGACAGATAATACAGATGGAAATTCAGTGTTACATTTTTATGCAAACACCCAAGACCCAAAACTTTAGTTTGAGAATGGACAAGACAACAGACAGGTCTCCTCACATCATCCAACAGCATGTCCTCTGCCTCTTACCTTGTGCACACTCTTGGGATTCTCCAACCATGCATAGTACATCTCCTCGACATAGTTGGAGCTTGTTCCATTCAGAAACGGCTCTGCGGCCACCGGTGCAGTGTAGCACCTGAATGGCTGAAACGTCCTAGGGGTGGATGCTGGCCTCTGCTGTGATAGATTTTTAGCAGTCTGAGAGGCAGTGATTGGCCGAAGCCGTGCCGCACAAGTCCTTAAGCGGTGCATCGCAGTCTATTGAACACCACCCACACTCACAAGTTCCTGGATGTCCCCAGTGCCACAACAGAAAAGAGAAGTGTCACCTCCTTCTTTAGCCCAAAACGGAAAATGTGTTTTAATTTCCTGGGGAAGAATGGACACGTTCCAAAAGCCCTTGACCTTTTTACTTCTATTTGCGTTTTGCACTCTGAAAGAAAAACAGAAAAGTCAATCAGAGAAGCATTAAAATGTGCAGTTTATCTCAGCAATTTAAAGACAAATAGATTTGATAGATATTACTATGCTCGCTGTTAGGAAGTTTCTACCCTGTGTATGACATGGAGGTTTTAATGAGATTTTTAGTGCAAAAGCAAAACAAACAGTTTATATATAAGTACAACAGTAGCTGCAATCATCAAGACAAAACATCTTCATACAGCTAAGAACGTAATCTTTCATATCGGTTTATGCAGTTTAGTACTTTCCATGGCACAACGGTCACCTCCAGAGCCCAGACAAAGGTCAAAGAGATAGTCAAGCTCATGATAAAGAACAAGAGCTCCAAAAGAACCTTATTTTTGAGAACATGATGCCTTCATGGCCTTGTAAACCATAAAAGACTTAGTGTTTTTACACAAAGTTCTTGAGTAATGAAATTGTGTCATAAGTGTTTTGGCTGGAGTTTCTTATGTTAAAGGAGTAGTTGACTCACTTTTAAATAATTTCCTGATAATTTACTCACCCCCGTGTCATCCAAGTTGCCCATGTCTTTCTTTCTTCATTTGAAAAGAAATTAAGGTTTTTGAGGAAAACATTCCAGGATTTTTCTCCATATAATGGACTTCAATGGCAACCAGCGATTTGAAGGTTCAAATGTCAGTCTCAATGCAGCTTCAAAGGCTCGACACGATCCCAGCCGAGAAATAAGGGTCTTATCTAGCGAAGCGACCGGTCATTTTCTAAAAAAAAAAAATTAAAATTATACATTTAACCACAAATGCCTGTCTTGTACTATCTCTGAGATGTGCCATGCATTACGTCATCACGTTGGAAAGGTCACGCTTGAAGTAGTTGGAAGTACCGACCCAGTTTTTACAAGTTTGGAGTAGGAGGACCGTTCAAACTTATTGTATGTTGAATGACACATATTTATATGTATTTGTGTCAGTTTATTGTTTAAAATGGTCCTTACGTGTGCATATCCTGGATGTTTAACGATGTCACACGTGACCTTTCTAACATGATAACGTAATGCGTGGCGCATCTCAGAGATGGTACAAGACGGGCATTTGTGGTTAAAAAGTATCATCTTTATTTTATTTTTAGAAATTTATCGATCGGTTCGCTAGATAAGACCCTTATTTCTCGAATGGGATTGAGTCAAGCCTTTGAAGCTGCATTGAGACATTTGGACCTTCAAACCGTTGGTTGCCATTGAAGTAAAATCCTGGAATGTTTTCCTCAAAAAAACGTATTTTTTTTTCGACTGAAGAAAGAAAGACATGGACATCTTGAATGACATGGGGGTGAGTAAATTATCAGGAAATTTTTATTTGAAAGTGAACTAATCCTTTAAGGCACACAGCAATCATAACTATACGTAGTGTTTATCAAATGATGAAAAAATTAAGTGAAGTTTGAATTTATTTTTCACCCAACTGCTGCTTTGCCTATCAACAGGAGCCTAACTCACATAACACTGATGTAATGAGGTTACAAAAACTTTTGATGCTTGTTACTTAACCTCTTTTGTTACAAATAGAAATGAACATCTTTACTAATGCACACAGAGAAATGGGGGTCAAAGGTGAGTCTATTTTAATCACCCACATAACATACTACAAACTATATGCTGGTAAAAAAGAGAATTTATCACATGGGAATTTAATATGCAAAAGCATGTTATTTATACGTCACACTTTGATTGTAGAAAGTAAACCATATGTGTAAAAAACATTACATAACATTTAAATCATGTTACGCTGCAATCCCTTGAACCCCACAACAAATTACTTACTTTATATCTAGACTAGTATTTCTGGCATCATTAACTTAATATTTTTCATCACAATATGCCATATGCAACTTTGCATAGAGTTTTTTTCTTCACATTTTAACAAAGCATTGCCTTTCCTTCCTACATAATAAATAAATCAGATCCGTTGTTAGTTACTGTAATAAACTGAACTATACACTACTTTAAAAAAAAAAAAATGGATATCGATGTACTTTTCCGCTAAAATGAAACTAATGACCATGTGGTTGAAATAAACATGGACCCTTCTCTCCCTCCACACGCCTATGTTTTGACCTTGCATCCACATTCCACTCCCCTTCACTGATGAGTCACTCAACTACGCCCGCCTACTGAGGCGTTTCAGAGCGCCATTGGCCGGAGACTTCTAACTCCACCCACCAGTCATGCTTAGTGGAAGGCTATTGGAGACACGGAGTGTCAATCATTATGTCCTTTCACTAAACATGGTTCTTATGAAAATATTAGCAGCCCATGCTAACCATCAAATCGGAGGCACGATACTTGGAGTTCAATCATGCAATTTAAACTTATTACTAGGTTGCTAATTTTTTTATTGTTTAATGTATTTGTTTAATGAAGAAAGACACAAACCCTATGTATTTCCCTTGTAAATCACAGAACCTTGACCTAGCAACAATAATGAGCTAATTAAGGTCGGTTAAGGCACGCAGTTCTGTAACTGGATGGTTAAGTGTCCTTCTGCATAAATACCAACTTATGTCCTCAAATATCAGTTAACTTTGTGCCACACCAAACAAGAGCAAGCAGCCATGCTAAAGGAAATGAAATGAGGAACGCGACTCTTCGTATGGTTTTTGCCGACGCTGTCAGTAAATCTCCCTTTAACGGCAGATGGAAGTGTATACACAAAACAAAAAACTTACTTGTTCCGACAGCTGTTGTAAACTGGTCGTGCACCGGAGTTGGTAGCGGCTCCAACTGACCCCTGCGCTGCTCACGAGAGTGACAGTCGACACTCCTAGAACAGCAGCTCCGTCATGAAGAACGTCAGCCGCTTTAGGACGTCACTTCTAGGTTTAGCGCTAATTTCTGAGAATCGATTATTTCAATCCGTTTTTTTTCATCACGTGACATCCGCAAATCCTAAATATAATTTACATTTCTCAAAATGTTTTACATCTCTTGACTGGAAAAGCATTAGCGCGTTTTAAAAAACCATTTAGCTGCTAACTGTTAAAGTCATAGGGTTAAAGTAATGCTGTTTTCTAGCGCTTCTGTTAAGTTCCTACTTCCGACGTGATGTGATCAAGTGGTTTTGGTTAGAGTAAAATGGACAATTTCAAATTTCATTTGTACAGGAAACATTTTGTCCTAAATACATAGTTAATGAGCAAAGGATTCTCGTGCGTAAGAGATTTGTGGGAAATATAGTTTTGTCGCACACGTCTTTTCTCTCTGTCTTTTAGAGCTCCTTGGCGTTTTCATAAATCAGCAAAATGAAATAATTTAATTGAAATAAAGCTGACATAAAAAAAAAGCTATTAGATAAAAATGTAAACTTAAAAATCTGAAATGTTGCCTAGGCACATAACTGAAATAAGTTGAAGTTGAAGTACTAAAATGACAAAAACTATAAATAAATTAAAGAAAAATAGAAATATAAACGATAAAAACGACAAATTCAGAACAAAATTGCTAAAAACAAACTAAAATGAAAAAAGAACTGAAAAAATTAAAAGCTAATTCAAAACATTACAAAATACTAGAATCATTTATACAAATACTAAAATAACACTGAAAATAAGTAGTATTTTCTGCTAAATGGTACCACCAGCATTCACGACTACAATTTTTTAAAGATCAATAGCAATTGGCTTACATTTACATCATACATTTTCAATTACCTGGGCCGAGTTGTTCATGACACTGATTCACCGAAAAGAATGCTTTGCAACTTGTGTTTAAAATGCACCTCACATCATCATTAAAAACAAACCAGTGTTTTTTTTATTTTCATATGCAAAAACCATCATCCACATTACACTGTAGGTAGTCCAAAATAAGTGTAGTCCATCTTTTATCCATAAAACATCAACAATCCACAACTGCTTCGAATGGAAATGCAGTGTGTGAGGGGCGGGTTGTTGTGTCCATCATTCATTCAGTTAATCATACACATGTAAAATAACACTTATCAGACATGAAATGTATGGCACTTAATGATTTTGCTATGATGGAAATATCCTAGTGTGAGGATACTGCCTAAATGTGGTCTACAACAGATATGTTTCAGTTGTTTGTGTGTTTGTTTGCGTGTGCATGACTTTATACACATACTGTACCCCATGTGGTATTACGGTCATCACAAAGAAAGAAGTCTATGAAACATGCAGACAAAATTGTCTTTTCGTTCTTTTTGATCAGTTTCATAAAGGAAGAAATATGTAAATGTATCGCATAGTGTGTTATCATGCATAAAGTCATGTAGCCCTTAAAAATGATAGGAGAAAAGCTTTGACTTTGTTTTCATTGTTACTGTTGTTTGTATTTTGCAAAAAAAAAAAAAATTATGTTAACCACTACAAAAAAAAAAAAAAAAAAAAAAAAAAACAGTCAATCATGAAGTTTTAGGAATTAGCCATTTTCAAAAACAAGTATTCATGTTTACCTGATTTTTGCCTCATTGCGGACAGAATTTCACTTGGCAAATAAAGTAAAAAATAGATTTTCTATAAAAGTTACATATAAATAAAAGTATGCAAATAAAACTATATATAAATGGTAAAATAGTAGTTTTAAATCACTGTGTTGGTAGCAACAATTTCAAATGATAAAAAGAACAAAATTACTTTATGTATTTTGTTTCTTGTCTTGCACTCCAGTATTGCAAAACCTAAATTATTTATAATATGAATATTATGCATCACAGTGCAAAGAGAATGATTTGCAGTTACCACGGGCCATTTAGATAATACTAATGACTTGATAACCTTGTAAAATGTTAGGGATGCCTATTTAACTAAATTATCGCATTTGTCCTTGTCCTTAACATATTATAACACATTTTTTGGAGCAATGATTGACTGTGGTGTACAGAATACATTTTGCACCAAAAAGTGGAGGGGGAGGAAAGCCAGCCTATAATAAAAGGGTCTCTGTACATTCCTATTAACAGTGAATATTACTGAAGTGCAATAAGTCGCAGTGGTCCTATATAGCACATAAGAATCGTAACATTTAAGGAAATCGGTCTGTTGTCATAGGCATCTTTTGTCACGTGACAGGTGGGAAGCATTTAATTGGCTAAATAGTTCTCTCACTCCCATCATGTACTCTGTGATGTATTGCGAGTAGAGGTTCCTTTCACAACATTGACTGTCTCTCAGTTTGATTGACAGTTGACAGCTGTTTTCAGAAGGACAGGGGAGAAATAGGGTCCTCACACCATCAGTGCTCGGGCCCTAATAAGTGGGGGAGCAACCAGCTGATTCCTCCTTGACCCCTCCCACTGCACATTTCACACTTGGCCTGTCCATCCCAGACAGAAATACAACTGTCAGTCTGTGTGTTGTGTGTTATACTGGGGGTGCAGGCGCTGGTCTTTGAGGCATTAGTTGTTGGGTAGGAGCAGGTGGTCTGTGGAGAGTGGACAGAGGGTAGGTGAGGGTCAGAAATTAGCTCTCTAAAAACTGGATTTATGAACATATTATGCTTTCAAAATGTTGCTGCATGTGTAGAACATACAAATCAGCCACTTATGAGGATCCATCGAATGCTGCTTTAAAAGACAGCGGTCTAAGTAGGCAGCTCACTATGTTTTGGAATGCATTAGACTTCCATTCAAAAGTTCGGGGTCAGTAAGATTTTTTGGTTTTCAAAAAAAGTCTCTTAAGCTCATCAAGGCTGTATTTATTTGATGATAAATTTAGTAAAAAAGCAATATTGTGAAATATTATTACAATTTAAAACAACTATTTGTATTTATTTAACGATGTGATTTGTTTCTGTGATGGCAAAGATTAATATTTAGCAGGCATTACTAATATGCTGATTTGCTGCTCAATATTTTTTTTCTTATTAATGTTAAAAACAGTTGTTCGGCTTAATATTTAACTTAATTACTTAATGTTTTTTCAGGATTCTTTGAGGAGTAGAAAGTTCAAAAGAACAACATTTATTTGAAATAGAAATATTTTGTGAGATTCTGAATGTCTTTACTGTCAATTTAATGTATCCCTACTGAATAAATAAACGTATTAATTTCTTTTAAAAATTTGCTGACCCAAACTTTTGAACGGTATTGTTCTGTATTATTACCGTGCAAATGGTGGTGGTGGCGGTCTGGTGGCGTAAGATGGCACAGAGGCTGATTTATTCGTTTGAACCACCTGCAAAGAGACAGAAACTCCTGTTACTACGGTACTGTACAAACATATGCATGATGGGTAACTTAAGAATAAATTAACTGAACTAAATAAGATTTAAATGAATTAACATCAATGACATAATAGCTATCACAACAAAATAAAATCACATAAAACTAAGCATATAGGACTAATTTAATTACCATTAGTCTGTGTTAATAAATAATGCTAAAAACAAACAAGCAAGCAAACACACGTTTTTAATATATTTTATAATGTAGTAATTTCACAGTTAATCTCCAAATGAATGAAGGCTGATACTAATACTGCTACTGATGTCTCGATAAAAATGATTTTTTTAACATTAAGTATAGCTATTCGACATTACAGTGTAATCGAAAGCTAACAGTTTTTTTAAAACATTTATTAGGCTTCAAAAAAACTTTTAATTTACGTGAACTTAAAACAATCCTCACATCACCATAATAAATGTCGAATCCAATTTACTGCATGTACACATGCCTTGTCTTTCTCTACTGTTTACGTTCACTTAAACCGCAACAGACTATGTTTTCTAGGATACTCACATTTTTTTTACATAATTTTATGTGAATTTGTCAGTAATTTGTTCAGTGATTAAAAGTAAACAAGCTGTGTTGTTAACTGAGGTTGCAAGACAAATAGCTAAAATGATGGTGTTGAAGACAGAAAAAGCAATTTCCACAATGAAAAACTTTATGCACATTTCATGTACATTCAATTATATTGCATTAGGGACGACTTCACAATTAACCAGAAAAAACAAAAAACAAAACAAAAAAAAAACCTATGCTTGACAAGCAAGAGTTTTCACAATTCCTTATGACAATGAATACTTTTAAGGTCTAACTACCGAGATTCTTACTAATTGGAGGCCATACCTTTTTTGTTTATAGAGCAGTCTTGCCCGGTCCAATATGGCGGACGTATCACAGCAAAGGGCCAAATGGGCCAATGAGGCGTCTATGTATTTATAAGTCTATGTTTAGGATTACTAGAAAATTATAAACTGGTGAGCTAGATTACGGTTGGAGCTAAACTCTGCAGGAAACTGGACCTTAAAGGCCAGAGTTGAGAATCCCTGGTATAGAACATTCTTTTGCATATTAATTAATGTCTGAAAAAAATAAAGCTCTGAAAAAATATCCTGAAGTGAGAATTAAATATACATCAAGTCAGGGTTAGTAGATGTAAATCAAATATATTATTATTATTACTATAATGATTATTTAATGTATTGAAATAAATTGAATTATTTAATTTATTTAAATGATTTCATATTTAATTAAACAATAATGAATTATTTAATTAAATGAATGTGCAAGATGGTTCTTCTGAGCACATGGCTTGTGTCTTTCTTACAAAAGACAAAGTGTAAGGAGAGAAAGCAGGAACAATGCAGAGAAGAAGAAAGGGTACTTTAAATGCAACAGCAACAGAGATGGCCCACAGTATAAATACAGTAAAACCCGTCTTAAATAAATAGTATGCAGTTATTTACCTCCTCTGGTGGCAATAACTGAGCCTGGTGCTTTATCAAAGAAGAGAGAAAAAAAGAGGAGCCTGGTCATTATCTTTATATCAGCAGACTATTGTTTAGAACTGAGATGTAACATTTAATGACTTCAGTTAAATGTGAAGGACAGACGATTTCTCATGAACCTGTTCTTATGAATTGTTCTTTCCAAATAGAAAGAACTGGAAATGCAATGGTAATGTTTTGTTTAAATGGGGAGGTTTAAAAATTATTTTCCCTCTTCACACAGTAATGAACTAATTGACTGGCTAGTTAAGTTTCTGTTGCATTGTTATTACTCAGGCGTTTAGTGGGCATTTGTAAAGTTGTGTTATGCTCAGGCACATATACTGGGAAAAAAAACGACAAAAAGGTACAGAACTATAGGTTAATTACACATGTTAGATTCACGTTAGCACTACATTTAGTGAATTAAACATCGGCAGTATGGTAGTCAGTGAAATGTAGTGTTGTTCACTCACCCCATCCTTTACTATACGATTGGGGTTTCCCCGCTGGGACACAGTAGCCTGCGGTCTGCTGTCAGCTCTGAGGAAACAAACAAAGAATGCTGATCAATATTAAAAAATATGTAGGCTATATTGAACACACTAAACGTAATTTGTCCAAGACATTTCATCCAAAAAAAAAAAAAAACATTTAAAGTGCCCCATTATGCTATTTTAAAGGTTTCTAATTTAGTTTTTGGAGGTATCCCACAGTAGGTTTACATGCATCTAAGGTACAAAAAAAAAAAACACTTCAATTTCTCATAATATACATTGCAGCATCACCTGTTTTCCCACAATGTATTGAACGGTTCAATAAAGGATTCAGTCACTCTAAAACCATTCTTTTCTGTGAGCCTGCTCTGATTGGTCAGACAGAAACATGGAAAGTCTGTTGTGATTGGTCTACCGCTTACAGCGTGTCAGGAGGCTTCCTCAGCACTTGTATACACAGTGGTACGAACAGTAACGATGGCATCGGTTGCCTTGACGTAGGCCTTAACTACAACTACAGTGTTTGAGGGCGGGTCAAAGTACATGTTGTTCACGGGCAGCCAATGAAGAGCATTATGCAAATGTGTTACAATCCTAAGTAGGTTCGTGCAGGTATTAAGACTGTAATTACTGACGACTCGTTTCAGGCAGTTCAGAATCAGTTCTTTCTTTGGGAGACAGTAACGACATTTATTGAGCACACATGAAAGGTAATAACCGAAAAAGCATGCAAAAAAGAGGCACTTTAAATATACATCACAATTTTGATTTGGACATATTGGAATTGTTTTTGATATGCCTTTTAAATATTTGCTGTTACACTGAGGCACTGTTGAATGCTTGATTCTGATTGGGAGCCAAACCTTTCTTTGAGAAAGTACTTCTCACAATTTAAAATGAATATATGAATAATTTAACAACACATTTCTATATTCACAGTTCTCTGATCCTGGTAAATGGTCACATGACATGCAGGTAAACAAAATATTTATTTTTATATTAAAATATTTTTTTTTGTGTTTTATTTTTATTTTATTTATTTTACATTTATTTATTTATTTTAATTTAGTGTTTTAAATTCATTATTAACTGAGTAAACTTTTAATTACTAGCTTTTTATTAATTCATTATTTTGCTATTCACCTTGTTTTAAGTTATTGATTATGAGTGACAGATAGTTCCATAACAAATGATCAGAAATTCAAAAAGAGCCATCATTAAGAATAATACTAATTTAATTTAATTTAATTTTCAACTTAGGGCACGCACTCATTTCAGTTATTCAACAGTTCATTATCAGTTATCATTTAAACAACATACTGGGTTTGTTCAGAGTTGATGACATCATAACAGTGCAGTTAAATGGTGAGTATATATCACTCTTTATACTCACTCATAACCCTGAGAGCGTTTCTTTCTGAAAAAACGTTGCTTCAGCTCATTCCTCTTGAAGAACACGAATAAACCCAATGCCAAAAGAGGAAGAACAAGGAAAAAGAACACAAGAAGACCATCCCTTGTGGAAGTATCTTTATCTGAGTGAGAATCAGAGAGAGAGAGAGAGAGAGAGAGAGAGAGAGAGAGAGAGAGAGAGAGAGAGAGAGAGAGAGAGAGAGAGAATTTAATTTAATTTGTAATCAATCGACAGCACTAGTAATCACATTTACAGATGACACGAGTTAAAGGTACTGATAATCCTTTGTGAAGCTCTAGCTGTGCCGTTAAGCAGCCTTACCATCCCAGGTGGGGCCGCTTTCGATGCTTCCTCCATAACCAGAGGCCTCACAGAATGGAGGAGCCCAGCCATTATAACAGTGGCAGTTTTTATTGCTGTTACACACCTTAAAGTAGTCAAGCACAAACACTCAGCACACATTTTACAAAGATGTAGAACTCTAGGTATTTAGGATTAGGATAAAAAAAAAAAAACAGGTGGTTAAATACGTGTATTTCAAATAGTGGCATTGAATTGTGGGTAGTGTATGCATACGTACCCCATGGCCGTGGCATTTCTTTTCAACATCACAGTCATAATTCAGCACGTCTGCACTTATGCACTCAAAATTCAGACAAACCTGCAATACAAATAATAAGAGGTTTGTTTTTCCGAAGTAAAAAAAAATACAGTGGCCGGATGAAATGTAAAAAAAAAAAAAAAAAATTTTTTTATTTCAAACTATGTTTTGTCATGGAAAAAAGATCTGATCATGCCCTCAGTCAACCCTCAAGTGGATTCTTTCAAATGTGTTCAGAAAAAATTCTGTTTTACACACTCAATTTATTCACCTTCAAGTTGTTCCAAACCTATATGAAATTCTTTCTTCTGCTGAACACAATAGAATATACTCAAATACAAAGCGCGCTTTCTCGATGCTCACAAGGTGGCCTTTTTGGCGACGCTGTCGAAGACTGTGCCCAGCAGTTCTCGGCAGTCCAGAAGCAGGCTGAGGCAACCAAGAGCCTGCTCCGACGAGCTTCCAAACCATTGTGAGCTGCCCCTCAGTCTGCTCATCATCAAAGGCATCCGTCTTACTACGCTGTGCCTTGCCACTCTCATCCCTCTCTTATCACCAGCCGGCAGTGGTGTGTGGTTCGAGGACGTGATGCCTTCTCACGCACCCTCTGCCCACTCGTAGAGCCAGGTAAGTGTTGCGGTGCGCACTCGGTCCCCACTCCGGGACGCTGTGCAACACCACGCTGCCCCACTGTGGGTACGTCGGCTGTCCCTCTGACCCCACTGGCTCATTCGGACTATCAGACTCGGCTATGCGTTTTAGTTCGCCTGGCTTCCCTCCAGGTTCAGCAGCATCCAGTTTACCTTGTTGACGGATAAGGATGCTCCTGTCCTGCGTGCAGAGATAGTAGTCCTACTGGCAAAGGACGAGATAAAGCCGGTCCCTTCAGCCGATATGAAGACAAGGTTTTACCGTCTGTACTTTATTGTACCCAAGAAAGGCGGTGGGTTACGACCATTCTTGGACCTGAGTGTCTTGAATCGGGCCCTTCACATGCTCCCGTTCAAGATGTCAACACGGAGACGCATCTTCGAATGCATTCGACCCCAAGTTTGGTTTGCAGCGATCTTTCATGTCTCGATTCTTTGGGTCAACTGGGAAAAGAGAAAGCTCGCCCCTGTGCAGACTCACTTTTCTTGGTATGGAGTTGGACTCGGTCAACATCACAGCATGTCTCACGAACGAGCGTGCTCAGTCAGTGCTGAACTGCCTGAATTCATTCAAGAGCAGGACGGCAGTTCCACTAAAATTGTTTCAGAGGCTCCTGGGGCATATGGCATCCGCAGCCACAATCAAGATAAGTGGATAAGTGTTCATGGTGCCCCCAAACGAATATACACAGACAACGGTGGCGAGTTCAACAATGAGGAGATAAGAGAGATGGCAGAAAAATTCAGCACTGAGATGAAGACTACAGCGGGATACAGTCCTTGGAGCAACGGCCTGCTGGAGAGACACAACATGACACTGACTGAGATCCTCCTGAAGGTGAAAAGGGAAAACGGGTGTGGCTGGCAGACTGCTCTAGACTGGGCTCTAATGGCCAAAAACAGTATGATCAATGTGCATGGTTATAGTCCACACCAGCTTGTGTTTGGTCACAATCCTAATCTTCCCTCCGTTTTGGTTGATAAACTGCCTGCTCTAGAGGGCACTTCTATGAGTAGTAGGACAGCACCTAGCAGCATTACATGCTTCCAGAAGAGCATTCACAGAGGTGGAATGTTCAGAAAGAATAAGAAGAGCTTTACGAAAGCAGCTTAGGCCTACAGATAAAAAGTATGAGACAGGAGAAAGAGTGTACTACAAACGAGCAGACAATACAGAGTGGAAAGGCCCTGCTGTATTTGGCTCTGTAGTGTTTATCAGACATGGTGGGATTCTTGTCAGAGTACACCAGTCCAGGCTGAAGAAAATCAATGCACAGGATGAGGTGTGTAAACCTGTACTACCTGATGTTCCTGAAAATAGTAAAGAAAGGGAAAACGTAATACACACGAATGTGTCAGAGAATTCAGATGATGAAATGAGTGTTAATGGAGACGTGCAAATCTCTGAAAACACAGAAACAGATGATAGAGAAGACGTGAGACAAACTAATGAGACAGAGAGTGATGCTACTAATACAGTGGGTTCCACTGGTGTCAAACTGAGAACAGGTCAGACAGTGACATTTACAAACAGAGATGATGGTACTAAGCACACTGCCAGAGTTTTAGGCAGAGCAGGAAAAGCAAAAGGGCAATATAAAAAACTGGTACAACGTGCAGTATCTTGAACCAAATGGGAGCGAGGGTCAAAAGGAAGCTTTAGACATGTCATATGTTGATGATCTTCTCACTGAATGTGATAACACCGATGCTGATGTACTCATTACCAAAGACATCTCTTTTGATGCTAAACAGCAAGAGATTGAAAACTGGCAAAACAATAATGTTTATGAAGAGGTCACAGACAAGGGTCAAAGATGTATTTCTACTAGATGGGTCTGTACGTTGAAGGAAACTTCTAATGGTATTGTTCCCAAAGCTCGCCTTGTGGCGAGAGGTTTTGAAGAAGTCAAAATTCATGAATTACAAAAAGATTCTCCCACATGTGCAGAGTCACTCAGGCTGCTGTTAGCTGTTATTTGTCAAAACAAATGGAAAGTAAATTCTATGGATATTAAGTCTGCCTTTTTGCAGGGAATGGAACTCTCAAGAGACATTTACATTCGTCCTCCATCAGAAGCAGGCATAGACAATGCGTTGTGGAAACTAAAGAAATGTGTGTATGGACTTGCAGACACTTGCCTCTACTGGTACAACAAGGCCAAAGAACTCATGCTGAACAGTGGTGGTAAAATGCCATGGGTTGATCCTGCAGTGTTCTATTGGCAGAATGAGCAGTCTGAGGTGACAGGAGTACTGGCATGCCATGTGGATGATTTTTTTTGGGGCGGTTCAGAGCACTTTGTAACTAATGTCATCCCTGTACTTAAATCTGCATTTCACGTGGGTCATTTTCATACGTGGGGATGAACATTGCTACTGTGGGTGGTGTAGTGCAGGTGCATCAGCACAGTTACATTGAAAACTTACAACCAGTTCACTTACAGGCAGCACGTGCTGTACAGAGAGAGGCTCCACTAAACGAGAAAGAAAGAGAACAACTCAGGTCCAAAATAGGACAGATTCTGTGGATTGCTAAACAAACTAGACCAGATGTTATGTTTGACACATGTAGCCTAGCATCCAACATTAAGAATGCTACTGTTCAGTCCATACATGAAGTGAACAAAGTGATCCGTAAACTTAAGTCAGAGAAGGTCACACTTAAGTTTCAACACTTGGGCAACAGTGATGATTTGAGTTTGGTGGTTTTCAGTGATGCTTCACTGGGCAATCTTCCAGATGGAGGTACTCAGGGAGGGGCTTTAATTGCCCTCATGGAAAAAACAGGAAAGTTCTCTCCTCTGTTTTGGCAGTCCAAGAAAATCAGACGTGTGGTAAGAAGCACGCTGGCAGGAGAAACCCTTGCCATGTCAGATGGTATTGACAATGCTATGTTCTTGGCTATGCTCTACTCTAAGCTTACCACTGGTAAAGCTGATCTTAATGCTCTTCCCCTTATTTGTGTTACTGATAACCATTCCCTGTTTGACACTCTTAAGTCTACAAAACAGGTCACTAAGATTAGAAATAAGCAGTGTCAAAGAGCTCCTACATGCTAACAAAATCAAAGAAGTGCGTTGGTCAGAAGCCAAGTCACAACTTGCTGACTGTTTGACGAAGAAAGGTGCTTCCTCACTTCTGCTTCTTAAAGCGCTGTATGAGGGTGTATGGAAACTGTAATATCTGAGCCATTGAGCATTTATCTTGGTACAGTTTTTTTTGTTTAAATACTCAAGCTCACTTAAATGTTACTGTGTTCTGAAAATCGTTTGTATTTGGTGACAATGTTTTATATGTCAAAGTCATCCGTTCATTCATTTTTTATTTAAAGAAGAGAGGGAAATTGTTAACTTTATGTTCAAGGGAATGTATTATCGCGGGTGTCTGCGAGAATGTGTTATCGCGGGAGTCTGCGAAAATCTGTTATTGTGGGAGTCTGGAAAAGGGTAAATCCTGAGAGGGTGGAAAAATAAAGATATTACTTTCTGTGGAACTACGTCGTGTCTCTGGCTATTTTCACAAATGTCTAAAGAATCTTAAATCAAATTGCATTTAGATACAAAATGGAATAAAATATGAATTCTTGTTTTCTTTGAAATTGATCACAATGAAGTGACTATGATTAAAACAAGAACAAATATCTGCCAATGGTCTCAGAAAAATCAACTTAACTCAAAGGAAAGTTTGATAATCATTGACAGGTATTTGTTCTTTTTTTAAGCATAAACTCACTTCATTTTGTTTAATTTTTCAAGACTTACATTTGCATCTCAAGGACATAAATACTGAGGAAAATATTTGTTTTTGCAATGCATGCAACATTTAATGCCATGATTTTTAGAATTGAAGACTTTCTGCTCTGATTTAAGAACTTTTTAAGGCCTTAAATTGTGTAAGGGCAAATTATGACTTTTTTTTAAGACCCGCAGAATCCCTGAGAATATGTGCACACATGAAAGTGGCTAAATAATTCAACAAACATATTTTGGCAATCTGTGTGCATAATTTAAGCAGAAACTTTCTATATTCAAATGTTCCTTTTCTCTGTCACCTTATTAGCTCCACACTTGGTGCCCTCGTTGACCATGCCGGGATCAGGTACATCAGAGCCCAGGAGGAAATCCACGCCCCAGCAGGTAGTGCCGGCGATGGGGGTCTGGATGATTGATGGCTTGATGCCAAAAATGACTGACGATTGAACATTCTCACACTGTAGCTTCCCGCACATGGCGTTCCTGAAAGAATGAGAGCGTGTGTATGTTTTTATAAAATTTCAGAATTTGAATGGCTGAGTGTGAATTTTAATTTCAATTGTAATGGTGTATATATTGTGCTGTACCTGCTTTCACACTTCTTAAATCCACTGGAATGGTAGCCACAGTTACCAAAGCGATCACCTTTAGAGTTCACATCCTTAAAGCACAGCTCAGGAGCAGCTTTAGCCTCTACACACAAGCAAAGACAGATGGGTTACATTTACAGAATATAAACTTCTATTTTCTCTTTTATTTTTAGTTAAACAAAAACTAAACAAACCTGTGACTCGTGGCCAGTTTTAATGAATTATTCAGTGTCTGTTTAGCTTTAAAACACAAGTTCTGTCATATTCTATCATTGTTATTGAAGAGCGTACACCCTAACACACACGTGAGCTGTGTGAAAAACGGAACATCAAAACATCCCATTGCTGTATGGCCAGATGATATGCAAACTACATTTCTCTGCTGGATAAAGTAAACTTACGGTAGCAGATAGAGCTTAATGTGCTGCAACTGAAGAAAACAAATGCAAATAGAAAAAAAAAAAAACACCAGCAAATTAAGCAAACATCTTCATCAGTTTGACAGTTTGCTGCAAATAATCACAACGGAACCAATTACAGAAAAATGCTGCAAAAGTTCACAACACAACCAATTACAAAATTACTGGATAATATACTGCTCTGCTGTATGTTTATTATCCATCTGTGCATTTCAAATGGCCCAGAATATTTAAGAGTATCTAACAGGAAGTATGAAAGTCATTTGGAATGTACACTTTCAGACACTTCTAAATAACATTGGTGTTATACCATATAATTACATAAACATGATATCAATCAGCCCCTCATATTGATTTATTGTTTCAACTTAATGTAAAATACTATATATGATATTAGTACATGATCAGCTCGCAAATTTTGTGGTTATGTATTTCTAACTAACTGTTCATAATCATTTTGAAATTAGTTTTTTTATGCTTAGATCCGGGCAAAATAGGGGTAGGGAATATAAGCAAAATTGTATATCAGAATATCTTTTATTTTAATCAATACTGGATAGACAATATTCTTAATTCTTATATTACCCAGCCCTACAAGTACAAAATCGTGTACTCACTTGTGCCAAATATGGCCTGACACTGGGTGTCATAGTGCTGGCACTGGCCGTTGTAGCAGTAAGCTTGGCCTTGTTTGCAGGGATGGCCGTTCTGTATGTAGACGTCGTTCTGACAGAGGGCAGATGTGCCGTTACAATACTCTGCCAAATCACATTCATCACTGCTGCTTCTGCACTCGGTGCCACCAGGTAAAAACTGACAGATCGAGAGAGAAAAATTAATCAGAACATGTGAGCAAAAAGAACAACCGCATATAGTCAAATGGCATATGCATGTATATATTAGCTCTGTCCAAGTGAGCTGCTTGGTGACAAGTTTGATGCTTTAATGGAAAAAAGATATATGACCGAACCAGACAAATTTGGTCTTAAACTCATTGCGTGAAGAATACATGTATTGCCTTACAATTTGGCCAGAATAAGTTATCTTATAAACCAGCATGGCATGCATTGGTGCCAGTGTAATTTTTGTATCATTACTATTACTATTATAGTATATAAATAATAGTATTATATTATAGTATAGCTCTTTTTTTATTAAAAAACTTTAAGTAAACAATAACAACAACATTGCATCTCAAGGTTAGGAGCAGAGCTACAGTGTTAGAAAAGGTTTAATTACCCTGCAGTTCTTGCAGCAGACCCCGAACGCACACTGAGCACCTGACCTCAGCTTACACGTTTTCGGCTCACAGCACGGGTCCTTCTCACACTCCTGAAACATTTACATAATCAACCTTCAGAAGTTCTCGATATTCTTCATTAGGGATGCAACAAACTAAACTGAGCAAAAAAAGAAACATCCCTTTTTTAGGATACTGTATTTTAAAAGATAATTTTGTAAAATCCAAACAAGCTTTACGCCATAGGTTTAAACCACAGCATGTGAGCGAAGCAGAGCAGTGTAACGCTCTGTGCCAGACCACTGGTAAAACAAAGTTCACTCAAATCCCACTCCAACATGAAATTTCTTTGTAATTTGTAATTACAGTTAATATTTTTGGCTTTAAAGCCTAGATATTCAACCCTGTCAAACATATCCACATCACTATGATCAGATGCTTTCTTTACTGCCGTTGCTCACCGCTTTCATTTTAGTTCAGTGTCAATTTTTAGCTTATTTTGTTATTGAGAGGAAAGTGGCACACATTCACATATTCATCTAAACGCCACTCTCAGCAGGGCGAACGGCTTTGGGATGTTCACTAACAGCTGCAAAGGTATTTCAAACTAATTTTTACCCCTAAGCAAAGAACGAAAAATAACTTCGCTGTGAGTATATCACAAAAAGAATCTTTGCTAACTCAGTTTCTCCCTTTAAATTGTATCTCCTTTTTCGTTCTTAACTACTGTGCATTTATGTAGGTTCACAACTTTTATATTAAACATTTAAACATTTATTTGAACTCCATAACCGTAGACCTATTGCTTGTTTAAAAAATTCTGAGCGGACTGAGTGAGCAGAGAGGAATCTTCAGAAAGGTTCTCTACGGCCCAGAGGGATTATTACCGCTCCGCTCACATGCTCTGGTTTAAACAATGTTTTTCATGCTTGTTCAATGAACCATAAACAATCATTGTACATTCACCTGTGGAACAGTCCTTAAGACACTAACAGTTTACAGAGGGTAGACAATCAAGGTCACAATTACAATAACTTAGGATATTAAAGAGACCTTCCTACTGACTCTGAAAAACATCAGAAGAAAGATGCCTATGGTGCCTGCTCACCTGAGTGCAGAGAGGCATGATGACTGCGGATGTGGCCAGAGCAATAAACTGTAATGTCAGTAATTTAAGACACCTAAGACAGTGCTGTATGGAGACAGCTGATCGCTCTTACAGTGGGTAGCAAAGCATGTGTCCTCCCAGATGTGTTTGAGGCCAATGCCTTGGTGAAAGAGTGGGGTAACATCTCACAGCAAGAACTTGCAAATCTGGTGCAGTCCATGGGGATGAGATGCAATATAGTACTTAAAGCAGCACACCATATACGGACAGCTACTTTTGATATTGACCCTCAACCTTCGTCAAGGGCTTGTTATTCTATTTCTGTTCATCAAATGTCTGTAAAACTTTCAGTTTTTCTTGGGTGTTGAATCATATTATGTTAATACAAATATTACATTATAATATATATTATAAATATTTATTTTTGACATTTGTTGGAAATAAATCAGTTAAAATAAGAGGATATTTCTTTTTTTGATGCGTTTACTATAACGATTATATTCATTATTAATTAGAACCGATTTTATTAATTAGTTGTTGCATGGAGCCCTGGTCTTCATGACCTTTAACATCACTGGCTCAACAGCACAGTTGGTTACTAAATCAGCCAACAATTATCACGTTCTTTAGAAATGCAAAATCAGGATCAGCTCTAAACTGATCTGGAATCAGATGACTCACTTTCTCTGATCCACAGTCACACTCTTCGCCCACATCCACCAGCTTGTTCCCGCAGAAGGGGGCGCTGTATGCCTCGTCCGGCCGTGGTACGTTCAGCAGACAGCGGCCACCTGAGTTCAAGATCATCTTCTCAAAGTCATCAGCACTACAGCTGCTAAAGTTACGAGAACCTCTGAGGACAAAAAAACGGGTCAAAACAAACATTTCACAGCATACTGAAATTTGTAACAAACTATACACAAAAAACACTCACGTTGCCCCTGAGTTCATAATGCAGTGTGTGACATCGCATTTACAGTTTCGGCCATCATCATGGTTCATCCCAAGATTATGACCCAGCTCATGAGCCACGATGGAGGAAAATGACATCACATTATTATTGGTGAACTGAGGGGAAAATGCACACATATACATACAAAGACAGAGATTTAGATACTGGTGAAAGTCACTGTTCAGCAGACACTGACTAACAGTGTGTGTGAGTATCTGTAGCATATGAGAAGTGGATCAGAGATATCATACCGCATTAATTCCACCACCATGACTTCTGGAACAAGCCGTGCCAACGAAAGCCATGCCTGCTGTTCCACCAAATCCTTTCTTTCTGTGAAAAGAGAGTGAAAGAGAATCAGGCAGGCAATTTCTGTAGCCATAACTGCACATCATTATTCATAGAACAATAAATCTAAAGTGGGCATATATATCATATCACATAATGGAAAAGTGGATTTTTCTTGATCTTTTGAAGATATACTTTACAATGCAAAAACTTTCTCTTTTCGGCACCGATCATTTTATCTGGATAACTATCATTTAATTTATTCAATAATCTGGAGGTTTTTTGATTTGCTTGGAAAGACAGTGTTTCTAGCTACGAGCAAGACCTGAATACTGCAAGATCTACATACTTTAACAGGCTTATAGAATGTAAGTAATGTGAGTAATGTCAGACCTCTCCATGTATTTAAGCCCTGTGTTTCCTTAGTTCCCTTGTCCAGTATCGTCCTAGTTAACAAGGTTGTGTTTAGTTTGTTCTCATACGATCTCCTGAGTGTTTCTTGTTTATTTTATATATAACTATTTTTGTTCTCTATCACTTTCCTCGTGCACTTCATTACAGCCACTGTGATATTAGCATTTTGTTTATGTAAATGAAGAGACATCTGATCTGATCTTGTAATGGCAAATTATGGTGTGCAGCAAGGCTTTGTATTAGGTCCTTATCCCTGTGTTCCCTGTACAAGCTCCCTTTGGGTGATATTACTATGAATTTATTGATTATTTTATACATGTTCTCCTGACTCACTTCTAACAACTGATATAAATTGTAACAGAGAAAGGCCCGTACAGGATGAGCTGTGCACTGTCATGACGACGACGGTGAACTAGTTCTTTCTCTCTCCATTGAGTAAAACGGCCCAGCACCTCTCCAGCACTGCCATCAATATTGATGAAGTTCTGCAGAGACCAGATCTCCAGCCCCACCAACACAATACGAATATTCAGAGTCATGTACATCTAAGGGGAAGCAGGAAAAATAATCAAGTGAGAAAATCACACGTCAAGTCAAGTCACTTTCATTTATATAGTACTTTTTACAATACAGATTGTTTCAAAGCAGCTTTACAGTGATAATAGGAAATTAATGCAACAAAGATTGTTTTGGCTTAACAGCAGCTCTAGAAGAAAGTCATTGTCCAGCTTAAGTAAGTTTTTAATAGATTAATTTCCGTTGTAAAAATTCCGTTGTAAAAATTTACACGCGCTTACATGTCACAGTTTTCAACTGAAAACAGAAAACTTTTAATGCGCTCAGTTCATTTACATAACAACAGCGTTTTGGTGGCCTGAAAACGCAAACTTTGAAGTAGGTTTCAAAGTGCAAGTTTTTGAAAAGGGTTTTCAAAGCGATACTGTTATCATCTTCCTGTAAACTTCAAAAATGTGAATCTGTGAAAACGGTGACGGCATGCACATGCGTATTACGTGTTTAGTCAATAGGTAAACGCAATTGAATGCAGGCGACTAGTCTTTCTTTACAAAGTGACATTGCCAATTACTTGCATAATTCCAACTCTGGCATGCATAATACAGCGTTTTTAGTCGTTTCCGCGGATGCATGTAAACGGGAATCATTTTGATAACGTTTTTATCTGTACATCGATGAGGCCTTCGCAGGGGATAGTCTAGTTGACATGGTCTCTGCTGACACTTCAGGGCTGTGTTGTGGTCGTGTCTAGGCACAGGTCCTCCATCTGATCTGGATACGGCCCACATCCGGCTAAGTATGGTAAACATCAGGATAAACAGAGAGACTAATATTAGCGTAGACGCCATTCTTCTTATAATGTAACGAGTACATCAGGTGTTATGGGAAGTGTTCCCGGTTCCGGCTGACCTAATTTATGCAGCCATTTTACATGATTTGAATTATAAAAGTTGCTATGTGTATGCCAGGTTAAAGTGATTTGTTTCCTGAACAATGCTAGGAAGACTGTTCCAGAGTTTAGATGCTAAATAGGATCTACCGCCTGCAGTTGATTTTTGATATTCTAGGTATTATTAACTGGCCAGAATTTTGAGATTACAATAGACATGAAGGACTATAATGCGTTAAGTGCTCGCTCAAGTACTGGAGAGCTAAACCATTTAGTGCTTTGTAAGTAATTAGTAAGATTTTAAAATGTATACGATGTTTAATAGGGAGCCAATACTTCCTCGTTCTAGTAAGAACTCTAGCTGCTGCGTTTTGGACCAGCTGTAGTTTGTTTATTAAGCGTGCAGGGCAACCAGCCAGTAGAGCATTACAATAATCTAGCCTTTGAGGTCATGAATGCATGAACTAGCTTTTCTGCATTTCATTGAGAGCATATGACGTAATTTAGATATATTTTTAAGATGGAAGAATGCGGTTTTACAGATACTAGAAACGTGGCTATCAAATGAAAGATTGGAATCAAAGAGCACACCCAGGTTCCTAAATGACGACGAAGACTTGACAAAGCATCCAAGTGTTAGACAGTATTCTAGGTTATTACGTGAAGAGTTTTTTTATTTTAATACTTAGAATTTCAGAATTAAGTAGGAAATTACTAGTCATCCATTTTTTATATCAGCTATGCATTCCGTTACTTTGTGAATTAGTAAGTTTCGTCGGGGCGCAAAGAAATATAGAGCTGAGTATCATTAGCGTAACAGAGAAAACAAACGCCTTGCTTCCTAGACCTCTTAATAATCCCTGTTTTTAGTGATCTATAAATAATGATTTTCAATATTTGACAAATAAATGTGAATTGAATAAAAGGAATTATTTGTATCCATCTTAATATATTCAAGATAACTTACACTATCAACATAGTTAGCAATCTGAACCATCTCCTCACGAACTGCTGTATGATTCTTGTTTTTGTAGTTATACTGTAGAAAAGAGAAAAGAGAAAAACAAGAAAGACTTTCAGAAATTGGTCACTTCTCACATGGAACAATTCTCCCATTGATGCTGTAATGACCCAAGCAGGGGAGATCAAGTTTTCATCCCACATATCTCCAAATGTTTATTAAATGACTCCATACTTCCATTTAATTCTCTTACACTAACTGCTCTTAGTTTAAGAGCGGGCTGTGTAACGTATCAGACAATGAGAAAAGAGAAGATGGTACAAGATTTACACTACTTACTCTCTCATTATCCACCACCAGAAGCAGTTCCACATAGTGTGTCTGGTGCAGCACTGCCCTCTTTTTCTGTTTGGAAAGACAGAAGGTATTGAGTGTAATTTTCAGCTATGTTTGCTGAAGCATAACATAACAAGCATAACTATTATTATGATTTTTCTTTACAAATTAAATTTTTATTATTATACCATTAAAAACTATAATAATAATATTAATACAGTTCACAAGGCTAACAGAAGGCTGTTGACAGTTGTGAGACATCTAATGATGATCAACCATTTTTTGTAGTGTGGATTAAATTGCGAACTGAAGAGCATTAATACAGAATTGAACTTTTTTTAAATGAGTGTGACTTTTTTTTTTTGTGATAAAATATGACCCTGCAAGTCATCCTGTTTCTAAAATACAAAAGCAGCCATGTTGTCACATACATATAAAGACCTATGCATATGGTGTGTACATGATCACAAAATGTAATGTGCCTAAGTGCCTTTAAATAAAATAAATGAAAAGAAATGATAAAAATTATGTTTTGCAGGAAGAAAAGAAAAACTAGTGGTATTTTGCTTAGGGTGGAAGAATCATATTTCTACCTACAGAAAGGCCTTAAAAACTGCTAGATCTGCTTATTTTTTTTACTCTTTTAGAAGAAAACAAACCCTAGGTATTTATTTGATAGAGTGGCAGAATCCTCACTATGTGCCTTCTGGGAGAGAAATGGTATCTGCAAGGATTTCCAGTCAGGATTTAGATTGTAGAATAGTAAGGCAAGGCAAGTTTATTTATATGGCATTGGCAAATTTCATACACAATGGTAATTTAAAGTGCTTTACATAAGAAAGTCTGAGTGCATGTGTAAACTCACTGTCTCACTTCCCAATTCTCCCAACTCTTACAACCAGACAGCCCAAACCAAAAATACACAGTGCTCATTCAGTAAATGCACAGCTAAATAGATGTGTTTTGGGTCTGGATTTGAATGTGACTACTGTTGTAGCCCATCTGATCTCTTCTGGAAGCTGGTTCCAGCTGCGGCTGGCATGATAACTATAAAGCGGACTCGCCTCGCCTTGAACCCTTGGTATTTCTAACTGACTTGATCCTGATGATCTGAGTGATCTGTTTATATTCAATGATCTGAGTGATCGGTTTATATTCAGTGAGCATATCTGCAGTGTATTGAGGTCCAAGGACATTGAATGATTTATAAACAAGTAACAGTACAGTACTATAAAATAAGTTTTAAACGTAACTAGAAGCCAGTGCAAGGACCTGAGGACTGGTGTGATATGTTCAGATTTTCTGGTTCTGCTCAGAATCCTGGCAGCAGCGTTCTGTATGAGCTGCAGCTATTTTATGTTTTTTTGGGAAGGCCAGTGAGGAGTCCATTAAAATAGTTCACCCTGCTGGTGATGAAAGCATGAACAAGTTTCTCTATGTTTTGACTGGAAACAAAGCATCTAATTCTTGCAATATTTTTGAGATGATAGTATGCTGATTTAGCTTTTACACGACTACTAAAGCTAAGGTCTGACTCCAAAATCACACCAAGATTCCTGACTTGATTTCCATATGCAATGACTTCTAATACTACTAAATCAAATGATGACAGTGTATAATGTTTAAAACTTGAAAATAAACATACACCATCATGCACAAGTATGCTACTTAACATACATGCACATACACACTTTCGTCATGCAGTTCAACAATTATTGTTAATTATCTGTGTTCTAAAGCTTGTGCAATTGCTCATGTCATTATTGGGATTTGGAGTGACTCACCCTGATTAGATGGCTGCTTTGACCAAAGGTGATGTTGTGGACATGGCTGTCTGTGGATTGTCTTGGTGAAGCATCATCATGGTTATGAAAGTGAGGCGTTCCACAGGTGAGAGGTTCAGTCTCTACATCCTCCAATCGATACACCAAGTGCTCATCACTGGAGGAACCTTCCAACGGTTCAATACCGAAACTGGTGCCCTCCGTGTAGAGAACACCCCTAAGGTAAATACATATCACACACTTATAAACATATAACAGATTTTGACAAGAAGAGCTTTTGAAACCTGCTAGAAATTTTAAAAGTCAATTTGATATTATCTCTTGGGAATGACAGAGTAAAGGTGTATACAGGATTCCCAAACTTTCTTTCTTCAGTTGAACATAAAAGTTATTTTGAAGAATGTGGGTAACCAAACAATTGCTGGTCCCCAGTGACTTACATAGTATATTTTTCCTACTATGGAAGTCAATGGGTACCAGAAACTGTTTGGTTACCCACATTCTTCCAAATATCTTCTTTTGTGTTAAGCAGAAGAAATAAATTAATACAGGTTTGGAACAACATGAGAGAGTAAATATTTTCATTTTGAGGTGTACTATCCCTTTAAGGACAATGGGCAGCATGTTTACTATTAGGCTGCTGTCACTTTAAGACCTGCACGCTTCTAACACACAAACACGCAACTGATTGCTTTCACTTTAGACATAACCAGTCGGGTTAAAGTTGACCAATTTATAGTGTGCCACAAATACATTTAGTTATACTAAAGTACATACAAATAAATTGTGCTTAAAGGACAAGTTCGGTATTTTACACTTAAAGCCCTGTTTTAAGATTGTTTCTGATGAAATAGAACGGCTAAGATTAAAATTTGGACACATGCTGCTGTCCCGAGAATTTTCGGTTTCTGTGGTTGCAAGAATCTGAGTATCGCCCATAATCAGGGCATTTCAGAGGTAGAGGGTCTTGACTGTCATTACACTGCAGTAAGTAAAGTGGGCGCGACCCAGGCAGAATACACATCATTCATGCACATCAGGAGGATCAATGATTATAGGAAAGGCATTCTTTCCGTGCCATTGTGCTTAAAAGCTGTGCAGTCACCAAAATGCTGTAGGAGAGCAACTGGTAGAGCGTTGTCCTCTACGAAGGCGTGCTCAACTTTGTTTGGCGAATTCTTTGCAGAGACAGAGCAGATGTCTGAAGCAGAATGATTCTGAGGCAATGACGGTCAGCACCACCCTTTATAGCGGAGGTGCCCACCTCTATTTTGCATGTTTGAATGCCAGTGGCCAGTGTACTTACACTGGCGTGATTTAATAAGGCTTCAGTATGTTCGGAGAAAGGTGTTCCCCCTAAGCGTCAGCTACACAATGTCGAGTGAACCTAAGTTAGTGAACCTAACTATCAAGTTTTGAAGAAAAGAAAAAAACCTTATATTTCTAGGTTTTCCAGATTATGGGAACCCTGTATATAATGACAAGGGATTCTTTTTCAACACTTTAAAGTCACAATGAAATGGAAGTAGCAATAGGTTTTATCTTCGTACTGACACATACATCTGAGTGAAACAAAAAATAAATAAATAAAAAAGCAGTGTGGGGACTTGGTTCTATCCATTGGTTGTCAATTGGTTGAAGGCATATCTACATGCACGCTTGCAGTTAATTGTGAGAAAAGGGGTGGGTTTTGAGTGGACTAAATGAAAAATCCAGCATACATCACCAGGTAGAAGTCTGTTGTTTCACTGGAAGATTGAGTTATGACTTTTTGATTAAACATTATTATTAAAAAAAAGAAAAAAGAAATGTAAATGTTAAAAATTAAATGGATGAATTATTCATAATAAGATTAATAGCATGGATTTAGAAAATAGATGGGGTGATTTTTAATTTAAGATTAATGTAAACTTCATATAAAGTTACATATTCCAAACAAATCAGTCACTTTAATTGTATCCATTGGGATTTGACTGGATTATGAAAAGTAGACTGTGATTATGAGATTCATATTTTCTTGCTGCCTGTGTTGCCTTGGATACATGAGCAGAAAAGAAAAATAATTTCAGGGGCAGAAAAAGTATTTATGTTTGGATTTTTTTTTTTTTACTAAAATGAATTACAGTAAGTACCTTAAGGCTAAAACATCTTTGATGTGTGTATGCAGCTGTTAAGGTTTTACAGTCCGCTTCAGATGTAACATCTCACCTTAATCCCGAGCACAGGCTGAGTGCTGCAGAAGAGCCCTCCACATCCTCTATGTAACCACTGTAATGACAATGACCCTGATTGAAAACAGAGAGAGAAAGAAGCCACAATAAATTCCGCCAAGAACAAAAATGTAATTTCAAAGACTTGACTAACAAACAGCAACATTCTTGTCATTCTAAACCTGAATGTGTTTGCTTGTCAGGGACCAGAACCTAGTAAGAGGGTCTGACAGCTTTACTGTAGGTTCCACTAGGGGGCCTCAGTGTGATTTAAAATAAGACAAAACAAGACATTAAAATAAGCCAAAGCAACTAAAAGTCAAGACATTTCTTATTTTAATTCACTCTCTCAACAACAGTTTATTTTTCTTTAAAGAGCCAGAGTTTCCATGGTCTTGAAAACCTGGATAAATAAGTGTGATATCTAGGCCTGCAAAAATTAAATGAATTAAATCTTATAACTCAATGGGAATTTTTATTATGAATATACATTTTTCTAGTTACTGTTTTGTGAGTACTTTTTTTTTTTTTTTTAATCCTTATGCTTTAATGGGACCTAATGCCCCTTTTTACAAGATGCAATATAAGCAATAGGTGTCCCCAGAAAGTTTCTGTGAAGTTTCAGCTCAAAATCCTACAAAGATAATTTATTATACTATGCCCAAAATGCTCCTTTTTGGGTGGAAGCAAAAACACGCTATTTTGTGTGTGTATCTTTAAATGCAAATAAGCTGCTTTTACAAGTATACAAGGCCTGATTTGTTGAGACAAATATTAAAAATAAAAGGATTACAATGTAAAAGATTACTATTGTGTACATAAAGATATGGTGGAATCCAGCATGTCCCGTAGATGGTCTGCTATGTAAATAGCGAATCCACCATGGCTTGAGCACAACTGGCTTTTAAAGGGAATGGCAGATGAGACTCTGATTGGTTTATTGCACGTTACGCCCAAAACACACCCATTACTCATTAAGAGAGTAGGGACAACTCTTTTAGACCATGCGCTGGGCGCGCCACCAATTTTTCCTGTCGTTAAACTAGCAAAAGTGGATTCGGACACGGCCTAAGTGCACTTTAGACCATGCGCTTAGATCGTTAAAATAGGACCCTAAATTTAACACAACTTAAGTACACTTTTAAAAAGTCATAATGTAAGTTAAATGTATATTTTACATAATTTGTAATGTTTAAAATTCTTAAAATTTGTTTAATAAGCTTTAAAATTCACTAACGGTATTTTGGTGTTGACTAACATAGTAAAGCACATGTAAAGTACTTGATTATAATTTTAACTGTAGTGTATTATTCAATATTACATTTAAAGTTAAAGTATTTTAAATGTACTAAATTGTAACAATCATTACAAATGTGTAATTACAAATGTATTTAAAAGATACACAAGTTTCAATAGAAATTACATAATATCACATAAGTATATTTCAGTTTACCATAAATGTTTGTCAGAATAAGTAGTACACTTTAACCATATTTCAAAGACAATAGAAGTATTTAAGAAATTACATATAAATAAATATGTCCTATTTAAGTGGGTCAAAAAACACTCTAAAGTTCAGCTAATTGCATTTCATATCAATTTACACTATACATTTTAAATTAATTGCAATTAACTTTTACATTTAATTACATTTAGTGTCTTACCTCTTAAGCTTCACGTGGACCACGGCGCAATGATTCATTCTTTGTTTATATTAATTCAAAGTTTTAATGTAAATAATTGTAATTACCTCCACAAACTATACATCATTAAAAAGATCTCAAGCTTCAGTATTTGACCTCTGTTTTATTCTGAAAATCTTACAGTGGCAGTTATTGTGTCAGGAAAATGAAAAAAGGAGTCGATACCTTTAATATGAAATATGACCATCAGCTGCTCCTATTCAGGAAAAAAAACCTCCTGTATGGTCGTCATGAAAGCACTTAAAACAACGGAGAGGAGTAATATTTATTTATTTTTTTACCCAAAATGGGGTGCTTTGACTGTGCTGTACCACTGAACACTCTAATGTACTGTAATTCATTCATACTAAAAACTGGCGGGCGCTCTATGCACGTTTAGTCCACAAACGAGACTCATGTTGAACAGCCATATCATGTGACACTCCAGCAAATCCTTTACATAAACAAGGCTTCCAGAGATCGCTGTAACATGCAGATAAAGACATTTTGGAGACAATAAACACATGATTGCAACAATAAATGATTTATCTGTGTTCTTCAAGCCATGTCGGGTATTTCCATAATCATAGATCATATTTATAATGCAATGCTAATCGACATAACCTTTATCATTGCGCAGAATACTATAAAAGAAAGTTTGATTTTTTTTTTATCCGAAGCCACATTAGATCACAGAGGGTTATTTAAAACACTCAACTTGTGTTATAAAGTAAGTTTGGAGCAAAAACATGGTATTAATCTCATAAATTGTCATGTATTGATCGTGTGCTAAGCTAACATACTAGCTAGCCCTAAGATGCACCTGCCACCTAAAGCTGAGCAAATATGTTATTTTTATGAATAATCTTAAATAGTAAAGCTCACTGAAATGTTTATTTTTCTCTCATGAAGGGCATTTGATACAGTTTCAAAGAAGGTGAAATGAGAAGTTTGATTAAAGAAATGAAGGATTAAAACAGTGTGAATAGAAAGTCGTTAGTAATTATAATGAAGACAAAAGAAAAGAATAATTAGAGCCATAAGCAGGCCGGAGAGGTGTGAATGTGTGCAGGGAAGACTGAAACTGAATGGGGCAGTTTGCATCACAAAATAATAGAGACAATACACTGAATGGATGCTTAGAAAATGATAATAAACATCTGTTAGCATTTTTGAATCTTCTCAAAATAAAATCCCCCGACATGGTTTTAAAAAACATTTAATAAAATTCAGAGTTTTAGACTTATCTTCAGATTTGAAATATAACATGGTCAGACATGTGGCTTTAGCTGCAGTGCAATTCTAGATCAAAACAATGCCAACTTCTATTTTATTTTCATAAAGATATTTCATAAAAATAAATGTCTAATAACTTTACAAAACTTTGAAGCTATTTAAAACTATTATTTTCATTATGACAATAATGAAATATGACTTTACAATAAACTGCCAAGTGTCTGCTTTCAGATGAGACTTATGCTTGTAGTGCAAAGGTTTCATGAACTGTATCTGTTTTAGTTTGGGTATGCCTCTTCTTGGAATTTTTTCAAAAGCGGGGGGTGAAGGCTAACAGGTATATTCTTTTAAAGTGTTTTTCCCCCCCATTGTTACATTCTTCCTATTCTAGGCTATGTAACCAGAGAGGGAAGACCACGTGGAATTGCCATATAAAGAAATATATTTATTAAAGATAAAGAATTAGCAACGTATAAATAAAGTCAGTATTGATGTTAGGTTGGGAAATAAAAGTGTACGCAACAAGAGAAAAGAGGTGTCGTGCATAAAGAAACAAAAACGCCCAAAAGGTGCGGGAGAGAAGGAGAAGCGGCGGCCGGCCTCAAACAGGTCTGGAGAGATTTTTAAAGCCCAAGATCCAGGAAGCAATCACACGCGCACCACGCCACACCTGTGCTTCGCCCACGGCACCAGTAGGGGAGACCGAATAAACAGGAAAAAAGCAAAGAGGAGGAGGAGCCCGGCAGGTCCATGACACCATAAAAATAATAATAAAAATAATTCACAAGGCAACAAAATTCTTCAAAATAACCTCATAAATTCACTCTCACTATTTCCTCATTAGCTGAATTCTAGAAATCGGTCTCAGGCTTTTACAAAACATAATGCCTGAATCATAATCATACACTGTTCGTTCGTTGGCCAGAGGAGAACTGGCCCCCCGACTGAGCCTGGGTTCTCCCAAGGTTTTTTCTCCATTCTGTCACCTTTTGGTTCCTTGCCACTGTTGCCTTGGCTTTTGGCTTGCTTAGTTGGGGACATTAAATTTAATATTCTACAATATTATTGATCTGCCTGCATTGACACCATTATATGAGAACTGAACTGAGCTGGACGATGACATCACGGTTTTCTCCAGAGCGGCTATATATATTATATATAAATATATATATATAAATGAACTAAATTAATAACTTTTTTACAACAAAAATGAAACATCACTGAACTTACTTAAGCTGGACTGTGATGCTATTTTCTTCTGGAAACTAATTTTGTTGCATTATTTTCCTGTTATCTCTGTAAAGCTGCTTTTGAAACAATCTGTATTGTAAAAAGCGCTATATAAATAAAATAAAAAATGCCTATCAGTTGGAAAACAGATGTAGCTGACCACTGTACATGAACTGGTTGTTCACAATTATTCACAATTTCAAGGTATGAGAGAACAAAGCACTATCACATTTAAACTGCTTTATTCTCTTCCTGCTTTAAGTTATGTGTTGATTTTTTTTCAATGTTTAAACACTTTCTCTTATGCCTTGTTTATTAAACAGAAACACCTATAAAGAAATCATTTGTTGGCTATTTTCTCTGGAAAGTTTAAACAGTGAGTCTCTGTGGTACAAAAAATTTGCAGCAACAATAACTCAAACACTGGTGTGAGTTTAAGGGAAAGACTATTGGTTTATTTATTTGAACAGTCAGTATTTATGAAATTCATGATGTCCACATCGGGAGGAGAGCTGTAAAGTGTATGACAAGGCAATAATATGCAGCTGTTTCCTGTTCCGTAATAAGGAACTGTTATCAGACTTTCATATCACTACAGTCTCAGATCAGCATTTCACTAAAGATCTAACTACAAGGCATTTCAGAACATTTCCAAGAAGTTTTAAGCAAATCCCAAATAGATTAAATAAGATGTATTCCTCTTAAAAATCAGTATAATATGGAATTGAATTACAAACTGTCATATTCCTCGACTAAATATGAAATCCAACAGGAAATACTGATGAAATAAAGTCTGATGAATATAGACTTTTGCTTAAGCTTATTTAAAAAAAAAAAAAAAAAAAAAAAAACCTGCAAATTTTATTGAACTACACTTTGTTTAGTTTATAAAAAATAAAATCAGTAAACTTCATTTTATAGGCTTCTGTCAACACTGCATTGGCTATGGGCTATATGCACGCATAACTTCCGCGTTTGACGCAAGGATGCTCGTGCGGTTCCGGTTGGGGAGATTTAAAGCGGAGGAAAACCGAGGAAAACGGTATTATGGCAGAGTCTTCAAAATTTACTGTCCTCTCGTCTTTGAAACGAAACTTTAATACGTTTAGATGTAATTTTATATATAGTTATGTTTATTTAATATAATAAACACAGAAGCATAAACAAAATGAGGAGTGTCTGTTTTGTCTGTTTTTGTGACTAATGTTTCTTTAGTATGACAATAGAGTATAAAAACCAATATAAATTCTCGGTATAGCATTGGACTCTACGATCGGCGGAAGTAATCCAGCATCCTTAGACCTTCACCGGAAATACCGCCGTGCATAGAGCCCATTACACATCCTATACATTTTTAAATATTGCTGATTACTTACAAAGAATTTAACGGTTTAGCTCCCCAGTACTTGAGCGAGCTCTTAACGCATTATAATCCTTAAAGGGATACTCCACCCAAAAAGGAAAATTCTGTCATCATTTACTCACCCTCAAGTTGTTGCAAACCTGTATGAGTTTCTTTCTTCTGCTGAACACAAAGCAAGATATTTTGAAGAACGATTGGAACTTTGGCACCATTGACTTCCATAGTAGAAAAAAAAAATACTATGGAAGCCAATGGTGCCAAAGTTCGAATCGTTCTTCTAAATATCTTCCTTTGTGTTCAGCAGAAGAAAGAAACTCATAAAGGTTTGCAACAACTTGAGGGTGAGTAAATGATGACAGAATTTTCATTTTTGGGTGGAGTATCCCTTTAACGTCTAGGCCTATTGTGATCTCAAAATTCCGGCCAGTTGATAATACCTAGAATATCAAAATCAACTGTAGGCGGTAGATCCTTTTCCTATTTAGCACCTAAACTTTGGAATAGTCTCCCTAGCATTGTTCGGGAAGCAGACACACTCTGTCAGTTTAAAGCTAGACTAAAAACACTAAGGGCCTTATTTTAACGATCTGAAACGCAAGTAACTTTGTGGGCGGATCTTGGGCGCTGTTGCTATTTTACCGGCGGGATAAATGACTGTTACGGCCGACACAAATCTAAAATGGGTTGGTCTGTAGCTACATTACTCATAGGTGTGGTTTGGTCATAACATGAAATAAACCAATCAGTTGTGCCATTCATCCACGACCATCACCTCATGTTGCACCATGATAATGCACGGTCCCATGTCATACATAGCAGCTTTTTTTTTTAATACAATACAGTAAAAAGTCTTAGAACTTTTAGTTCAGCTCATGAAAAATGGGGGCAAAAACAAAAGTGTTGCGTTTGTAATTTTGTTCAGTGTATATATCCTCCTTTATATACTAATATTTATATACTAATAGTGCTTGATTCAATGTAATGAATTATTCATTCATAGCGTGTGTGCGTTGTTTTGGTAGGAAGAGCTGGACATCAGTTTATGTCAACTGATTGAAGACTAATTGTTTGAATGAAGCAGATTGTTCAAGGTAATTTGAGTTTATACTCACTGACTGTACAACCTATACAATACTAATTACCTTTCCAGTACTGTATGTGTGATTGCTATGTTACCAAATCTAACTTCACAAATTAATTTTAGAAATGTTAAAAAATACCTAAAGTAAACATTATTCATGAATTGAAATAAGATATGTATTAATATTAAAAACATAGTTTTTTATAAGTTTTTTTAAATAAATGTACAAAGTGTGAGTTAAACTTACTTTAAACGGAGTAAGTAAACTTTACTTGAGAATTTTGTGTAGATTTTACTTGAAACCATACTGTTAAATTTACTACCAATTTGTGAGTGAAAATTGTTTCTTAGCTTTTTTCCAAGTAAATCAAACTCCAAATGTTTTACAGTGTAGGTGAACTGAGACAGTAAGGCAGCGCAATGAAAAAAAGCATGACAAATCTCAATTGCACGTAGCAAACACTGAGTGACTTCATTCAGGTCAGGAACAGTGACTCATATTACATCTCTAAGCAGACATTCATCTGTGAACACAGCGATAAAGAACTTCATGGGAATGCACTTCCCACTCTCCTTTCACTCTTTCCACACTGTAAAAATATTTTTCAAAGTTGTACATAAAACAAAGACTACTGGAGTATGTTTTACAAGAATTCATAATGTTCCTTGCCATTTCTTTGTAATTGTTTGTGAAATTTACAAGCAATTTCGGAGCGAAAATTGTTTCTACACCAAATTCTTTCAGCGCATATACATTCTGCTGCATTCTTTTTATATGTTTTGTGCCTCTATCACTTCTTACAGTGGTGTAAAACTGAATTCCAGTTAGTGTGAGTAATGCAGCTCTTCCCAGAACTACTCCACTGCTCATGGCATCAGATGCTGTGCGTGTGTTTGGTCACAGCTCTGAGGAAATCGCATCAACAATTACAACAGCAGACAATACCACATGATGATACATGGCAGCTGTTCTCACCTGCATTCTGTGCATAGAAACACTGCTAACAAGGTGAAAATAGAGTACACCTTGTAAGGCGAGAGCAGCGGTAGGTTTCATTTTTGTTGTACGAAAGAATATATCAGCATTGCATTACTGATTGTCAGTGCTGTATTTTTTGCGTCTATAAAGTGCCTGATTTGAGTGTTCTTGGTCTCACATCCTGTGTGTCTGAGCTCTGAGCATTCAAATCCGAGTCAAATATAAATAAACCAATCCTCAAGCTCTCAGTGCAGACTGACGGTGATGCTGGGTAGACATCCAGTTAAAGTGTAAAATAGCAAAAGCATTAAGCATTTGTATGCTATATTCTCATAAGCAAATATGTATTTCTTTGTTTTTAAAATATACTAATAAGACAATTAAATTATATATAGAATTTTGATGAAAATTACTTAAGACAGCTGCTGTAAAATAACTTCTGAAAGATGTGCTGGTGTGACGTTTGGTGACTTACCGTCATGTTTGGTCTCTCTGTGACCAGCGAGCCATCTTTGGCATAAGAGTACACAGTGAAATCCTCTGGAAGAAGCAATCTGAGAGGAAAAAAGGAAAAACACACGCACCACTATGTAAGGATTCATTGTTGCACTTGCAGGTATTTAATATACTCTATCAATATACATTTAATATACTGTAGATCCATAAAATTATTGTTTAAAAGTTTTAGTCAGTATTTTTTTTTTAAGATATTAATATATTCAATTAAAGTATTAATACATATTTTATTCAGAAAGGATAAAATAGCATTAAAGGGGTCATGATTTTTTTATAATGTTATGCCCTGAAGGCATTTTTAGAGTAGTTTTTTTCTGAGTGACATACACAAAAGAATCATAACTCCAAAACTATAGCAAGGAGAGTAAAAAGGTAGGTATCGTTTGATCGACAACTTTTTACATTTTTAGAAAATATAAGTTTCATTACATTTGGACATTCTCATGCTGAGAAAAGACAATTCTTATTTCTTTCTTATTTCGACATTTCTTATTTGACATGCAATAACAATAAATAATGTTTGAGGACATCTTTTTTAATGAAGTTCCCCTACATATGAGCTGCATCTGGATCAAAATTTGTGGTTCTAGCATAAAGTAATCAAAAGTTACAGCATTTGGAACCAAGGTAGCCTTCTTGTTTAGCTCATGACACCCAGAAGGCAATTTGTTGTTCTGAGTGAGTTTTGTTGTTTTCTCAGTGACATACACAAAATATAATATCTTTGGATCTGAGTGATGGATTATGAGTTTGGGCTCTTTATAATCGGGATAATCTGCTGTAAATAATGATGCACCATTTTCCATGATCTGAGCATGTTTCATGAAGTTGCGAGCGAAAAAGCCACATGAAAGCTACTTCTTTTTTTTTTACTCTGCTACATGCTGTGGTGTTTTATGTGTTATAACTACACAAGGAATATCTTTAGATCTAAGTGACAGATTATGGTGAGGGTACTTTTTGCCAACTCTTTTTTTTTTCTTTTTTTCAGTGCTGTGAATTCGTAGCCTGGTCCCAATAGACTCTCGTACATTTCATTTGTACATAGAGTCTGGCATCGCTCCATTGACAAGCGTTAACTTCCTTGTAGGCTGGTACTCTGTTGAAGTCTAAAACTATTGGATCTGCCCAAAGTCACTCTGGATCTGCCATAATCAATCGCTAATGTTTGGTCGTGACGTATGGCGACTCAAACTAGCGCACGACATCAACATCATCGTTCTCAGCCACTCCCTCTGTTCGCTGATTGGCCCGGTAAAAAATTGACCGGAGAAAACCAAAGAATACAGCACAATCCCAGACTTGGTACTGAAGGAAAATTAAAATTGAGCTGAAGTACGTAGGAGGGCGGAGCCAGGCTAGTGAATTCGGATATACTGTAGTTATTTTGTCACATACTGTTTTTTTTACCTACTATATAGTGGGGAAGCATGCGATTTCAGATGCAGCCTTATTTTGTAATTCTCTTAAGGTCTGTTCGACTTGAAGCGGTGCAGCACAGACCGATCAGTGAATGACATCAAAGTACCGCGAGAGTGATTCGAAAGCATATGGAGCCGTCTACTCTCTAATCGCTCTAGCGGTACTTTGATGTCATTTACCAATCGGTCTGTGCTGCACCGCTTTAAGTTGAACACACCTTTAGTCTTAGGTCCTGGTCATGTCATTGTCATGTGATTCCCTGAGCCCCTCATGTGGTCCTGTCATGCGCTTCCCCTGTTCATGTGTCATGTTCTAATTGGTTGTTCAGGTCATATGTTTTTCTGTTCTGTTTTGGGATTGGTTTATTGTCTTGATTGTTCACAGGTGTTTCTTGTTAGTCATTAGTCTGTGTGCAAATATATGGGCCATTCTACAGAATTGGTGCAAAATGCTGTCCCACAACCAAAAAACACATTAAAAAGCATTTAAGTATTCAAATCTTAAGATCCTTCTATTATCTATTGAGTCCCACAATAATATTTAAAATATAAGTAAGCTTTACATAAAATCATAATTTAGTAGGTACTTTCAATTGGGAGGTGGATGTCCCGAATCCCTAAATTTCAACTTATAAAAATGATATTGAAATAATTTTTGCAATTTTTTCCATTGTTGTTTTTAAAAAAGTTATAAAAAAAAAATATTATTTTATATTTTCTTTGTAAATCATGAAACTTTATGTAAAAAAATGTGTCCCGCATTTTCATGTCACTACCGAAACAGTGTATGTTTTAGTCCATTGGCTGAGACCACACTTTTACATTTTTGATCAGGAAATATTCTTGTATCCCTCTCTCTCGTAGCTACATGAGTAGATAGGGCCCATCATTTTTAGTTAAATGTGTTCAAAAGTCTGAAAATCTGTGTGTAACTTTAAGGAACGTCACTACCAACACCCCTTTTTCTGCAAACGTTTTGGGGTGTTATTCCATAAAATTTAGTTTGTGTGTGTGTAGGCCCACAACTATTCAGAACTGTGCTATCTAATCATGTGCTGATTAGCATCTTTGAACTAGGCACAAAAAAGTATCTAAAATTGTCACTACAGAAACAGTTACGACCTAAACGTGGTAAAGTTTTGATTGTGACATCACTGTTTTGGTAGTCACAAAAGAGAACACAATCGTTTATTTGGAGGAAATAAACAAAATTTTAGTACAGTTATACAAATCATTAGTATTTTAGTATACGTTTTATTATGCAAATCATTAAAATTCTGTAATGTGATGTGGTTGATACCAAAACATTTCTGTCACTACCGAAAATGTGCAGTCAAGACCGAAACATGGGATGTTTTGTCAAAAATAAAGTATATTGAATTATCAACTAAGATATTATTATAGTGTTTGGTTCAATGTATATTCAAACTAATGAATCCTAAACTTTGAAATCAGTATGATAAACTTTATGACTTTTACAAAGAAAGATTGGATTCAAAATACAAATCTTATAAATTACACTTAAAATATTGTTAAAATTGTAATTGTTATTGATTTACTTGTGAATTTTTTTAAAATAAAATAGCAAACAGTATATTTACAAGGTAGAATTGTCATGATTCTGACCTCGTGTCCTTGATTTTCTCTTGTCTTGAGGCAGGATCATGACAGAATCATGTTTTGTGTGCAAGCACATGGTCTTGTGTTTTGAGCCATGTGCTTGTGTTGTCTCGTTACGTTACCCCGCCCCCTTGTTATCCTCGTCTCGTCATTATTGTCTAGTCAGTTTCACCTGTCCTTGTCTAGTCAGCTTCACCTGTCTTTGTCATTAGTGTCTCCCTATTTAATCCCCTTGTGTTTGCTGTCCTGTGTCGGTACATTGTCTAACTTTGCGTGTATATCCCTGTGAGTATTTGTCCTGAAAACCTGTTCAAGTAATTGTGAGTTTGCTTCTTGTCAAGTCAGTATCTTGTTTGTCATCGTGTCTTAGTTTAGTTGTACTCTGCTCCAGTCCTGTTTTGCCCCTGACAGGGTAGGTTGACCCTGAGGAAGTACGCCCAGGTTGTGGAGGAGAGGAGGTTTTTCTTGCTGGAGATCCTGGTCAACCGCTACCTCATCGCGTGTCTCAACGTCCCTCCTCCTCTCGCCGAACGAGAAAGACTGGTCAGCCGCCCGTTCCACAGTATGGTGGACAGTCTGTCACGGAGGGAGCTGCAGGGTGCTACAAGGTCTTCATCTCCCGCTACACTTCCTGTGATCCCTGAGGGTCGTCTGTTAGCAGTAGCTACACTTGGGGACCAACCCAGTCTCGCCGCGACTCCTGAGACACCTTCCATGTCCATCTGTCTTCATGGTAAGCGTGGAAGGCACCCGTCATGGGAGTCAGCATCGGAGTCTTCCTGCCCGGAATCCTCCTCGCCGCCTGTGAGTTTCCCAGTTCCTGTAACGGTTCCTGCCACACCTCCCTCTCCAGTCACTAGTCTGGCAACCGCTTCCGCTCCGCGACCCAGGAAGAAGAGGAGGAGGGGACCTTCTGGTTCTCCGTCTCTACCTTCCCCTGAGCCCGTGATGGCTCTCCAACCCGCCGCTGAGGTCAAAGGCGCTGTTCCTGGCCCCGCTGCTGTAAGCGCGGTTCCGGTATTTGCAACAGGAGGCACAGATCATCGACCTGCTGCAGAAAGCGCTGTTTCCCAGTCAGCGTTGGGGAGATCCTTTCCAGAGACTTGTACTGTGAATGTCGTCTCTGAGTCTTCAGTCATGTCAGCTGAAGAGAAAGCAGCGGCCGATTCCGCTGCAAAGGCTGTGATACAGTCCGTATCAGCCCATCAGGAGATGCCCATCATCATTGCTGCCAGAACCCTGTCCGATTATTTATCCCGTCTGGTCCGAATTCTAGATGTCCCAGTCAGTCCTGCCTTGTCCCCAGTCCCTGTTCCTGATGCTCCTGAGAGCACTGATCCCAGTCCAGTTATCGTGAGCGCTGATCCCAAGTCTCCTACACAGAGCACTGATCTCAATCCCGCTGCAGTCACAGAGCCCGCTGCAGTCACAGAGCCCGCTGCAGTCAGAGAGCCCGCTGCAGTCAGCGCTTCTTCCGAGTCTGATTTGAGCGCTTCATCCGAGTCTGTTTTCATGTGTGCCGAGTCTGATTCAGTGAGTTCAGTTCCCGCTCCACAGCCGTCTGCTACGTCCCCTGTTATGTGTCCTGTTCCTTTTCCCGCTGTTTCCCCAGTCAGAAGTCTTGTCTCGCCACCCTCAGCTTCCCCTGTCGTGATTCCCTCTCCGTCGTCCACTGTTCCTCCTGTCCCTAATCAACCCCGGACTGTTTCCTCCAAGACTCCTCATGTGTCCCGATCCAAACCTGCCCGGATTCCACGCCCTCAGCCCGTTTTCCGAAGACCCCCAGCACACCCATCCACCCTGGACCACCCCCCATGAACTCTGTGTTTCCTCCGCCACCTCTTCCTTGTTTGTTATTTTTATTGTTGCATCCTAACCCTGTTGTTGTGTTTTCGTGTTTGCCGTTACTGTTATTTGTCATGTTTTGTTGGTTTGTGTCTCAGTCGGTCATGTCCTGTGTTTGATGTCCCCTTGAGGAGCGTCTGGTAGCCGCTCCTTAAGGTGGGGGTTCTGTCATGATTCTGCCCTCGTGTCCTTGATTTTCTCTTGTCTTGAGGCAGGATCATGACAAAATCATGTTTTGTGTGCAAGCACATGGTCTTGTGTTTTGAGCCATGTGCTTGTGTTGTCTCGTTACGTTACCCCGCCCCCTTGTTATCCTCGTCTCGTCATTATTGTCTAGTCAGCTTCACCTGTCTTTGTCATTTAGTGTCTCCCTATTTAATCCCCTTGTGTTTGCTGTCCTGTGTCGGTACATTGTCTAACTTTGCGTGTATATCCCTGTGAGTATTTGTCCTGAAAACCTGTTCAATAAATTGTGAGTTTGCTTCTTGTCAAGTCAGTATCTTGTTTGTCATCGTGTCTTAGTTTAGTTGTACTCTGCTCCAGTCCTGTTTTGCCCCCTCATGGGTTTTTGTTTTCTGTTTGTATCAGAATAAACGTTTAGTGTCTGCGTTTGGGTTCGTCCCTCCAACTTCATGACAAGAATAGGTCAATATAAGCCTTCTTATTAAATGATTTATTATTGTGTTTCGGTAGTGAAAAATTTAGGGAGAGGAGAAATATTCCAAAACTTTATGAAAATACAATATGAGAATTAACTCCACAATTACTAGAAATGTGTACCTTGAATTTTAGCCAATACAATTTGCATACATACAAAATTTGTAGGAAAATACTTTTTTTTTCAAGATGTTTTCAACTCTGACTGAACCAATTCTGTAGAATGGCCCATATAGTCCTCGTGTTCCCATTGTCTCTTACAGCTTTGTTCATGTAACTCACTGTTGGTGAGTTCTGTTTTGGTTTTCAAGTCTGTCTGGTTATTTTCAAGTTTTTGTTTGGTTCTGTTTTCTTGTATTGATTTCACTTTTTGTAATAAACTGCAATTGGGTTCATCTTCAACTTGCCTCCAGTGGACACGTTACACAATATTAATGATGTTTGTTTAAAGGGATACTTCACCTCTGGAAAGATTAATGTGTATTTAAAATTGGTCTTTTATGTAGAAGAAATTTGGACCTTTCTAGACTGACAAAAGCCATAAAATTTATTTTTGGCTTATGTGGATGAAAGACCACAACTCCCAGAATGCACTTGCTTCGCTGCCCTAGGAGGCCACGCCTACCGGTAACAGAGCACAGTAGTTAACCAACAAGTCTAGGCTACTAGTGAGTCTCCGTGATGAGTCTGCCCGAAAATGTGTTTCGAGATCGCCCAAAATGTCCGGGATTCGGCTTTTGCGTTCTACAGTCGCCATTCATTATGTTTACTGTGGCGAGCAGAGAGGCTGAGGGCCGTGGGAGAACGCCGCGAGGCCGGTGGCGTGATTACTGATGAGCGACACCTGTGAGACGCACCGCACCGGTCTCGTATCTCTCACGGAGGAGCGGGAATTTTCTTAGCAATGTTAAAACGCACATCGACCGATCACTTGTTTAGCGTTCATGTAAACCCTACATTCAGATTCACCAATCGGAATGAATTCAGTTAGATTGAAACAAAAGGTGTGCATGTAAACAATTAATGGCGACTGCAGAAAGCAAAAGCTGAATCCCGGACATCGACGGCCGGACATGTCCGGGAGAAATAGGATGGTAACCCCTACTACTCAGCTTTCTCCACAGAACAAGAGCCTGCTAGCTTAGCTTCCAAAAAAAGATGGCTGACACTATGTGTACATTCTGTGAGTGAGATCCCACCCTCTATGGGCGGGTTGAGAACATGCGGGACAGCCCCTACTACTGGCTGTAGTCTTTAGCCTCTGGCCAAAAAATCCTCAGATGACGCAAAGTGACAATTTTTGCGTCATCGGAGGATTTTTTCCAGACAAAAAATACATAAATCTCTCGTCTCAGGGGGATATGAGGGTGGAAAGCACGGTAATTCCAAAATACTACAGGTTTTCTACTAATACAAAGCTTAACGCTAAATCCTGAAGTATCCCTTTAAATATCAAAGTTAATATCATGGCCTAACTTTCCCTAATCCAATCAAATACCAAGGGTAAATTTGAGTCCCATACTACATAATTTCTTTTAAAGGTTGTCACATTACAGAAGTTAAATGGGTTGCAACAATGTCCCTTTCATGTTAAATGTGTGGCCTCATGTTGTCTTTAAATCATGGTCAGTTTTTGCTTTCAGAAATGAAGATTTCGAGTTCCTCTTTTCTGCTTCCTCTATTTTTGTTTTCCTAAGAATTCTGACAAGGGAGAGATGTAATCATACGGATGTCAAAAATATCAGGGGTTCGAGTTCACCGGATGGGCACAGTGGGCTTGTTCTAAGATTGTTTAAGATCTTGGATGATCTGAGAAGGCCACACACTGTGTAAAAAACTTTAATATCTGGTGATGAGCTGACCTTTGTCACATCTTCTCTGCAATAGACTGTAAGCATAGCTGGAAATCATCAACTTTTCTTAAAGAATAACCACACCTGCCACAACACATTTAGCACTGACTATCAAACTCACTGTGATATGTGGTCATACACTGTGTTATTTATATCTTATATCAAAATGTGAAGCAATTCGCCCTTATTAATGGTACAATTTATTTATTTTTACTTTGAAGGCACATCTTCAAATCATCCCCAGCTCTGCATTCAAAAAAGCAACAAACTGTCAAACTAAGGGGACAAGAATGTTTGGTTGCACTTTTATTTAATGTGTCCTTGTAGCAGTATAATTATAAATTTACGTACACAGTAATATCAATTAACAACATATACAACTATTGAGAGTTAGGAATAGGGTTTGGTTTAGGGTTAGTTGCTTGTAATTATGCATAATTTACTGTTACTACAACAGAAAATAGTAAAAACGTGTAATAAGGACACTGTAAAATAAAGTGTTAACGAATGTTTTTGCTACTTGAGTATCTAAATATTAAAGTGAAGAGCACAGAGTGTTCAGGGGATGCATTAAGGAGTATTGGAAAGTTTTATCTGACATGAGACGCATTATGTGAGACAACATTCTAGAGAACGAGAAGTGAAACATCCACCCCCCTATGCTTTGTTCAGCTGCATGTCAAATCTGATATTGTTGTGATGTCAGTCTGTGTTCCCCTGTCTTTTCATGTTTAGCAGTTCCCTGTCATGTTTATTAGTCTCCCCAGGTGTTTCAGATTAGCCACGCCCCCTTGTTATCTTGTTTAGCCTTGTATTTAAGCCCTGTGTTTTAGTCCAGTCTTTGTGAGTTCTTGTGTTGTTACTGTCGATGTTGGTTGTACTGCTCCTGAGTCCTGTTCTGAGTCTTTGTATTGTTTTCAGTTTATTGAATAAAGTGTGCTGCATGTGGATCCTGCTTCCTCCTCGTTTCTACCGCATTGTGACAGATATTATCAACAGATATTTATTTGTGTGGCAATTATGTAGTGATTGTCCAACAAGGTCTGCCTACATGTAGCAATATTTAAAATAACTTAAATACATAAAGAGCAGACATTTTTTACATTGAGAACTTTTGAAGCTCTTCTACATTGTTATGTGCAAATGCACAAAGCATTGTACAATAGTGAACAAGTCCAAATTCTAAAACCATTTTGGAAAGGATGACACAAGGGGGAAAAAAAATCAAGCTCAGTCTATGCCAAGCCTTAAGTTGAATGAGGTGAAAAGGCTGACGGTATTAAAACATTGTCCCATTCTGTACAAGCTCCTGATTTACAACAAGGCAAAACATTTTACAACAGAACAATCTATTAAATAACCATAATGTAATTAATGTAAGGAAGGTCTAGATATTAGGAATGCAGGACATACATTAGGCTTTTCACAAATAATAATATTAATTAATATTAAAAATCAATATGCTAATGCTCACCAAGGCTGCATTTATTTCATAAAAACACAGTAAAAACAGTAGTATTGTGAAATATTATTACAACTTAAAATAACTGTTTTCTATATGAATACATTTTAAAATGTGATGTATTCCTGTGAGCCCACCTAAATAAAGCCTTTGTAGATCTTGTAATCTTGAATGCCTTGGCTTCATATGTTTTTCATTGTACATAGTAACCTAGGCTTATGTTGACCCAGTGTTTCTTAACCCTGTTCGTGGAGGCACACCAACAGTACTCATTTTCAAACTATAAAGGAGACACCAAAATGTGTACGGTTGGTGTGCCTTCAGGAAAAGGTTTGGGAAACACAGTTTAAACCCAAGGTAACCTTGGTTTAAAAATTACTATTGTAAAAAGCACATTTTTTTTAACATTTTGGCCACAAGATTAAACATTGTGAAGATCTCACCATTTGTTCTCCGTATACCCTGCCTGTGCAAATCAAATCAAATCTTTGGGAAAGCGTATAAATTGACTTTTAGTATTAAAGACTTTAGGAGAGAAAGCAAGAGAAGCAGAAGGAAAATACTCACTCATTTCTCTCCAGAATGACGACATGTTCTTTTCCTTGAGCTTGGATTATGTATGACACCTTAGACAAAAGGGGAGAAAAATGACAGAAACCATCACCTCACTACTCGTTTACAGGTACAAAAACAAAATATAGCTGCGAGCAGCGATTACGGGCCCAAGCCGGTGGCACCGCAACCCCGGTGCCTTTAGTTACCTAAAGGCACCGGAGTGGCGGTGCCGCCGGCTTTGGCCCGTAATCGCTGCTCGCAGCTATATTTATATATATATATATATATAAACAAGCCGGTGGCTTTTATATATATATATATATATATATATATATATATATAAACAAGCCGGTGGCACCGCCACCCTTTAGGCTTTAGGGTTACTGTGCATGACGGCCAATATCGTAACTCCGCTTTGACCTTTGAGAAGATGTGTGCTGTAGAGCTTGCATCAGTGTGGGCTCTGCAAAAGTGTGCATTGAGGGCACATATCAACCACAAAGTATGCGTGAGCAACCTTCTGAAACCTAAAATGAAAAATGAGACACCCTACGGTCTCATGGACTTAATGGACACATGAAATAAGTACACAAGTTTGAAAGTTATATGAAGTGTGCCAAGACAAAATATTTGCCTGATCTGATTAGAAAAATAGTTGGTGTGTGTGTGTGTGTGTGTGTGTGTGTTTGTGTGTGTGTGTGTGTGTGTGTGTGAGGCGTGATTGAACAATGTAGACATAAAAACATACTCCGTCCTTTTGTTCATACAGGACATTATTCAAACTGCAAACTGTTTACTTATATTTGTGTACAATCGCAATAAAACACAACATTGTGCTTTTGTCAAACTGTAAACTACAACTGTCACCCAACCAAAATCTCTTACACACACACACACACACACACACACATAGTTTAAAAGCAAAAAAAATATTTTGGACATTCATCATATTGCATTGGTTTTCATTTATTGTCCTCGAACAGAGCCCTAATCTGTTTATTTTTTCAGTTACACATTCTACATTGATTAAAAAAGAAAAATCAAATGTGTTTTTATTTTATACATAAATAAATAATCTATCATTCAGATGAGAATAAAGTTAGTGTTAGTTCAAATTTTAAGGAAAACAAATATATGATCTGAAATATAGCACATTCATTTAAAATTCATTCAGGTTCAATTACCAAACATACAAATCTCAATGACATTTAAAGCAAACAATACATTTAAAATATATGGGTTGTATGCTATTTTTTTTATATAAAAAGATATATATCCAAAAGACAAGGCCTAAACTTTAACAAGGGTTAAACAATCACTGTAACAGACACAATCACACACACACACACGTCAAATCACTTACATTTTAGATGCAATATTGACTTTTTTTTCTGTTTCAGCAGCGAAAATAGTTAAACAAAGATCACAGCAGAACCATCGAGCATCTCACAGCAACGCGTTCTCATTACTGAATGATTCAGCATTTTGAACGAATCGGTTGACTCAAAGATTCAACGACCAATCCATAATCTGTCTCATTCATGAATGACTCAGCCGTTCGAACGAATCGTTTGAACGAATGAATCAATGACTCGCTCATTAAGACGGTTGCCTGGCGGCACCTAATGACGGCTTAGTGATATTAAAAGTATCATTCTTTCCAACGATTGTTAATTAACTCATATTTGAAACATAAGCTATATATATATATATATATATATATTGAAGGGTTGGTCAAAATCCCTTGCCTCTTCAAATACATATATAATCATATATCATTTTGAATGGTTATATACTTCCTTTATAAAAATCAATAATCAAATATATTCATTATCACATAATAATTTTTATATTCTTGTGCTTGTGAAAATATATTTTCTTAAATGCATGGATGCAAGTAACCAGTTTCTTTTAGGTGCATTCCAATCTTACTTTGAGATTGCACTTAGTACACGCAGGACACGAAGGCCACGTAACCCACAAGGCCGTTTGTCTCTTTCTCTGGGATCAGTAGAAAGGTTAAAGGGTCCTAAAGGCAGCGTGGGCACATATGATTCTTCGCTGGACATATGGTCAAGCTATATTGAGCGTTACTATCAAACTTTAATTGTTGTATTAAAATGTATTCTTTCCAGTATATTTCCTTCCTTGGGAGTAAATGTCAGTTATCTGTTTTTCTCCCAAACGAGTGAATGTTTTAGCATTATGTTTTGGTATACTTAACTGATAATAAGGAGCTCAGACTCTCTTCAGCCTTGATGGGAGCTGTTATTTGCTAGTGTCTGTTATTTGTGTGTGTGTGCGTATGACATTCTATGTAGGTTCTGGACGGTTGGACCAGACACCCCGGCGCCCTTCTCTAACCTGCGAGGCCACCACAGACCTAAATCCAATGAGTGGACGACAACTATCTTGACTAATGGCGATAGGCACCCCTATCTCCTCACATGTGTTAAATTGTTTAGGCTTTCATGTTTCTTAGCCAATGAGAATCATTCAACCTGTAAGCAATGACGTAGCTTAGACCTTGGAAATGGTATAACTGCTGTGATCTTTGTAACTGTAAGCGGGGCGGCCTACGAACTCCTGTGTGAGTCTTGAAGCTGACTTCTGCTGATGAAAATGCAAACTATCTTCAGTAAAACTTTTCTTTAATTTTTTATAATTCTGACTCCGGGTCTTCATTCTTCATATCTGGTTCTGGGTCTTTGACTGTACACCCCTTACAATATATATACACACATATATATACACACATATATATACACAAAAATAAAATAAAAACACATTTGAAGCGTGTTTGCTTACTAAATTGTGAGCGGAACGAAAGTTGCAGCAAATATCAGCAACAGGAGTCAAATTTCATTAATCACGAGAGTGAAGAGCTGACTGAAAAGATGATGACGGAATAGGCTATTTTATGTAAAAGCCCCTATTTAAGCGAATCTATCATTGTACTCTTTTGTTGTTGTGTTTTCCGTGAAAAATAATAGACTATTGAACTCACAATTCAAGCAATCGGCCCCGTTATTGCACTAATTTTAAAGTGACACTAAAAAGTATGCGGCTGCACTGGCATTCATAATGGTGCGCGTCCATGGTGACGAGCGAGCAGAGCTGAGCGAACGTTTAGTTAATTTCTACTTCCATAGGAATTCATTCGAGCGCTCTGCAAGTGCCACAATTATCAATGTGGACGTCCGTATTTAAAAGCTGTAACGTTAGGTCCTCAGTCACATACCAAATATATGTATATATAAATATAATTTTGGACACAAGAGGGCAGTATGCCCCTATGTATGATTTTGTGGGTGCATTCTCTCTGTCAGAGAGAGACAGAGGGAGAGAAAACAACCACATTCAAACTAAAATATCTGACTTCGTGTTGGTCCAAGCTAATGACTGTAAATTAGAAAGTTGTTCGGCTTGATCTGAACAATATGCGTACTGAGTTTTATGATTGTAGGTAAAACTATAAAACTAACCCCCCCACTTTTGTCAAAAGGTGGCGCTACTGAGTCCCTACACCACGCCCGTTTCTGAAACTTTGCACATGTCTACTGGCTAATAAATGTGATCTGTCTGTCGAGTTTCATGCAATTTTAAGCAATTTCAGGCATGCTAAGAGTCTCAAAAGCATCCAAAAAGAATATTAAAGTTTGATGCGTTGCCATGGCAACAGTATCTAAGACATCAATAATCCTTTCACAGGTCTACATTTGGCGTGTGTTTACATTATAGTAGTGAAGTTTGAAGCAAATCGGGTAAAAATAAGAGGGTGATTTCAAAGCATTTTGAAAGTGACACACTTCCTGCTGCCAGTTGGTGGCGCTATAACTTTGACTCTCAATAGTCACATCCATGTGATCGGCCTCTTACAGCGAACACACTGTTGAAGTTTCATCAAGATCAGTTAATGTATGCAGAATAGGGCTGTGTATTGGCGGGTCACGATTCAATATATTGCGATATATCTCGATACTGTGCATAAGGCGATATATTGCGATTTTTTTAAAAGTAGGACTACAATTTTAGTAGGGGTGGGGGAAAAAAAAAAAAAACCGGAGTGGCGGTGCCGCCGGCTTTGGCCCTTCATCGCTGCTCGCAGCTATATTTATATATATATATATATATATATGTATATATATATAAACAAGCCGGTGGCACCGCCACCCCGGTGCCTTTAGGGTTACTGTGCATGACGGGCAATATCGTAACTCCGCTTTGACCTTTGAGAAGATGTGTGCTGTAGAGCTTGCATTGGTGTGGGCTCTGCAAAAGTGTGCATTGAGGGCACATATCAACCACAAAGTATGCGTGAGCAACCTTCTGAAACCTAAAATGAAAAATGAGACACCCTACGGTCTCATGGACTTAATGGACACATGAAATATGTACACAAGTTTGAAAGTTATATGAAGTGTGCCAAGACAGAATATTACTTGCCTGATCTGATTAGAAAAATAGTTGGTGTGTGTGTGTGTGTGTGTGTGTGTGTGTGTGTGTGTGTGTGTGTGTGTGTGTGTGTGTGTGTGTGTGTGTGTGTGTGTGTGTGTGTGTGTGTGTGTGTGTGTGTGTGTGAGGCGTGATTGAACAATGTAGACATAAAAACATACCCCGTCCTTTTGTTCATACAGGACATTATTCAAACTGCAAAGTGTTTACTTATATTTGTGTACAATCGCAATAAAACACAACATTGTGCTTTTGTCAAACTGTAAACTACAACTGTCACCCAACCGAAATCTCTTACACACACACACACACACACACACACACACACACACACACACACACACACACACACACACACACACACACACACACACACACATGGTTTAAAAGCAAAAAAAAATCTTTTGGACATTCATCATATTGCATTGGTTTTCATTTATTGTCCTCGATCAGAGCCCTAATCTGTTTATTTTTTCAGTTACACATTCTACATTGATTAAAAAAGAAAAATCAAATGTGTTTTTATTTTATACATAAATAATCTATCATTCAGATGAGAATAAAGTTAGTGTTAGTTCAAATTTTAAGGAAAACAAATATATGATCTGAAATATAGCACATTCATTTATAATTCATTCAGGTTCAATTACCAAACATACAAATCTCAATGTAATTTAAAGCAAACAATACATTTAAAATATATGGGTTGTATGCTATTTTTTTTATATAAAAAGATATATATCCAAAAAGACAAGGCCTAAACTTTAACAAGGGTTAAACAATCACTGTAACAGACACAATCACACACACACACACACACACACGTCAAATCACTTACATTTTAGATGCAATATTGACTTTTTTTCTGTTTCAGCAGCGAAAATAGTTAAACAAAGATCACAGCAGAACCATCGAGCATCTCACAGCAACGCGTTCTCATTACTGAATGATTCAGCATTTTGAACGAATCGGTTGACTCAAAGATTCAACGACCAATCCATAATCTGTCTCATTCATGAATGACTCAGCCGTTCGAACGAATCGTTTGAACGAATGAATCAATGACTCGCTCATTAAGACGGTCGCCTGGCGGCACCTAATGACGGTTTAGTGATATTAAAAGTATCATTCTTTCCAACGATTGTTAATTAACTCATATTTGAAACATAAGCTATATATATATATATATATATATATATATATATATATATATATATAACTCATATTTGAAACATAAGCTATATATATATATATATATATATATATATATATATATATATATATATATATATATATATATATATATATACACACATATATATACACAAAAATAAAATAAAAACACATTTGAAGCGTGTTTGCTTACTAAATTGTGAGCGGAACGAAAGTTGCAGCAAATATCAGCAACAGGAGTCAAATTTCATTAATCACGAGAGTGAAGAGCTGACTGAAAAGATGATGACGGAATAGGCTATTTTATGTAAAAGCCCCTATTTAAGCGAATCTATCATTGTACTCTTTTGTTGTTGTGTTTTCCGTGAAAAATAATAGACTTTTGAACTCACAATTCAAGCAATCGGCCCCGTTATTGCACTAATTTTAAAGTGACACTAAAAAGTATGCGGCTGCACTGGCATTCATAATGGTGCGCGTCCATGGCGACGAGCGAGCAGAACAGAGCGAACGTTTTTTAGTTCATTCCTACTTCCATAGGAATTCCCTCAAGCGCTCTGCAAGCGCAACCCTTATCAATGTCCGTGTGGACGTCCGGATTTAAAAGCTCTCGGTCCTCAGTCACATGCTTGCCAAATATATGTATAAATATAATTTTGGACACAAGAGGGCAGTATGGCCCTATGTATAATTTTGTGTTTAAACTAACTATCACTCGAAGAGCCCCTCCCCCCACAGACACACACACACACACAGTTCGCCCGCGCCTCTCTCTCACACGCACACACACACACTCCAGCATTGCAATCTTGAGATCGCAGCTTGTTCATTATGCTGCGTTCACACCAAACTTTTATACTCTTTTGTTGTTGTGGTTTCCATGAAGAATAGGCTAGTGAACTCACAATTCAAGCAATCGGCCCCAGAAAAGGCGCTAATTTTAAAATGAAACTAACGGCTGCACGGGCATTCATAACGGTGCGCGTCCACGGCGATGAGCGAGCAGAACTACTTCCATAGGAATTCCCTCGAGCGCTCTGCACGTGGCCATTATAAATGTCCCGTATTTAAAAGCTCTCGGTCCTCAGTCACATACCAAATATATGTATAATGTATATATAAATATAATTTTGGACACAAGAGGGCAGTATGGCCCTATGTATAATTTTGTGTTTAAACTAAAAGAGCCCCTCCCCCCCTCCCCACACAGACACAGACACACACACACGAATGGCAGGGTGCATTCTCTCTGTCAGAGGGAGAGGGAGAGAAAATTCTCAGAAACATCCACATTCAAACTAAAATATCTGACTTCCTCTTGGTCTGAGCTAATGACAGTTAATTAGAAAGTTGTCCGGCTTGACCTGAACAATATGCGTACCGAGTTTTATGATTGTAGGTAAAACTATAAAACTAACACCCCCACTTTTGTCAAAAGGTGGCGCTACTGAGTCCCTGCACCATGCCCGTTTCTGAAACTTTGCACATGTCTACTGGCTAATAAATCTGATCTGTCTGTCGAGTTTCATGCAATTTCAAGCAATTTCAGGCATGCTAAGAGTCTCAAAAGCATAAGAAAAGAATATTAAAATTTGATGCGTTGCCATGGCAACATTATCTAAGATATCAAGTATCCATTCACAGGTCTACATCTGGCGTGTGTTTACATTATAGTAGTGAAGTTTGAAGCAAATCGGGTAAAAATAAGAGGGTGATTTCAAAGCATTTTGAAAGTTTTTTTTGAAAAGGATTCAGAGCATTCAGAGCATTGAAATGGATTCAAAGCATTTTGAAATAAGAGGGTGATTTCAAAGCATTTTTTTTAAAGCAGCGTTGTTTGGCTTCATTATTAAGTTTGTCAGTATACGGTATAGACAACTTTTTTTTGTCACAACTTTTGTTTTTTGTCACATTGTCATTATACTCTTTCTCCGTGCCGGTGGAGACCGGCCGGCTACGCTTTTACCTTATTCCAAACCGGCCTTTGCGTTGCCTCTAAAATGGTCGCTGTTACCCACAATGCATCGTTCCATAACGTGTAAGCCCGAGCTCTATATTTTGAGAGAACAACCGGCTGGATGTACATTATCCCTTACATATGCGCTAGCTGCGTGCTTTATAGTGATCATTATTAACGAAACTCGTTCTCATTACACCGGAGATATGTCATTATACCGTATCCCAACTGTTACAATAAAACATCAATTTAGCAATATAACATGCATTTTTATTCAGTATATAAGCAATATTTTGCTTTTTATGTTAAAGACACTATTGATACCGTGAGAAATTCACATTCTCAGGAAAATAGCCGCTTATCGGTTAATCGTTAATCGATCGATAAGATCGATCAACTAACGATTAATGAATTAATCGATAATTTGCATCCCTACCAACAACAGACATGCTGGACTGAATTAGGACTTCATTGTCTTTATTGTACAGTGAAACAACTTCAACTGCAGCAACATTTGAATAATGTTGGAGCAAAACCAGATTAGAGGAAATTTGAGAAGAGAAAAGTTCTTACTAAACCAGCAGTAAGATCATTAGAAACTGAGGGTGCTGTATGGCCAAATCTGATCTGAACAAGACTTGATCTGAATATATTAGCTTATAAACAAAATGCACACACATGCATACATGTATGCGCTAAAAACTCTGAAATGAAAAGGGTGAATATTTGCATGACACCCTCACAATATGTAAGAGTGTAAGATTGATGGGTGTCATAAAGTGGCGGCTTTACCAACTAAACATGCTAACATTTTATCTGACATTTACAGCTATTTTAGCAGTGATCTGACAAACATGTCTTTGACTCACCTTAAAGTTTAAACCCTGTAATATTATGGAAAGAGATATTTTGAGGAAACAGGACTTTCCACACTCTTTTTCCACTAAGCCATAGAGCTTTTTAAAGTTGGCATGAAAAGGAAGTTGCGATAGACTTTTCTTCTCTATTGTGATGTATATCCAATTAAAACGGCTTCTCGGACAAGAAAAAATACAGTGTGGGATTTTATTTTTATTTTCAAAATTCTTTTGAAATGCAAGGATTTAAAGAGTTACTTTATGGAAAATGCTAAACCACCTCACAAATAGTCACAAACAGCGTCGCTATTCGTTTATTAAAACTAAATTGAAGTGGAAATAAAGCTGAAATATATCAAATATAATATAAATATTAGATTAAAAAACTTTAATGAAAAATATAAATATTGCTGTGGCAACTAACCAAATTAAATTAGGGTATAAATTGAAGTACTAAAGTGATATTATATTACTAAAGCTAAAACCAAAATAAACATAAATTAAAGCTAAATATGTGATATACATCAAAATAGAGAAGAAAAGTCTATCGCTACTTCCGTTTCATGCCGACTTTAAAAAGTGCTATGGCTTAGTGGAAGATTATGAGTGAATATTAACTTAAATTTGACTGTTCGCATAAAGCTTGGACTTGGACAACTTTAATTTTTGTGCTAATCTTCCACTCCTTTTTTGATTCTTTCTAGAAAACAGTTTGGACATTCTGCCAAAGAGCTCTTTTTGTGTTTCAAAATGGAAAAAAGACACATTTTTCATTTCTAACCTTTTTTCTAACCTAATTACCATAATGATTGTTTTGCAGCAAGAAACCTTGATTAACATTATAACTGGAATTCAGGAGGAAAAAAATAAAAAAGTGTAGAAATTGGCACTTTTAAATATTCTTTTACAAATAAAAAAAAGTCATCAAATGACAAAATTCATCATTTCTTTTGTGTTGTGAATGTTCCTGGTTTATAAATTGAGTTACGGATTTCAAGGCTATGCCAGCAAAAATCGGTCTTCTCCCAAACTCATTCTCTTCTTCTCAAACTCATTCTCTCATCTACCAAACTCTGAGTACACTGTTTCTCAATGACACAGAGGTCAGAGGAATATTGAGTGTTTGTTTGTGCCATGCTGGTGGTATGCGTCTCTCAGCGTGGTCTTTTAATAACTACGCCCACGCTGCTGGGCACGTGTGCCTGCCAGATGGTTCCTGTGGCATTGTCTTTGAAGCACCGCTGGTGTAGATGGATATGATATCAAAAAAATGGAAAAAGGAGGCGAGGATGTACAGAGAATGAGAGGGACAAGCTAAAGATACTATCCACACAGTTAATGCAAAGTAACTCTTGTGTTTGGTAAGGTTGTTTACCTTATCTGCACTGTCCTGGTCTCTTCTATGTCTGCTGATGCGTCTCGGTACCGTCACCTCATAAGAAGAGAGCTGAGAGGTCTGCTGAGTTATTGAGCCTATGAACAGAAACAGTCCCGTCACAACACTGTCTACCCATAAGACCAATACACACACAACAAACAAATTATACAATACAGGAAAATTTGCACTGTATAATCAATTCCCATTCATTTCTACAACTATTTTCCAACATTATTCCTCTCATTGCAACAAAATATATTTATATGAAACTACTATTGTGATCATGGGTGATTAGATTGAGTGCAATTGACTGGTTGTAAGTGCAATCAAGTGCTCAGTGTTTTTTTTATGTTGGAGGAAAAAGTGCTGCACGGGCATGAAGAGAGGAAGACCTCAGGAAGGAGAAGCATCCCACCCGCTCCTGAGTCATCAGTCAACAAGTTGGATGAGACTTCCTTTGCTGTTTTCCCAAAAAGGGTAGATAAGACAGAACAATTCATAATGCTTGTGTCCCTTTACTGAACATTCACACAAAATTCTCAGAGAACCATTTATCTTGATCTTCAGGCATTCACCATCATTCTCAGCTCAAAACATGCCCTCAATTTCTCTAATAGCATGTGTGGGAGTCTCTCTGTTTCTATACATGAAACGCTAAAATAAGTGTAAGCGGACACTTTAAATCGACTTACAGTTGACTTATTACACAGAGCTTAAAGGGTCTGATGGCCCACAGCCAATGAAAGAGCATTTCTGGGCCAGTTGACAGAACTGTCATGTGCTATAGCCTATCAGGCCAGTGCTGCACTGTCACTACACCTTCATTTACTGATCATCTACATGCGTTGTTATGCCATGGATGCAAAGATAAGATATTGCCAAAATAAAACTTTGAAAATAATATATATACATTATAGATGTATAATTACCAGTTATTAGCTATAGCAAATTAAACAAAAAAATATATTTTTTGCAAAGAAAATAAAACATTTAACGAACATATATTTATTTTAAAAATGTTAAAAAAAAATATATATATATATAGTAGTATACATGTTAATAAATTGATATATTAAAAATATATTTATTTTTAACACATATTTTACTACATTTTCCTGTTGTCCTAAGTGTAATTTAAGACTTACTTTCAAGTAAAGATACATGTTTTTATTTGACAGTTTATAAAGTTCACTCAACCAGGACAACATCCTTGTCCTAATTCAAATTATGGAAAAGTGTTGGAAAAGATGTTAATCTACTGGATTGTGCAAATTGGCAGTTAAAAGTGGCAGAAATTACTTAAATACTGTACATTTCATATTGATCTTAAAGTAAAAGCCCTTTAGACTCAAAGGCGAGGAGATGCCTATAAATTCAGAATTAACTCAAATATGCTATTATTGAACTGCTTAAGCATGTACACCGGACAGACATGATATTCTTTCTTATCAAAATAAAATATCTCTAGAGGATAGACAATGTACAACATCACTGCAAAACATGAAAGGCTCAAACAAACATAGATTTGTCCTTTAAACAGAGAAACACCAATCTTGTAATGTTATGTGCATGTCTTTTGGAAAGCTAGTGATTTCACTACAAGTAAAACAAATGTAAAAGTAAAAGAATAAAGAGCAGTGCCTGTGATCCAGTGGTCTGTGGCAAGCCTTTTTAACATTTATTCCTACTAACTAGCACCTATTTTTATGTTAATTTTTTTTCTAATTACAAGTAAGTAATCAACAGTCACTAGTAATTTTTTTAATATCACAAGTAACACAAGTATTCATTTTTCACTAAAACATATTCATAGTATTGCTTTGATATACTATTGTATTGTTACTGGTAAAAAAATATATATATTGCCATCAACTTCTGTTGTTCTGTGGTTTACATAATCCCTATTCACTTGTGACCAATTGCTGCTAATAGTGCTATTACATGTTTCCAGTTTTACCAGTAACTATTCATTATTATGTACCAGACAGTAAGCTACTAAGCGATTTTGCGTCATGCCTAGGAAAATAATTAGATGTTTACGTATAATTTGATTGTAACACGTAAACTGCAGAGATTACAGTATTTGTAAAACGTTTAAAAATTATTTAAAATTATTGTTTAATATGACTATATGCAGTCCTACATTTACATTTATAAATGGTTGCCAAGTTTTAGTTTTAATTATTAAAGTTCATATTAAACGTGTTTATGCTTTCAAACAATATCACATATAAAATGTAGGCTACTAGCCATACTGATTATTTTACCGGCATGTCTGTAGAGGGTTGTCAAATTTAAAATTTTACAAACAATATTTTGGAATACACACTGATACTACTGTCCATTAGTACTTGAAAAATTGGAACAGATACTAGTCTAGTATGCATATGAATAGTCGACAGTAAAAGAAGACATAGGGTAACGTTACTAGTTGGAAGTTGGCCACAGATTCTAATAGCAAAAAAAAAAAAAAAAAAAGTTTGTTATCAGGTAACAATAGAAGCAAAGGTAACATGAATACTAGTGACTAAATTAATAGGTGCTAGTCATTTGAATAAGTTCTAGTATAATGAATAGTTTCTCTAGTCTAGTGGATAGTTCTATCTATAGTTCCATATTCTATAGTTTCTAATGGAACTGAAAAAATACTAGTAAATAGAAGTACTTGCTATTTCTCAGAAAGTACTAACATAACAATAGCTACAATTTACTATAGTGGTGCCTATACATTCAAACAGTCAACATTGGTAAGTGTTGTGGACAATGTATGACTCGCAATGGTGTCCGTCGCTGTTCTCTCACCTCCACTGCTGTCGATGAGCGCGTGAAGCATTAACCACATAAAGGCGCTTTTAACAAGACGTGAACAAACTGCATTAACCATGTCTGTAAAGTATCCGTATTCAAATGCCGTTCCGAAGTAACGTCAAATGTTGCCCTCTCTTCCTTATCCAGGCGTTGTCCTCCAAGCAATGGCAATGAGCCCGCTCCACATAACGTTCCCGTGGAGAAAAAATAGATACGGCACAGTTTCAGCTACCTGCTCATTTTGTTACACTTTATCCTCCTCTTATAAGTTTGTTTAACAGTTCGTCACATATCGCTGATCAGGATGTGTTTGTATGTCAGAAAAAGGGTCCCGTTTCAGTTCTCTGTTCGAAATCTTTGGATTAGGCAATTCGCTCGGACTTGCATCTCCAATGAGCCCCGTCTGTAGAGGGCGAAACCGAGCATGCGTCACGAAACGTTTGTCTTTTTAACCCTTTACTCTAACCTGATATGGCAATGCAAACTACTAGAACACTAATTCGTATGAGCTTTTAACTTACTTTCACCCGCCCACAAAAATATCCACTCTTTTGCAACAAAAGAACACTCTTTGTCTGCTATTGTTGCTAACCGTTAAGAATATGAGTTAGGGATAGTCTAAAAAGTACACAACATTTAACTATTTTTCTAACGAAAATAACTGCGACGTTTCTCTCTTTTACAATGACTATTGTTTAAATGCAGTTGAGTGAGGTTGGTCTAATCACTGTCACCAAGGAAGCAAAAAATTACTGAAATATTATTAAACAGAACGAAACTACAAATAATGTAATTTGACTCGGTCCACAGGTAAGTATCGCATATTATCGCGAGAGTTCAAACAAGCAGCCGATGCTTTGAGTCACATAACATCTTAAATAGTATTATTTATCCTTGTTTTATGACGACTGGTATTAGGTTAGTTTAATTGTAGATGGATTTTTAAATGAATATAGAAGTATACGTTAAACATTAATAACAATGCTTAATTAACTTGGAAGACTTAACTTGCTTCACGGTATATTTCTGGTTTGCTAACATTTAACGTTGCGTACAAACATAGGGTGACTTTCATTCCTTTATAGATCATTATCAAATTATAGAAGTATTGTGTTTCGAAAGTTATATTCCAGATAATATAACAAGTAGCCAAAGTATTCTACTGAACAGTTGTTTTTATGATAGCTAACAGTAGAGGTTATGCAGATAATTGTATTTGATTGTGTTTTCTTTAAGCACCAGTATATAAAGTTAGATGGGTTAAAGAAATAGAGAATAACATATTTTTGTGGATTTTTAAAGGTTCTCCAGTGGCATCAGGCTTTGGTTTTTAAGTGTGATGATGCCTAAACATGCTGTCTCCGTAGGCAGCCACTTGATCTGAAACAGAACAATATTAATCATATGCATTATATTGTATAGTGGAATTAAGGCAGCTTCAACATGGACTCAACGGCAAAAATATTGGAGGAAAACTTAGAGAAGATTTTGAAGGGTGAGGGACTTGAGTTGGGAGAGTTTGATTTAGCCCCGGAAGTGAACCCTGTCACACTGAGGAAAAACGTCTGTTACATTGTCAGCGCAGTGATCTTCAACTCAAAGGTAAAGATTGCGTCATTCTTGCATGTCTTTAAAGTTGCCTTCTCTAAGTTGTCCTCTTATTATTACAGTCCGCCCCCTGCCGAACATCACCTAATTAGTTCCACTAATGAGCTGTACAATTTCACTGGGAGCATGAAAAAACAAAAACACTTCAAATGCACTATCCCATTCCAGAGTTATTTCATGCTGCACATATTCACAGTTTTTAAGATATTCATACCATATACAAGCCATGAGAAAGTTTGATATGCTTAATATTTCATTTCATGATTATTATTTTTATTTCAGGTTTTTCCATTTTCAAAAAATTAAAGTATAATATGAATTCTAATTTCATTATATAATTAAATATTATAATAATAATATTCTATTGATTTATATATATATATATATATATATATATATATATATACAGTGAGGAAAATAAGTATTTGAACACCCTGCTATTTTGCAAGTTCTCCCACTTAGCTGGACATTGCCATGGAGGGGTCTGAAATTGTCATCGTAGGTGCATGTCCACTGTGAGAGATAATCTAAAAAAAAAAAAAAAATCCAGAAATCACAATGTATGATTTTTATCTATTTATTTGTATGATACAGCTGCAAATAAGTTTTTGAACACCTGAGAAAATCAATGTTAAAATTTGGTACAGTAGCCTTTGTTTGCAATTACAAAGGTCAAACGTTTCCTGTAGTTTTTTTTACCAGGTTTGCACACACTGCAGGAGGGATTTTGGCCCACTCCTCCACACAGATCTTCTTCTAGATCAGTCAGGTTTCTGGGCTGTCGCTGAGAAACACAGAGTTTGAGCTCCCTCCAAAGATTCTCTATTGGGTTTAGGTCTGGAGACTGGCTAGGCCACGCCAGAACCTTGATATGCTTCTTACAGAGCCACTCCTTGGTTATCCTGGCTGTGTGCTTCGGGTCATTGTCATGTTGGAAGACCCAGCCTCGACCCATCTTCAATGCTCTAACTGAGGGAAGGAGGTTGTTCCCCAAAATCTCACAATACATGGCCCCGGTCATCCTCTCCTTAATACAGTGCAGTCGCCCTGTCCCATGTGCAGAAAAACACCCCCAAAGCATGATGCTACCACCCCCATGCTTCACAGTAGTGATGGTGTTCTTGGGATGGTACTCATCATTCTTCTTCCTCCAAACACGGCGAGTGGAATTATGACCAAAAAGTTCTATTTTGGTCTCATCTGACCACATGACTTTCTCCCATGACTCCTCTGGATCATCCAAATGGTCATTGGCAAACTTAAGACGGGACTTGACATGTGCTGGTTTAAGCAGGGGAACCTTCCGTGCCATGCATGATTTCAAACCATGACGTCTTAGTGTATTACCAACAGTAACCTTGGAAACGGTGGTCCCAGCTCTTTTCAGGTCATTGACCAGCTCCTCCCGTGTAGTTCTGGGCTGATTTCTCACCTTTCTTAGGATCATTGAGACCCCACGAGGTGAGATCTTTCATGGAGCCCCAGTCCGAGGGAGATTGACAGTCATTTTTAGCTTCTTCCATTTTCTAATGATTGCTCCAACAGTGGACCTTTTTTCACCAAGCTGCTTGGCAATTTCCCCGTAGCCCTTTCCAGCCTTGTGGAGGTGTACAATTTTGTCTCTAGTGTCTTTGGACAGTGTAGATCATTGTGATAAATGATCTGTACAGAAGTACAATATAATTTGTGTATTATTAACATGTTACTTTAAATGTGCTGGGCTCTTTAAGAACGTCTGTTCCCCCCCCCCCCCCCCCCCGTGATGCGCATGTACGGAACACACACATACACACAGGGACGTGGGAAGTTGTATACACGGGATCGTGTTGTCAAGTAGAGCTGTTAATAAAAAGCATTGCATTCACAAATGGCAGTTGCTGTGTAATTCATCGGACATGCAACATGGTGTCAGAAGACGATACGGACCTTTCGCCCGTGAGTGAACCAACGGTGTAAGAAGACATAGGCTGAACTGCTCGTTTTCTCACGACCGCGCACGCAGAGAGTGATAATGGCGGACTGTTTTAGAAGACCAGACCCGCTCACTTTTGATGTAAATATCGCCGACAATTGGCGAATTTTTGAGCAAGAGTATGACATTTTCATCGCCGCAGCACACTATGATAAGCCTGCCAGGACAAGGGCATATATCCTCCTCAATCTTGCAGGATCGGAAGCCATTGAACGGGAGCGTTCATTTGTCTATGCAGCGGAGGTGCGTGCACCAGGCGAGGGCGGCGGCGGCGCGATCCTAACTCCCGCGGAATCCAGAGAGGATCCGGAGTGCCTGAAAAGGAAATTTCGTGAAATATGCAACCCACAACAAAATAAAACAATGGAGAGGCACAAGTTTCACTCAAGGAATCAGAAACAAGGTGAGGCTATTGAGGCTTTCATCAGTGATCTCAGGATTAAAGCTAAAAGTTGTCATTTTGGAGAATTGACAGATGAGCTGATCTGTGATCGGATTGTGTGTGGCATCAACAATGAAAGCTTAAGGAAAGTACTGCTAAGAGACAGCGAATTAACTCTGATCAAAGCAATCTCAATTTGTCGCATACATGAAATGACAGAAGAAAATAATAAGACGTTGGCTAGCCTACCTCAGATTGCAACTAACGTTGATGCAATACAGCCATTTTCCAGCAGGTGGCGCCAAAACACAAAACATAAACAAAGAACAGAGCAACAGGATTCAACTATAACTAATTGCAGAAATTGCGGAGGTAATCATGCAGCAAAGAAAGAAAAATGCCCTGCTTTCGGACAACAATGTCATAACTGCAAGAGAATGAATCACTACAAGAAATGTTGCAAAGCACGCAGTCAATTTGGTCAGAAGAAATTTAATCACAGGAAAGCGGTACATGAACTTGAGGTAGACAAACCCCCTGACCATGATGACACCTTTTATGTTGATGGCATTGAATTTGACAAGTGTGTCAACGTTGTTAACCCTTACATGCCAGTGCTGGAGGAGGGATTTGTCACTGTACACATAAACAAAACTCCAATCGAGATGAAAGTTGACACTGGGGCAAGATGTAACGTAATTTCACAAAAGACTTTCGAACAAATTGCCAACAACGAACGGCCAGCAAAACATTCAGAGACACCTAACCTTGTAGCTTATGGTGGAGCTAAAATTGAAACAAAAGGCTTGGTCTCATTGCAGTGTAGCCTAAATGGGCAAAATTATCCACTGTCATTCTTTTTGGTGGATAAAGATGTTCAACCGCTGTTGGGATTCCGTGCATGCCTTGACATGGCGATCGTTACAATCAGCCCAGATGTGGATAATGTCAGTATGGAGGGCAGCACCGGAGATATTCTTACAGAGTACAAGGACTTATTTACTGACCAGCTCGGAGAACTTCCAATTACGTATTCCATGACAGTAGACCCCAGCGTGCAGCCAGTAGTTCGCCCTGCTCATCGCATTCCTCTGGCAATGCAAAGCCGTGTCAAATCAGAACTGGACCGCATGCAGAGCCTTGGCGTCATAACGGCAGTTTCAGAGCCGACGGATTGGGTTTCGTCCATGGTGGTTACACACAAAAAGGACAGGCAAGAAATCAGGTTGTGTATTAACCCAAAAGATCTTAACATGGCTTTAAAAAGACCCCATCACCCTATGCGCAGCGTAGAGGAAGTAGCATCTCAGATGTCAGGAGCAACCGTATTTTCCGTGCTAGACGCAAAGAGCTCTTTCTGGCAGGTACGCCTCGACCACAAGTCCTCCATGATGACAACATTTAGCACTCCATTTGGGCGCTATAGATTTCTCCGTATGCCCTTTGGCATTAACTCCGCAAGCGAGGTGTTCCAGCGCTCAATGGAGCAGCTGTTTTCAGGGTACCCCTGTGCGATTATTGTTGATGACATCATCATCGGAGGTCGCAACCCTGCTGAACATGACATCAACCTGAAAAGGGTTTTGAACAGAGCACGTGAGATCAAACTCAAGCTAAACCCTGTCAAATGCAAATTTCGGCTGGACCAAGTCAGCTATGTGGGCCATATCTTTACAAAAGAAGGCCTAAAAGCGGATCCTTCCAAAACAAAAGCAATTTCTGAGATGCCGGCCCCGAAGGATGTCCTTGCATTACAGCGCTTCCTCGGAATGGTAAATTATCTGGGGAAATTTATCCCAAACTTCAGCGACATTGCTGCGCCCCTCAGAAAGCTGACACACAAAGAGACAGTATGGTGCTGGTACCAGCAACACCAACAAGCATTTGACACCCTCAAGTCATGTTTGTCCACTCCACCTGTATTATCATACTACGACGTGAAGAAGCCAGTTACGTTAACCTGTGATGCTTCCAGCTTCGGGCTGGGTGCTGCATGCATGCAGGAGGGAAAACCAGTTGCGCATGCGTCTCGCACACTCACAGACACGGAGACACGGTATGCGCAGATAGAGAAGGAGCTGCTAGCCGTCGTATTTGCCTGTACAAAGTTCAGGGACTATGTATATGGGAAACCTACACTCGTTGAGACGGACCACCAGCCCCTGGTAACTATTCTGAAAAAACCAATCCACACAGCTCCTGCACGATTACAGAGGATGATGCTCAGGTTACAGTGCTATGACATCACCCTGGTGTACAAGAAGGGTAAGCTCATGTACCTTGCAGACACCCTATCTAGAGCTCCAGACACTCAAGTCCAACCAGACACTGAAAATGACACATTCGAGGTCATGTCTATCAACTACATTTCCACTGCTAGACTGGAGGAACTCAGAAAGCATACGGCGGAGGATGATGTGTTACAGGATCTAAGCACTGTGATTCAACGAGGTTGGCCAATTAAAGAACATGGCGTGTGGGCCACTGTGCGTCCGTACTTTCCCTACAGAGATGAGCTAGCTGTGGAAAACGGAATAGTGATGAAAGGCCACAAAACAGTCATTCCTCGCTCATTGCAGAGAGAATATATCGAAATAGTCCACAGAGGCCACCCAGGGCTGGACGCTACCAAACACAGAGCAAGAGGTATCATTTTCTGGCCAACGATGACGGCTGACATCACGGCAGAACTCCTCTCATGCTCAGTCTGCAACAGCACAAAGCCGCACCAACAAAAAGAACCATTAAGACCATACCCAGTTCCAGACTTGCCTTGGTCCACGGTGGCAACAGATATGTTCGAGTGGCATGGACAAAATTATCTGGTGCTTGTGGACTCATACTCGGGTTGGTATGAGATTGACTTTCTCCGCAACATAACGTCATCAGCTGTAATCATGAAACTAAAGAGGCATTTCTCAGTGCACGGCACACCCCATACACTCATTTCTGATAATGCTAGTCAGTACACGTGTCAGCAATTCATAAACTTTGCCAAACAGTGGGACTTCATTCATGTCACCAGTAGTCCAGAGTACCCACAGTCGAATGGCCTAGCAGAAAGAGCGGTTCGCAGCGCAAAACAGCTGATGGAGAAATCCCACAGAGATGGCACGGACGTGTTTCTTAACCTCCTGAATCTGAGAAACATTCCTCGTGACCCAACATTGGGTTCCCCTGCACAACGCCTGTTGTCAAGACAGACACGGTCAGCCATTCCTGTTAACTCTAGACTGTTGGAGCCAGCCCCAAAATGTACCAAGCAAGTCACTGCACAGCTTCTTGCAAAGAGGATGACCCAAAAGCGATACTTCGATACATCAAGTCATCCTCTGCAGCCATTGGCAGAGGGACAAGTTGTTAGAATGCAAACGCCAAAAGGATATGAGCGCCTTGGCACGGTAAAAGAGGTGAACAAGGAGCCTCGCTCATACACCATCCAATGCAATGGGAGAACATACAGGAGGAACCGACGCCACATCCTTCCTGTAGCAGAGCCCCCCCCCATCACAGCTCACCCCAGAGAACATTGACTTTCAAAGCACCACTACCCATACAGAGGACTTTGTTCCCCATATACCGGACTCACCACAAACACACCTCCCACAACCAGAATCCACACCTACTAAGTTGACAAAGAACACAGTACAGTCTCCCACCAAGGTCAATAATGCACCTTACATAACGCGTTCAGGTCGCATTTGCAAGCCGAATCCAAGGTACCAACAAAGGGAGAATCAGTGACACTCGCTCTGGTTCTTATTCAGAGTGCCGGATAAATGTGTTGAGTATGGCCATTTCCATATTGTCAGCATCATTCTTTATTATGTGTTTTTCTCTGTGCATATAGAGATCATATTTTGATCTGCATCTGTTGATTTGCATTTGTACAGTTGTTCACTGCAAAGGTTACATTGTTACAAGGGTCATTCATGTTCTTGGATGTTTGATTAAGTTAATTTCATACTACAGTATTGATCGTTGTTAAGTATGTTTATTCTCTTTCTACGATTGGTAGTTTCAGCTAAAGGAAAGGGATGTAGATCATTGTGATAAATGATCTGTACAGAAGTACAATATAATTTGTGTATTATTAACATGTTACTTTAAATGTGCTGGGCTCTTTAAGAACGTCTGTTCCCCTCCCCCCCCCGTGATGCGCATGTACGGAACACACACATACACACAGGGACGTGGGAAGTTGTATACACGGGATCGTGTTGTCAAGTAGAGCTGTTAATAAAAAGCATTGCATTCACAAATGGCAGTTGCTGTGTAATTCATCGGACATGCAACAGACAGCTCTTTGGTCTTGGCCATGTTAGTAGTTGGATTCTTACTGATTGAATGGGGTGGACAGGTGTCTTTATGCAGCTAACGACCTCAAACAGGTGCATCTAATTTAGGATAATAAATGGAGTGGAGGTGGACATTTTAAAGACAGACTAACAGGTCTTTGAGGGTCAGAATTCTAGCTGATAGACAGGTGTTCAAATACTTATTTGCAGCTGTATCATACAAATAAATAGTTAAAAAATCATATATTGTGATTTCTGGATATTTTTTTTTTGATTATGTCTCTCACAGTGGACATGCACCTACGATGACAATTTCAGACCCCTCCATGATTTCTAAGCGGGAGAACTTGCAAAATAGCAGGGTGTTCAAATACTTATTTTCCTCACTGTATATATAGCCTATAGGGGACACTTCAATATTTTTTTAAACTACTTATGGTGAACACAAAAGAAGATGTTTTGAAGAATGTCGGTAACCAAACAGTTGATGGGCCCCATTGACTTCCATAGTAGGAAAAAAAAATACTATGGAAGTCAATGGGGTCAATCAACTGTTTGGTTACCGACATTCTTCAAAACATCTTCTTTTGTGTTCAGCAGAAGAAAGAAATTCATACAGGTTTGAAACAACTTGAGGGTGAGTAAATGATGACAGTTGAGCTGAACAGATGACTGTTAGTTGAGCCACTGGCACACATTAGCCCACAACTTAAATTTTGGGAAATATACTTTATTTAATAATTCATGGCTAATCTTTAACCTAAAATGTAGATGTTTTATATAATGGCAATTCACCAGCATGTACAGTATGACACATATTTTTAGAAGTAGATTTTGAAGTAGTTTGCTTTTACGTTGTAAAAAAAAACTTACTTTGACATGCCAAAACAGTTTTGTTGCATAAAATTTGCTAAATATTTCAGTAACACTTCAACAGTGTCATTGTTACACGTTACATGTAGTTATTATAGTAATAACTATAAATTATGCATAATTACATTCCCTAAACCAAACACTAGTCCCTACTCTAACCTCATAGTAAGTACATGTAGTTAATTAATATCACTCAGTACTTCAATGTATAACTACACTCTAAAGTGTACACTAATTCCACTACCCATGATTAATGTCAACTTCTTCAAACATAAAAGTTTTGCATGTGTGTTTGCTTGTGTTTATACAGGAGGAGGTGTTACTTGTTCAGGAGGCAAAGAGAGATTGTTATGGCAGATGGTACCTCCCTGCAGGTCGTATGGAAGAGCGTGAAAGCATTGTAGAGGCACTGCAGAGGGAGGTCAAAGAGGAGGCAGGAATAGACTGCCAGCCAATCACACTGCTGCTGGTTCAAGAACAAGGGCCACAGTGGGTTCGCTTCACCTTCCTCGCTGAGGAAACAGGTTAGATTGAATGATTGATTTTCAGGGCTGCACGTTATATATCGAAATGAAGTTAATATATCACAATATGGCACAATATGTGCAGTTGTCAAATCGCCCAGGCTGCAATTACATAAATGTAATTAAATAATTTAAATTATTATGAATTAAATAAATGACCTCATATTATAGTTAGATATTATAGACTCAGCAAAAAAGAAAAATCCCTTTTTCACGATACAGTAATTTAAAGGTACCCTACTGAATGTAAATTTAAAAATGAGTCAATACATCTTCAATCCTTCTTCCAAAACTTGTTTTTGTTTTACCCTCATTTACTATGTTAAGCCTATTATAAGTGTTAATATTTTAGACATGTCAGGGTGTTTTTTGTGGGAAATTGTGTACACGCGTCACTCACCCGTGTGTGTCTCATCATATCCCTAAATAGAGAAAAGTTGCTACTTTGGTGTGCGAGTGGCATAGGTTAGCTAGAAAAGTTTACATGGAGCATGCTAAATCTCGACCTCTGGGAATCACCTGTTTTAAAAAATCATTGAACAGGGGAGAGTCTACTGGCAAAAAGAGAATGCGTCAGAGTTCGTAATAAAACAAGAAGGGTTGAGCCTGGTTAGTACCTGGATGGGAGACCTCTTGGGAAAACTAGGTTGCTGCTGGAGGAGGTGTTAGTGAGGCCAGTAGGGGGTGCTCACCCGGTGGTCTGTGTGGGTCTTAACGCCCAGTATAGCTATGGGGACACTATACTGTAACAAGCACCGTCTTTCGGATGAGACGTTAAACCGAGGTTCCGACTCTCTGTGGTCATTCAAAATCCCAGGATGTTCTTCGAAAAAAGAGTAGGGCTGTAACCCCGGCATCCTGGCCAAATTTTGCCCATTGGCCTCTGTCCATCATCATGGCCTCCTAATCATTCATATATACTGATTGGTTTCATCCCTCTGGCTGCGTTAGAAACCACATACTGAGTAGGTACCTAATTTCAATAAGTACTTACTTAATGAGCGCTAAAAGTATAGGTACTATATAGCCTGAAAGCATGAAGTATGAATGCGAGCCGGACATAATCCGCCATGTTGACGTTATCACAAGCGCAACAACTTAAAACATATGAGCGACAGGTTTAATTCATCTGTCTGTAAATATCTTGATATTAATGAAACTTACTAATTTTGTGGTCTTGTTGAAGAAACAGCTGCCAATTTATTTTGTGATTGTAGTATAGTATTTTGGCTTGATTTTAAGTCTTATATTTTTTTTATATTTTCTTAATATTTTATATTTTTCTTATACAGTTTTATCCTTAAAGGTATTATTTTTTATTTCGGAAACCCAAAATTGTTATCTCTTGAATACGTTCATTTCTTTATTTTATATGCAAAAAAATTCATCCACAAGCAAGTGGCTTAAATCTCCTTTATGTTTTCCACTCTCTTGTTTCATCCCTCAGGCTTATAAATAACAAAAAAAAAGTTTTTTTTTATGCATTATGATGAATTTTTCAAAGATATATCTAATACTATGATGTACGCAAAACAATGATATTTATGTTTTTATTTTTTGTCATTATGATTGTTCATTGTTAAAGGTACAACAATTGTGTCTTTCCCTGATCTTTATTTATAAGTATTTAATTATACACTCACCGGCCACTTTATTAGGTACCCCATGCTAGTAACGGGTTGGACCCCCTTTTGCCTTCAGAACTGCCTCAATTCTTCGTGGCATAGATTCAACAAGGTGCTGGAAGCATTCCTCAGGGAGTTTGGTCCATATTGACATGATGGCATCACACAGTTGCCGCAGATTTGTCGGCTGCACATCCATGATGCGAATCTCCCGTTCCACCACATCCCAAAGATGCTCTATTGGGTTGAGATCTGGTGACTGTGGAGGCCATTTTAGTACAGTGAACTCATTGTCATGTTCAAGAAACCAATTTGAAATGATTAGAGCTTTGTGACATGGTGGAAGTAGCCATCAGAGGATGGGTACATGGTGGCCATAAAGGGATGGACATGGTCAGAAACAATGCTCAGGTAGGCCGTGGCATTTAAACGATGCCCAATTGGCACTAAGGGGCCTAAAGTGTGCCAGGAAAACATCCCCCACACCATTACACCACCACCACCAGCCTGCACAGTGGTAACAAGGCATGATGGTTCCATGTTCTCATTCTGTTTACGCCAAATTCTGACTCTAACATCTGAATGTCTCAACAGAAATCGAGATTCATCAGACCAGGCAACATTTTTCCAGTCTTCAACTGTTCAATTTTGGTGAGCTCTTGCAAATTGTAGCCTCTTTTTCCTATTTGTAGTGGAGATGAGTGGTACCCGGTGGAGTCTTCTACTGTTGTAGCCCATCCGCCTCAAGGTTGTGCGTGTTGTGGCTTCACAAATGCTTTGCTGCATACCTCGGTTGTAACGAGTGGTTATTTCAGTCACTGTTGCCCTTCTATCAGCTCGAACCAGTCTGGCCATTCTCCTCTGACCTCTGGCATCAACAAGGCATTTCCGCCCACAGAACTGCCGCTCACTGGATGTTTTTTCTTTTTCGGACCATTCTCTGTAAACCCTAGAGATGGTTGTGCGTGAAAATCCCAGTAGATTAGCAGTTTCTGAAATACTCAGACCAGCCCTTCTGGCACCAACAATCATGCCACGTTCAAAGTGACTCAAATCACCTTTCTTCCCCATACTGATGCTCGGTTTGAACTGCAGGAGATTGTCTTGACCATGTCTACATGCCTAAATGCAGTGAGTTGCCGCCATGTGATTGGCTGCTTAGAAATTAAGTGTTAACGAGCAGTTGGACAGGTGTACCTAATAAAGTGGCCGGTGAGTGTAAGTTCTGCAATAAAAAGAAGATATGAACGACAGGTCAGGTGAAGTCAAGTCATCTTCATTTATATAGCGCTTTTAACAATGTAGATTGTTCCAAAGCGGCTTTACAGTGATACTAGGAAATTAAAGTAACAGATTGTTTTGGCTTTATGGCAGCTCTAGAATGAAGTTATTTTCCAGTTAAAGTTAGATTGAAGTTTTGAAGTTTTGATTGATTCACTTCCGTCGCAACGATCATTAGTTATTAACTTAGTTATTAGCTAACACGACACCGTTTTAACAGAAAACTCTTAAGTTCTCTCTACGCAAACTTTAAAAACGCGAACCTGTGAGAACGCTGATGGCGTGCACATGCGTATTAGGAGTTCATTCTATAGGTATGCGCGTTTGAATATATGTGCGCAGGCATGTAGTCCTTCCCTTTAAAAACAACCCTCAACAAACTACTTGTCTGGCCTTAAAATTTATAATACAGAATTTTATCGCTTCGGTGCCACGTGAACCGGAATTATCCCGAAAACGATTATCTGTACAGAGGTAAAGGGAAGGAGGCCTTCACAGGAAGGGACTAGTTGACACTTCAGGACTGTGTTGTCGTCGCGTCCAGACGCAGGTCCTTCATCAGATCTGGATACGGCCTGGATCCGGCGGATTGCGGTAAACCTCGGGATAAACAAAGACACTAAAGTTAGCGTAGATGCCATTCTTCTTATGATGTAACGAGTACATCAGGATTTAAGGGAAGTGTTCCCAGTTCCGGCTGACCTAATCTATGCAGCCTAACATTGAATTATAGAAGTCTATAATGTGTTATGTGTATGCTAGGTCAAAGAGATGTGTTTTTAGTCTAGCTTTGAACTGACAGAGTGTGTCTCTTTCCCGGACAATGTTAGGAAGACTGTTCCAGAGTTTTGGTGCTAAATAGGAAAAGGATCTACCGCCTGCAGTCGATTTTGATATTCTAGGTATTATCAACAGGCCGGAATTTTGAGATCGCAATAGACGTGACAGACTTTAATGCGCTAAGAGCTCGCTCAAGTACTGGGGAGCTAAACCATTTAGTGCTTTGTAAGTAATCAGCAATATTTTAAAATTTATACAATGTTTAATAGGGAGCCAATGCAGTGTTGACAGAACCGGGCTAATATGGTCCTACGTCCTGGTTCTGGTAAGAACTCGAGCTGCTGCGTTTATTAAGCGTGCAGGGCAACCACCCAGTAGACCACAATAATCTAGCCTTGATGTCATGAACGCATGAACTAACTGTTCCGCATTTGTCAATGAGAGCATATGACGTAATTTAGATATATTTTTAAGATGGAAAAATGCGGTTTTACAGTGTAACGAGGTTCAGTTGTTATGGGAAGAAGGAGTCGGGAACCGGCGAACATTCAACTAGTTTAATAAATAAATAAACAAATACAAAAATGAAAGTATAAGCCAGCAGCCCCTCACGGACGACTGCTGGCCACACAAAACAGAAACAAAACACAACATAAAATCAGGCCTGTTCCTCTCTCCATCTCGACTGTCGTCGCTCCTCCTTTTATGCTTCCGCTCCTCCGTGAGAGATACGAGACCGGTGCGTCGCGCAGGTGTCGCTCATCAGTAATCACGCCACCGGCCTCGCGCAGCTCTCTCACGGCCCTCGGCCTCGTCCTGCTCGCCACATACAGATACTATTCACATGACTTTCAAATGAAAGACTGCTATCAAAGAGCAGGTTCCTAACTGACGACGAAGACTTGACAGAGCAGCCATCAAGTGTTAGACCGTATGGTAGGTTATTACGTGTGGAAGTTTTTTGTCCAATAATTAGAATCTCTGTTTCTCTTACGAGAGGTTCTCTCGTATTGCGTAAGCTAGCTTACGCTACGGGAAAGATTCATCTTTTCTGAGAAATTGAAGCCAAAAATTATCCTATAATTTTGTATCTATTGTCAACGCAGTTCAGCTGCAGCAGAGCATGAGCAGGCTAGCTAGCAGCTCATTGGCTCGCTCACAGGGAACTGCTTAAGCCTATGAGGAGACACGAATGAACTCTCGGCCAATGAGAGTCTGACCTGCTCTCATTGCGTCAGAGCCCGCCGAAACGGGCGTGGCCAGAGAGTATAAATTCGCCTCTCAGGCTGTAAATTCTGATTTTCATCTCTTCAGCGAGGCTACACGCATCTGCTGATCCTGAGAGAAGCCGCCGTCGTGGAAAAGGCACCTTCTAGCGAGCATCTGGGAGTCTGAGGAAGCCGGCCGTCTTCGCCACCTTCAGCCGTCCTGCAAGCTAGCGCCATCCGACGGATTCATATCCTTTACCAAAAGCTTCTTGTTTTGTGTGGGTGTATCTAAAAGAGCCGAGCGTCTTTGTAAAGATGTCTCGTTTTTCCTCCTGCGGTTCTTGCCGCGCTCCCCTCGAGACTGGAGACCGCCACGTCATCTGCGCTCTCTGCCTCGGATTGGAGCACGCCGAGCTCGCCCTCGCCGATGGCGGCTGCGATCTCTGCGAATGGGCTTCTGTTGTCGACCCTGCGGGCTCGACTCGAAGCGTTACGCCGCCTCCCCCTCTCACCGCCTACGAGCGCTGAATGGGGGACGAGCCGCTTACAGCTGTGCCAACCACGGCTAGCTTTCTTTACTTTACAAGAGAGCTAGCCCGGCCCCATGCATACGCGTCACCGGCAAGTGGGTTTATAGTGCGTTAGTTCCGTCGAGGCCGAACTAGTCGCTGCTATCACGCCCTCTTATCTGCTCGCGCTATTAAGCCTGTGTCTTCCCCCCTAGCTCAGTGGTGGAACACAAAGCTTTTCGCGCCAGAGACCCGTGTTCGATTCCGGCTCTCGCAGATAACTTTTTTATGCAGCTCTGAGCTCTCGGCTAGCTTTCTTACGTTACAGAAAGCGGCCGCGCTCTCCCGCCTGCATATAACGCCGCTACATAAAGCGTTTATAGTGTATCAGTTCCGCTGAGGCCGAACCTGTTTCTGCTATCACGCCCTCTTATCTGCCCGCGCTGTTATGTGTGTGTCTTTACCCCTGGCTCAGTGGTGGAACACAAAGCTTTTCGCGCCAGAGATCCGTGTTCGATTCCGGCTCTCGCAGATAATCTTTATGCAGCTCTGAGCTCGCGCCCAGCTCTCTTACGTGATAGAAAGCGGCCGCGCTCTCCCGCGCTCATGAGAAACGTTCTCATTTCCGAGCATAAAGCTGGACAAATGGGTTATAGTGTGTTAGTTCCACCGAGGCGAACCTGTTACTGCTATCACGCCCTCTTATCTGCTCGCGCTACTGTGCTTGTGTCATTACCCCTGTGGCTCAGTGGTGTATCACGCAGCTTTTCGCGCCAGAGACCCGCGTTCGATTCCGGCTCTCGCAGATAATTTTTATGCCGTCACAAGTCCAGCCTCTGCAGGCTAAAAATAGTCTCGTGCCCGCTTGCAGCGCTCACGTTTCTAACACGCACTTGCACGCGACGCGCGTCACAAGTGCAGCCGATTTCAGGCTATATATATATCCCGCTGCAGGCCGCTCACGTGACCAACCTCAGCTGAGAAAAGGACGGCTATTTCTCACCAGGGCTGAACCGCCATCAAGGTTTCGCCCTCTGTCAGTCCCCGTCCACACGGCTACTGCAGCAGTGTACACCGCCATCAACAAGCCGGTCTCTTTTCCCGCTTGCATGTGCACAAACGCCGTTTTTTTTCTCACAAACCCAGAGAAATCAAAAAAAAAAAGTGCATAAAAGCCTCTTGTGTAGAAAATGTGCCCACAACACTGTGTTCACTCATACACAAAACACTGCATGTGCACAAACACCGTTTTCACGGCGACCCAGAGATATCTCAAAAAGAGCATAAAAACCTATTGTGTAGAAAATGTGCCCACAACACTGTGTTCACTCATACACAAAGCACTGCATGTGCACAAACACCGTTGTCACGGCGACCCAGAGATATCTCAAAAAGAGCATAAAAGCCTCACGTGTAGAAAATGTGCCCACAACACTGTGTTCACTCATACACAAAAGCATTTCAGTTCCTGTGTGTCTCACAGAGCCCACTCTCATAAAGCGGTTCCAACCCGCTCGAGTTTCAGAGTGCATAAGCGCGCCCACGAGCCCGTGTGCGCGTCCCACCTCTGCTCACTCTGTTACACGGCCCTTAAACTCCTCTCTGAGTGTAAGTCCCGCTGTCATAAACGCTATGAGCGCGCCCGCGCGGCCCGCTGTGTGCAGCAACGGGGACCATGTAGCCATTCACCCTTTAGCGTTACGCTTCAAAGCGTGGGAAGCTATTCCGGGAATTTCCCAGTGGGTGCTAAACACAATAAGGCTAGGCTATCGCTTACAGTTCCACCGCCGCCCTCCAGGTTTCCGAGCGCGGCTAGAAACTATTGTGAACCCAGAAGCAGTGACTCTGCTCCGTTCAGAGATAGCAAAACTATTGTGCAAAAGGGCTATAGAGAGAGTTCCTCTATCTATGAGCGAGTCGGGGTTTTACGGCCGTTATTTTCTGGTTCCAAAGAAAGACGGCGGCCTCAGACCAATCTTAGACCTCAGATTTCTGAACAAAGTTCTCATGAAGAGAGCGTTCAAAATGCTCACTATCAGAAAACTCCTCGCGCATGTGCGCCAGGGGGACTGGTTCATTTCACTAGATCTGAAAGATGCCTACTTTCAGATTCAGATAAATCCCCTTCACAGGCCATTCGTACGTTTCGCCTTCGAAGGCCAGGTTTATCAATACACCGTCCTCCCGTTCGGCCTATCCCTAGCACCCCGCACGTTTACGAGGTGCATGGATGCGGCGCTCGGCCCCCTGCGGAGTTAGGGGCTGCGAATACTGAACTATTTGGACGACTGGCTGATTTTGGCACAATCACAGAGGGAGCTACTGTCTCATCGTACAGTTCTCCTCGACCATCTGAAAAGTTTGGGCCTCTCTGTCAACTGGACAAAGAGCGCACTTCAACCCAGTCAGACTATCTCCTTCTTGGGTATAGAGCTAGACTCGGTCTCAATGACGGCTCGTCTGTCTACACAGCGCGCGCGCCGTGTGCAGCGTCTCGCCGCATCTTTTCAGATGAACAGACTCACACCTCTGAAAACTTTTCAGAAGGCGCTGGGTTACATGGCCTCAGCCTCCGCAGTGCTCCAGCTGGGGTTACTGCGCATGCGCCCGCTTCAGTTCTGGTTGAAGAGCCGTGTGTCTCACCGCGCGTGGACCACGGGCCGCCAGCTGATAAAGGTAACGCAGACCTGTATCACAGCTCTGCAGCCATGGACCATGACAGAATGGTTTCAGCGGGGCGTTTCCATGGGGACCTTTTCTCGCCGAAAAGTCATTTCGACAGACGCATCCAACATGGGTTGGGGTGCGGTCTGCGAGGGCTCACCGGCCTTCGGCCCCTGGTCAGCTCAGGAGAGTCTCCTCCACATAAACTGTTTGGAGATGCTGGCGGTCGAGAACGCGCTCACGCGCTTTATGCCGCGCATTCACGGTCACCATGTGCTGATCCGTTCGGACAATATGGCTGTGGTCTCCTATCTAAACCGTCAGGGCGGAGTCAGATCCAGAATTCTCTTCCGGCTGACAGAACGCATCCTAGTTTGGTCCCAGTGTCACCTGCTCTCGCTCAGAGCGACGCACGTGCTGGGCCATCTGAACGACGGTCCAGACAGTCTGTCCAGGAACCCCATTCCCCCTGGCGAATGGTCCCTGCACACTCTTACAGTCCAAAAGCTGTGGCGAATATTCGGCAGAGCAGAGGTGGACCTCTTCGCCTCAGAAGAAAACACCCACTGCCCAATATTTTTCTCAAAACGCGAGGACGCGCTAGCCCAGACCTGGCCCAGCCGCCCGCTTCATGCATTCCCTCCGGTGTCTCTGCTACCACAGGTGCTTCAGAGAATCAGGGAAACACGCCACTCGGTGCTCCTCATAGCCCCGCGTTGGGAAGGTCAGACTTGGTTTCCGGAGCTCGCTCAGCTGTCACAGACAGCCCCGTGGCCCATTCCAGTCAGAACAGATCTCCTCTCCCAAGCTCGCGGCACGATCTGGCATCCCCACCCAGAGCGCTGGGCGCTTCATGCGTGGGTGATCAACGACTACCCGTTGCTTTGCCAGAAGGAGTGTTAAACACGATCATGCAGGCTAGAGCGGCTTCTACTAGAAGGCTCTATGCGTCTAAATGGTCTGTGTTCTCTAAGTGGTGCACCGACAGAAACTTGGACCCACGGTCATGCGAGGTTCCTTCCTTGCTAGTTTTTCTCCAAGAGATGCTGGATAAGGGCAGGTCCCCTTCCACTCTCAAGGTGTATGTGGCAGCCGTCGCAGCGTTCGCTGAACCCCGGCGCGGCCAGTCACTGGGCAAAGATGGCTTAGTCATCCGCTTCCTCAGGGGAGCTAGAAGGATGAACCCCTCACGCCCCCCGTCGGTGCCGATTTGGGACCTTTCCATAGTTCTCGAAGCTATGAAAGCCCCCCCCATTCGAACCGTTAAACACCGTGGAGCTCAAATACCTTTCGCTCAAGACTATCTTCCTGCTCGCGCTCGCGTCAGTGAAGCGTGTGGGGGACCTTCACGCGCTGTCCAGCAGCGCTTCCTGTCTGGAGTTTGGGCCCAATGACTCCTTAGTCGTTCTCAAACCTAGACATGGTTATGTCCCAAAAGCGATTGGTACCCCATTCAGGGCACAAGTTATTTCTCTATCAGCTCTGCCTGCATCCGATAGCGAATCTGACTCTAATCTCCTGTGTCCGGTCAGGGCCCTGAGATTCACCGTCCTCCCGTTCGGCCTATCCCTAGCACCCCGCACGTTTACGAGGTGCATGGATGCGGCGCTCGCCCCCCTGCGGAGTCAGGGGCTGCGAATACTGAACTGTTTGGACGACTGGCTGATTTTGGCACAATCACAGAGGGAGCTACTGTCTCATCGTACAGTTCTCCTCGACCATCTGAAAAGTTTGGGCCTCTCTGTCAACTGGACAAAGAGCGCACTTCAACCCAGTCAGACTATCTCCTTCTTGGGTATAGAGCTAGACTCGGTCTCAATGACGGCTCGTCTGTCTACACAGCGCGCGCGCCGTGTGCAGCGTCTCGCCGCATCTTTTCAGATGAACAGACTCACACCTCTGAAAACTTTTCAGAAGGCGCTGGGTTACATGGCCTCAGCCTCCGCAGTGCTCCAGCTGGGGTTACTGCGCATGCGCCCGCTTCAGTTCTGGTTGAAGAGCCGTGTGTCTCACCGCGCGTGGACCACGGGCCGCCAGCTGATAAAGGTAACGCAGACCTGTATCACAGCTCTGCAGCCATGGACCATGACAGAATGGTTTCAGCGGGGCGTTTCCATGGGGACCTTTTCTCGCCGAAAAGTCATTTCGACAGACGCATCCAACATGGGTTGGGGTGCGGTCTGCGAGGGCTCACCGGCCTTCGGCCCCTGGTCAGCTCAGGAGAGTCTCCTCCACATAAACTGTTTGGAGATGCTGGCGGTCGAGAACGCGCTCACGCGCTTTATGCCGCGCATTCACGGTCACCATGTGCTGATCCGTTCGGACAATATGGCTGTGGTCTCCTATCTAAACCGTCAGCGCGGAGTCAGATCCAGAATTCTCTTCCGGCTGACAGAACGCATCCTAGTTTGGTCCCAGTGTCACCTGCTCTCGCTCAGAGCGACGCACGTGCTGGGCCATCTGAACGACGGTCCAGACAGTCTGTCCAGGAACCCCATTCCCCCTGGCGAATGGTCCCTGCACACTCTTACAGTCCAAAAGCTGTGGCGAATATTCGGCAGAGCAGAGGTGGACCTCTTCGCCTCAGAAGAAAACACCCACTGCCCAATATTTTTCTCAAAACGCGAGGACGCGCTAGCCCAGACCTGGCCCAGCCGCCCGCTTCATGCATTCCCTCCGGTGTCTCTGCTACCACAGGTGCTTCAGAGAATCAGGGAAACACGCCACTCGGTGCTCCTTATAGCCCCGCGTTGGGAAGGTCAGACTTGGTTTCCGGAGCTCGCTCAGCTGTCACAGACAGCCCCGTGGCCCATTCCAGTCAGAACAGATCTCCTCTCCCAAGCTCGCGGCACGATCTGGCATCCCCACCCAGAGCGCTGGGCGCTTCATGCGTGGGTGATCAACGACTACCCGTTGCTTTGCCAGAAGGAGTGTTAAACACGATCATGCAGGCTAGAGCGGCTTCTACTAGAAGGCTCTATGCGTCTAAATGGTCTGTGTTCTCTAAGTGGTGCACCGACAGAAACTTGGACCCACGGTCATGCGAGGTTCCTTCCTTGCTAGTTTTTCTCCAAGAGATGCTGGATAAGGGCAGGTCCCCTTCCACTCTCAAGGTGTATGTGGCAGCCGTCGCAGCGTTCGCTGAACCCCGGCGCGGCCAGTCACTGGGCAAAGATGGCTTAGTCATCCGCTTCCTCAGGGGAGCTAGAAGGATGAACCCCTCACGCCCCCCGTCGGTGCCGATTTGGGACCTTTCCATAGTTCTCGAAGCTATGAAAGCCCCCCCCATTCGAACCGTTAAACACCGTGGAGCTCAAATACCTTTCGCTCAAGACTATCTTCCTGCTCGCGCTCGCGTCAGTGAAGCGTGTGGGGGACCTTCACGCGCTGTCCAGCAGCGCTTCCTGTCTGGAGTTTGGGCCCAATGACTCCTTAGTCGTTCTCAAACCTAGACATGGTTATGTCCCAAAAGCGATTGGTACCCCATTCAGGGCACAAGTTATTTCTCTATCGGCTCTGCCTGCATCCGATAGCGAATCTGACTCTAATCTCCTGTGTCCGGTCAGGGCCCTGAGATTCACCGTCCTCCCGTTCGGCCTATCCCTAGCACCCCGCACGTTTACGAGGTGCATGGATGCGGCGCTCGCCCCCCTGCGGAGTCAGGGGCTGCGAATACTGAACTGTTTGGACGACTGGCTGATTTTGGCACAATCACAGAGGGAGCTACTGTCTCATCGTACAGTTCTCCTCGACCATCTGAAAAGTTTGGGCCTCTCTGTCAACTGGACAAAGAGCGCACTTCAACCCAGTCAGACTATCTCCTTCTTGGGTATAGAGCTAGACTCGGTCTCAATGACGGCTCGTCTGTCTACACAGCGCGCGCGCCGTGTGCAGCGTCTCGCCGCATCTTTTCAGATGAACAGACTCACACCTCTGAAAACTTTTCAGAAGGCGCTGGGTTACATGGCCTCAGCCTCCGCAGTGCTCCAGCTGGGGTTACTGCGCATGCGCCCGCTTCAGTTCTGGTTGAAGAGCCGTGTGTCTCACCGCGCGTGGACCACGGGCCGCCAGTTATTTCTCTATCGGCTCTGAGATGGCACAAGTTATTTCTCTATCGGCTCTGCCTGTATCCGATAGCGAATCTGACTCTAATCTCCTGTGTCCGGTCAGGGCCCTGAGATTATACTTTACTCGCACTGCTCCGGTCAGACGAGCTGAGCAGCTTTTTGTTTCGTTCGGTGGGCGCACCAAGGGGTTGGCCGCCTCGAAACAGACTCTGTCCAGATGGATAGTTGATGCCATTGCAGCCGCATACGCGTCAAAAGACCTGCCATGCCCTCTGGGCATCAGGGCCCATTCCACTAGAGGCATGGCCTCATCGTGGGCTTGGTCCAGCGGAATTTCCATTCATGATATTTGTGTGGCAGCGGGATGGGCTTCCCCCTCCACCTTTATCAGATTTTACAATCTGGAAGTTCCCGCCTTGCAGGCTAAACTACTAGCAGTCTAGTATGTTACAGCTCTTCTGGTTGAGCTGCATTATAGGGAGTTATTCACGCAGACCGGTCTCGTTCTGTCCCTCCTTATCATGTGCTTATGTACTTCACAAATCCCCTGCCCGCTCCGCTGGCCTTTGTCACATGTACATATTTTATTCCCACTCATAAGGGTTCCCCGGGGTCCCCCCTGGGACTCATAGTGGATGCTTAGCACGCACGGCGTTGACCAGGTGTTCCCGTAGCGTAAGCTAGCTTACGCAATACGAGAGAACCTCTCGTAAGAGAACGAATCGGTTACCTAACGTAACCTCGGTTCTCTCTAGATGAGGGAACGAGTATTGCGTTCCTGGCCGTGCTTGTGCTACTAGCGTTCTCGCTTCATTCTATGAAAACCAGAATTTACAGCCTGAAAGGCGAATTTATACTCTCTGGCCACGCCCGTTTCGGCGGGCTCTGACGCAATGAGAGCAGGTCAGACTCTCATTGGCCGAGAGTTCATTCGTGTCTCCTCATAGGCTTAAGCAGTTCCCTGTGAGCGAGCCAATGAGCTGCTAGCTAGCCTGCTCATGCTCTGCTGCAGCTGAACTGCGTTGACAATAGATACAAAATTATAGGATAATTTTTGGCTTCAATTTCTCAGAAAAGATGAATCTTTCCCGTAGCGTAAGCTAGCTTACGCAATACTCGTTCCCTCATCTAGAGAGAACCGAGGTTACGTTAGGTAACCGATTCGTTTTTCAGAATTAAGTAGTAGGAAATTACTAGTCATCCAATTTTTTATATCAGCTATGCATTCCGTTAATTTTGTGAATTGGTAAGTTTTGTCAGGGCGTGAAGAAATATAGAGCTGCGTATCATCAGCATAACAGTGAAAATTAATGCCATGCTTCCTAATGATATCTCCTAAGTGTAGCATGTACAGAGTGAACAGCAACGGTCCTAGTACTGAGCCTTGTGGTACGCCATACTGAACTTGTGGTCGATAAGACATCTCTTAATTTACTACAAACTGATAACGGTTAGATAAGTTTGATTTAACCATGCTAATGCAATTCCACTAATTCCAACATGAATTTCGAGTCTGTTTAAAAGAATGGTGTGGTCGATGTTATCAAATGCAGCACTAAGATCGAGTAACACTAATAGAGAGATACAACCACGATCGGATGATAAGAGCAAATAATTTGTGACTCTAATGAGAGCTGTCTCAGTACTATGGTACGGTCTAAATCCTGATCCTCGCAGATATCATTTCTTTCTAAAAAGGAACATAGTTGTGAAGATACTGCCTTTCCTAGTATCTTTGACAGACAAGGTAGACTCGAGATCGGCCTGTAATTGACTAATTCTGTAGGATCAAGTTGTGGTTTTTTAACAAGCGGTTTAATCATAGCCAGCTTAAACTTTTTGGTACGTATCCTAATAACAAAGATGAATTAATGATATTAAGAAGAGGATCTTTGAACTCTGGAAGCATCTCTTTCATTAGCTTAGTTGGTATAGGGTCTAATAGGTTCTAATATACATGTTGTCGATTTAGATGATTTAACAAGTTAAAAAAATTCTTCCTCTCCCATTTTTCCTCAGTGAGACTACAATGCACTCCCTGATGCGATTCTGTAGTAGACGGTTGCATAGTTATAATTTTCTCCCTGATATTATTAATCTTATAAGTGAAGAAGTTCATAAAGTCATTACTGCTGTGCTGCTTGGAAACTTCTGGGCTTGAAGCTTTATTTTTCGTTAGTTTAGCAACTGTTTCAAATAAATACCTTGGGTTTTGTTTATTTTCTTCTAATAGGGTTGAAAAATAAGCAGATCTAGCAGCTTTTAAGGCCTCTCTGTATGCAATCGAGCTCTCCTTCCGTGAAATGCAAAATACTTCTAGTTTTGTTTTTCTTCCAGGTGCACTAACACCTCATAGCATCAGTAACTCGACAACCGTACAAGTAGTACGGTTTTCCTCAGTTTTTGCAATGTTTGTAATGTCTGCACAAAGGAGACGTCAGACAGATGCTCCAAGATCTCGCCTTTGGAGAAGACAATTGATTTTATACTTGAAAAATGTAAGTATCACTACTTAAAAATTAAGATTACCCCAGAATGAATTGCATTGCTAGCCCACCCCAACACAATAATAATGATAAATGCTGACCAATACTTAATTATATTACTCTTTTTTTTTTAACTAAAAATTATGTTTTAGTAAAACAAGCAAAATGTAATTTGTTCTGTCATACTGTATAACATAGCTATGCATGAATACACACAAGACAAATGCAGTCAAGGTGAATACATCTCAGTTAAGCAATGAATTAATGCATACATTAATGAAATAATTATATTTTATTTACTGACAACAATAGGAAACATGAATGAAATAAGAATTTCAATTCTTCAACAAAGAATTAATAAAAGTAACCTTCACAATAAATAAATACATATAACAACTCATGAAACATAGCTTTATTCAAACTTATTGTTCTAACAATCATATATTTACAGGTGTTGAACCCCACATCCTACTGCCATCTCAACAGAGCTGTTCTCATTCTTCAGTTTTATTCTGATGAATCAGCTGACCACCATGCCCACCTTCGCCTGTCTCTGACTTCCATCATGTCCGGAATTGCTGCAGTCAGACTGGAATCTGATCATGGATGGGAAAGGGACATTGAGGTTATGCTTGCCTGAGTGCAGCATCTGCCTCATCACCTCATACAGAGAGCCTGTACAGAACCCTGTGAGGCTCGTTTTAACAGCAAGCACTCCCGTGCACAAAATATAGTAGAGCGAGCCTTTGGCATGCTGAAAACACACTGGTGCTCTATTTTTTTCACGGCCAGAGGTGAGCCATGCCTTTGTCCCTGAGGTTGTTGCGTGCTGCGCATCGTTGAACCAGAGGATGAAGAAGACCATGATGATGGCCCCCCTGAACCCCACAACCTTGAAAAAGAGTGGGAGAACATGTGCGGGTACAATCTGGCTGTCACTGTGTCTGCTCCAAACATTTGTGTGCCTGCTCTCCATGAGCATGAATACCTGTAGAACATTTAAATAAGTTAAAATAAATACATGAATAAATGTAAATGTGATTTTTGTAAATCCTTTTTTGTAAGTGTCTCGAACACAAACGTTCAATAAAGCTGCTTGTTTCTTAAAGTTTATTTCTTCAAGGTACTACTGTATAATATAAATGCATACATACATTTCAAACAATTGCTATTTGGGGGCTTAAAGGGTTAGTTAACCTTAAACATATACATTCAGTCATTATTTACTTGCCTTCACGCTAGTCAATCCCTGTGGGTTTTATTTGTTTTGTTTTTAAAACTCAAAAGGTGATTTTGGTCAGGTGTGTCCTGCTGGTTTCTGTTCGTACAATATCAGTCAATGGAGCCCGACTTCCAGAAGCTTCGTGACATTATTTGATGATGCTTGTGAAGCTTCTGAAAGTTGGGCTCCATTGTAAGAACAGAAACCAGCAGAAAAAACTTGACCAAAATCACATCCTCAATGTCTTTTGGTCTTTTTCTAGAAGCACTCGCTGGCTCTGGGCTCACTGAGGATGAAGAGACCACAGCAACATCCAGGCCAGATGAGGCAATAAGGGCAGGTGGAGTGATGGAGGGTCTCATCCATGGCACTACATCATTTCCAGGATGCTGCTGTGGCTCCCCATCCTCAGTGCTCATACCAGTCTGCGGACATTTCACATGCTACAAAAAATGCACAAACGTCACCTTGCCTTGCAGGCCCTGCTCCACCACAAAAGCTCTGCAGCAAATGCACAGAAATCAAGAATCAGGAAAGTGCTGTAATAGCTCTTTTTAAAATTACAATGTTTAAAATAAACTACAACTTGAGATTTAAATAGATTTTTTTACTCATTTCTGTTGTATACTCACTCAAAGCCTTTGATGGATGCATTCCGCTTCATTAGCCAATCACCACCAGATAAAAACACACCTGTGCTCATCTGTCCCTGTAACATCCAAACAAGATTCAAGTTTCCTCTGTGATTTGTGTGCTCAATACTAAATTCATTGTTGAGGTAGTTGCTGATGGGTTAACTCACTTTTTATCCAACACATATGTTCCTTAATTATCAACTGTACTAATGGACAAATAAAATAGATAACTCAAATGTAGTTACTTTATGTAGATTAAACTTGAATCTAGCGTCTTTACACCTTCAACAATTCAACAGTTTACTCTACAGTAGTTAAACAAATGCAATTTTAACACAAGGAATCGTGTTTACTCGCATTTGAAAACACTATGAAACACATAGAAGCACTATGGCTGCCATCGCATCATCCAGATGGATGCTGTGCATTGGTGGTGGTTGAGGAGATTCTCCCTTCCATATATGTGAAGCACTTTGAGTAACCATAAAAGCTCAATATAAATGTAACAAATTAAATATTCATATTATCACAGAAGTACTGGGTAAAAGTTTATGGTTTGGATATAAACGCTTATGTCTACAGAAGCTATCAAAATACAGCAAATCACCTTTTCAAAGTAACTTGGCGCGTCAAATAAAAACTTTATCGATTATGTCGTTACGCCAAAAAAAAGTATTTGTCATTGAATCATTCTTTCAATTCATTCAAGGTGATTCATCCAGTAACGAAACAAGTGAAGTATTTATAATTGAGTCATTTTGAATCGTTCATTCATACAATTTTTTTTAAATAATTCATTCAGATTAAATAAACATTTTAAGTAAACTGCAGCAATTAACATGTTGTTTTTATGTTGTCTGTTTAGAATCGTGGGAGAAATGTGATCTCTGTTTGATACCAAAAAATCAAAAACCAAAAGATTTTTATTGTAAAGGGTTTAAACCATGTTTTCCATGCTTGTTCAATGAACAATAAACAATCAATCATTAACACAGTGTCTACATCAGATGCAAGCGACACAACGCGACAAAAGCCCAGTAAACTGATGCCCTGTTCTATTTCTGACATACTCCAAGCACTCACACTCCTTCTGATGAAGGACGAATGGATTTGCAACGGTCGTATTGTCACATCCAGTGTGGACTGATTCTAGCTGTTGTGACGTGGCACAACGCAACTGGTGTAGGTGTAGACACGGTGTAAGACACTGTTTAAGGGCGTTTTCACACCTATAGATCGTTTGTTTTGTTCCGAAACAGGGACTTATTTTGTTACAATGTTGCATTTTCTTCTTGGTTCTGTTCGCTTTCACAAAGCAACCTTTCAAAGCATACCAAAATGTGTTCACGCAAGTCACATGCGAGTAACTGTCCTCTTAAAGGTCAGCCTCAGGAAAAGGTCAGTTTCCTCTGAGTCATCCATCAAGATGATTGACAAGTTCGCTCCATAAGCTTATTGTGGGTTTATTTGTAACTGTCGAGACACACACAAACACTATACGAATGTAGCCGTCATTCCCACTGTTAAATATATACTACATAGCATGCCTGTTGAATTGGAGGTTGAGGGCTTAGGCCATTCACCCCAGAAGTTTCTAGGAACTTGCAAGTACCTTGATGGAAGAACAACAAGAACTGGTAAATCTGGTGTAGTCCATGAGGAGGAGATGCACAGCAGCACTTAATGCTGATGGCCTCACGAGATGACTGTTACTGTGTAGTTCATTATACAGTGTTTCATCGTCTCAGAACGGCTCGGTTCATTTACTATGAATCAAGCCATTCTGAGACACTGAAACACTGTGAGCTACACGCGTGTTAATGAACACAGTGCCGAACTTCACTCAGAAATTGGCAGTGCATATACACTATATTGCCAAAAGTATTGGGACACCCCTCCAAATCATTGAATTTAGGTATTCCAATCACTTCCATGGCCACAGTTGTATAAAATCAAGCACCTAGGCATGCAGACTGCTTCTACAAACATTTGTAAAAGAATGGGTCGCTCTCAGGAGCTCAGGGAATTCAAGAGTGGGAACGTGATAAGTTGCCACCTGTGCAATAAGTCCATTCGTGAAATTTCCTCACTACTAAATATTCCAAGGTCAACTGTCAGTGGTATTATAACAAAGTGAAAGCTATTGGGAACAACAGCAGGTTGCAATGCAAAGTGTTGGATTCAGTGGTGTAAAGCACGCCACCACTGGACTCTAGGGCAGTGGAGACGTGTTCTCTGGAGTGACGAATCACGCTTCTCTGTCTGGCATTCTGATGGACGAGTCTGGGTTTGGTGGTTGCCAGGAGAACGGTACTTGCCTGACTGCATTGTGCCAAGTGTAAAGTTTGGTGGAGGGGGGATTATGGTGTGGGGTTGTTTTTCAGGGGTTGGGCTTGGCCCCTTAGTTCCAGTGAAAGGAACTCTTAACGCTTCAGCATACCAAGACATTTTGGTCATTCCTGTTTCAACATGACTGCGCACCAGTGCACAAAGCAAGGTCCAGAAAGACATGGCTGAGCAAGTTTGGAGTGGAGGAACTTGACTGGCCTGCACAGTCCTGACCTCAACCCGATAGAACACCTTTGGGATGAATTAGAGCGGAGAATGCAAGCCAGGGCTTCTCGTTTCTAGAAGAATGGTCAAAAATTCCCATAAACACACTCCTAAACCTTGTGGAAAGCCTTCCCAGAAGAGTTGAAGCTGTTGTAGTTGCAAAGGGTGGGCCAACTCCATAGCATATTAAATTTAAAAAACGGATTAAGAATAGTATGTCATTAAAGTTCATGTGCATGTAAAGGCAGACGTCCCAAAACTTTTGGCAATAGTGTATTTATTTGCTGGCAACCCATCAAAATAAAATATTGATGGTATATTAATTGACAATTAAGAAATGAAGACATAAATATTAGTATTGTAACTTTACAGTAAAATATAATTATTTTATTACTTTTTTATTTTACAGTACAATAATATTATTACAATATTTCATGTTGTTTTATATAGTTAATAATGATTACAATAAAATCAAAAAAAAAATTTTTGGTATTTTTTACATTGGTATTTAAATAGTATAGGCTTATGTCCAACTTTATTCTTGTACAGTACAAATATTGCATTTAATTCACTTCATCTGTGATAAAGTATGTTGTTATTCATGCAAAGAAGCTAGCTAAATTCAGCAAAGAAAACACTGACACAATGATGAACAAGTAACAATAATATTCGTAATAAATATAATTTTACTGAATAATAAAGTAAATATAATTTCTTAATTTATCCTTGTAAAGAAACCTCATTGCTTAACTGGCTACTCACTGCTGTCTCAGACGACGACATCTTTTCCTGTCGGCCACCAAAACTTCTGTTGGTTGCAATTCGCAACCTCACCGCTAGATGCCGCTAAAAATTACACACTGCACCTTTAAGTGGAAAGAGACTTTTTTTTTTTTCTATGTTTTTTTGGCTCTTGTATATGAACACCCAAATAGAGCTATTCAAAGTAACCTGCTTAAAATTTGTGTATATTTTGTAGAGATGAAAAACAAAATCAGTTTTGACAAAATCATAATACTTTTCAAAAGGAAAAATCTCTTATTTCTCATTGTGCCACTAGGGGGCTCTCTGAAGACAACGGCAGAGGCGGATGCTGAATCCCTGCAAGCTCAGTGGTGGGATCGTGAGTCTCCACTTCCTCTTCGTGCACGTGACATACTGCCCCTCATTGATGCTGGAATAAAATATCGCCAAAATCCCTGGTTTCCTGCATTACAACCTGTTGACTTCCCTTGTCACGTTATTTGCCAAAGACTTTTCATCACATTCGTCTCCAGCAGTGGTAGCACTGACACCAGTGATGAGGACCGCCTGTGGCTTCTGCTGAGCAATAATAATGCCAGTTCTCATCCCAGTCTTCCTATTGAAGTATCAGTTAACACATACATCTCGTGGGCTGCGCACAGACTGATTAAGGAGTGCATATCTTCGTCTTTTGCGTTCATAAACATTATTATATGTGGCATTCTGGGAGTGCAGCACAATGGGAGAACACCAGGGAAAACAGACGGCATCTGCTTCAACACGCTTGTGTTAATGGAAAATTCAGAGGGCGGGCCTGAAATCAGCAGCCCACCACCATTGGAGAGTGACAGTTACAGATGGCATGAAGTGACCAATCAGAGCCTCAGGGCAAAGATAAAACAGAGGATTAAAGATGGGTCTGTTCTGCCTGTTCAAAGTCAATACTGATGCTCTGCCACTCTAGTAGAGGATCAGGACATTACGCAGGCCAGAATTGAACCTGCATTTTCCACATGAGAACCAAAGCTCAACTTGTCTGTTGCATGTATGCTAACTGTTAGGTCATGGCTCAAAATATGCATTAATAACCTTGCACGTCTGAAATATTAATCTTGAACTTCATTTACAGGGACGTTCTGGCATTTCTGGGTTTGTCTTTAAAATCTCACAATATGCTGTCAATTATGACACAATAATTCCGTGCCCATACACAGTTTTCAGATGTGTGTTCCACTCACCTTTCATTAGAGTCCGCTTTCCATTCCAGTGAAATCACAAAATAAAATGCAACCAAATATTAATTCTAACATACATCCAATATATATATATATATATATATAAACACAATTATTTTAAAAAAGTAAAGATTCTGAAAGTATTTAATGAGAATGGATTGAATGAGAATGGAATTATTAAATTATTAAAAAGTTTTTGTTTCTTCACTCCTTCGTGCACGTTCATTACAGCTACCGTGACTGATATTCTTTCTTTAAAAGTACGCCAACGTGTACTTCATTTTCACAAGGGACTTTGGACATTAAGGACATTATTATATCCTCCTGAGACCCAGAAAAAAAAAGTTTTTTGAATTTAGTTTTTTTCCATGTCATCACACTGTTTAGAGCACAATAAACAAATGGTAAAAAAACACATATATAAAATAATATTTTATTCATACGTTATGCTATGTCCTCTGTAGTGGACGCCAGGACTAAGTTGTTTAAAAAATAAAATGACATGAAATTATATGTATAGGCAAAAGCAATGGGATTTTTTTTCAATCACCAATAAATTTTGGGGTTTCAGGATTTTATCAACCAAAATTTGTATAAAGATTATTCTCAACTATGTTATGAAAGAAATAATGGAATGAATTGATACACCATTTTACTTTTTGCAATATGTGGGTAAAATGGCCATAAATTAATATTCCCATTCAATGCAATGTATCTACACACTGTATCTAATTTGCACATTAATGTGTTCTTGGAGCAACATTTAATGAAAAAATAAGTGTAATAATTGGAGTAATAATTGGCAACATTTTAATAATAATATCTAATATTTCATAGGAATATTGATGTATAATTTATTTCCATATTCACTTGTTGTGTCTCCCAGAATGCCTGATAAACATGATTTTAGTCCTGATGTCCTCTACAGTGGACACGTTTGAAATCAATGCCCTGTTCTGTAACAGAAAGTAATTTTTTTATTTGAAACCCCTTAACATTTTCCTGAGATGTTGTTTTATGAAATACAATTTGAAAAAGTAGTCCAATTTAAATATAATTACAATATATTATCATATTTCCATAAGAATGCTACATTTGATCACTAATTTAATGTCAGACATTTTTAAAGACCAAGGAGAAGTTGTTTTCATGGTGAAACCTCCAAACATTTGGTATCTCTCAAAAGTCCTGAATGTGCTCTTTACAGGACACCCAGGTTGTGTCATGTGACATGTATGATGTCAGAGAAATTAACTAAAATATAATGTCCACTACAGTGGACAAAAGTCTATTCTTGGGTCCCAGGAGGATATAACATACACATAGCACTCTTGTAGCATTTTACCACAGTCATCTATATCAATAATTTAATATAAATGAATGCTGTTAGAAAAAAGTTGAGAAAAGAGTTTATGTATGATCATTAAATTTTTTTATATATTTAATATGATAAATACAATGTAAGATATTATGAAATTATGCATTTCACATTAAGTTACAAAATAATATGTATAATAAACATTTCAGTCTGTCTATTTTACCTGCCTGTTTATTTTATATTTGCCTAATACATAATTTGCTAGCTATAAGGGGCATGTACACAAACGTGAAAGTGAGTCCAGCCATAGATTTAAGAACCAGTGTGATGTGCCTCTGAGAAAAGAGTTCTACCTCCATATGAATCAATCTGGTTAACATTTTATAACATTATTATAATATATTCTATAAAATCAATTATATCATCAATTATAAAATCACTAAATTATTGAATAATGTGGACTAATGAGGAAATAATCTTACAGGGTTCGGTTTGTTTGCCTTCTGCTTGGAATGTTTATACTTTCACACCTTTAAAAAAAAATGTATTTAGCCTATATCATTTAATAGTTTACCAAAACATGAGTGTGTAACTTTTTTCAGGGTTGTCCAAATAGTTTTTGGCAATACGCTATATCATTAGCTAATGGCTTTGGTTTGAATACTGAGAAGTGATTTCTGTCATAAGGTGTTGCAAAATCCGAAAACAGGAATCATGTTAATTCGAAAGAGAACGTCAACTCATATTCATACAGCGATGTGCGCTAGAATGTGAGGCTTTTAACAGATATTTTAAGGCTATTATGTGACACCGGCTAGCAGATCTATCTATAAAGAATACAATTATATAATATAGCTGCGAGCAGCGATTACGGGCCCAAGCCGGTGGCACAGCAACCCCGGTGCCTTTAGTTACCTAAAGGCACCGGAGTGGCGGTGCCGCCAGCTTTGGCCCTTCATCGCTGCTCGCAGCTATATTTATATATATATATATATATATATAAATAAAAGAAGCAGGCGGCACCGCCACCCCGGTGCCTTTACGGTTATTTTACACGTCGTGCAAAAACGTAACCCCTCTTTGACTTTCGAAAAGAAGTGTGCTGTAGAGCTTGCATCAGTGTGGGCTCTGCAAAAGTGCGCATCGAGGGCACATATCAACCACAAAGTATGCATGAGCAACCTTCTAAAACCTAAAATGAAAAATGAGACACCCTACAGACGGTCTCATGGATTTAACGGACACATGAAATAAGCACACAAGACTGAAAATCTGCCGAACGGCTCTGGTAGTTCTGCTTCAGCACTGATGATGTTGTAGGAAAAGTGTACTCTAGTTAGTCTGGATTATTCAGGATTTTTTATTTTATACAGAAATAAATTATTTATAATTCAGATGAGAATAAAGTTAGTGTTGATTAAAATGAAGGAAAACATTGATTGTATTGATCTCAAATATAGCACATTAATTTTAAATTCATTTAGGTTCAATTACCAAACATACAATCTTAATTTAATTTAAAGCAAACAATACACTTAAAAGATATGGGTTATATGAATATTTTGAAAAAAAAAAATATATATATATATATATATATATATATACACACACACACACACAGATAGTTTAAAAGCAAAAGATCTCTCTCTCTATCTCTCACTCTCTCTCTCACACACACACACACAGTTCGACCGCGCCCGCGAGTCTCTCTCTCTCTCTCTCTCTCTCTCTCGCGCGCGCGCGCACACACACACACACACACACTCCAGCATTGCAATGTTGACATCGCAGCCTGTTCATTATGCTGCGTTCACACCAAACGTGAATAGAGCAAAATGTATCGCTATTTAGACTGAATAGATGATGAAGGAATATTTTGTGTAAAAGCGCCTAAGCCTATCTGTTATTATACTCTTTTGTTGAAGTGTTTTCCATGAAGAATAATAGGCTATTAAACTCACAATGCAAGCAATCGGCCCCAGAAAAGGCGCTAATTTTGAAATGAAACTAACGGCTGCACGGTCATTCACAACGGTGCGCGTCCACGGCGATGAGCGAGCAGAACAGAGCGAACGTTTTTTAGTTCATTCCTACTTCCATAGGAATTCCCTCAAGCGCTCTGCAAGCGCAACCCTTATCAATGTCCGTGTGGACGTCCGTATTTGAAAGCTCTCGGTCCTCAGTCACATGCTTGCCAAATATATGTATAAATATCATTTTGGACACAAGAGGGCAGTATGGCCCTATGTATAATTTTGTGTTTAAACTAACTATCACTCGAAGAGCCCCTCCCCCCTCCCCAACACAGACTCACACACACACACACACACACAGTTCGCCCGCGCCTCTCTCTCGCGCGCACACACACACACACACACTCACACACACTCCAGCATTGCAATCTTGAGATCGCAGCTTGTTCATTATGCTGCGTTCACACCAAACTTTTATACTCTTTTGTTGTTGTGGTTTCCATGAAGAATAATAGGCTATTAAACTCACAATTCAAGCAATCGGCCGCAGAAAAGACGCTAATTATAAAATGAAACTAACGGCTGCACGGGCATTCATAACGGTGCGCGTCCACGGCGATGAGCAAGCAGAACTTTAGTTAATTCCTACTTCCATAGGAATTCCCTCGAGCGCTCTGCACGTGGCCATTATCAATGTCCCGTATTTAAAAGCTCTCGGTCCTCCTCAGTCACATACCAAATATATGTATAATGTATATATAAATATAATTTTGGACACAAAGAGGGCAGTATGGCCCTATGTATAATTTTGTGTTTAAACTAAACTATCACACGAAGAGCCCCTCCCCCCCTCCCCACACAGACACAGACACAGACACAGACACACACACACGAATGGCAGGGTGCATTCTCTCTGTCAGAGGGAGAGGGAGAGAAAATTCTCAGAAACATCCACATTCAAACTAAAATATCTGACTTCCTCTTGGTCTGAGCTAATGACAGTTAATTAGAAAGTTGTCCGGCTTGATCTGAACAATATGCGTACCGAGTTTTATGATTGTAGGTAAAACTATAAAACTAACACCCCCACTTTTGTCAAAAGGTGGCGCTACTGAGTCCCTGCACCATGCCCGTTTCTGAAACTTTGCACATGTCTACTGGCTAATAAATCTGATCTGTCTGTCAAGTTTCATGCAATTTCAAGCATTTTCAGGCATGCTAAGTCTCAAAAGCATAAAAAAAGAATATTAAAATTTGATGCGTTGCCATGGCAACAGTATCTAAGATATCAAGAATCCTTTCACAGGTCTACATCTGGCGTGTGTTTACATTATAGTAGTGAAGTTTGAAGCAAATCGGGTTAAAATAAGAGGGTGATTTCAAAGCATTTTGAAAGTGACACACTTCCTGCTGCCAGTTGGTGGCGCTATAACTTTGACTCACAATAGTCACATCCATGTGATCGGCCTCTTACAGCGAACACACTGCTGAAGTTTCATCAAGATCAGTCAATGTATGAAGAAGTTATAACACACTTCCTGTTTCCATTATTCGCCATAAATTCGTTTCCTCGCCACGGCCACACCGTTCGAGATATCAAAAATCCGTTCGCAATTTGGGATCCTCAATGTCTTGACTTCATGCACACCGAGTTTGGAGACGAACGGCGGAATTCCCTAGGAGAAGTGTTTCAAATTCCTGAGCATGCGTTTCCAAACAACCCTAAATAGCCGACTTCCTGTTGGGCTGGCGTAAAAAGTAAGAGCATGAAGGATATATGAACCGATGAGATCTATATGTGTACCAAGTTTCAAATTATTACATGAAAGCGTGTTTGATTTATAGACCCAGTTTTCGGACCGCGTTCCAGGGGGCGCTGTCGAGCCCCCCTGCCACGCCCGGGTACCATCTTCAGCCCGGCCCTGATGGCCGCGGGTTCTGACCTGTGTGCAAAGTTTCAAGAGTTTTCGAGCACGTTAAGGGCCCCAAAAGTGCCCGAAAGGTTGATAGAAAAAGAATAATAATAATAAATATAGCTGCGAGCAGCGATTACGGGCCCAAGCCGGTGGCACCGCAACCCCGGTGCCTTTAGTTACCTAAAGGCACCGGAGTGGCGGTGCCGCCGGCTTTGGCCCTTCATCGCTGCTCGCAGCTATATTCATATATATATATATATATATATATATAAACAAGCCGGTGGCACCGCCACCCCGGTGCCTTTATATATATATATATATGTCTACATTGTTCAATCACGCCTCACACACACACACACACTTTTGCAGAGCCCACACCAATGCAAGCTCTATAGCACACATCTTCTCAAAGGTCAAAGCGGAGTTACGATATTGCCCGTCATGCACAGTAACCCTAAAGGCACCGGGGTGGCGGTCCCACCGGCTTGTTTATATATATATATCGTATTATTCTAACTTGTAAAAAACTATTAACTTTTGTTAATATTCAACCATTTCACAACTAACTTTTTTCCATAGATCAAACACAACATAATTATATGGTGGACTGAAACAAAAATTATTAATTAAATAAAATTATTGTTTTCCTCTGAAATAGCAAAAGCATCACACACTAGCTGTACCTGCTCTAAATAAAAAATAGTAATTCAATAAAAATACAAAATCGAACTAAATAAAATAAATTATTACAAAAACAAAATCAAACCAAAGAAAATATATCTTCGAAAAAAAAAGCGAGTGTCATGAGGAAAGGCGCCTCAGGAATCGTCAGGATTAACTCCATGTGTAAGGAATTTTGATTGATTTTATTTGTCACTTGAAAATTATTGTTAAATGTGTGCCTGCATAACTTTAATAAGATTTATTTTCTTTGATTTGATTTTGTTTTATATAATTTATTTATTTCGATTTTGTATTTTTATTTAAATACTATTATTTATTTAGAGCAGGTACAGCTAAGTGTGCGATGCTTTTGCTATTTCAGAGGGAAAAAAACACATTTTATTTCAAAAAGGCTTTTCAATTAAATAAAATGTTCAAGCTTTGTTTTCGTTTTATTATTTTGTTTGTTTTAAGCTTTGTTTAATTTATATTGTTAATCATCTGACACAAAACAAATGCATAAAGTATCATTTTAACTTTTAAAAAACTATTAACATTTGTTAATAGTACATTGCCTGTCTTTTGTTAATAGGACAAAACATAGTTATTATATTTTATAATATTTTATAAATATATAAAATAAACATTTGTAATGAAATCGTTCAAAAAAATGATATTAGCATTGTTTTAAACTTTGAAACAGAAGTAGCGCAATGCCTGGCCACTCCCGCGCCGCCTCCTTTTCACAATCCGAGGGAACCGTCTCCGGAATATTAACCTCACTCCTAGAAGTCCAATTCTCATTATTCATGCCTCTTACCTGGGATTGATTGCACACACACACACACACACACACACACACGCACGCACGCACGCACTCACACGCACACACACACACACACACACACACACACACGTGTCAAGTCACTTACATTTTAGATGCAATGTTGACTGTTCTTCTGTTTCAGCAGCGAAAATAGTTAAACAAAGATCACAGCAGAACCATTGCATCTCACAGCAACGTGTTTTCTCATTACTGAATGATTCAGCATTTTGAACAAATTGGTTGACTCAAAGATTCAATGACCTATCCATAAACATCTGTCTCATTCATGAATGACTCAGTCGTTCAAACGAATCGTTTGAACGAATGAATCAATGACCCGCTCATTAAGACGGTCGCCTGGCGACACCTAGTGACGGTTTAGTGTTATTTGATTATACACTCAAAATATTCCACAACAAATCCTTTAAATTTAATGATATTCAGAACAGAACACGAATAAAAAAATAACTATAATAAAGCCAAAATGAAATAATTTAAAACAAAAGTAAAAGTAAGTGGTGTTAGGCTCACGTAAATCTCTCTTTAGAATCTAAATGTTGCAACATTTGCGATGTATTTGGATGCTAAACTATTCTTTATTACAGGCTTTGTACTTCACTCACGTTCCAATATCGACGGAAAAAATCATCCTCTTCACTTGTGCAAAAATGTGCTTGGAAAAATCACAGTGGAGCGGTGCTTACTGTGAATGATACAAATTGTACTACTGACTATTTCAACATAGCAGTGTAATTTGTATATGTTAGGTTGAATGTTTTATTATTGTGTGTGTGTGTGTGTGTGTGTGTGTGTGTTTGTGTGTGTGTGTGTGTGTGTCAGTGTGTGTGGGGGGGTCTGGGTGGCTCAGCGCGATTGAACAGTGAAACATACTCCGTCATTTTCTTCATACAGGACATCATTCAAACGTCAAAGTGTTTACTTATATTTGTGTACACTCGCAATAAAACACAACATTGTGTTTTTGTTAAATAAATTAAAGTAATACGTCCCCCGAAATGGCGCTAATTTTAAAATGAAACTAAAATGCTCACGGCTGCACGGGCATTCATAACTCTGCGCGCCCACGGTGAGGGACGAGCAGAACAGAGCGAACGTTGTTTAGTTCATTCCTACTTCCATAGGAATTAATTGAAAAAGCTCACTCTACTCTGCACCATTATTAATGAATTGTGCAGACGTCCTTATTTTACTTTCGCTTTTTACCTGATTTTGAACACAAGAGGGCAGTATAACACTATGTATGATTTGGAAAAAAAAATTTTTTGACTAAACAACCATTCTGGCTGTTTTTAAACTTAAACATTATTCTCTAATTGCTCTCACCATGCCCGTTTCTGAAACTCTGCACATGTCTACTGTCTAATAAATGTGATGTGTCTGTCGGGTTTCATGCAATTTCAAGTATGTTAAGAGTCTCAAAAGCATCAACAAAGAATAATAAAGTTTGATGCGTTGCCACGGCAACAGTATCTAAGAGATCAATAATCCTTTCTCAGGTCTACATCTGCCGTGTGTCTACATTATACACATAAAGTTTGAAGCAAATTGGGTAAAAATAAGAGGGTGATTTCAAAGCCTTTAGGAAGTGACACACTTCCTGCTGCCAGTTGGTGGCGCTATAACTTTGACTCACAATAGTCACATCCATGTGATCGGACTCTTACAGCGAACACACTGCTGAAGTTTCATCAAGATCAGTTAATGTATGCAGAAGTTATAACACACTTCCTGTTTCCTTTATTCGCCATAAATTCGTTTCCTCGCCACGGCCAAACCGTTCGAGATATCAAAAATCCCCTGGCAACTTTTCATCCTCAATGTCTTGACTTCATGCTGACCGAGTTTCGTGGCGATTGGTTGAATTCTCTAGGAGGAGTATATCGAATTCCAGGGGCATACGCTTCCAAACAAACCATAATAGCCGACTTCCTGTTGGGCTGGGGTAAAAAGTAAAAGTACAAAGGATATATGAATCGATGAGATCTATATGTGTACCGAGTTTCATATTATTACATTCAAGCGTGTTTGATTTATGGACCAAGTTTTCGGACCCTGTTCCAGGGGGCGCTGTCGAGCCCCCCTGCCACGCCCGGGTACCAGCTTCAGCCCGGCCCTGATGGCCGCGGGTTCTGACCCGTGTGCAAAGTTTCAAGAGTTTTTGAGCATGTTAAGGGCCCCAAAAGTGCGCTGAGAGTCTCAAAAGTATCCAAAAAGAATATTAAAGTTTGATGCGTTGTCACGGCAACAGCATCTAAGATATCAACAATCCTTTCACAGGTCTACATCTGGCGTGTGTCTACATTATACACATCAAGTTTGAAGCAAATCGGGTAAAGCCTGTTTGATTTATGGACCAAGTTTTCGGACCCCGTTCCAGGGGGCGCTGTCGAGCCCCCCTGCCACGCCCGGGTACCAGCTTCAGCCCGGCCCTGATGGCCGCGGTTTCTGACCCGTGTGCAAAGTTTCAAGAGTTTTTGAGCATGTTAAGGGCCCCAAAAGTGCGCTAAGAATCTCAAAAGTATCCAAAAAGAATATTAAAGTTTGATGCGTTGTCACGGCAACAGCATCTAAGATATCAACAATCCTTTCACAGGTCTACATCTGGCTTGTGTCTACATTATACACATCAAGTTTGAAGCAAATAGGGTAAAGCGTGTTGGATATATGGACCAAATTGTCTGACCCGTTCAAGGGGGCGCTGTCGAGCCCCCCTGCCACGCCCGGGTACCAGCTTCAGCCTGGCCCTGATGGCCGCGGGTTTTGTCCCGTGTGCAAAGTTTCAAGAGTTTTCGAGCACGTTAAGAACCCCAAAAGTGCCCGAAAGCATAAAAAAGCATGAAAAAGCTTAAAAAAAGGAATATTAATGTTTGATGCATTGCCATGGCAACAGTATCTAAGATATCAATAATCCTTTCACAGGTCTACATCTGGCGTGTGTCTACATTATGCACATGAAGTTTGAAGCAAATCGGGTAAAAATAAGAGGGTGATTTAAAAGCATTTTGAAAGTGACACACTTCCTGCTGCCAGTTGGTGGCGCTATAACTTTGACTCACAATAGTCACATCCATGTGATCGGGCTCTTACAACGAACACACTGCTGAAGTTTCATCAAGATTAGTTAATGTATGCAGTAGTTATAACACACTTCCTGTTTCACGTTTCTCGCCATAATTTCGTTTACTCGCCACGGCCAAACCGTTCGAGATATCAAAAATCCCCTGGCAATTTTTCATCCTCAGTGTCTTGACTTCATGCTGACCGAGTTTCGTGCCGTGTGTTTGAATTCTCTAGGAGGAGTATTTCACATTCCATTGCATGTGTTTTCCAAACAACCCTTAATAGCCGACTTCCTGTTGGGCTGGGGTAAAAAGTAAGAGCATGAAGTATATATGAACCGATGAGATCTATATGTGTACTGAGTTTCATATTATTACATGCAAGCGTGTTTGATTTATGGACCAAGTGTTCAAACCACGTTCCAGGGGGCGCTGTCGAGCCCCCCTGCCACGCCCGGGTACCAGCTTCAGCCCGGCCCTGATGGCCGCGGGTTCTGAGATGTGTGCAAAGTTTCAAGAGTTTTCGAGCACGTTAAGGCCCCCAAAAGTGCCCAAAAGGTAGTAAAATAATAATAATAAATATAGCTGCGAGCAGCGATTACGGGCCCAAGCCGGTGGCACCGCAACCCCGGTTCCTTTAGTTACCTAAAGGCACCGGGGTGGCGGTGCCGCCGGCTTTGGCCCTTCATCGCTGCTCGCAGCTATATTTATATATATATATATATATATATTTATAAATATATATATATATATAAATTATATATATATATAAAATATATATATATATATATATATATATATATATATATATATATATATATATATCACTTGCCTTACCTGATTAGAACAATGAAAACACTAAAAAAATAACTAGGGAATCACTAAACCGAGAGAATTAATCTGTTTTGATGATACACTCAAATTATTACACAAGCAATTCTTTAAATTTAATGATATTCAGAACAGAACAAGAATAAAAAAAAACTATAATTAAGAAATAACCGAAATAATTGAAAGCGAAAGTGAAAGTAGGTGGTGTTTGGCTCACGTAACTCTCTCATTAGAATCAAACTGTTTCAACATTTGCGATGTATTTGGATGCTAAACTATTCTTCATTATGGGCTTTGTACTTCACTCAGGTTTCAATATGTGTGTGTGTGTGTGTGTGTGTGTGTGTGTGTGTGTGTGTGTGTGTGTGTGTGTGTGTGTGTGTGTGTGTGTGTGTGTGTGTGTGTGTGTGTGTGTGTGTGTGTGTGTGTGTGTCTGTGTGTGTGTGTGGGTGAGGTGCGGGTGCGGGTGCGGGTGCGATTGAACTGTTACACATAAAAACATACTCCGTCATTTTGTTCATAGAGGACATCATTCAAACTGCAAAGTGTTTACTTATATTTGTGTACACTCGCAATAAAACACAACAAAGTGCTTTTGTCAAACTATAAACTCTTGTCAAACTGTAACCTACAACTGTCACCCAACTAAAATCACAGGCACACACTGTCTAAAAGCAAAAAATATTTATCCAACCCCATTTAAAACAGTCTGTGGGTGCCATCTTTTGGACATTCACCATATCGCATTGATTTTCATTTATTGTCCTCAGAGCCCTAATCTGTTTATTTTTCAATTACACATTCTACATTGATTAAAAAAGAAAATTCTAATGTGTTTTTATTTTATACAGGAATAAGTTATTTATAATTCAGATGAGAATAAAGTTAGTGTTAGTTCAAATTTTAAGGAAAACAAATATATTGATCTGAAATATAGCACATTCATCTCAGGTTAAATTACCAAACATACAATCTTAATTTAATTTAAAGCAAACGATACATTTAAAATATATGGGTTGTATGCATATTTTGGAATAAAAAAAAAAGATATATATCCAAAAAGACAAGGCCTTAAACTTGAACAAGGGTTAAACTCTTGTCGCTGTAAGAGACACAATGATTCAGCATTTTGAACGAATCGATTGACTCAAAGATTCAATGACCAATCCATAAACATGTATTGTCTCATTCATGAATGACTCAGTCGTTCGAACGAATCATTTGAACGAATGAATCAATGACTCACTCATTAAGACGGTCGCCTGGCGACACCTAATGACGGTTTAGTGTTATGTTTAAAAGTATCATTCTTTCCAACTCATATTTAAAACAATCTCACATTATTTAATGCATTGTTATTTTTCAGTGTAAACGATTTAATTTGATCACCCCTACCTAGAGTAACAGCCATATAGTGTCTTATTATTCTAAATAATTGAATTTATTGATCAAATTTACAAATTAAAAATGAAAGATGAAGCATACATTTAATAAGACTAGACTAGGGGTGCCCAGCAGATATTACAATTGGCAGATTTAAATATACCATGGCCCCCCACCGTCAATTTGGTGTGTGTATAATAAAATCATTTAGTCACTACAATTAAAACTTGAACGTATTTGCTTACTAAATTGTGAGCAGAACGAAAGTTGCAGCAAAGATCAGCAACAGGAGTCAAAATTCATTAATCACGAGAGTGAAGAGCTGACTGGAAAAATTATGACGGAATATTTTGTGTAAAAGCGCCTATATAAGCGAATCTGTCATTTACTCTTTTGTTGTTGTGTTTTCCCTGAAAACCGGAAGCAATCGGTCCCCGATATGGCGCTAATTTTCAAGTGACACTAAAAAGTATGCGGCTGCACTGGAATTCATAACGGTGCGCGTCCATGGCGACGAGCGAGCAAAACAGAGCGAATGTTTTTTCATTTCTACTTCCATAGAAATTCATTCGAGCGCACTGTGAGCGCCACCACTATAAATGTCCGTGCGGACGTCCTTACTTTACTTTCACTTTTAACTTAGCGATTTAAAAGCCCCCGGTGTTACACGTCAAATAACCGGTGAGAAAATATTCTCGGAGTCACATAGGCTACCTAATATATTTAAATACAATAGGCCTACCTGATTTTGAACACAAGAGGGCAGTATAGCCCTATGTATTATTTGATATATTTATTTTTTTAACTGAATAGTGCATCCTGGCTGTTTTTAAACTTGTACATTACTCTTAAATTGAAAACAAGAATAAAATGGGTTTAGTTGTGATATTTGTATAATTTTATCTAGAAATAAATGGTGTATAATTAAATTTTTAGAAGATATGAGGCTTTTAGTGTTTATTTTTTTTTTACATGACTTTAATCCCTCGCCATAGCAAAACAATTAGAGATATTCAATAGATATTCACAATTATGCTTCTTTAATGTATTTCCATCATGTTGAAAAAGTTTGGTGGGAATAAAATAAACCACTTAAGAGGAGTGGGTAAAAATGTAGAGCCTGGTTTTGCAAAACATCCACATTAAGACAAAAATAGCCCACTTCCTGTTGGGCTGGCTTAAAGTTGTTTGGCCCGATGAGATCTATATACCGAGTTTCATAATATTACATGCAAGTGTGTTTGATTTATGGACCAAATTTTCTGACGAAGTTTATGGACCAAGTTAATTTAATTAATAAACTAATTATATAAAACTATTTTCAATGCACTACAATTCAACTGGTTATATGCCTTTACTTATTAATACAACTTATTTAAAAAATACAAGGCGTAAGACATTTATTTTCTTTTTTAATGCAGGCCAAACAACACAGCAGTCAAATGGTTAATCTAGCCCCCCTCCCCCTCCCCACACTCACAGACACACACACACACACACAGAGACGTAGGCTCAGAGAGAGAGAGAGACATAAAATGACAATTTTCAAACCAAAATATCTGACTTCCTGTTGGTTGGAGCTATTGAGTGTAAATTAGAAACTTGTCTGGCTGGAGGAGAACAATACACATACCGATTTTTATTACTGTAGATAAAATTAATCCCCCCACTTTTGACAAAAGGTGGCGCTACTGAGCCCTCAACACGCCCGTTTCTGAAACTTTGCACATGTCTACTGGCTAATAAATGAGATGTGTCTGTCGAGTTTCATGCAATTTTAAGCAATTTCAGGCATGCTAAGAGTCTCAAAAGCATAAAAAAAGAATATTAAAGTTTGATGCGTTGCCACGACAACAGTATCTAAGATATCAAGAATCCATTCACAGGTCTACATCTGCCGTGTGTTTACATTATAGCAGTGAAGTTTGAAGCAAATCGGGTTAAAATAAGAGGGTGATTTCAAAGCATTTTGAAAGTGACACACTTCCTTCTGCCAGTTGGTGGCGCTATAACTTTGACTCACAATAGTCACATCCATGTGATCGGCCTCTTACGACGAACACACTGCTGAAGTTTCATCAAGATCAGTTTATGTATGCAGAAGTTATAACACACTTCCTGTTTCCATTATTCGCCATAAATTCGTTTCCTCGCCACGGCCAAACCGTTCGAGATATGAAAAATCCCCTGGCAATTTTTCATCCTCAATGTCTTGACATCATGCTGACCGAGTTTCCTTGCGATTGGTTGAATTCTCTAGGAGGAGTATATCGAATTCCAGGGGCATACGCTTCCAAACAAACCATAATAGCCGACTTCCTGTTGGGCTGGGGTAAAAAGTAAAAGTACAAAGGATATATGAACCGATGAGATCTATATGTGTACCGAGTTTCATATTATTACATGGAAGCGTGTTTGATTTATGGACCAAGTTTTCGGACCCCGTTCCAGGGGGCGCTGTCGAGCCCCCCTGCCACGCCCGGGTACCAGCTTCAGCCCGGCCCTGATGGCCGCGGGTTCTGACCAGTGTGCAAAGTTTCAAGAGTTTTCGTGCACGTTAAGAGCCCCAAAAGTGCCCGAATAGTCGATAAAATAATAATAATAATAATAATAATAATAATAATAATAATAATAATAATAATAATCCTAAGGAAAAAAATAGGGCCTTCGCCTTTTCAAGGCTTGGGCCCTAAATATATATATATATAAATAAATAAATATAGCTGCGAGCAGCGATTACGGGCCCAAGCCGGTGGCACCGCAACCCCGGTGCCTTTAGTTACCTAAAGGCACCGGGGTGGCGGTACCACCGGCTTTGGCCCTTCATCGCTGCTCGCAGCTATATTTATTTATTTATATATATATATATATATATATATATATATATATATATATATATATATATAAAGCCGGTGGCACCGCCACCCTGGTGCCTTTAGGGTTATTGTGCACGACGTGCAAAAACGTAACCCTGCTTTGACTGTCGAAAAGAAGTGTGCTGTAGAGCTTGTATCAGTGTGGGCTCTGCAAAAGTGTGCATTGAGGGCACATGTCAACCACAAAGTATGCGAGAGCAACCTTCTGAAAGGTCAGGTCTACATCCAGGTCTACATCTGCCGTGTGTTTACATCATAGTAGTGAAGTTTGAAGCAATCAGGTGATTTCAAAGCTTTTTGAAAGTGACAGACTTCCTGCTCCAGTTGGTGGCGCTATAACCGGGGTGGCGGTGCCGCCGGCTTTGGCCCTTTCATCGCTGCTCGCAGCTATATTTATATATATATATACACACACACACACACACACATATATATATATATATATATATACATAAATATATATATATTGTTTTTTTAAGAGACAAGACAGAATATTACTTGCCTGATATGATTAGAAAAATAGTGTTTGTGTGTGTGTGTGTGTGTGTGTGTGTGGCGTAATTGAACAATGTAGACATAAAGACATACTCCGTCCTTTTGTTCATACAGGACATTATTCAAACTGCAAAGTGTTTACTTATATTTGTGTACACTCGCAATAAAACACAACATTGTGCTTTTGTCAAACTATAAACTCTTGTCAAACTGTAAACTACAACTGTCACCCAACCAAAATCTCTTACACACACACACACACACACACACACACAGTTTAAAAGCAAAAAATATCAAACAATCCTATTTAAAAACAGTCTGTGGGAGCCATCTTTTGGACATTCATCATATCGCATTGGTTTTCATTTCTTGTCATCAAACAGAGCCCTAATCTGTTTATTTTTTCAGTTACACATTCTACATTGATTAAAAAAGAAAAATCAAAGGTGTTTTTATTTTATACAGAAATAAATAATCTATCATTCAGATGAGAATAAAGTTAGTGTTAGTTCAAATTTTAAGGAAAACAAATATATGATCTGAAATGTAGCACATTCATTTATAATTCATTCAGGTTCGATTACCAAACATACAATCTTAATGTAATTTAAAGCAAACAATACATTTAAAATATATGGGTTGTATGACTATTTTTTAATATAAAAAGATATATATCCAAAAAGACAAGGCCTAAAGTTTAACAAGGGTTAAACTCTTATCACTGTAACAGACACAATCACACACACAATCACACACACACACACAAGTCAAATCACTTACATTTTAGATGCAATATTGACTTTTTTTCTGTTTCAGCAGCGAAAATAGTTAAACAAAGATCACAGCAGAACCATTGCGCATCTCACAGCAACGCGTTCTCATTACTGAATGATTCAGCATTTTGAACGAATCGGTTGACTCAAAGATTCAATGACCAATCAATCCATAAACATCTATCTCATTCATGAATGACTCAGTCGTTCAAACGAATGAATCAATGACTCGCTCATTAAGACGGTCGCCTGGCGACACCTAATGACGGTTTAGTGTTATGTTTAAAAGTATCATTCTTTCCAACGATTGTTAATTAACTCATATTTGAAACATAAGCTATATTTATATATATACATACATATACACACACATACACTAAAATAAAATAAAAACACATTTGAAACGTGTTTGCTTACTAAATTGTGAGCTGAACGAAAGTTGCAGCAAATATCAGCAACAGGAGTCAAATTTCATTAATCACGAGAGTGAAGAGCTGACTGAAAAGATGATGACGGAATAGGCTATTTTATGTAAAAACGCCTATTTAAGCGAATCTGTCATTGTACTCTTTTATTGTTGTGTTTTCCATGAAAAATAATAGACTATTGAACTCACAATTTAAGCAATCGGCCCCCGAAATTGCACTAATTTTAGTGACACTAAAAAGTATGCGGCTGCACTGGCATTCATAACGGTGCGCGTCCATGGCGACGAGCGAGCAGAACAGAGCGAACGTTTAGTTAATTTCTACTTCCATAGGAATTCATTCGAGCGCCACCATTTCAATGTCCGTGCGGACGTCCATATTATACTTTCGCTTTCAAGTTAGTGTTTTTAAACCCCCCAGCGGGAGGTTTACACAATTGGTTTACACAATCACACGTTGATTAACCGGTGGGAAAATATTCCCATAGTAACATCCCTAATATATAAATATATATAAATTCAATAGGCCTACCTGATTTTGAACACAAGAGGGCAGTATAGCACTATATATGATTTGGATTATTATTATTTTTGACTAAACAACCATTCTGGCTGTTTTTAAACTTAAAAATAATTCTTAAATTGAAAAAAAGGAATAAAATGGGTTTAGTTCTAATATTTGTATAATTTTATATAAAAATAAATGGTGTATAATTACATTTTAGAAAGATATGAGACATGCCCTGATTCTTTTTTTGACATTACTTGAATCCCTCAACCATAGCAAAACCGTTTGAGATATTCAATATCTGTTCACAATTTAGCATCTTCAATGTATTTTCATCATGTTGAAAAAGTTTGGCATGAATAAAATAAACTACTTAGGAGGAGTAGCTAAAAACTCAGAATCTGAAATCCACATTCAAACCAAAATATCTGACTTCCTGTTGGTCGTAGCTAATTACGGTAAATTAGAAAGTTGTCCGGCTCGAAGAGTACAATATACATATCGAGTTTTGTTACTGTAGATAAAACTAACCCCCCCACTTTTGTCAAAAGCATTTAGAAAGTGACACACTTCCTGCTGCCAGTTGGTGGCGCTATAACTTTGACTCACAATAGTCACATCCATGTGATCGGCCTCTTACAGCGAACACACTGTTGAAGTTTCATCAAGATCAGTTAATGTATGCAGAAGTTATAACACACTTCCTGTTTCCATTATTCGCCATAAATTCGTTTCCTCGCCACGGCCAAACCGTTCGAGATATCAAAAATCCCCTGGCAATTTTTCATCCTCAATGTTGTGAGATTGTCCGGAGAGTTGTGAGATTATGGTTTTCTAACACCTACTCCCGTGTAATGGAAATCATTATGAACATCAGCTATGCTAATTATTTCCCATCTGCCTTTCTGCTGTTATCTCGGGACGCTTGTCCCGAGAAAAATGGCGTTCGTAGGCTCCAGTTTGGTATCCTGCCTCTCACGGGGATTTCGGATGCCTCAACGCCTGTGATGAGAAGACCAACGCCTGTGAAGAGACGACTCAACGCCTGCGAAGAGACGACTCAACGCCGGCGATATGTTATCCCCTAAATATTACATGATTAACTAAATGTATTTTTTCCAGGTACTCTCTGATATGGACTTACTGTAAAGCTTCTTTAAAACCCTATGATTGTTAGCCAGAGGAGAACTGGCCCCTGACTAGCCTGGGTTCTCCCAAGGTTTTTTTCTCCATCCAATCTGATGGAGTTTTGGTTCCTTGCCACTGTCGCCTTGCTTTTGGCTTGCTTAGTTGGGGATATTTAATATTCAACAATATTATTGAACTGTGTTGTACTACTTTCATGTTATCACTGTGAAGCTGCTTTGATGCAATCTGTATTGTGAAAAGCGCTATATAAATAAATGTGACTTGACTTGAATGTCTTGACATCATGCTGACCGAGTTTCCTTACGATTGGTTGAATTCTCTAGGAGGAGTATATCGAATTCCAGGGGCATACGCTTCCAAACAAACCATAATAGCCGACTTCCTGTTGGGCTGGGGTAAAAAGTAAAAGTACAAAGGATATATGAACCGATGAGATCTATATGTGTACCGAGTTTCATATTATTACATGGAAGCGTGTTTGATTTATGGACCAAGTTTTCGGACCCCGTTCCAGGGGGCGCTGTCGAGCCCCCCTGCCACGCCCGGGTACCAGCTTCAGCCCGGCCCTGATGGCCGCGGGTTCTGACCAGTGTGCAAAGTTTCAAGAGTTTTCGTGCACGTTAAGAGCCCCAAAAGTGCCCGAATAGTCGATAAAATAATAATAATAATAATAATAATAATCCTAAGGAAAACAATAGGGCCTTCGCCTTTTCAAGGCTTGGGCCCTAATAATAATAATAATAATCCTAAGGAAAACAATAGGGCCTTCGCCTTTTCAAGGCTTGGGCCCTAATAATAATCCTAAGGAAAACAATAGGGCCTTCGCCTTTTCAAGGCTTGGGCCCTAATAATAATCCTAAGGAAAACAATAGGGCCTTCGCCTTTTCAAGGCTTGGGCCCTAATAATAATAATAATAATCCTAAGGAAAACAATAGGGCCTTCGCCTTTTCAAGGCTTGGGCCCTAATAATAATCCTAAGGAAAACAATAGGGCCTTCGCCTTTTCAAGGCTTGGGCCCTAATAATCCTAAGGAAAACAATAGGGCCTTCGCCTTTTCAAGGCTTGGGCCCTAATAATAATAATCCTAAGGAAAACAATAGGGCCTTCGCCTTTTCAAGGCTTGGGCCCTAATAATAATAATAATCCTAAGGAAAACAATAGGGCCTTCGCCTTTTCAAGGCTTGGGCCCTAATAATAATAATAATCCTTAGGAAAACAATAGGGCCTTCGCCTTTTCAAGGCTTGGGCCCTAATAATAATAATCCTAAGGAAAACAATAGGGCCTTCGCCTTTTCAAGGCTTGGGCCCTAATAATAAATAATCCTAAGGAAAACAATAGGGCCTTCGCCCTTTGGGCTTGGGCCCTAATAATCCTAAGGAAAACAATAGGGCCTTCGCCCTTTGGGCTTGGGCCCTAATAATAAATAATCCTTAGGAAAACAATAGGGCCTTCGCCTTTTCAAGGCTTGGGCCCTAAAAATGAAACGTGTTTATTTATATTCTGAATATAATGCTTCTCACAGTTTACGCGTAGTCCTCCTTAACGCACTACATGTTTTCTTTAGCTTAATATGAATGAAGAACAGGATGAAACACGAGACGTTTTAACACGTTTTTAAGGTTTTAACGTTAACGTTTTCTAGGAGAGGGAACGAGTGTTGCGTAAGCTAGCTTACGCTACGGGAAAACCTCTTTTCTCGAGAATACTGAAGCCAAAAATTATCCTTATAATTTTGTATTAATTTAAAACACATTTGCTGCAGCGAGCAGACCTAGGCAAGGAAGCGCGCACGCCTATTGGCTGCTCTGCGGCAACTGCTGCAACCTATGGAGGGACTGCTTGTGACGTAAGCACCAATGAGGGCGCTGGCCCAGCGCGAATCGTCAGTCGTCACGTCCCGCGCGAATGGGCGTGGCTTATGCCTATATAAGCCAGAGCTCGATACGATGTGCCTTGGTTTTCATCAACTGAAGCGAAACCAGATGGCAGCACAAGCATGGCAGGGTTATGCAACACTCGTTCCCTCTTCTAGAGAGAACCGAGGTTACATTAGTAACCGAGACGTTCTCTTACGAGAGTACTCTCGTGTTGCGTTAGCTAGCTTGCGCTACGGTAACCCAATTTAAAACGCCGTGCGTGCTAAAACTACCACAACACTTACCCAAGGGCGAGTGCCCTGAGCTCATATGATATGGGGATATAAAAGCCGACAGGGAATGGGCTTAACAAGAATGATATAAGGCAAACGTGGTTACCTTAAGTGAACAAGGGTGCTTAACACTGTATAACAGTCAGGGGAGGCATTAGCCTGCCTGAACTGAAACTTTGCAGTTTGCGGATGTGAGTCCGGCAGAACTGAGCAGATTAACTAGACTGATAACAATCTAGCTTGAAGAGGACCTTCCAGGTTATAGAACCTTATAAATGTAGACGGAGAGGCCCAGCCTGCCGCCATACAGATATCTTGAAGAGAAATCCCACTGGACCAGGCCCACGAAGAGGCCACGCCTCTAGTGGAATGAGCTCTGACACCCAGAGGGCAACGACGGCCCTTAGATGTATAAGCCACTGAGATAGCGTCCACTATCCACCTGGAAAGGCTATGTTTGAGGCAGCTAGACCTTTAGAGCGGCCACCAAAAGAAACAAAGAGCTGTTCTGACTGTCTGAAAGCAGCCGAACGTTCCATGTAAATTCTCAGGGCCCTAACTGGGCAAAGGAGATTCACGTCAGACTCGCTGTCAGATCCAGAGAGGGCTGACAGGGAAATGGCTTGCGCTCTGAAAGGAGTGGCAAGCACTTTGGGGACATAACCATGTCTCGGTTTGAGGATGACCTTGGAGTCATTAGGCCCAAACTCAAGGCACGACGCGCTAACAGAAAGTGTGTGTAAGTCACCCACCCGCTTGACTGAGGCGATAGCCACCAGAAAGGCGGTTTTTAACGAGAGATACTTAAGGTCCACAGAGTGTAGAGGCTCAAAAGGGGCACCCTTCGTGGCCTCTAGGACCAAGAAAAGGTCCCATACGGGAACCGAGGGGGGTCGAGGAGGGTTCATCCTTCTAGCTCCCCTGAGGAAGCGGACTACAAGGTCATTCCTACCCAGTGACTGGCCGTGCGAATGTTTGACAAACGCAGCAATAGCCGCCACATATACATTGAGCATGGATAGGGATCTACCCTTATCCAAAAGCTCCTGTAGGAAGGAGAGAACCTCTGATACCCCACAATCTTGTGGATCCAGGTTGCGAGCTGAGCACCAACCTGAGAACACTGACCACTTGGAAGCATAAAGCCGTCTAGTAGAGGGCGCTCTTGCTTGCGTAATCGTGTTTAACACCCCGTCCGGGAGATTGATGGGTTGATGGCCCACACATGCAGAGTCCAAAGCTCGGGGTGTGGGTGCCAAATCGTACCCCCGGCCTGTGAGAGGAGATCTCTCCTCAACGGGACAGGCCATGGAGCCAAGCTCTGAAGCTGCATCAGCTCCTGGAACCAAACTTGGTTCGGCCAGAACGGAGCTACTAGAAGCACAGAGGAACCGTTCTTCCTGATACGCTTGATTACCTGTGGTAACAGCGTGATCGGCGGGAAAGCATAGAGAGGGCGGCTGGGCCAGTGATGGGCCAGCGCGTCCCTATTCTTCGTGAAGCATATTTGACACTGAGCGTTGTCTTGAGACGCAAAGAGGTCGACCTCCGCTGTGCCAAAGGTGTCCCACAACAGCTGAACTGTCTGAGGGTGGAGAGACCATTCCCCTGGGGGAACGTTGTCCCTGGACAGCCTGTCTGGACCCACGTTCAGATGGCCTGGCACATGCGCCGCTCTCAGCGAGAGCAGGTTGTGCTGAACCCATACAAGGAGGCGTTCCATGATCTCAGACGCCCTGGCGATTTATGTAGGAAAGCACCGACATGTTGTCCGTGTGGACAAGGACATGGTGGCCCTTTAGAAGGGGAAGGAAGAACCGCAAGGCGTTCTCGACCGCCTTCATCTCTAGACAGTTTATGTGCAAGCTCTTCTCTTGGCTTGACCACAGGCCAAACATCGTTCTGCCCTCGTAGAGGGCGCCCCAGCCCGAATTGGAGGCGTCTGTCGAAACCACTTTCAGTTTCGAGATTAGCCCCAGGTTTACACCTGTCTGATACCAGCTGACCGCCTTCCAGGGCTCCAGAGCTGTGACACAGTTCTGAGTTACCTTGAGACGTAATCGACCGGATGCCCATGCTCGACGCGGGACCCGCGTCTTTAGCCAGTGCTGTAAAAGTGCATGCGAAGCAGGCCTAAACGAAGCCAGTGCCAGTGCATGCGAAGCAGGCCTAAACGAAGCACCGCTGAGGCTGAAGCCATGAGGCCTAGAATCCTCTGAAATCTTTTGAGAGGAGAGACATCGCCTACTTTGAATGACACCGCCAGGCACTGAATAGACAGAGCGCGCTGTGACGTCAGCCGCGCTGTCATTGACACAGAGTCCAGATCCATTCCCAGAAAAGAAGCTTTCTGTCTGGGAGATAGCGAACTCTTGGTCCAATTGACTTTGAGGCCCAGAGCCTCTAAATGGCTTAGTAATAAAGCCCTGTGTGTCATAAGTTCCACCTCTGACTGGGCCATAATTAGCCAGTCGTCCAAATAGTTCAGTATTCGCATACCCTGTTGTTTCAGGGGGGGGGGGGGGGGGTGGCGAGCGCTTCGTCCATGCACCTCGTAAATGTACGAGGTGCTAAGGACAGGCGGAACGGAAGGATGGTGTACTGGTAAGCCTGACCCTCGAAGGCGAATCTTAAAGGGATATGCACCGTGCCCCACAACTGTTTGGTTCCAATCGTTCTTCAAAATATCTTCCTTTGTGTTCAGCAGAAGAAAGAAACTCATACAGGTTTGCAACAACTTGAGGGTGAGTAAATGATGACAGAATTTTAATTTTTGGGTGGAGTATCCCTTTAAGAAAGGCCTGTGACGGGGGGCTATTTGTATCTGAAAATAAGCGTCTTTCAGATCCACTGATATAAACCAGTCCCTCGGGCGAGAATTTGCGCAAGAATTTGTCTGGTTGTAATCATTTTGAACGATCGCTTCATGAGAGCTCTGTTCAAAAGCCTGAGATCTAGAATGGGTCTGAGACCACCATCCTTTTTGGGTACCAGGAAGTAACGGCTGTAGAAACCCAACTCGCTCTGGTCTAGAGGGACGGTTTCTATTGCGTCCTTCAAGTACAGTTTCATTATCTCGGCAGATGAGATACTTTTTGATCTACTGTAGTTTCGACCCGGGCTCGAAAGCGCGGGGGGCGGCGAGCGGACTGCAGTGAATAGCCTCGTTTTATAATGTTCAGCACCCAATCTGACACGCCCGGGATAGCTTCCCATGCTTTTGCATGTATAGCTAGGGTTAGAATGGTATCTGGGTTCTGGTCGCTGTAAGCTAGGGACCCGGAGACCTGATAGGGCTGATAAATTGACACTGTGCTTGCAGTGTTTATCTGAGGCAGCACGCTGAGACCAGCAGCGGGTTGATTTACACATAACATTCTGGTCACGTGGGCCGGGGAATGATTTATGTGTGTGCGCGGCACAGAGGGCGCAGCGTTTAACAGTAAGCGTGCGTGCTGAGAAGCGGGCACCTTCTTTACACTTAAAACACAATCGGCATGAACCGCCTTTATTGAAACAGGCCCTGAATCAGTGTATCACTGAATGGGCCGTGCTTATGTGTAGGGGTGAACACTGGGATGTGGGCACATTTCCTACATCTAAAACACCTTCGGCGAGAGCCGGATAAACATGCTAATGCTCTTTTTGAGATTTATCTGGGTCGCCGAGAAAACGGCGTTTGGGTACAGGCGAACGGGTTGTGCAACTGGCTCGTTGGCTGTAGAATACACATCTCCAGTCACCGCAGCCGCGGGAACTGTGAGAGCGACACGTGCTGATTTCAAAGGCGGTCCGGCCGCAGCGGGACTCGACCTTAGCCGTCTTCCTAGAGTCAGGAAGATTTTGGTGGCACAGGATCCAGCGTGATCTTGGGCCTGGGTCCCCGAGGAGGGGGCGGCCTGCGACGGCCAGCCGAGCTCGAGCGTTGGCGCTCTCTTGGTCGATGACGCTGAGAAGCTGGCGGCGGAGGCGGCGGGGAGGCTGTTTTCCAGGCAGGCGGCTGTTTCCTAGAGCGCCCTGACGCGGAACTCGAGCATCGAGGGATGAGGTGCAGCATAGCCTGCGATGTCTTCTGGACCTCCGAGAAAGCTCAACAAACCCATCAACAGCCTGTCCGAAAAGCCCGGAAGGAGACACTGGCGCGTCAAGGAAGGAGGCTCTGTCAGTGTCCTTCATGTCTGACAGTGTCAGCCACGAATGTCTCTCGACAACGGTGAGGGACGCCATGTTCCTTCTGAAGGCCTGGGCGGCGGACTGTGGCGCTTCTCAAGTCCGTAAAGCTGTCAGGGTCCGTGCCTGCCTCGTCCAAGGAACGGAGAAGGTTGGCTTGGTAAATTTGCAGCACTGCCATAGTGTGGAGTGCTGAGGCGGCCTGGCCAGCGGCGGTGTAAGCGCGACTGACGAAGGTGGAAGTAGTTCGGCAGGCTTTAGAGGGCAAGGCGGCCTTAGAACGCCATCCAGCGGAGGGCGGGCAAAGGTGCGTTGCGATCGCTTCCTCGACCGGAGGAATGGAAACATAACCCTTGTCCTTTGCGCCGTCCACAACGGAGAGCATCGAAGAGACAGATGATCGCAGCCGGCCGAAAAAGGAGCCGTGCAGGATTTAGACAGCTCCTCGTGCAGCTCAGGGAGAAATGGGGCGGGCCTCGTGGGAGGCGCTGCGTGGCGACCAGGGAGAAAGCAGCCGTCGAGTCTGTTGGGCGAACGTTTTTTCATTTTTTGGGCGAACGTGAACTGAACGTACTGTATTACTGCCTGATGAACGTTACGGTGAACGCGTTCATTCTGGTGTCTGTGAACGCACGCTCTCTCAGTTTAACTTCGTTCAATTGGGTGCCAGATTTCTATAGAGCCTTCCAGGCGAAAACCCGGCTAAAACACGGGTAAACAGGCCTTAATATGTAGCGAAAAAACACCCAATCTGGCAACACCAACCACCAGTGTCCCACCCGGTCGCACCACGGCCGCCGCATGCGTCATCAAGACAAAAACCAGCATGTATTCGACAAAGCAGCGAGCGAGGAGGCGTCGTATGATTATTTAAATGAGTTGTATGACAAGGTCGGTGAGGATGGGAAAATTCTTACATTTCTGTGCAAACTTTGCCCGTCGATAAAATAATTGCTGTCTGTGGTTGTATATGGGCTGTGGCAATAATAATTAAAAAAAAAATAGTTTGCAGCAACATATGGAAAAAAAGAACTATGAACAAGTTCATTTTTTGAAGTATGAACTATGAACTGAACTAGTTCATTTTAAAATTTGTGAACTGAACTTGAAAATGAACTTTCCCAACACTTGCCTCGCCTAGGTCTGCTCGCTGCAGCAAATGTGTTTTAAATTAATACAAAATTATAAGGATAATTTTTGGCTTCAGTATTCTCGAGAAAAGAGGTTTTCCCGTAGCGTAAGCTAGCTTACGCAACACAAGAGTACTCTCGTGAGAGAACTAAACATAATTTGTCGGTTTCGACTTTTATTCAAAAGCCGAAACCGACTTTTTTTTTTTTTTTTTTTTTTTAAGATGTGTGTGAGGAGCGTCTGAACAGGTTTGACAGTTTGTTTGTAATTCAAAAGCCGTCCAATAGAAAAACGCTCACCACATTTAATAAATATAGGCTAGTTAAAGATCAGTACACATTATTAATACATATTATTTCTACATATGTTTAGAGCGTCTGTTTTAGGTTCGTTTCATCATGTCCCCGGAGGAGATGGTGGAGAGGGTTTTGAGAGGAGAGGGACTGGAGGTGACAGAGCTTCATTTAGTCCCTGAACAAAAGAAACCAGTCACACGAACAAACACATGTTTTGCTGTCTGTGCGGTCATCTTCAATTCCAAGGTTATGTCACAATTGTTATATAGTGCAAACATTACATCGAAAACGTCTTATGAAATCATCCTTCCAAATAATTCATTTTTAAAGATAACCCTAAAGGCTCGACCATTAGATGATAGATGTAGAATAGGCTAACTTAATACAATTCTAACCAATTGCTGTTGTAAAGTTACTTGGCATTTCTAATAGTCTATATTTTCTAATCTAGCAGATCCTTCTGTTGGTCTGCAAATTTTAAATTGATCAAACTCCTAAATTCTTAATCCTTTGTTATTTGCAATTATATCACATGCATTATTGATAAACCAGTGAATTCCAAAAGGGTTTGTTTATATTTGTGGCTTGGAGATTGTGATAGTCAAGCAGTTAAGACTATGTAGATGTTTTCTCAACTAGTCTACAATTTATTTTCTCCACCTTTAAAGCTACGCTATGTAATTTTTTTATTTTATAAAAAATAAAATGTTATTAATGAGAAAGTGCAAAAAATCAATTTTCCAAACCTTGTCTTAACTTCACCCAAATACACTTTGATAAACCTAATAATGACTTATATTTTAGAGCTGTCAGGACGGATTTTGCAGGAAATTGTGTCATGAATTATCTGTACAGAGAAAAGTAGCTCTGAGTGTGTAGCATGTAAACAAATGACTGACCATGAATCACTCAAAATGGAAAAATTACAGCTTTATTTATTTTTCCCTCCGCTCTGAATAAGATGTCGTGTATCTGTGTCTGCAGTGCCTCCAACCACATGCATCCACGTTGAAAACAATGTTCTTCAGCAAGATGCATGCAGTTTTATTTTTGAATCGCTACATATATAATATTTCGTGCTGATTGTGCATATGTCTCTTTGTTTCACAGAATGAGGTGTTGATGATTCAGGAGACAAAGGCAGTGTGTCGTGGCTCATGGTATCTCCCTGCGCAACATGACATCATGACTTTGCGTAAACATACACGCCACTTTCAAGTCAAGTGGCGTGTTATCTACACGCATTTTAAGGCTATCCGCGTGTATGTCCACGCCGAAATCTTTTGCGTGTATGTCTACGCCATTAAACGTCCGAGTGATTCCGCGTGTATGTGTACGCCGTTAAATGTCCGAGCGAAACGAAGCAAAATCTAGATCTACATCTGTGGAGCGATATTTCTTTTCCTAGGATGGTAGGAGAAGACTCATAAATGGTATTAACCCCAGTGACGGGTAGGTTTAGGGACGGGGTTGGGGTAGGTCATATATTTATATATACATAATACAGTAATATAACGTTAAGTCAAAGGCGTTGATAAACACGCTGAAAAGCGATTATGCGTGTTGATAGCACGCCAAAAATGGAAATACGAATTGGCGTGTCATACATACGCCATTTCATGAGATCAGTCTGATCGTATGGAAGATGGTGAAACTATTGTAGAAGCCCTAAAGAGAGAAGTCAAAGAGGAGGCAGGAATAGACTGTCAGCCAATCACACTGCTGCAGATTCAAGAAAAGGGGCCAAACTGGGTCCGCTTTACTTTTCTTGCCGAGAAAACTGGTTAGATATAGATATGGTGAATGTTTCATGGTTTGCTTGTCACAGTTGCTTAGTGGTTCTTTAATTGCCTCCTCTATCCACCAGGAGGCTCTCTGAAGATGCCAGAACAAGAAAACGCTGAATCACTGCAAGGTCAGTGGTACGATCGCAATTGTCTACCTCCAGATATCCGTAAACATGACATCCTCACGCTCATTGACGCTGAGATCAAATATTGTCAAAGTCAAAAAGGTTCACCGTGTTACAGCCTGTGGACTTACCCTGTGATGTCGTCTGTCAAAGGTTTCTTCTCGCATTCACCTCCAGCAAAGGTAACAGTGATGAGGACCGCTTATGGCTGTTGCAGAGCAAAAACTTCCAGTTCTCTTTCATCATCTCGTTTCGAGATCCACCTATGGGAAGGGCATCCGTACCTGACCTCTGCAGAAGCATCCAATTGCACCAAGTCTGGCTAACAGACAGAAGCGCGCAGCCAATGCCAGGTGAGGCCACACCCCCTTACCTACGGGCATATCACAGCTGGGCGCGCTGCTATTCCTCAGTTGACATTCGCTTCTCGCGATCTCTGCATTGACACAGTTCGGTTGGATTAACGTTACGCTGCTCACTTTCGAGTCTTCAGGAGGACATATCGCCAGATCAGTCTGAACGTACGATCTGGCGATATGTACGATCAGTCGTTTCTTCAGCCTATCCGCTGTGTTTTTTGCATCCGGAGCCGCCCGAGCTCTCGCTGTCCTTCACCTGCTCCTCCTTTACATGGCTGCCCGCCACGGATTTTTCCGAGTTCTTCACCGCTGGCCCACCCATGGCTATGTGACCATCTAAACAGCCGCTTCCCCCGGGGAACAGCCTATCACGATGAGCCTGCCCGGCCGCGTGTGGTGCTCTCATCGCCGCTATAAGGACCCTCTCGTTCTGCGCGGTCTGCTTGGGCTTTGGAGAACCCGGGGAATTGCGGTCATTGTAATTGCTGCCCATGTAGCTTTTACTAAGCCGGCTTTTAGTTGCACGACACAGCGCGCCGTGCTCTGCCTTTCTGACTCGGAGGAGAGACACGGTGATGATGACGCGCTACCGGGGGACTCCCGGAGCGCCACCTCTCTAAAATATTTGAGCTGACATCAGCCCAATCCGCATTCCCTGAAGAGGACATCTTCGCGGGAAAACCTCACTCTCGTTGACGAACCGGTCGGTTCCGGCGACGGGGATGACGCGGTCCTTTTAGCGTTCCCTAGGCTAGCGTTCACGCGGCTTTGCCTCCGTCCATCCTCCTGGAAGTTTGTGAGCGAGCGGCCGTTCGTCTCAACATTGTGTGGCCAGCTCCACAGAGCGCCACCGACCAGGATAGGAATATGTACGACGGGTAAACGCTGGGACCACCGCCCAGTCTGAACGGCTGGAGCGTCCCGCTAGACTGTTAACACGGTCTCACGGGCCTTGATTTGTTACGATTACGTGTTGAGGTTTTCAATTTATGCCTTCCTAGGAAGGCGGTCCCGAACGCAAGCGGCCTGCCTGTTGTTCGACCATTGGGAGTAACGTTAACTAACAGGGTCTCCCACCTACGGTCGGTTAATCCCCTCTCGTGGCTGCCCAGCCCGTATGTTAGTGGACGTTGTGTGTGTGTGTCCCCCTCCCCCCCACAACAACAAGTTACGGGGGAGGGGGCTTTCGTGGGGAAAAGTACATAGCAGTGTTACCACACCGCACGCACTTGGTTCCCCTCACCCAGTTATTAAAGGCTTCGGCCCCAGTGTTTCCCAACACAAAACACACACATTACTAAAGAACACATTTAATAAACGAATCAAATGAATTCGTGCAGATTTATATATCTGCCAGCGGCAACATAGAGAGCAAATCTCTCTGATCCCATGCATGTCGCCCTGAGTCCGTCCACAAGAGGTCGCCAATGCCTCATAAATCAACCAACTGGGCTCACACAGCTCAGTTGCGGCTGTCCAGCCGATGTGTTTTTAGTGGACGTTGTGTGTGTAAGGCCCCTGTGTTCCCCAACACAAAACACACACATAACTAAATAACACTAAAAAAAAAAAAAAAAAAAAAACGCATTAAATAAATCCGTTACAGAGAGAGTATCTCTCTCCGCGGATATTATTTTTCTGCCTGCACTTGAGACTGCCCAGTTCATGTGTTCAGGAGATATGTGTTTTTCCCACTTTTGGGGGCACCTTGTGAGGGAAAGTTCAGCACAGTGGACACCACACTATGTTTCCCTCACTCTGTCAATAAAGGCTTCGGCCCCAGTGTTTGCCCAACACAAAACACACAAAGCTACGAATCAAATGAATTCGTTTTGGAGAGAAGACCTCTCTCCGCAAAGAAAACTTCTCACTGCAGAGAGAGGAAATCCCACCAAACCTCTGCATGTCGCCTCTAGTGTTCCCACTAGATGGCGCCTTTGCATCACAAATGAACCAGCTGGGCCCATACAGCTCCGCTCCGGCCCGAGCGGGGGCGCTCGCGAGTCACAAAGCGGCTTGGCAAGCCGTTTCAGCGCCCGAGTGGGTTTTTGCGTACTGTAACCCAGGGTTACAAGCTGCAGTTTGCAATAAAACCTTCGCATTTCAACGGCGTTCTCTCTTCTCACACAGAAGAAAACGCCTCACACATTCTGAAAGAGGAAATTTCCTCCCTCCTAACAAGGCAGCGATTCAGATGGTGCCACCCAATCTGATAAACCATGGTTTTTATTCCTGGTATTTTCATGTTCCAAAAGGCGTGGCGCCCCCCCGCCCTATATTGGACCTTCGAGTGTTGAACAAACATTTGAGGAAATTCAATTTCAGAATGTGACACAAGCCTCTCTCGCCTGTGCCATAAAGCAGAACGACTGGTTCACATCAGTCGATCTGAAAGATGCTTTCTTTCACATAAGCATCTACCCTCCACACAGGAAATATCTTCGTTTCGCCTACCAAGGCGTTTGTTACGAATTCACAGTTCTTCCGTTCGGCGCAATTTGAGTCCCCGAACTTTCTGTCTGTGTGCGGAGGTGGGCGTGGCGCCCCTGAGACTATCAGGGCTGAGAATTCTGACTTACTGGCTCATCATAGCCAAATCAAAGGAGAAGGTGTCGCTGGACACCGGCCGGGTGCTCGCGCACATCACATCCCTCGGGTTCAAGGTGAATGCGAGCGAAAACAATCTGACTCCCAGTCAGAATGTCATTTTCCTGGGCTTGGAATTGAACTCAGTCTCCATGCGAGCGCGTCTCTCTCAAGAGCGCGTTCGCTCGCTGATGGACTGTCTGTCTCAGTTCAGTGAAGGGGCGAGAGTACAATATCGCACATGCCTCAGGCTGCAGGATCTCATGGCTTCATCTATCCAAGTTGTGCCATTGGTCTCCTGAGAATGAGAACGTTCACGAAATGGGTTTTGTACACTACATTTCAGCCCGATTTGCGATCTCTGCCGCTCGGTAACGATGACGCGCGCCTGCTCGGCGGCCTTGCGCCATTGGGAGAGCGAGAACTTTTACGCACGGGGAACCCCCCCTCGGGACGGTACGATGCGAAAAGTTTTGACGACAGATAAGTCCTTAACAGGCTGGGGAACCACCCAGGAAGGCAGAACGGTGAACGGTCTGTGGCTGAGCAGACTACGTTCAGCGCACATTAACTATTTAGAGCTTTTACTATTTGGAAAGCTGAATCATTTTCTGCCTTGCCTGCAGGGATATCCTGTTCTAGTACGGTGCGATAATACCACGGTAGTGGCTTATATCAACCGTCAGGGTGGCATGCGCTCGTCGAAACTCCACGCTCTAGCTTACAGGCTTTTGGTGTGGAGCAGACAGGTTTTTCTGTCATTACGCGTGACTCATGTCCCGGGCATTCGGAACAGAGGCGCGGATCTGCTATCGAGGGGAAACCCAATCCACGGGGATTGGCGTCTTCACCCGCAGATAGTGGAGAGGTTATGGATGAGATTGGACAGGCAGCCGTAGATCTTTTCGCCTCGCGTGAAAATCACCATTGTCCTATGTTCTTCTCGCTAAAGGACATGGACGCGCCCCTTGGGGCAGACGCACTGGCCCACCCATGGCCCAAAGTGCTGTTGTATGCTTTTCCTCCCCTGTGCCTGATAATTTTCACACTGGCCAGGGTGAGAGAGCACGGACTGTCTCTCATTCTGATAGCACCCAGGTGGCCCAAAGCCCCATGGCTGGCAGAGATAATCCCTCTGTTATACGCCGAGCCATGGCGCCTCCCCCCTCGCACGGACATACTGTCCCAAGCCAACGGGGAGATTTACCACCCCCACCCGGACAGGGTGGCTCTCTGGGCCTGGCCCGTGAGAGGACGAACCAAAATGCACTGGGGCTCCCGCCGCGTGTAATCGCCACTACTCAGAAGGCTAGGGCCGTTTCCACGCGATCCCTATATGGCTGTAAGTGGCAAGTGTTCGAAGGGTGGTATGATGGGCGTGGTTTCACATCTTATCAGTGCTCGGTGCCTGATATTTTGTGTTTCCTGCAAGACCTCATGGAAAGAGGCAGGTCCTTTTCCACTATTAAGGTCTACCTGGCTGCGATTTCAGCCTGTCATGTGGGTTTTGGGGCTCCACCGTCAGGCAGCACCCTCTAACCCGCAGATTTATGGAGGGTGCACGCCGCTCTTTGCTGGTCATCAGGAGATCTGTTGAATCTGTCCCAGAGTGGGACCTCTCCATGGTGCTGGAAGCGCGGTCACTGTATCCTTTTGAGCCTCTGGGGAGTATTTCCCCTTAAGCTGCTGTCCCTCAAGACAGCTTTGCTCTCGGCCTTGGCATCTGCTAAACGGGTCAGTGAGCCACATGCACTCTCGGTTCACCCCTTGTGCGCCAAATTCTCCCTAAGTGGAGATAAGGTTTTCCTTAAGCCTAACCCGGCCTTCATGCCGAAATGCTTCCCTGCGTTCACGTCGGAGGTTTTGGAGCTATCCGCTTTTCACCCCTCCACCCTTTGCCTCCCCAGAGGATCAGGGGCTGAATGCTCTGTGTCCCGTCCGTGCTCTGCAAGCATAATGGCCAGGACCAGTGCTTTCCGCAAGAGCGACCAGCTCTTTGTTTCAAGGGCTCCCCTGCACAAGGGGAGTCCCATTTCAAAGCAATGCCTCTCACATTGGCTTGTGGACGCTATACTATGGCTTAGGAAGCAAAGGGAGTGCAGCCCCAAGGGGCATCAGAGCTCATTCCACAAGGGGCTTAGCCGCCTCTTGGGCTTTGTTCAGGGGAGTGCCACTGCAGGACACCTGCTCCGCGGCCAGCTGGGCCTCTCCTCATACCTTTGAGCGTTACTACCGGTTGGATGTCACCAGAACTTCGGTGGCACACTCGGTCCTAGGGGTAGGGTCCTCTTAGCCCTTTCCCACAGCCCCGTTTGGTTAACCAACGAGGAGTGAATGGGCCGGCTGGCCATGTTCATTCTTGTCACCAAGCATTCGCATTCCTTCTTGGGTTTAGCTATGTGCATTGGTGGTGCGGGGGCCATTATCATGTATGTGTCTCATGCATGTTTCATGCCCTGCTTGTCCACAGCAGTTAGCGTGGCGGAGAACTTGCAGGGTCATGTTTGTGGGACGTGTCAGGCACCGCCTCTCTGAGGTGACCGTCCTTCTCTGGCCTTCAGAACCTCACTGTGAGTGTATTGGGCAATCGGGGAGCTGTCCATGTCTCTCCCATAGGTGGATCTCGAAACGAGATGATGAAAGAGAACAATAGGTTACTGTCGTAACCCCGGTTCTCTGAAACATCGAGTGGAGAGATCCACCAGCTTTGCCCCGCTTGCCGCACGAGAAGCGAATATACTTACTGAGGAATAGCAGCGCGCCCAGCTGTGATATGCCCGTAGGTAAGGGGGTGTGGCCTCACCTGGCATTGGCTGCGCGCTTCTGTCTGTTAGCCAGACTTGGTGCAATTGGATGCTTCTGCAGAGGTCAGGTACGGATGCTCTTCCCATAGGTGGATCTCTCCACTCGATGTTTCAGAGAACCGGGGTTACGACAGTAACCTATTGCTTCCTGTTGCGGTCTCATTCGAAGCACACATTCTCGCATTCAACCCCAAAAAACTGGTTGAGAAGTGCATGCCCTCCATTTATGAGCAGCTGAGTGTGAATACATGTGGAATTTTGGGAGTGCAGCACAATGGGAGAGTTCCTGGCAAAACTGATGGGGTATGTGTAAAAACACTCTTGTGCTATTGGAGTATAAAGAGGAAGAGGAGGAAATCGATCTTAGCAGTCCACCGAAATCAGAGAATGATTGTTTCAGATGGCATGAGGTGACCAATCAGAAGCTGAGGACCGAGATACTACGGAGGATTCAAGAAGGGTCTGTCCTGCCTGTTCAAAGCCTATGAATGAATACACTAAATAGCTTCTCTCAGCTTAGGCTTTGTGTTGTCCATCATTTAGGCGTTAGGTGTGGTTTCTATTTGTAGTGTTTATAAACTTTGTTAATGTTTTAGTAAGTGTGAAAGGAAAACGTGTTTATTGTAACAACTAATTAAATCACTGTAATATTTGCAAATTGCAAATTTCATTTGCTCTTTTTTGCAATAATTTACATACTAAATTGTGATTGGTTGTTTATTTCTTTCCATTTGTTTTGCGGTATACTGGAATTATAACAGAAGCCGTGTTATGTATTAATTTTATGCAAAGCTAAATGAAAACAAGACACACGTCAAGTGCTATACAAGTGTTTTTGACGTTGATGCCACTGTGTGTTTTCTGCAGAGCTGTTTTATAGCTAATTCAACTTTGTTTCATAATTGACAAATGTTGCAACATTTACACTGTTATTGAACCGAATTGAAGTTAATGACACTCTTGTCTTATGTAAAGCTAAAGCTTTAACGCATTGGCTATAGCTAAATTGAACTCATTTCATAATTAATGAACTTTACACAGTTATTGAACAGAACGGAACTGAACAATCACTATATATATATATATATATATATATATACACTCACCGGCCACTTTATTAGGTACCCCATGCTAGTAACGGGTTGGACCCCCTTTTGCCTTCAGAACTGCCTCAATTCTTCGTGGCATAGATTCAACAAGGTGCTGGAAGCATTCCTCAGGGAGTTTGGTCCATATTGACATGATGGCATCACACAGTTGCCGCAGATTTGTCGGCTGCACTTCCATGATGCGAATCTCCCGTTCCACCACATCCCAAAGATGCTCTATTGGGTTGAGATCTGGTGACTGTGGAGGCCATTTTAGTACAGTGAACTCATTGTCATGTTCAAGAAACCAATTTGAAATGATTAGAGCTTTGTGACATGGTGGAAGTAGCCATCAGAGGATGGGTACATGGTGGCCATAAAGGGATGGACATGGTCAGAAACAATGCTCAGGTAGGCCGTGGCATTTAAACGATGCCCAATTGGCACTAAGGGGCCTAAAGTGTGCCAGGAAAACATCCCCCACACCATTACACCACCACCACCAGCCTGCACAGTGGTAACAAGGCATGATGGTTCCATGTTCTCATTCTGTTTACGCCAAATTCTGACTCTAACATCTGAATGTCTCAACAGAAATCGAGACTCATCAGACCAGGCAACATTTTTCCAGTCTTCAACTGTTAAATTTTGGTGAGCTCTTGCAAATTGTAGCCTCTTTTTCCTATTTGTAGTGGAGATGAGTGGTACCCGGTGGAGTCTTCTGCTGTTGTAGCCCATCCGCCTCAAGGTTGTGCGTGTTGTGGCTTCACAAATGCTTTGCTGCATACCTCGGTTGTAACGAGTGGTTATTTCAGTCACTGTTGCCCTTCTATCAGCTCGAACCAGTCTGGCCATTCTCCTCTGACCTCTGGCATCAACAAGGCATTTCCGCCCACAGAACTGCCGCTCACTGGATGTTTTTTCTTTTTCGGACCATTCTCTGTAAACCCTAGAGATGGTTGTGCGTGAAAATCCCAGTAGATTAGCAGTTTCTGAAATACTCAGACCAGCCCTTCTGGCACCAACAATCATGCCACGTTCAAAGTCACTCAAATCACCTTTCTTCCCCATACTGATGCTCGGTTTGAACTGCAGGAGATTGTCTTGACCATGTCTACATGCCTAAATGCACTGAGTTGCCGCCATGTGATTGGCTGCTTAGAAATTAAGTGTTAACGAGCAGTTGGACAGGTGTACCTAATAAAGTGGCCGGTGAGTGTATATTTGACTGACTCAGAAGTTCAGCTTCAGCGCATGCAGCTCAAACAGCAGTGCATGACTAAAAACTGAATAGGGGAAGTAGTCTGGAAACACTAAAAATGACCCGAATCAAATTCCATACTTTTCCTAACTGCACAGGAACCCTGAAAGAGGAAAAAGTCATAGGAATATAATTGGAAAAAGAAGCATTACGATCAGGCAAGAGCTAGGACACGCGGAAATACGAGAAATGTTTTCTAGCGCTGGAGAGACGTTAGAGAGCAAGAAGGCCTGAAAATGGACACGGAGGTTGCTTTGTTTCGCTCGATACTAGAGCAACATTGTTTTTTTGCTGTTTCACAGAACTAAGAAATGCTGTTGTTGTTGTAGAATCATAGCTGATTCATCCATACTTGCGTGAGATGTCTGATGCACCAGCTGTTAGTGGTTGCCTGTGTAGCATAATGTGTTCGTTATTTTGGGGGCGGAGCAATGAAGGGAGGGGTGTGTTTGTTTGGGTGTCGATTTCAAACATCAACAGTGTTTCTCAGAAATCGCTAACTGTACCTTTATACAGCAGCCATATCACCCTGTAGCCCAAGACTGGTTGCCCACTGAAGCTAAGCAGGGCTGAGCCTGTTTAGTACCTGGATGGGAGACCTCCTGGGTTGCTGCTGTAGACTCGGAGCCTGCATCTACTGTCCCCCACCGAGAGTCCCGCATTCTCAGACCCCTCGTTTTTCGAACACAGCGCCTCCTGCTGTTCGAAAGATCGTATAACACCCGCACACAGAGTACAGCGCACACTTATCCAAATGCAATTAAAAACAATAGGATGCAATATTACGGTCTCCAAATAAATGATCCAATAAATATTTGCGTTCCCTGCTTAATGCATGTGCCAAAAAAAAACTCATTGTGATGGAAGGGGGATACAATTACAGATTGAACTATCTTCTGAAAAATAGTATGTGATATTATATTGCTACAATGTTTTTTTATATTTTTTTTATTCAAATTCCAACTTTTCTTTCAGTTCAACCTATAATGGTCTAATTAACATTACCATGCTAACATTACAAAATCTGTTTTTTGATATTTTGAATGCGAAGCAAAACAAATCAGAATAGACAAAACACCAATAATAAACAATTCTGTACTTTATTTAATGATCACCTAAATATCATCTTGCTGTAAAGAAAAAAGGAAGAAAAAAATGTGTTCGTGACTTTACTTTTCGTCTTCAATTCCATTAAAAAAACTAATTTATAAGTCGCTTTGCATAATCATAAAATGATATGTTGCTGGGTTCGGCAGGGGCAACTCCATCGATGTATGGTGTACCCTGGAATAGCCTACAACAGTATAGGCCCGATAGCACATGTCTTATGATGTTTCAAAAAGAAAGAAAAAAAAAGGAAAAAAGATGTTTGCAAATGTTACCTTCATGTTGCACTGCTCTGTTGAAGTGTCCCTTGAGATGTTTTTGAACTTTGGACAACTTTGTGGGTTTGAAATATATGGGGGCCGGGGCACAAAATGGGCAGTGAAAATCACTGCAGCATTTATGACATATCTACAAAAAGTCCAAGGTTAAAGGCTAACGTTAGCTATCAAAATATTTTCGGGGGGAAGAGGGCGAAAAAACATACGGCTCAAATCTTGTTACAAACTATCTTTACAAATATTAAATGGACTATTCATATGTTGTATCGATGAGCTAAATTAATTTTATTAAAAAATAAATCAAACGAGTAGGCTACTACGATTCGCTAAATAAAATTGAAGATAGCCTACTCACGTTTTGGCTTAAGTTCTTCACATGTTCTTCACATGTTTATCCGATACAATTTGATAGGAGGCGCTGTCTCGAAAAACGAGGGGTCTGAGAATGCGGGACTCTGGGTGCAGGGGGACTGTAGATGCAGGTCTCTGAGTCTGCAGCTTCATACTACTCGCTGGAGGAGGTGTTAGTGAGGTGTGAGTGCTCACCCTGTGGTATGTGTGGGTCATAACACCCAAGTGTAGTGATCGGGACACTATACTGTCAAAGACCATCGTCCTTCGGATGAGACGTTAAACCGAGGTCCTGAATCTCTGTGGTCACAAAAAATCCCAGGATGTCTTTTGAAACGAGTAGGGGTGTAACCCCGGAATCCTGGCCAAATTTGCCCAGTGGCCTCTGTCCATCATGGCCTCCTAATCATCCCCATATATATATATATATATATATATACACTAATTAGCTTCATCACTCTGTCTCCTCTCCACCAATAAGCTGGTGTGTGGTGGAAGTTTTGGCGCACTATGGCTGCCGTTGCATCATCCAGGTTTATGCTGCACATTGGTGGTGGTGGTTGAGGATATTCCTTTCCATGTAAAGTGCTTTGAGTGCCGAGAAAAGCGCTATATACACTCACCTAAAGGATTATTAGGAACACCTGTTCAATTTCTCATTAATGCAATTATCTAATCAACCAATCACATGGCAGTTGCTTCAATGCATTTAGGGGTGTGGTCCTGGTCAAGACAATCTCCTGAACTCCAAACTGAATGTCAGAATAGGAAAGAAAGGTGATTTAAGCAATTTTGAGTGTGGCATGGTTGTTGGTGCCAGACGGGCCGGTCTGAGTATTTCACAATCTGCTCAGTTACTGGGATTTTCATGCACAACCATTTCTAGGGTTTACAAAGAATGGTGTGAAAAGGGAAAAACATCCAGTATGCGGCAGTCCTGTGGGTGAAAATGCCTTGTTGATGCTAGAGGTCAGAGGAGAATGGGCCGACTCATTCAAGCTGATAGAAGAACAACTTTGACTGAAATAACCACTCGTTACAACTGAGGTATGCAGCAAAGCATTTGTGAAGCCACAACACGCACAACCTTGAGGCGGATGGGCTATACAGCAGAAGACGCCACCGGGTACCACTCATCTCCACTTGCAAATTGTAGCCTCTTTTCCCTATTTGTAGAGCTCACCAAAATTGGACAGTTGAAGACTGGAAAAATGTTGCCTGGTCTGATGAGTCTCGATTTCTGTTGAGACATTCAGATGGTAGAGTCAGAATTTGGCGTAAACAGAATGAGAACATGGGTCCATCATGCCTTGTTACCACTGTGCAGGCTGGTGGTGGTGGTGTAATAGTGTGGGGGATGTTTTCTTGGCACACTTTAGGCCCCTTAGTGCCAATTGGGCATCTTTTAAATGCCACGGCCTACCTGAGCATAGTTTCTGACCATGTCCATCCCTTTATGGCCACCATGTACCCATCCTCTGATGGCTACTTCCAGCAGGATAATGCACCATGTCACAAAGCTCGAATCATTTCAAATTGGTTTCTTGAACATGACAATGAGTTCACTGTACTAAAATGGCCCCCACAGTCACCAGATCTCAACCCAATAGAGCATCATTTGGGATGTGGTGGAACGGGAGCTTCGTGCCCTGGATGTGCAACCCACAAATCTCCATCAACTGCAAGATGCTATCCTATCAATATGGGCCAACATTTCTAAAGAATGCTTTCAGCACCTTGTTGAATCAATGCCACGTAGAATTAAGGCAGTTCTGAAGGCGAAAGGGGGTCAAACACAGTATTAGTATGGTGTTTCTAATAATCCTTTAGGTGAGTGTAAATGTAATGAATTATTATTATTATTTAACTCTGTTCAAAGAAAAATATGTCACATTATGAACTAAATAACAGGTTACATTCTGTATATTTATGGTTTTGTGTTAGTAAACACATTGATACTAGTATATGAGAACATTCGCTTTGACAAAAGCTATTTATTATTTTACCATTTACAAACTGCCTTTTACAGCAAAAATGTATATCAAGCTACATTTAGTTTCATTTAAGACCATAGAGACATTTGATACAATGAAATCTGCATGAATATTCAAGGAGTTTATTGCTGTGACAACATAAATAAGCCAGGATTGAGTACAGTCGTCACAAAAGACCTCGATAGAAGATAAAGATCTATTGAGAGTACCAGCCAATGACAAATCACAAACACACAAATCTTTGTACCTCTCCCACCCTTAGATTCAGCCATATAACATTCAGAAATAAAACAGCATTGATTATTCACGTTTAAGAGAAGTAGAGATAAATAAAATTATTTTACACACCATAATGATACACTTAAAGTCTAGTTAATATTTCAAGAGAAAAGAAAATTAGAGGGGATGTGCAATAGCTAAAAATCCATAGTGTAAGAATTCTGATCTGAGATAAGGTTTTGAATTGCATATTTGAAAGAAAAAACATTGACAGAGGGAACTGAGCGTAAACCAGGTCTCTACACCTCTATTAAACAACTGGCTTGCTGTGGAAGTCGGTGTTACCAGTGTTACACAGTGGTTGACCATACACCGATTACATTACTTGTCCACAGCGGCACTGCCCCCACTGTCATCTTGCTTTTTTATAGAGATAAAAACCATGTAGTTCAATTGGACAACGAATGCTACAATTATAAACGGAAAGCTGCAGAATCACAGCACACTGCAGCAGAAGTCAGATTTCACTTATTACATGACGAGAGTAAGGAGAGATGACTGACTGACAAGAAATCCAACCAGAAACACTCAAATTCAAAGAGGAGTGAATGTCTGGACCTAAAACTATATAATACAGTGTTTATAGTAAAACTTAAATATTGTGCGAGACAAAGTTTTTTTTTTCTATTGCTTCCACTTAAAGTGAATTGTCATCATCGTTCAGCAAGACGTGCAGCTGTGGAGAATAAGCAGCTTTGTACCTCAGACAGTGTTTGTGAAATCCAGTAGCACATGTCTGAATTTTTTTATTCTTTATTTCTTGGGCAAAAGTTAAACTGCCATCAGACAGGTTGACTGCTCCCTGAAAACAATCATTAAAAGTGACTTGCAAATCTACAAATATCGCCCCTTAACTTTGTTCTGTGCAAATCCATTTTCTCCGAATGACGGAGCCATCCAACAGATGTTGTTGGGTCATGATCCTTTGTATTGTCTTTGGTTTAAGTATCATGGATTCATTGCTCTTCTATGGGTAGTTTGACAAACGCTACGGCAGCCAGTTCCTTGCAGAACTCCTCCAGAACTATCACACCTCTCAACAGAGTCATGTGATCCACCCTGACAGAGAGAACAGACCGATACATAAAGATATTTTATCATTAAAAAGAACAACAATAACAAAACAATAAAAACATTTTGTCAGCCTAACATTTACACATTATGAATGCTTCTTAAAGGGGCAGTTCACCCAAAAATTGTCACCACTGACCCCTTTTGTCTTTCCATTTAAGGCTGGAATACACTACACAACTTTTGCCTAGATGTCTACCCCGATAGAGTCTGTAAGTTGCCCATGCTAGTTGCCGAAATCAGTCTGCAGATTTGAGTTGACGGATATCACAGAAAATCCTGTACTGTATGACAAGCACAAAGTAATTTTTTTAGCTTCAGACTGATTCCAACCATTCGTAGGATATCAAACATGTTTAATATTTTGAGCTGATTTTTAAAACGCATATCTTTTTCATTTGCGCATGTTTCTGTGTGGGTGAGTTGTGTTCACAATAACTTCTGGTAGTGTGTGATCCTCAGTCATTTAATGTATAATGACCAGTTTTTTCTTTTTGTAACCATTTACAAAGTATGTAAGTATAGCGTTTAAAATTTGTTCAGATTTTGAAAAGTTATGTAGCGACTTGCAGAGAATTCCAGTCTTAAACATATCAGCATTCAGGTTTTGTGGGGCATTATGGTGAGTCAATGATGACGAAACATACATTTTTGATGGAACTGTCCTTTTAACAGATGCAGTGACTATCTTACACAGTCTCCTCCTCCAGTCCCATCAGCTGTCTCCTGATCATCATCAGTCTGTCTGTCACATTGTGGATGTGTTGGATCCTCTGCATTAACTCCCCTATCACCTACAGGAAAACACAAAGCTCATGTTTTACAGATAAATGAGGCAGACAGGGCTGCTGTTCTGAAAGTCTGTAGCTGATACATCAGGCATCAAACTTTCATTCACAACAACATTACATACTGTCAGCTTTTAACATGGTTCTCACCCTGACTAGAGTGGAGAAGAGGGATCGTGCTCCAGGGCTCAGGCTGATGTACGGGTCCAGCAGGTACTCATGCAGATGAGGGTGAGGAAACACAGCTAATCTGGAAAGAACTGATGTCACCTGCAGGTTTAGCTCATATGGCTGGCAGAGGGAATCAAATGAAGAATTACAGAAAATGTTATTCTTATTATTCATTCTTATTTAAGATACAAAAGTTATTCAAGATCAGCGAGTGATTTTCTATTTGTCTTTTGTTATTTGATTAACATTAATAACGCAGACAGCAACAGGTACAGTATATTAGGCTGCTGTCACTTGAAGATCGAATGCATGGGCCGAATACACTGACAAACATGGTTTTCGGCCAACTGTTTACATTCACTTAAGACAAACGACTGTGTTTATGTGGATACTCCACACAATGGGCATTTTGACATAATTGTTTGTGTATTTAATTATTTCAGCGCAATAAGCCTCGAAAGAGAACTGAATTCAGGATCACCAGCTGTCTGTGTCAGTCAGCACGATTACGCATTGAGTTCTATTGTTCACAGCTTATTGCGCTTATTAACTCTTTAACATCATGCACGCCCCGCTTTTTATCTACTACGAGGGTGTATTTATATATCACAATATAAACAATACAGCAAAATCTCTAACAATTGATACTTTATATCAATGAGACAATATATATCGTCAGACCGCACAGCCCTAGTCTGGGCAATGGGGCAGGCTGACAAAGACACAAGCCTTTTCTGACCAAAAAAAACCATCCAAGCCCTGCTAAATTTCGCAAAAACATAAGCACAGATCGTTTTTCAGAAATTTAACAGACCGTTTATCCAAAAAAGAGAGTGGGAAAATTGGGAAAATATTACCATGTAAAGATGTGTCAAGCTGATAGACACCTATTCAAACAGACTGACAGCTGTAATAAAATCAAAGGGTGCTTCAACTAAGTTTTAGTTTCAGGGGAGTGCATATTTATGCAGTTAGTTATTCCAAGTTTGTTTGTTTTTTTTCACTGAAATGTGTCACTTTGGTTTTCAGTGGCTTGCATATGGTTATAATTTTTACATTAAACGTGCAAAAGTTCTGCTATGATTTTTCTTTGTTTATATCACAAAAAAACAGCTGTTTTAAGAGGGGTGTGTAGACTTTTTATATCAACTGTACACTGTGGATTATTATGCAAGTGACATATCAGTACGATTTCAGTACAATAAACATTCAGATTTTAGTTTTTCAAAGAAAGTTTGTTTTATTTCTCCATATCTTTTTAGATAACTGGTATCAATCTCAGACAGGTTTGTTAAAGTCCCCCTGTGGTGAAAATCAAGCTTTTAATGTTGTTTATATGTCTGTCTATGTGGTGTTTTTAATATGCTTTAAGACAAACCATGTCTTACAAAGTCAACACCAACAGTATTTTCTCCTTAAAACTGCAGTGAACCAAAGACAATCTCAAAAACAGGGTTTGAAATCGCTGGTGTTTCTGACGTCACAAACCATGTAACCAATCACGTCAACGTGTGATCATCAACTAATCAACTAATATCTCTGACCTGGCGTGAGTGAGTGGAGGTGGGGGTAATTTGCATATTCATAGAACCGCGTATACTAAATGAGGCAAGGGTGTAGTTACATTCAAGCTATTTTAAGGCATGACAAAAAAACTATTCAAGGAAAGAAACGTTTAAATATTTCATTTTGGTGATCAAAGATGAGTTTTAAGGGATAAAATTATTGACTACAGAGGAACTTTAAATAGTTTGCCAGGTCTACTTGGGTAAATGGAAACCCTACTTAAAGTCCCCATGAATTCAAAATTGACCATACTTACTTTGTTTGCCTAAATTGATCGTTTTGTGGTGAACAGTTCATCCATGCAAGTCAATCCACACAAAAAAATTTTTTGGCTTCGTAATCTTTAATCAAAATCTGAAATTTCCCCTCCCCTCTGCATTGGAGGACCTTCCCTGATGACGTAGGTTTGACGGTTTGGGTGTCTACTTAACATCCGTAACCACGCCCCTTCAACTGACAGTAGACAGGCTGAATGACAACACCTACTTTTCTAGATCCAATCAGGTGCTAGTTGGGGAAAAAAGCCACGCCCACTATTTTGCCTCATTTAGTATTCCGTTTCTCTCGGAAATACGTCACAACACTGGAGAAAAGTCGTTTGCAACTTCCGGTTCAAGGGGACTTTGAAGAGGTTGTTTCACATTATTAAGCAAGTCACAGTTCTCATGCATTATGGGGAGGACGAAAGATCTTTCTGAAGATGAAAAGCATGAAATGGTGCAATATTATGCAAAAGGCATGAAACCAACTAATAGTGTGTGAAAACTAAATGGAGATTATCAAACTATCATAAGATTTGTGAGTAATTTACAGCACAAGAGAACTCGATCAGATAAAGGCTTATTAAGGAGAGTTTCTATCAAAACATTTTTTAATGTATTAAAAGGACAGCTATAAAAAAAAAAACTGTTGAGCAGCAAACAGATATTTGAAGCTGCTGGTGTCTCTGGAGTCTCAAAAACCTCTCCATGCAGGCTGGCAGTTATGCGTAAAGTTGCATTTCAAACATCTCTAACCAAAGCTAAAGAAATAATTATTCTTCTGTGGCCATGGAAGACACTTTTCTTAGAATAAATTAATAATCAAAAGAGTTCGTTGGACGAACTGATTAATTGATTGTAATATTAATTTAGCCATGTCAAGTTAATCCAATTAACTGACCCAAATATTCATAATTAATCATAACTCATAAATCAAAGTTATTATTGATTATTAATATTTCCTATAGCTAAGTTCCTTACATCTGATCGAGTTGTCTTGTGCTGTAAATCACTCACAAATCTTATGATAATCTCCATTTAGTTTTCACACAATATTAGTTGTTTTCATGCCTTTTGCATAACATTGCACCATTTCATGCTTTTCATCTTCAGAAAGATCTTTCTTCCTCCCCATAATGCATGAGATCTGTGACTTGCTTAATAATGTGAAGGTTTCCATTTACCCAAGTAGCAAACTATTTAACAAACCTGTCTGAGATTGATACCAGTTATCTAAAAAGAAATAAAACAAACAAACACTTTCTTTGAAAAACTAAAATCTGAATGTTTATTGTACTGAAATCCTACTGATATGTCACTTGCATAATAATGTGGAACACAGTGAATATTCAAGTTGAGAGTGAGGGATCTTGCTGAGAATACTCTACCTGCTCTAGTATGCGTGCAATCCTGTCGAAGAGGGTTTGTAGGAAATGCCCTTCATAGAATTCTGTAGCTGGGTTGTTTTCAGTGGGTTTTGCAGAATCTGGCCAGTTCCAGTCACGTGAAAGAGCAGTACATTCGTTTAACTAGAGAGAGAGAGAGAGAGAGAGAGAGAGAGAGAGAGAGAGAGAGAGAGAGAGAGAGAGAGAGAGAGAGAGAGAGAGAGAGAGAGAGAAAGAGAGAAGGGCAGTTTTAGTGTAAGAATATTTGAAAACCAAACTTAAAAAAGCAAAAAACACAGTTGATAGTAACGCTACATTCAACTTGACTGAGTAACTTGTAACACAAACAATTTGGTTGAACTTTTATTTTGTTTTCAGTGTGCCAACTCACCAGTTTGTGCGCATCATGAACGTATGTGTCATATCCTGCTCCCTGAACAAGATGGGATGTTTTTGCCTCTTGGGGCACTAAACACAAGAAGCTAAGAAAATTAAAAACAAGTTAGAAATTCAAACAATCAATCACATGTTAGACATCCAATATATCAACCAGTCCATTTAACTGTATGATATTTGACCACTCTGAGATTATTGGCACTGTCTAAAAAACAATCTTTTTTTAATTTTATTAAAATCTTTTAATACTTTGTTTTTACATCAAAAATACAGTAAATATACAAATAATACAGTAATACAGTAAAATATTATTAATTTAAAATTACCATTTTCTATTTTAATATATTTTAGGTGGATTTAATATATATTTTAAGTATATTTTATATTTTAATAGGAAGAACAGAATTTATTTGAAATATTTTAAAATCTTTTGTAACATTATAAACGTGTCATTGCCTAATAAAATCTTTATAAAAAGAAAATCTTACTGACCCCAAACTTTTGAACAGTAGTGTGCTTGTGTGTATATATACTACACACTAAAGGGTTTTCAAACTATTTGATCTCAAGTAACCCAAAATGATGATCCCCTTCGCCCTTCCTAAATAGACAGCTCGATATTTTGATGTATACAGATCTAGCTGTGTGAGAAAAATATTAAGCATGATATAATGAAATCATGTTTCCAAGTGATTTTATATTGTCATTTTACTAATGCATTTATGATTGTTATTTACAATTGAACTAAAAATATGAATAAAATGCGTTTTTTTGAGCCTTCATAGGTTTTGTTTGAAGATCTGCTTAACTTTGTAAAAATATGTTACAATACAGAAAATCAGACTGGGGACAAACTCTTTTTTTCACAGTACTGTAGGGCAGTATGGTTATGATGCTTCTATAGCTTTTGTCCTTCAAAAATTCAGTTTTTATACAGAGCACGTGAGCGAAACAGAGCGGTTCATAATTCCGCTCTATGCCAGTGCGATCCGCTCACGGCCCAAGCGATTGCTCACTGGTGAAACGACGTTTGCTCAAATCCCGCTGCGACATGAATTTTCTCTGTACTACATGTCTTTCTCTTTGTAATGAATTTCTTTAATGCCTCTCACTTACAGTAGGCAACAGTTATAATACGCCTATTTGTGGCTTTAAAGCAATATTATAAAGTGGTATAATTAAACGTGACATGACTTGATAGTGCCAAATTGCAAACATATCCACATGGCTATGATCAGATGCTTTCTTTACTGCTGTTTATTTTTCTTGTATGTTTATTTTGTTATTGAGAGGGAAGTGCGCAGCACATATTTACATATTCATCTAAACGGCGCTCTCAGCAGCAAACCTATATACATTTCTTTGATCTGCTGAACTCGAAGGAAGATATTTTGAAGAATGTTTGCAACCAAACAGTTGATGGCCCCATTGACTTCCGTAGTATTTTTTTTTCCATACTATGGAAGTCAATGGTGCCCCACAACTGTTTCCTTCAAAATATCTTCCTCTGTGTTCAGCAGAACAAAGACATGATTACAGGTTTCGAACAACTTGAGGGTAAATGATGACAAAATTTTCATTTTTGGGTGAACTATCCCCTTTAAAACAATATTTGAACTCCATAACATTAGATCCATTGCTTATTTCACAGATTCTCAAAACAGCATATCACAAAGGGCATTCTGAGTTGAGCGAGCGGAGCAGAATCTTCAGAAAGGAGGAAACATTACCGCTCCACTCACATGCTCTGTTTTTATATTACAAAGCAAAAACTTCATTGTCTTCTAATGATACCTGTTGACGAGGTCAGCAACTTGTGTGTGCGCACTGGGTTTACGTCTTTCTCTAGCACTGGGTAGAGACAGAAGAGGCTCCTGGCCACTGAACCCACTGTCTTCATACATGTCTGTGAAAAATGGATCCTCTTCCAGCTCCCTGATAGAGAAAGAGAGTGAGTAATGAATGATGAGCCACTATGAGAAGTAAGAGAATCTGTGTTCAGTCTCTGCTCACTCGGACTCTTCCAGAACATCACTCTCGACTGCATGTCTCTCGTCCGCGGCCCCTGATCCGGACAGCCTGTAGCTGCGCTTCTCAAGATTACGCAGCACCAGATTGGTCAAGATGCTCCTGCTGGGCTTCTGTAAAAGCTCCTCGAAGAGACGCAATGTTGTAATACTGATCTAACAGGGAAAAAGACGTGTTGTAACAAAGTGATGCTCTCAAGAGTGAAAATGTATGAATCCTTTAATCTAGTTACCTCGTCTGAGATGTGGTTGCAGTGTTCAATAAGGCGGTAACGTAGAATGTGTGTATGTGTGTCCTGCTGCTTTTCACAATGTGTGTCATTGCCCAACAGAAACTGAACCAATTCCTCCAGGAGTGCAGGGGAACGTATGTGATGTACAGAACAGGACAGCAGAGCGGTGTGTACCAGGATCCCAACCTCTGACCTGGACAGCCAGAGTTTAAAAAATCAGCACCACTCTTCCTGTCATACTGCGAACTCACAATTCTCATGACAGCAGACAGCAACCTTTGAGGAAGTTTGTGTTTTCTACTCACATCTGAAGCAGATGAGGCTGGATGACTCCTTTAAGCCACTGAAGGTGAATTGCTCTCGCTAGTTCAACACCAAGTACCTAAAGGAAAAAAACATCTATAATTATGTGCAATACGTTTATAATCAACATGAGACCATTTCTATACCATAAAAAATACACTATTAAACAGCGCCAATCTGTCATATACATAACATTATAATGAGAACAATATAGAATTCTATGTGCTTCATTGCCCGTGTTTCAGCGCGTTGTTACAGGAAGAGCGCATCGACAATGGGATTAACACTTTCTGGCTAGCACGTAACTTAGTCCAAGTTCACATGCATTTGCGTCCTTTTGTGCAGATACAAGTTGTAATTAGAGCCCGACCGATATATCGGCGGGCCGATATTATCGGCCGATATTAGGCATTTTCCAAACTATCGGTATCGGCATTTATAATGGCCGATAAATGAATATTTTTAAAAATGCGGGTGCGGTGATTCATGTAAGGGTGGCGCTGCCAATAAAGCACCTAAAAGCTGTCACAAAGAACTGGCAAAAGTAATGATTATGAATACAACAAATATAGCAAGGAGACATTTTAATTGTTTATTAATAAACAAGTGTTTTCAGTCAGTGTCAGCCAAAGATGAAGTTGACGATGCTGACTCGCGATCTTCAGTGAACGCGCGAAAGAGAGAAATGCATATTTCATTCGATTACATAAGTCTGTCTGTCTTTCGTTTTGAATTGTTCTGTTTAAAAGTAGACATTTCAATATAGATATATTTCAATTCTCAGGTCTATACGCTGAGTTTCGGTTCATGAGACGAGCTCCAGTTCACCCGCAGGCGCCTCCGTGTCGAGATTATCTATCGTCTGCTATATTTACTTCTTAAATCCAGGCAATTGGTCGATGAAACATTGATTAAAATTAAGATACAATTAATACAAAACGAAATTCACTTTGAAACGAAAGGTTTTGTGCTTTCTGTTTGATGTCTATGTGAAAGTTTCAAAGCATATTTTAGTGCCGCTTTCAGAGCGCTCACGTCCGTAGTGCTGAACTGTCGCGTCTGTAACATTGTTTTTTCCTCATAAATGCGAACACGAAAAATAAAATAAAATAAAATGAATATTTTATGTAGCCTGTGGAGACTGAGAGCCAACCCTTCTTCATCCGGTGGGTAGTAGCCTACTTGTGATTTGCGCAGCGTAATTCACAGAATTGATTTCTCTGCTACCAGCCTCTGTCACGTATTGTGTGAGCTTGTGACTATTGCAAGCGCGCAGCTGAGAAGTCCTGATTATATTGTCTGCTATATTTACTTCTTATTTATTAAATCCAGGCAATTGGTTGATGAAACATTGATTAAAATGCGTGGCGCGAGCAAATCTCCGACAGTAAACTGATTCTGCTTTGTCTAGGGTAAACAGCTGTTGCGACGCGATCAATAACGGCCGCGTCCGGTGTAGACACAGTGTTAAAGCTCATTCTGCCTATAACGCTACGTTACAACATCAAGCAATATTCCAATAATTTATATAATTATAACACTTTATATAGGGCCATTTTGCATTAAGAGTAGCCTAGTTTCACATTTAGTACATTTTGCTTACTAATTATTTAAAATAGTATAAAAGTACTGTACATATGTAATTAAAAACGTTTTCATTATGATATTATTCATTTTACTTTAGTAAAAAGATCTGAGTTCTTCCTCCACTGGTAGAGATTAGAGGAATTAAGACTAAAAATAGAAGATAATAAGGTTCCCTTTCGAAGGGAACTCAACAATACGTCATCGACGTTATGGGGAACGCCTCAGGCGTGACAGGTGTCTGAAATCACTATCAAATCACGTCAATCACATTGACCGGCGACAGCCCGTGAATCATTAGCGTGAATGATTAACGTGTGACCTGGAAGTATATAAGGGCGCCTTGCAAACATGACAAATCATCTTTTCGTCTTCAGGGACTGTTTTGTCTGTAACTGCTTTGAAAATCAGGTAATTATGAAATGCTTTCAGAAGTGTGCAGACCCGTGCTCAAGATATCTGAAGCCAGGTGACACACGCGAACTGTGCATTTTTCTGTCTGGGAAGGAAGACGCGCACAGGCAGTTCTCGAGGGAACTGCCTGTACAAATTGTGATCGCGCCTGTCCCTCTTCTCGAGAGAAGAGGGTTCAGCGTCTGGATGTCACAGATGAAGCTCGCCGATCGCCTTGAGAGGGGTGTAATCCTCTCAGACGATGCGGCGGCTGACGAGAAGCTGCAATTGGATGAAGTTTTCCAAAAAAAAAAAAAAAAAAGGGAAAACTTAGTCCGGCAGCAAGCGCTCTCCTGGACAAACAGGAGATGGCTGATGAGGGTGGTAATAATAAGATATTTTCCTGTATCTTCTCAGCCACCCTGCCCCGTGTATGCTGAGCTGGTTGGTATTATAGAACGCGCCGCGGACAGGCTGCAGCTGCCGTGGCTGCTCGTTGGGGGAGAAATCGCTCGCGATGAGAGCGGTTTTTCCCCGGTCATAGAACCACCAGCTCAGGTGAGCCTTTCATTTCTTCCCGATCTCATACTGAGATCGAGAGGACATGGAAGAACCCATACTCTGCCTGTATCCACCAACATCAGCAGGCTAGTCTCGCTGATGTTGAGAGGATAGGAGAGCGTGGGTATGCGTCGATGGGAAAACAATCGACACTGAGAGCTCAAACCCTGCCAGTTGAATGGCAGAGCATACACGTCAGCGAGTCAGGCCGGTGCTAACCTGCACATAATGGTGGTGTTGCAGGTACACCAGGCCGATCTGCTGGGGGATCTCGACCAGGGGGCAGGGATGTCCCCTGAGGCGGTGGCTGAGCTGCGCCGCACCACAGATCTGGCTCTCCGGGCTACCAAGCAAACCGCTGCCGCGATCGGTCGGTCGATGGCGGTGATGGTGGCCACGGAGAGGTATCTGTGGTTAAACCTAGCTGACATCGGGGAGAAAGAAAAGACCTTTCTCCTCGATTCGCCAGTTTCGCCTTCCGAACTCTTTGGCACCTCTGTAGAAGAGGTGGTGGGGAAGTTCAGGGAGGCGAAGGCGCGCTCAGCAGCATTTAGGACATGTATACTGCTGAGGTCCGCGTCCGCACCCAGGCAGGCGGGAGAGCCTGGCCCTTCACGGTCTGAGGACCGTAGGCAGGGCCAGCGAGCCAGTGTCGCCTCTCGTGCGCCCCCTCCCTCGAGGAGCAGGTCGCAGAGGAGGCGTGACTCCCGCTACAGAAGAGATTTGAGGGAGCTTATCCAGAACAAACGCTCACAGCGTCGGTAGTGGATAACCTCCCCGGAGGGTCACGAAATCTGCCCTCTCTCTTCTGACCCCCAGGCGTTCATTACATCAGGCCTGGGGATGGGCCTATGGCCCACCTGGGCCTGGTTGGTGGAAACGCTCCTTTCAGGCATGTAAAGTGGCGGTTCCCAGGTTCATAAAGAACTGTCTGGTGAATCTTCGCCTTGCACGCCGCAGGTGAGCTGCTGGTCTTCTCAAAGAGTATTTTTTGTGATTAAAAAATAACATATTTCTCTTTACAGACCTCGTTCCCTGTATAGAGTTATGGGGCCATGTCAAGGTAATAAGGTAAGAGAACTTTATTGGATTATCAGGGCCCTGAAGTTCCCCGGTAGGTGGCCAGAACGATAACTATGTTAGACTTCGGGCTGTTAGCCACCTCAGGGTAGAGTAGTTGGTCTCTCTCTTAAAAAAATGTATTTAGAGTGTTGACTAATGCTAGAGCTTCAGATAGATCTTAAGTCCGGCCCACGGGACCGTTTGACTTTCCTGAGTATTTTCGCCCTTTGAGCTCTGTTTGGGTTTCATTAGGCTGAGCGATTCTGCAGCCTTTTGTATCGAATAATACAGATTTTATTCCTTATTAGGCTGTGGCTCCTCTGAGCCCTCAGATAGATCTATGCTTACAGGTTGGCCCTCACCAGGGCCACCTCTGTAGCTGGCTTAGGCTGTGCCAGGGATATTAGAGGCGTTCTGCTAAAATTAGCATTTCTTCCTCTGACCCTTCACTTTGTGAATGTAGGTTTTTGGCATCCCTGTATAATCAGCCTCCTCCCATGGGAGTCGTTAGGCCAAGGCCCGCCCCCTTCTCTGCATTCCGGGGTGACTAGAGTAATGCAGCGTGGTGCACAGGATGGTTAATAAGGATACAGTAGGCCTCAGTTAGGCCTCCGTGGTATATAAGTCCTTTTGAGCAGGGTTAGGCCGTCTTTCGCTTCACGAAGAAGACTGAGTGTCCTGCCCGACCCTGCCGTGCAGAACTGGCCTACGGATTTAGGCCGGCAGTATAGGCTTCACTGACTTCGCTGAGCTACTGCTCGAGCGCCGGGTTGTAGGTGGGTGGCTTTCATTCAAGCCCCACTCCCCTAGGTTGGGCACAGATACATTTCTGTCGCCCTTAGAGCCGCTGGCAGGCCCGCCCCCTGGTAACCTCAGGGTGAGGTGTGAGTATTCCCCTGTGATTCAGGGTAGGTCTGAGTACTTCACTCCCAGTTCTGTTTATCCTACCTCGCACCACTATGGCTCGGGTCTAAGCCTTCACTTCTTCTTTGGTCGAAGTACGCTCCCCTGTAGCCAGAGCATTGCCCTGAGCTGACGCCCATGCATAGATGGTAGGCCCCTGACTAACTGGGGCCTCCGTTGAGGCAGAGTGGCGTATGTTGTACTTCCCTTGTTTTTTAGGGTGCTAAGCTCTCTTGCTGAGTACACTGCCATGGGCAAAGGTGATTAGGCACCAGGATGCTGTAGGCGCTGTGTAAACAGCTTATCTGCCAACGAAGGCTGCGCCATCAGGTAGTAGGCCTCAGCAGGCCTCCTTGTACGGGCAGCCCCCAATAGGGCGCTGTAGGCCACTTCTCGAGAGAAATGGTTGGCCTTGGTGGTTCGGGCAGTTGACTCACCGGTGGGTAGTAGGCCTTAAACAGGCCTCCTCGGAGGTGAGTCCCAACGTTGTGGGACATACTTTATAGCTGCTGCAGGTAGCTAGCCGTACTAGGCCTCCTGTGGGTGGGCCCAATAGTTACGTTGGTGTAGTATGGTTCCCAACAGTGTTCCTTTGTAGGAATTGACTTGCTATTAGCTGGTAGGCCCAACCGGGCCTCCCTGATAGGCGAGTCCCCAGCTGGTTGGCCTTAACAGGCCGCCTTGGAACTGTCACCCGAACTCAGCTACCAGTTGCTATCAGGACCCCCTCGAAAACGAGATGATGCATCTCAAGGGGTTTATCCTAATAAATAAATTTGAAAATATCAGGTAGTAGGCCACTCAGGCCTCCCTGAAGGTGATTTCCCATTTAAGATGGTTATCAGGTAGTAGGCGTCAACTGGCCTCCCTGAAGGCGAATCCCCACCTACATTGGCTATCAGGTAGTAGGCCTCACCAGGCCTCCCTGGAGACAAGCCCAAGGACAGACAACTGAACAGCTAGCCTGACTTTCTATCGGGTAGCAGAAAATGCTCCCAGATATTATGGCTGTCAGGTAGTAGGCCTCACCAGGCCTCCCTGAGGGTGAGTTCCCCACGTACTATAGTTAGCGGGTAGTAGGCCTCTCTAGGCCTCCCTGCAGGTGACCACATACTGTTGCTATCAGGTAGTAGGTCTTTCTGGGCCTCCCTGATTGTGAGCTCCCAAATATTTTTTGGCTGTCAGGTAGTAGGCCTCACCAGGCCTCCCTGAAGGTGAGTTCCCACATGCTGTGATTATCAGGTAGTAGGCTCCTCCAGGCCTCCTTGAATGAGAACGGTCAGGTAGTAGGCCTCACCAGGCCTCTCTGACGATGAGTTTCCACAGGTTGTGGTTATCAGGTAGTAGGCTCCCCCAGGCCTCCCTGAGTGAGTACGGCCAGGTAGTAGGCCTCACCAGGCCTCCCTGAGGGTCCCCACATACTGTGGTTATCAGGTTGTAGGCCTCTCCAGGCCTCCCTGAGGGTCCCCACATACTGTGGTTATCAGGTTGTAGGCCTCTCCAGGCCTCCCTGTGAGTGGTTTCCTAGCGGTGCTGGGTTCAGGAGGCTAGTGGCCTCTTGCTATCATTTTCAGCTGGCCTTATCAGGCAGCTGCTGAAGGCGAGCTTGCGCCCTGGCTCGACTAAAGTGTACCAGGTGGACCATGTGCTCCCCTCACAGAGGGTCACTATGAGCACGCGGACTCCTGAGTCTGGTCAGACGGTCGTAGGCCTCTCGTGAGGCCTCCCAGTTAGATCAGCCCTTAGGCCTTCACAGGCCTCCTCAGTGTTTGAATCACAAGCACTGGGTAGATCCATGGATCGAGTAGAGAAACTCCCCTCGCTGGTAAGGGTTGGAAAGCACTTGCAGAGTCATACTCTCCGGGATATCCCGTCTCTGAGATCCAGGCCGAGTGGTTCACTGCCAGCTTCGCAGTCCCTCGGGTTGGATGCCTTACTTAAGGCAAGTGTCCAGAGACTCTGTCTTCGGACAGACAGGAAGTGGCCAGACTAAGTGTCTATGCTCTGACGCCAGGTCAGGCCGTCCTGGTGGCACTTCGGGGTGAGTACGTTCCCCTGAATAGTGACTGGCTGGGGTTCCTTCGGGTTCCCTAGCCACATTCCCTAGAAGGGACCCTTTCATTTAACCATGTTTATGGAGGTTTTCCTGCTAGGCTTATAGCTTGGGCTATGACCGTAGGGAATGCTGTCACTGACAGCCCAGTGTGACCTGAGGGTGAGTGGTTCTAGCATTTCATTTGAATTTGCTGGTTCGGACAGTTGTCACTGCCTGAGGGCATGCACTCCCCGCAGCATGGCGGAGTGGGTATTTCGTTCCCCATAACGTCGATGACGTATTGTTGAGTTCCCTTCGAAAGGGAACGTCTCAGGTTACGAATATAACCTCTGTTCCCTGAGAACAGGGAACGAGACAATACGTCTCCCTGCCATGCCTCGGGGCTTGCCTGCCGTACAGTCCCTTCAGACGATAAGGTGATTTGTCATGTTTGCAAGGCGCCCTTATATACTTCCAGGTCGCACGTTAATCATTCACGCTAATGATTCACGGGCTGTCGCCGGTCAATGTGATTGACGTGATTTGATAGTGATTTCAGACACCTGTCACGCCTGAGGCGTTCCCCATAACGTCGATGACGTATTGTTGAGTTCCCTGTTCTCAGGGAACAGAGGTTACATTCGTAACCTGAGACGTTTTGTCAGTGACACTTTTTATATATTTATTGATACAAGTTATGACTAAATTAAAAGACAAAGTCGTTAGTGAAGATTATGCAACAGTATTTAGAATATAATATAATATAACATGCAATGCAAACTAGTTTGGTTACAGCTCAACTGTATAATTCTCATTCTATCATTCCCCCTGCCTCCATTACATATCTGTGTCACACAAGTGTTTGATCACCACATTTGGGTGATCATTGCAAAACGTGTTTATAAAATATATTTATTCTGTTTATACTGTGTAAAGTACCCATCAAAAGTTTGTACACACCAATAGGAAAGTGTCCAAACTTTTGACTGGTATACTGTACTATAATACACATAAATAATATTGCTACTGTATTATAATATACACATAAATAATATCGGCCGATATATCGGTATCAGGCTTTTTTTACTCCCTAATATCGGTATCGGCATCGGCCCCCAAAAATCCATATCGGTCGGGCTCTAGTTGTAATGTTACGTTTATGTTGTGTATCTAGGATTGCTGATTAATCTCATTTAGGATGTGTCATATAGAACAGGCTTCAATTTACTGGTGTTCATTCGCTCTTCAGCTTCACCTCATGCTGCTACTCCTTTTAGATGTTTCTTTTTCTAAAACATTGATTCATTATTGATAATATAGCAGTGTTATTTTATGTAGCTAGTCATATTTTAATATTTTGATAGAAATGTTCATTTCATAATTTTATCAACATTCATTTTAGTAACAGTTTTTTAATTAAAATATTTTCATGATCACCATGATGGACAAACCCCACCCCCGAGTACTCGTTTTTGAGACCTATCAGTAATCGAAATGAAAAATTGACAAAAATGCCCATCCCTAGACTTTTTTCGTATATAATAAATAACTTGCGCCTCAGAGCACAAACGGAACGCCATAAACACGGTCATGTTATCTTGCTTTCGGAGTCATTTTGATGACAGTCTTTGACTAAGGCATGTCAGAATGACCAAAACAACATTTCAGATGCTGTGCAATGAGATCAGTCCACTGGTTAGTCACGTTATGTCAACTCATCGGTCACATGAATTTTTTGATGCGGATCAAGGAATTTATTTGGTAAATGTGTTTCCATCATAGTTTCTGCACGTTTTCTTATCGGATAAAAATGTAAAAAATGTATTAATTGAGTGCATACTTTTTTTTGAGCATTTTTTTTTCACACATATTTTTTATCTTGCCATTTCCATCCACAATTTTTTTTGCGATATCCCGAAATGCGCATACAAATACAGTAGGTGGATGGAAACATTGCTAATGATTTTATTCAGGTCATATTTCAAGCTAATGCAGTTGTACAGATAAAATACACACATGGTCAACACAAAATTAATGATTTTGTCAAACCCTTGGTGCTTCTTTGATGAGCTCATTGCAGTAGTCCAAAAAGCAGAAGAACCTGTGGACGTTCTCACTGCCAGGAAACGACGGGCTCTCCACTGTACTGTCCTGTGTGAACTGAGTCCTGCAAAACCAACAACAGATCCTCAGATCCTCAATAAATGTTTAGAATAAGAAGATAAGACACATGGCTACAAATGAAATATAAACAATTTAGCACTTCATAACAGACACACACCTCCACTGTACACTGGAGTAGCTGTGGATGTCTGCAGGGTCGAGCGATGAGGGTATGAGGCAGTAAAGTTCAGTCAGTCTCTGAGCGAGGAGGTGACACAGTGGAGTTCTCTCAGCCAGAAGATGTCCAGTGTCTTCCTGTGGTAAACTGACCAGCAGCAGCAAACTCTCCATGGATCTGAGCACAACATGACTTTTCTAAGAGAGAGGGAAAGGTAAACACTAAATTGGCCAGTTATCTATTTATTAAACATTTAAAAGAAAGACAAATCCTCTCCAAATACAGATTAAGTGACCATGATCTAGAGATAGAGAGAGGAAGACATAGACAAACATGGACAGAGAGAGAGCAGAGGATCTGTAGACACTGTGATCTACAGCACATAGAGGACGAGGAACACTTTCTGCTCTTCTGTTCCAAATATACTAATATAAGAGAAACTTTTCTGCCCAGATTTGAAACCTTGATTCCATCATTCTTTGAACTGAGTGACACTGAAAAAATGTCCTTCTTACTCTGAGAAAATGATAGTACAGCTGCACTAGCGGCTAAAAATGTGTTAGCTATTCACAACGCCAGAGACAGCTAATTCTCTTGAGACCCACTGTATTTATTCATTTATTAGGATAGATTGTGTTTATTTATCTATTTATTTCTATGCCACATATGACATGATCTATACATATATGTTTTGTTTGTTTGTTTGTTTTATTATTTATATAATATGTTGATGCTTTGGCATGCTAATAAAGCTAATTTGAAATGAAAAAAAAATGAAAGGGAGTCTCATTGAAAACAATGATTCTGAATGTAAAGTTGACTGAGCTTTATGGCCCGTTCACACCAAGTCTGATCCAATAAATGGCACAAAAGTTTACCAATTAGATTTTACACAAAAAAGTTAAATTCATTGGCTTTAATGCTCAACACATCAATGAACCATAAACTGTATTTTTACAAATATGTTGGAAACAATTGTACTGGTTATTGTCTATTGTGGGTCTATATTATTATTTTTGAGGGTCTACTGAGTGTACAAATTTTTCATCATATGTTGAATGGTTAATTTTATCTCAAAAATTGGTGACTCTACTAAATATGCAGTTCAAATGTTAAAAATGGTGCTTTAAACTGTAAAAAAAAAAAGAAGAAAAAAAGAAGCAATTTAGCACGTAATTTATGTTTAGCAAGTTTTTTGTTTTGTTTTTGAACAAACCAAGGGACCACAATGCAATGCTGGGGGTCCACATAATATTTAACACAATGTATTCATTACCAAATTAATATTACAATTGTGAAATTATTTCATCCTATTTTTAAACTAAAAGCTAAGACCTAGTTTTTAGTCCTAGCTTTTAGTTTTTAACAGTAGAGTAGTTTTATGGAAAACTTTCATTATTAAGTGTTAAAAACACTTCTCCTAGAAATGTAAATATTTATTTCTTTTTCAGTAAATGTATTCAGCTACACCATAAGGATGTAATTGTAATGCATTGTGCCTTTTTTAAATTAACTTTAAAACTTGGTGTGAATCAGCCTTTGGGGTACCTCTCCCCAGTCATGCATTCGGTTTAGTTACACATCCAATCCGTCTTGTGTTTTCATGATGAATCACCTCAGTTTTCCCCAGGTGAATGAGTACAGGGATAATGCCTGTGGCTTCCTGAGGTGAGCTGGAGGAGGCAGAACTGGTAGGAGACGGTGGGGAGGGAGCGGTCTCAGGACTGGAGCCCTTCTCCACAGCCTCATCAGAAGGAGAACTGGACTTCTTCTGAGAGTCTTTGGTAATCTTTGTGATAGAAATGTGGGTGTTTGTTATCACTTTTAAAGCAACACTATGGAACTTTTCAACCTTCATAATATATTTCCAAGACCCTTGTGATGGTACATCGACTTACAATAGGTTAAATGACACGTCTGCCATAGCCTGACGTGGTCTGTATCGCTTTTACTCGCACTATGTAACTTCGGGTTTCGGGTAGTAACCCGAGCACAAAAAGAACTACAAAACTCGACTGCTTTACGGCATACGTCACTTCCCCCACCACTTCCTCAAATTGTCTATGGCCATTGCAGACATCCCAAGTCTATAGCGTCTCCCTGATGCCCGCAAATTAGTTCAAATCTGCCGGAATCTAGAGCGCGCATGCGAGACAGAACATACTGCGCGCATAACATACGAGCACAGAGAGGGAGCGAGCACAGAGAGGGAGAGAGCGAGAGACCTTGCGAGTGTGCCTCACGAAAGCTAGTCAACCCGCCACAACCCCCCCCAACGTCAACAATCCAGTCACCAATATATACCTCCCTGAAATGACTTCTTGCAGGTTGGGATGTATGCCATTGTTGATTCCAAAGCCGGTGCTGGATAAACAGCGAGCGTGCGCGTGCGACAGTAGGCTGCGGTAAGCTAAATTATTTACGACAGCGGTAATGGACAATTCCGCTTCCAACCTGTAGGGCGACCGCTGAGGAAAAGTTCCTTGGTGTTGCTTTAAGATTCACAATCTAAATCAGATTCAAACTGAACCACAGTCAACACACTAGTGTCAGAAGACATAATGAAGAAAGTACCTCAAGGATATAGTTGAGGACATAAGGGTCTTTTTTGACTCGAGTGCAAACAGCAAGGAGAAACTGAGACTCCTCTTTTTCCGTCTGTGAATCAGGGAGTCCACACAGATGGATCAGTTTCTATAACAGAGAGTGACAAGAGGGAATAAATTAGACATTATTTTCCACATCAGAGAGTGTAATGCAACCTAATTTCCATTGAAATATTGGATGCTTCATCTCATAATAATTTCCTAAATGTGGTGAATGTATTGCTCTCCAAATGTTAAAAATCAACACACTGGCTTTAATGGAAAAAAATCATGGTGCTTAAATGTGTACAAAATTAAAACGTAAAAAAAAAAAAAAAAATCTAATTATTTTTCATTTCTTGATTGTTTTAATGTCCACTTAATGATATAAAAGCTAAAGCAATCTTCCACCTAAAAGATTCTGCCATTATTTACTTCCGCTACTGTTCAAAAGTTTGGAGTCAGTCATTTATAATGTTACGACAGATTTCTACTTCAAATAAATGCTGTTCTTTTGACAGCAGAAATATCATTCAGCAGTTTTTTTCAATATTGATAATAAGAAATATTTCTTGATCATCCAATCAGCATATTAGAATGATCTTTTTCAATAATAATATTATTTATGATATGAATAATAATAGTAATAATACTTTTTTCACAATAGTTTTTTTTCTTATGGTAAGCATTTCAAAACTTCTTTTGAAAACATTTAAAAACAGTTTGTATTTTTTTTTTTTTTATCTCGTTGTCCCAAACCCACATTTATGTTTAATGTTTTTTATAGGACAATGTTTTATAAAACTTGTCGCAGTTCTTTTCCATACAATAACAGTTCCTACTGACCTACTTACCTGTACGGGCCGATAGACATTGATTAAATGCAGCACAGGTTTCGTGATCTGGCTCAGGACTTTAGAGAAAAACAGCATCACTTGTTGACTCATGCCAGGAGGATACTGTACAAATGAAGCAATATTTCAGTTTTTTGCAGCTTTAAATATTTTTAATCTGTGTCTTGAGTCTGTGTCCTCATACCTGTGCTTTTCCCAGCGTGCAAAGTGTCTCTAGTATTTTGTGCTGGAGCAGATACTCCATGCAGGGACCCGTTTCCTCTCCTTGCTGTTTCTCCTCATACACCAGGATGTCCAGCATCTGTCTGAGCCTCCAAGGGATGTCTGTGTGCTTCACCGGACGAGACTCATCTATGTACAAGAGACAAACATGCAATTGAAACTTTCGTTTAACTATTTTACCTTTCCTCTTAATGTATTTTTCTTTTCTCTTTTTCTCCAATGATCTAAGATTGAAGCATGGCATAATTTTTAGTTTAAAACACTGTTTGTTATAAACACTCAAATACATGAGTAAGCTACTGCTTAATTTGATTTACACTTATAGTTTTACCTGAAGTTTCAATGTAATAGTTGGTTATTGCTTTCCAGTGATCCACAAAAGAGTCCTGCAGGTTTATCGAAGGCTCCCTCTATAAGAATCAGAACAGGATCAACAGTATTATTACTGCAATTACACTTTCATTACTGTCATTAAAGGGTTAGTTCACCCAAAAATGAAAATTATGTCATTAATGACTCACCCTCATGTCGTTCCAAGCCCGTAAGACCTCTGTTCATCTTCGGAACACAGTTTAAGATATTTTAGATTTAGTCCGAGAGTTTTCTGTCCCTCCATTGAAAATGTATACACGGTATACTGTCCTTGTCCAGTAAGGAAATAAAGACATCATCAAAGTAGTCCATGTGACATCAGTGGGTTAGTTAGAATGTTTTGAAGCATCGAAAATAAATTTTGGTCCAAAAATAACAAAAACTACTACTTTATTCAGCATTGTATTGTCTTCCGGTTCTGTTGTCAAGCTGCGTTCACGAGTCCGCAGTGACGCTGATGACGTAAGACGCTGCTGACGTGTTATCTGGTGTGTCTGTGTATTCGGGTTCAAATAAATATGGCTGGGCAAAAAAATGCAAGTCTTCCTCTGTGTCGAAATCCTTAGACATGTTTGCGAAGATTGTTTTGTTTACAGCGGATATACACCAGATAACACGTCAGCAGCGTCTTACGTCAGCAGCGTCACTGCGGACTCGTGAACGCGGATTGACAACAGAACCGGAAGAGAATACAATGCTGAATAAAGTCGTAGTTTTTGTTATTTTTGGACCAAAATGTTTTTTCGATGCTTCAAAAAATTCTAACTAACCCACTGATGTCACATGGACTACTTTGATGATGTCTTTATTTCCTTTCTGGACAAGGACAGTATACCGTACATACATTTTCAATGGAGGGACAGAAAGCTCTCGGACTAAATCTAAAATATCTTAAACTGTGTTCCGAAGATGAACGGAGGTCTTACAGGCTTGGAACGACATGAGGGTGAGTCATTAATGACATAATTTTCATTTTTGGGTGAACTAACCCTTTAATTGTATATGATCATTTAACACTGATTTCCTGTAAATGCATAATCCTTAACATAAAAACGTCTTAAATAGTAATAAGCAGAGGACAAGGACAAATTCATAATTTTATTTTACATACAACTACCATTCAAATGTTTGACAATTATTATTTATTTTTTTCATATTTCCAAAAGAAAAATCTATTTTAATACATTTTAAAATGTAATTTATTTCTGTGATGGCAAAGTTGAATTTCCAGCACTCCAGTCTTCAAAATCATTCCATTTGCTGCTCAAGAAACATTTTATATTATTATCAATGTTTCAATATTTTATGCATTATTATCAATTGATGATCAATATTTTGTGGAAACTGTGATAGTTTTTGTTTTAAGATTCTTTGATAAATAGAAAGTTCAAAAGAACAGTATTTATTTGAAATATAAATATTTTGTAACATTATAAATGTATTTACTGTCACTTTTGAACAATTTCAAAATCCCCCAAATTTGTTAAAGTTATGCCACTTGGTTTGATATTTTATTATAATGCCGATACCAATGCATTTTAAATGTGGCTTACGTCTTCAAATATGATGTACTTATGTATATGCAATGCATGCATGCTGTCAACCTTTTTTTTTAAGGTTCTGAGGACGTTTTTCTCCTGTCAGAAACTTGTCCAGACCCGCGGGTGCATATCTGCACCTTCCACGTGAACACATTTTAGACAAACCCAAAAGTGTATGGCGATCAAAGAAAAACTCACATAAATATCTACTTATATCCATGGACTTAATAAATAATAAAATACAGCAAATCAACGCAATCTATTGATTAGTGTACACTGTACAGTACTCAACTTCTGTAGCACACAAGCTAAACTGAAGACAATGCATATCTTCATATAAAACACTGAAATGCGTGACAACACGTTGACAGTCTAACGTTACCAAATTTCGTTTATGTACAGAAACGTTTATAACACTTTTATAAAGTTTTACAGTATCGCGCAACATGTGTCTCGAGATTTGTTTTCTATACTAGCTCGGCTAAGCTAACAGGCTAGTTTGAAAATATTCAAAAGTCAATGTTTACTTACTGTTTCCAAAGCCTGCTGCAGAAAAGCCGTCACTTTATTAAACACGTCCATGGCTGGATCCCAGCAGATCTTATTAAATTCTACATAACGTTTTGGTCATTTTTATATCGTTATTTAGTGCTAGTGTAGTTTGTAAACATTGTTTATGTGGCTGCTTAGCTGAGTTTTACTATCTGCTTCCAGTGGCGAACACTGACCCCCACTGTCATGACTGTCACAGTGTGACTGAAACTTTCTCAAAAATCAGAAATTACTAAAGTCATTACTAAAAACATATCGATTTTAATTTTCAATTTATATTGTATTTATCTCCATATTAGATATAATTAAAAAGTCCACTGCAGAAACTTTTATAAACAACACTGATATTTGAAAAGCTTAATCCAGGGGTCAACAAACTCGGTCCTGGAGGGCCACTGTCCTGACTCCTGCCTTAATTCTAATTCCACAAGGGTTTTAAAGAAATTTCACGAATAAATAATAAGTTATTTAAAAATGTATTATTTAAAAAAACTTTACTTGTAGATAAAATAATATTACTGAAGAAAAAAAAGGAGATTTTTTTTTTGAAAGAAAAAGTCATTTAAAAGACTAAACTTTCATGACTATGTTTCTCAATACACTTATGTACACTTTTAAAATGTGGACTTTGTAATAATTCTTTAAAGTACATTTTAAATTAAGTTTTAATAATCTTTTTTCATGCATATAAGTACAATAATTTTGACATGTTTACTAACATACTAAAGCAGATGTTAAGTAGCCCACTTGATTATGAAATTAACTGTGATGTGTTATTCAATATTAAATTTAAAGTTGAAGTAATTAAAGAAAAATGTAAGAAATTAAAAGTATGATGTATAAGAAATTAGATTATATTTTAGTTTACATTAAAGGATTAGTTCACTTTTAAAAAAACTTTTGCTGATAATTTACTCACCCCCATGTCATCCAAGATGTCCATGTCTTTCTTTCTTCAGTCGAAAAGAAATTAAGGTTTTTGATGAAAACATTCCAGGATTTTTCTCCATATAATGCACTTTGCTGGGCACCAAACGGTTCAAGGTCCAAAAGACAGTTTCAGTGCAAACTGCAAACTGTTCAAAGGGCTTTAAACGATTCCAGACGATGAATAATGGTCTTATCAAGCAAAACGATCGGTCATTTCAAAAATAAATAACAAAGTTTAAGTTTAATAATGTCAAATGCTCGCCTTGCTCTGTTCTGTGATGCACGTTCGTGACTCTCCTGTTCGAACTCGTTCATCAAAATGAACAAATCTTTTTTCGAGTCATTTGGTTCATTTAACGAACGAAATTAACGAATTGACTCGGAAAAAGATTCGTTCATTTTGATGAACGAGTTCGAACAGGAGAGTCACACAGAACAGAGCAAGGCGAGCGTTTGAGCTTATAAAACTTAAACTTTGTGATTTCTTTTTTAAATGAGCGATCGTTTCGCTTGATAAGACCCTTATTCATCGTCTGGTGTCGTTTAAAGCCATTTGAACAGTTTGCAGTTTGCACTGAAACTGTCTTTTGGACCTTGAACCGTTTGGTGCCCAGCAAAGTGCATTATATGGAGAAAAATCCTGGAATGTTTTCATCAAAAACCTTAATTTCTTTTCGACTGAAGAAAGAAAGACATGGACATCTTGGATGACATGGGGGTGAGTAAATTATCAGCAAAAGTTTTTTTTTAAAGTGAACTAATCCTTTAAGGCTTGTCAGTACATACAGCAAACATTATTTCAAAAACAATAAAAGATATAAAGATGTGTCAAATAAAAGTTTAACTAGTTGCATTTAATATGTTAAGACTATCTCTAGAAAATAATTTCTTTTTTTTATTTCTTTTTTTATTAAATGGTCACCTGTTTTTAACTTGTATTTAGTTTGGATTACTTCTTTCACAGAAAAAAGGTCCTCACTGTTACATTAACCTTGAATGAAATCATCAGAACGCACAAGTGTCACTTTTTTTGCCACATTATGGCAACCATACATAATACAATGTCATACCATTTTACATCAAATTTACTTGACTGTATCTCGAGAAAACAAGCAGACAAAAAAGAAGGACAAGGACAAGTGAAGAAATTATGCTTTATCCAGCATTGCTTTATTTATTGTACAAATACTATGCTCATTAGTGGTGTTTTTGTTCTCCACAGTTATCATTTGTACAGCAACATTAGGCCATTCTATCATAAACAAGTTACCAAACTATACAGAAAAACCTTCCCTAAAGTGGGATCAATACCAGCAAAATCTCTTCAGCTGTAATGACAAATCAATGCTTCATAAAAACATGGATAAAAAAACGTGGTTATGGTACATTATTAAAAAAAGCTCAACACATAATACACTGCGTGTGCACTGATATAAACTGTACAAATGTCGATAAATTACCACAGATTTGTGAGTCTTGTAAAAAATAAAAAATAAAGAGGTAATTACTCTTCAATAATCAATAATCATTTAGCTATAATCATATTGTGTTTGATCTTCACACTGACGATTCCTGATTTTGACCACGACAATGCCTTCCTGAAAACTGCAAACACAGTTTAGGTTGAGTTCAAGTGCAAAGTGATTTACATAAGGATAAATATTGTGCTATGATGATAAACGTAAAAATCCACTTTATTTAAATGTGCCATTCTATACACATAGTTATTCTACCTGAAATGTTGGTGTCAAAGTTATCTTACATGTCTAAAGAAAAGTACATCAGCATCATCTCAACAAACATTTACTAGAAATGTAAAAAATATTTTGTAGTTGCTCCCTATTGATGTGAAGATGAAAGTTTGTATATGAACAGAATCTGGAGCTAAAGAGTTTGTTTGATTTTGGTTATTTTCCTAACAGTACCAAGGACCCCAAAAAATAACAAAGAACTTTAAAAATCCAAACCACTGCATGATCCACATGCTTGGAAAGAATATTATTTTCAGTGCAATAATATACTGACAATATGAGGGGAATGTGGGAGAGTCTTCTCTTCATGTCAACCTGAAGCTTTGGTTTCCCACTCCTACAAAAACAAACAAAAAGAGGTTAAGGGTCATAGCAGTGTTATTTTACTATTATGTATATACTATAATAGTTTTTGTAAATATTTTGAATTAGCTTTTATTTTTTATTTTCGGTAATATTAATTTTAGTAAATTTTTAGTAATTTTGTTGTGTTGTGCTTTTGTCATTGTTCTTAGGTTTTTTTTGTCCTGCCAAATGGATTAATCGCGATAAATCGCATCTAACAAAAGTTTGTAAATATATAATATATTTGTTTGTGTATGTGTGTACCGGTGTATATATATATATATATATATATATACTGTATATGTGTGTGTGTGTATACATACATACATACAGTACATACACACACACACGTATGTTAGATGCGATTAATCAATTTGAAAGACATTTTTTAATATTACTGTTTAGGTTTCATTTATTTTTATTTCAGTTTTAGTTGTTATTTATTAAACTTCAATTAACAAACATTTTTTTTAGATAACAATAATAACCTCCTTTTCTGAGGAGAATTATGTGTTGGTCTTGATCATGTAATTTATGACTCTTGCGTGGAACACAAAATATATTTAGCAGAATGTTTTTGTCCATATAATGAAGGTCAAAATTCTTTAAAGTGAGAGGCTGGTGTTAGTTGTCAGTTCATCTACTGAGTCATCGGGAAATCAAAACCAATCAACAAATCCATGTGGGAGGCTGTGCAGTGTGCTCATGCTGAATCTTACCTTCCTCCTCTGGAAGACCCTGCCATGCTCGATAAACAGGGCAGATGGAGCTTTCTTTAGGGTGCTTTTTGCTGACGCAGTTCTCCTCAAGAGTGGGGTCAGAAAGCCCCCCTTTGAGAGAAATAGAAAAACAGAGGAGAGTGTTCAAGACATTTCCTTTTATAGGGTAAAATGGTCAAATATCCTAAATGACTCAAACAAGAGTCATAGCTGCATCTAAAAACATTTAAAAGTCAGCAGACTCCTCCATTGAGGAACCACTCATCATTGTTTGATAAAGTAGGGTGTAATGGTTAAAACAGCTCTTATCTGTGCGTTATTCTCTGCTCCTCTGGGAGGAAGTGGCTCCCAATCCAACCCACTGTAATTACTGAACTCACAACAGCAGCGACAACTGACAAACAGAGCACCAAACAAGACTAGCCAGAAAAAAAAATGACATCAAAAAACACCTGAAAATGGCCCAAAATTAAACGTCCTCATCTTAGTCTCATGTTTTTGATCTTACAAATCAAAATTAACTTCTTGCAAAGTGTTGCAGTTACACAATCCAAAATACAGGTGGCAGTGTAGCACTTCAACTTCAGCAGTTCAGTCATTCTAGCCAGACCCAATGCCACTTTAAAAGGCTCCTATCAGACCTTACAAATAATACTATGGTATTATCATGTTTTCTGGGCATGTATTAAGATTACTGTGTTTTTCCTGACATTACCATGGTGCAAAAGGGTACTGTGGCAGCACCCGCGATAATGTCGTCAGATGATGTCGTCAGATGCAAATGCAAATACAAGGATTTAGTTAACTAAAACAAAAACCTTTTTTTGTTACTTGAATAAAATAAACGTTAATGGAAATAAAATAAATATTTAAAAAAGTTTCTCATTTCCATCTACTTTAACTTGATGTACAAAAATAACTAAAAGTAAAACCAAAATAAAAATGAATAAAATCTACATAGAAATGTTGAAAATGTCAAAAATGACAAAAAAAACAAAACAAAATTACATACATTTTAAGTAAAATTAAAATGGAACATTTAAAACTAAAAACCAATTAAAAAATAATAATAATAATAATAATAATAAAAACTATAATAGTATCTCAATGGTACAAAATAACACTGATATATATATATATATTTTTTTTATATATATATATATATATATATTTTTTATATTGAATTTACATGGTATTCCAAGAATAACAAGGTACTGTCATGGTATATGTAAAAAAACAACAACAACAAAAAAACATGGTATTACTGGTAATTACTGGTAAATTACACAGTAATACCGTACAGTTCTTGTAAGTATGGATTTCCTTAAAATGTCTTGGAGTACCAAATACCATGATGCATGAATATGGTAATCATCCAGTACCGTGATATAATATATCAAAGTTCCATGGTATTATAATCTGATATCATCACTGTATCATGGTATTGCTACAGTGCTTTTATTGTAAAGGACAGTTGTTACCTGTGCTCGTTCAGTGCAGAAAGCAAGGGACCGTCTGAAGGAATTCCGTTTAGCTGGCTTGGTCCCCACGCTCACGAGGTTGATCTCTGACCCTGCTCGTAACTGCACACGACTCTTTCCTGTCAGGTCCAGCTTCTGCACACCCCTTTCATTCTCAAACACTTTTGTACCTAAAACAAACACACAGGGGATTGGTAAGCTTTTGTAATGTTTTGAAAGTCTCTTATGCTCATCAACCCTGCAATTATTTGATTACAAAATACTGTGACACATTATTACAATTTAAAATAACTATTTTCTATTTTCATATATTTTAAAATTTAATTTATTTCTGTGATGATAAAGCGAAATTTGCAACATCCATTACTCCAGTCTTCAGTGTCACATGATCTTTCAGCCGATTTGCTGCTCAAGAAACATTTCTTACTATCATCAATGTTAAAAACAGAAATATTTTGTAACATTTTAAATGTCTTTACTGTCAATTTTGATCAATTTAATGCATTCTTGCTGAATAAAAGTGTTTATTATTTAAAAGAAAATATCTCACTGACCCCAAAATTTTAAATGGTAGTGTATGTAATGATGATGAATGTAATTTTTTGTATAATAAATTAGGAGGCCTGGACTGTAAAATGTATCCCTTAAAGTTTCTCTGTAGGTGATTCTCTGCAGAAACATTTTTTGTTATGCTGGTTGAAAGTCTCCTCATATCATAGCAATCAGTATGGTAAGCGGTCTAAATGTATTTTTTTATAATTATATGTCGTCTGTGTAAGGCGTAGGGCCATTGAATGTTCGTTCAAACGTTGCATTCAGTCCGAACGGTCCTATAGCATGTGTTCCCTGTCGGGCCATGTACAAAACTTACTGCATCTAATTCCGTTTTTAAAAATGTGTTTATGTTTGGTATTGTAGTATTGTTACTAACTGTATTATAAAGTTTTCTCACCGGTGAATAATACATAATGTATTGCAGTAACGTTGTCTCTGGTCTTCTGGGCTGTGCAGCGGTCATGCTTTCAGGAGGCATGGCTTTGGACGGCGATTTGCAGGGAGGGTGGGACTTACGCTTTTAGTGCTATCAGGCTAAAGTCAGCATTTTCCCAGATGTCCTACTGCACCTTTAAAACTAACCTTTGATCACCAAAATTACATATTTAAAAGTTTTTTCCACAAATTTTTTTTTGTCATACCTTAAAATAGCTTGAATGTAACTCTACACCCCTGCCTCATTTAGTATACGCGGTTCTATGAATATGCAAAGGAGCCCTGTTTCCAGTGACTCACACCAGCTTAGATATCCACTAGTTGACGATCACACGGTGATGTGATTGGTTACAAGGTAGTTTGTGACGTCAGAAACACCAGCGATTTCAAATCGCGTTGTTGAGACTGTCTTTGGTTCACTGCAGTTCCCTTTCGAGCCGGTCTCTCGACACTGTGTCACCGTTAGGTGGCGCTATGGGGTTATCCCTCCTTCTTCGAATCTACTGAAGCTAGCGGCGGCGCTTCTGCCTGGCCGATGCCCTTCAGGAGCAGCACTGCGCGAGTCCGTCTGAACAAAAGAAATGTCAAGAATCCTTCAAAAGGACAATAGTGCGTTGCTTGCCCTTCCTCAGAGCCAGCCAGAATCATGATTTCCCCGTTGCCCACGACGCGCACAGTTCACAGTTGCTCACAGTTGTTGTTGCTACGGCTGCTGACGCTGTGTTTATGTGCATAGTCTGCATACTGATATGTGATTACTGCTGTTATGTTGCCCTGTATTATTCAGTGCAACTTGCTATTCTGATCTGACTGTGTCTGTTCACAGTTGTTGCTGCAACGGCTGTTGATGCTGTGCTTATGTACATACGGATATGTGATTACTGCTGTTATGCTGCCCTGTATTCAGTGCAGCCTGATATTCTAGCTCAGTGTTTCTCAACCAGTGGGTCGTTGTTCGTTCTATAGAGGGTCGCGAGACTTTCTCTGTGTTAACCGGCACAGCCAATAAGTGGGCTTCACAAAAGGCTCATTGCAACAGGCTACGTTTACATGCAACCAAACCCAAATAATCCGTTAGTAAACGCATTGACGGTTCAATCGGACTAAAAAGCCTTCATGTAAACACCTTAATCGATCCGATTGAGCTCGATCCGAATAAAATTTCAATTCGATTGAAAGAGGTGGTTTATTCATTTTCTAATCCAACTGGGAGGACATAAACACTTGATCGGATTGAAAACCGAAACTAAAGGACTGCGCATAGCATAATGATGTATGACGCGCTGAACGAGCTGTTCTTCCTTTTGAGTAAAGTGTCGTATAAATGAGCGTACCATCATTCTAAAATTCTCCTTTCACTCAGCGTCTGTGAAGTGGAGCAGGACAACGTCCCACCAGTCCTTGTTTCAGACTCTCATTCACAGACGACTGGTTTTGGGTGCTGGGCATTTTTACTGCGTGATAAATAAGCAGCACGGCACAACGGTTCATGCTCATTGTCTCCAAATTATGACCAGCAATGGATAAATATTAAGTCTGCTGTTTAAAACAAATAAAGAACCAATGTAAGAGAATAGTTAGTATGCGCAAACAGCGGGAAACTCAGGTATATTCGTGCAGTGTGCGCATGTCAAAAAAATATAATTCGATCTGAATCTTGTGACAAACGCGCACATTAACCCGATCACGTTTAGCGTTCATGTAAACACTATTCAGATTCATCAATCGGAATGAATTCAGTCCGATTGAAACAAAAGTTGTGCATGTAAACGTAGCCGATCCTCCAACGAATCGTAGGCTATTTTCATTCATTGGATTCAAACCAACTCGCAGATTGTGCAACGAAGTTTCTCTTCCCATTTAGCACTAGCCTACTATCTTTGTGAGTCGGGATTTTCAACAGTGACTGCAACGAAAACAAAAAGCAGGAATAGGCTGACAACAGTTATTTGTGTGCGACACTACGAGTCACACTTTTCCAAATTCCACCGCGTCTGGATATGATCTCAAGGCTGTCACATTAACGTGAGTAAAAAAATCAGTTTGCCTCATCTGCCTAATTATTGAAAATGTTTGTGTGTTTTCATGATTATCATTAATTATAATAAGCATATAGGCCTACGGTGCCTAGATCTGAAGAGGAATTTCAGTTATTGATTTATTTAGTGGGTCATATGACTGGCATACAAAAGAAAAGTGGGTCGCAGTAGGCAAAAGGTTGAGAAACCCTGTTCTAGCTGATATGCAAATTCGTGTGTACTTGAGCTGAGCAACTCATTGGTCTGGCCCTGCCTATCAGCTGAGAGCACTCCTACAGGAACGACGCTGTTGGCTGTTGTTCTACTCTGTGATTGGTGTAGCCCTGGCCCGGTATCTTCGGTCTGATCTTCACCTCTCGCACGGCGGGATTGATTTTGTTCCCGCAGCGTCAAGCTGACGCAATACTGAAGTGACTATGCTATGCTATACCGCTACTTACGCTGGTGCTACGCTATTCTCGCCTTCTATGTTGTCGCCTTCACTGTACACCCTGGCACTGACGCCGGCCATAGCCCTCATGATGCACTGACTATACTGCTGTTCCCAACGCTATGTATCTCTGCGCTCGCTCTACGTGACTGTTATCTAGCCATGCCTCAGCCCCTTGCATAGAGCCTGAGCCAGCTACGAATCCAGAGAACGATCGTGGCCGTAAGGCCGCCTTTTGTATTCAGAACCTAGTTGCCTTTGAGCAATTACTGTTCTGTTGTGCGGCGTGACAGCTGTAAGACCCTCTTTTACACCGCATGTTCTGGCTGTGCAGAGGAAGACGGCTGAGTAAGCACTGGAGTGTGTGAAAGGCTTCGTGGCCATGCCCCTCTCCGGCGTGTGTTTCAACTAGGTATAGACCGATGTGCAGTACCACTGCTTGCACTATTAGCTACTGAATATGTAGCTGATGCATTCACAACACAGTCTTCTGTTTTCCATTGTTGGTGCTACGGCTGTAGCTATCGTAAGAGCTGGTTTGAACGCCCGAATGAACGCCCATCAAATTAACGAACAATGTGTACATTCATGAATGTTGAGTGCGGTTATCTCCCCTCTACATGAGTGGAGCGCGCATTCTGGGTGATCGACTGATCATAGTTCATTCAGAGAGTGTATTAATCCATCTCATCTTCTGCTTCCCAGATAAGTAGAACTGGGCCTTGTTGGCAGAGTATTTTGCTATGCTCTCACTGACATGATGAAGATAGCGAGACTACCAGCCCTCTAATGTCTCTTCTCACGTCCCTGCTTGCTGCGGGCGTCAGGAACAGTTAAAGCCTGTGTGTCAGGTTCATTCCGCTGTGCAGTGCACTAAGTCGGAGATGTTTATTGAACATGCTTTCAAGTGGACACATCGGGACAGACCCTCACACAGAGTTGGCCAAGGGACTGGATTATATCAATGTGCCTGAAATATATCTGTTTTTGGTCAGACAGCCCCTATCAGTGGCCTTGTCTTTTGCAAGAGTACTTGGACGGCGACTGTACAGTACTTGGACGGCCCCTTCTACATGGCCGATTCGTGCTGGGCACTCTGGTCAGTTCTGTGATTAAATGTCTCCTCACTCATATCGTGATGTTGCCTTGCATGAGGATTAAATCTACAACGCGAACTGACTTTGTGGGTGTTGTCAAAAAGGTCATGTGACTATTATGACAGTTGTTTACGCCCCTGCTAGTGGTGTTTAACTATGTTGTTTAGCCGTTCGCAGTCTGTTGCTACAGGCGCACACACTGCTGCCTTCAGCGCAAATGGTCACCCTCGTGGGCTGTATATGTGCGCATTCATGCTGTAAAAGCACAGACAAAGAATCTGTCATCATTATGGTTTCCTTTCAGTCGTTCACTTTCAACGTAGTTGATGTCGACTGAATGGGATGACGCTTAGGGAGCCTGTCATCTTCGAGTACTGTTAAAATGAGCCAATGCACATTGGTGTGCGAGATTTGCCTCTGGATGCACGCACCAGTTGTCTTTCGCTTCGGAGCCTATCGGTGTCGATGTCTCTGAAGAGTGTTGAAGTTTTCAACGAGCGAGTGTGTCGGTGTTCTTCTGGAAGACTCTCCCAGTGCTGGTGGTTCTTTAGCGAGATTGCAGCGGTGATCGCGAGCTTCTGAGCTCTCAACTGCTGTTTTAACAGCATCATTTCTGTGTGTTTGTTGGTGGTTGGTTAGAGGGCAAAGAAGTGAGTGCTTTACTGTTTCAGTTCACTGTTCAGTGTTGGCACAGTCATTCCCCTGTGTGCTCCGGCACTGGTGATGTGTCCCATTTCCTGAAAGAGCAACACGGGTGCGTTTGCATCTTTTTTAAGATGTCATTCCATCCGTGCGTTTCTGGATGCGGTCGTTCCCTGTCACAATGGTTGCAACACGTGTTTGAAAAAAAAAATATATATATACAGAACGCTGAAGCAGCTTTTGCGGATAGTTCATGTTCTCATTGTGAGAACATGACTATCGCGGTGTTGAGATCGAGACTCTCCTTCATGCGTGAAGGTGGAGTCCCCATTACCACGGCGCCGTGTGGGGATGGGTGATCAGAGGATCATAGTGAGGCTTCCCCGCCCAGTAACCAATCCCTGTGGGCCCCTCACTCCTCTATCACACCGCAGCCGGTGGAGCCCGCCGTTGGTCCCTCTGTAATGGACCGAGCAGCCATTTCATTTGGGGCCCTTCCAGAGGACAGGATGCCAATTGCAGCATCGGAGGTGAGCTGACCTCTGGAAATGATGACTTGGCTGCGTTATCTCCCTCTGGGAGTGTAACGTTGCCTGAGCCAGATCCAGAAATGTCAGCTATGCTGAAAAGTGCCGCTGACACTGCTGGGCTCGAGTGGAATCCTCCACCGTGTCCCAAACAGTCTCGGTTGGATGATTGGTAATGATCCAGGTGGCAAGCGTAAGGCCAAGCATCTCTGACGCAGGCCACCCAGGGATGGGGGAACAAGCTCTTCAGATGGTTACTGTTCCGCCCCTGGCTCTCCAGCGGTACCCGACTCAAAAGAAAGAGCAAATTCTGTTCCTGGGTCCCAAGAGGGCCAGACTGGAGGTGTGTGACCCTGTAAAGCCTTGCACCCAGCCCCCTCTTGTATCACCAGCCGGAAGCTGGGCGTGGTTCGAGGACCAGGTCACGCCTTCTCACGCACCCCCTGCCGTCACGTGGAGACAGGTAAGTGTTGTGCACCACACTCAGACCCCGCTTTGGGCCACCTTTGGGCCTTCCGAGCCGGGTCCCTGTCCTCCACCTCGCTGCCCCATTCCGGGTACGTCTGTGGTACCTCTGGTTCCCTGGCCAAAGAGAGAGTATAGCTCCTGCCTAGGCGTTGAAACAGAGTGCCTCGCTGACAGATGCTTTAGAGCTGCGGGCTGGGCGACACCTATCACGTTCGCTAGAAAAATAGCCTACGTGTCGAACCTCTGCTTCCCGTGGGCTCCCTTCTTATGAAGCCAGTTTCACTGTAAGCCCGGTTCGATGTGTCGGCTTGCTGCGCCATTACCCTTATATGGACTGGATACGTGCGCAATTCTTGCTCCAGTAGAGTTCCTCTTTAGCCGAACCCTGTCGAGTTCCTCCATACCTTTCGGCTACAGACGTGGCGGAGCGTCCGAAGCCAGGCCTTTCACTCGTATGCACTGGTGGAACCTGTGTTAGGCTGGGTCCATATGTTGTGATTCCTACAGCGATGTGTATTCTTCCACGGAACGCTTTCCCAGTGGTCTTGTGGAACAGCAGTGACTTCCCTGGCCTAAGCCCTGTCCCATTTCCACCTCAAATAATGCGGGGGGATCAGAAGGCTTTTGTGTAGACGTAATCCCTTCGCCACTATTGCTGGACCACCACTGACTCCAGGCTCCGCTCGGTTCCTCAGCGAAAAACAACTGGTGTGTGCATCCACTTCCGTATTTATACCCGCGCCGCGTGGCTTAGTGTGAGATGTAAATGAGCATTGGCTCGTTTTAACAGTAGTCGAAAATGACAGGCTCCCTAACCATGATCCCATTCATTCACCTTGCATATTGCTATGGCCTATATGGTGTTATAACCTGGATGTTCCTTGCAATGCATGTATTGTCAGTAATGGCACCAGTACTTCTGCTGCCTTCGGGTTTCATCTGCATGGTGTTACCATGCTTGTATTATGTTCATGACAGCACCAGCATCGCCGCTGCAGCGGGCATCAGTACTAGGGGTTGGCACAACCTCAGCCATTATCCGCTCTGCGATGTGTTTGCAGTGGCCCATGCTTGAGCAACTTGCTCTTATAGCAGCTATGCTGCTGAGCTTATAGGTCTCCGTTGTATGGAGTTCTTTTAGCTTTCAATAGCTTGGCATGCTGCCGATCTGGACCTTCGCTATCAACACGGCGGTATTTTATAGTGCAACCTAATGGTTAGGTAGTCGAGTCAAGAGACCGACTCGAAAGGGAACGTCTCCGGTTACCTAGCATAACCTCGGTTCCCTGAGAGGAGGGAACGAGACACTGTGTACGCTGCCATGTTACATATCTCAGAGTCTTTGTCGGCCACGCTCTGCTTCAGTCCAAGATTCTGAGGCAATGGCACTCAGCGCCACCCTATAGTGCAGGGGAGCCCGCCTCTATTTTGCGCGCTTGAACGCCATTGGCGGGTGAATTCTCGCCTATGAGATGAGGGCCCTGTCCCAATATCCGCACTTGCGCCCTTGTGCCCCTCAATGCGCGTTCTCGCTAAGGAGTGCAAGACCGTAGGGTGTCCCGATCCTCTAATAGTGTTCCCCAGGGGTGATCATAAGGGCACTTACTGCACCCCTTTCGCAAGTGCGCATCAGACCTCACTTTGCTAGGGGATATTACCCAGAATCCTTGTAGTGTTGTGACGTTTCGAACAGCTAACCAATGGGGGTGCTGTTCAGGAGCGGAGACTCCGAAGATAAAGGAAGACGGTGTGTTGAAGTGTTTTTCAAGGCCGCGAATTTTTAAAAATATTAGAGTTATTGTGTCACGAAATGTAGTTTTAAAAGTTTTTCAGGCGAGAATATAGTTGTTTAAAGCTCAAATCTGTGGTTTATTTATAAAGATAGCGCCTATTTAAAAATTTTATCTGACGTTTTCGGAGTTCCAGGTGATCACCGGGCGCTCAGCGCTCATGTACCCCGCCTGGAACAGCCTTACCTCGGCTAGTCATTCTGACGTTTCCCGCGGGCTCTGTGTCTAGTGGTTAAACATGAGCTATAAATCGGCTTGTGTATATCTAACGGGCGATCTTTGGTCTCATTAATCTATGATTTGTTCCCTGGCAAATCGTTTTGGCTGAGGGCAAAGTGAAGTTTCATAACTTTATATATTTTAGGCTATTTAACTGAAACGTTGTAACGTTAGCCTGTTGACTTATGTTTGACTGAATCTTTTAACTTGCTTTATTTCTTGACTTATATAGCTTCTTATACTTTTTAGGCTACTTATACTTTAATAATGGCTATTATTGATCAATAAAACTGAAATTTAACAAAAAGAGACAGGGTTGTGTCATTTTAGTTCTTATAGCCTATGTAAGACTATTTTAATATATAGCCTATATATAATATATCACCAACACGTCATGTATTTTTTCATGTATGGGATGGGAAGAATGTCATATATCAATTTCCATAATAACATAATTAAAATTGCATTTCGAATCGCTGTGAATACGGTAAGGCAGTATAAGCTCAGGTAAACCTCAATCACAATTTATCTTATCACAATTTATCTTAGCCAAAAACTGTTTTAATATTAATAACATTAACAGAATGGTTGGTAGCTAAGAGTAAAAAAATATATTATTTTTTTCATTCAAAGGATTGTGTCATGTTACAGCTATTATAAGCAGCACACACATTAGCCAAATGAACGGTGTTTGCTCTCCTGATCACAACAGAAGTGACGTAGATTGTGACGTGTGCAAAACTGTCCCAATTTTGCTCTTCGAAGCTTCGGGCCCTTGCGCACTTACTCCGCTAAGTGCACTTTCAACAAGTGTCCACTTCGAGGAAGACCTAAGGGCATAGTGTGGGTATTGGGACAGGGCCTTCATAAGGCTTCAGTAGATTCAAAGAAGGTGGGATAACCCCATTGCGCCACCTAACGGTGATGCAGTGTCTCGTTCCCTCCTCTCAGGGAACCGAAGTTACCTTAGGTAACCGGAGACGATTTAAGGAGAAAATACTCAGCAATGGTGTTGACTTATGAATTTGCATATGGTTTTTCATAAAGCTTTAAATAAAACAAGCACTATTTACTTAAAATGAGGATGTGTGGGGTTTCGAAAAAACTAACCAATAATATGAATTACATGAACAATTTCAATGAAGGGCTGTGTGAGATGTGAGATGTGATGTGTAAAAAAAATTAAGATCAATTTAATTGTGAGCAGAATATTTATATTGTGTGTACTGTGTAATTTCCAATTAAGCTGTTATTTTGTGCGATTCCACCACAGAATTTAAAACACTATACACCATTTGAGATGTGGTGGAAATTAGACTTCATAACCTTCATAAAAAAATTTATTTTATTGAATTTTCTTCTGAAACATGTCAACTGCTGAGCAGTGTTAGTAGGCAAACCATTTGAGTATGAAAAGCATTTTAAGAGTTTTTCTAAAAAAAAAAAATTTCTTATTTTCTAAAAGGTACTGTATGATTATTCATCGTCTTGTAGATGTTCATTCACTTTTCTACTTTTTACCTAGTCTTATACTCCCTGAGTACAGAATGTTATGGAAAGTTGGGTTCAAAAAGAAAACATGATATTCTCATGGTTTTGACTGAAGAATCTTAAAGGATGAGTGTGTGCACACGCATGCCACAATGCTACAACCCTGCACTGTGACCAAAACCACAAGGGAGAAAAAACGCCAGCCGCCACTGATCCCTACCAAAATGGGAGCACAAGAGTGTTGCCTTCCTCTGCTGAAACAGTCCAGAAACACAGTCTAAACCTCACCTCACATGCCCTATAGTACACACTATAAAACACACAGTGCTCACACACTGACGTATTCTAAACACAGCTCCAACACTACCATTCAAAACTTTAAGTGTAAGTAAAAGTTTTTTTTTTTTTAATGAATACTTTCTTGTGACAAGGATGTATTCAATTGATTTATAATATTACAAAAGATTTCTATTTCTACTCATCAAAGAATCCTGAAAAAAGTATCATGGTTGAGAAAAACAGCACTGTAAATCGGTCCATAATCAGGATCTAATAAAATTCAAAGAAGTCTGATCAAAGCCAATAGAAACACCACTTTGCACAATTTGCACAATAAAATATCCGAGCATCTAAACATTCCTTAAGAATGTAATGTTAAAGTGATTTATACAGTCACACTGGCCAGTCACACTGGCCTTATTAAGCAAATAAAACAAGTGAAAAGCACAAAATTATGCTCTGGGATGTTATGCATATCCATAAACCATGAGCATGGAAAGTTGAGCTTTGAGCTTTCAGCCACCATAAAATTATTTAGTACTGTTAAAATTAAAAGCAGATGCCTCTGAATTGTCAAGTATTTGCCATTGACGAGTGAGTGATGGGTTAGGACAGGAGAGCTGTATATATGTCTTAATCATATGTTTTGTGCACAAGTGGGAAATATCCTGTCCTATAGGCAATACAGGCGGTCGTCTAGAGATGGTCTATAAATGTAGATCATAACTTCCAATCCATTTGCATCTCTCATTTTATTGACCAAATGCATTAATGTATTCTTAAAGATTTTTATGAGAGAAAAATGACCTGGAAAGACTGATTATAAGTGACGATGCTGATCTGCTTAAAGCAATGAGGTTAGAGTGAAAAAAAATGACTTTTACAACAATTTGGTGACAGAATGAGTGGGACTAGGCAATGAGAGTAGAAAATGGGATAAAATGAAAGAGAACTATAAATGTACAGTTTATTTTAATCTTAATGCGTTTCCTTTCTTAAAAAGTGCAACTCAGGATTAGGGGCTGGAGTAATACGACTGACTCACTGTGGTTGCTGAAGATTTCATTATTGCTGTAGTTGGCAGAATCCTTGGATGACACCAATTCTCCATTTCCACTAGTGTAGGGTTTCTGAAACTGACAAATGGATGGAACAGATGAATAAGTTAGTTTGTCAGAGTAGCAGTGAACAAGCAACGACTGTCCATGAATTAAAAAAGGCAACATCAAATCAAAATGTACCCTATTTACTATCGTAGTGCACATTGTGAACAATTATGCAATAACGCATGTTATTTAAAATGTTTGTCTTTGTAATCTTTAATCAAAATGTGTTAACTTACTCTGAAATCATTTTCCTTTTTATGGCTGATGTCACCAAGCTCTCTTTTTTTTCAACCCCACACACACATGGTATTGGGCTGATAAATGGCAGATATTAAAATTCTATACTATTTTTTGTTGATATAAATAATATTAACAATACAAAAGTAAAAACTAAACTACAAGTGAATTTAATGCTTCACAAGATTATACATAACAGTATGAAAAATGGAATTTCATTTCCTAAACATTACATTTAACAGTGTTATTAAATTATTAATTTTCAAATAATAACTTTAAATGATTGTTAGATGACAGTAAATGTAATCTTAATGTACAAATATGGAGAAAATTAGCATGATAATTAAATATAGAGTATCAGCTGATATAAATCCAATATTGACTGATACTGATATAGTACAAAACCTGTAATATCGGATGCTAATGAACACGGTACCAATTGTGCGTTAACACGTACAGTTTCATTCACAAGTTTGGGATCAGTACTAATTTTTTATGTTTTTGAATTAAGTCTCTTATGTCTCTTATCACCAAGGCAACATTTATTTAATCAATATACAGTAAAAACAAAAATATTGTGGAATATAATTACAAATTAAAATAACTATTTTCAGTTTTAATATTTTAAGAAGTAATTTATTCCTGTGATGGCAAAGCTGTATTTTCAGCAACCATTACTCCAGTGTTTAAGAAATCCTTCAGAAATCATTCTAATATGCTGATTTGGTGCTCAAGAAACATTTCTTATTATTATCGATGTTCAAAACATAAGCTTTATAGTATTTTGTGGAAACCATGATACATTTTTAAAACATCTTTGATAAATAGAAAGTTAAAAAGAATAGCATTTATTTGAAATAGTACTCTTTTGTAACACTATAAATGTATTTAACGTTACTTTTTATCAATTGAAAGCATTCTTGCTGAATATTAATTTCTTTAAAAAAGAAACTCTTTGACATCAAACTTCTGAATGGTAGTGTACAACCAATTTTATTTTGTTGATTTAAAAAAAAAAGCCTAAACACATTGCATAATTAGTGATATGTAACTTTTAGGGCCGGGACTTGATTAAAAAAATTAATCTAATTAATTAGAGGCTTTGTAATTAATTAATCGAAATGAATCGCATTTTAATCGCATAAATATTTGACCTGAGAACAGTGAGAAGTAATTTTTTTCACATGGATTTTTAGTATACCATTGAATAATGACTGCATACATAAGCTTAAGCAACAAGTCCAGCAGACCAGTGCAATTTTTGCCATTAAGTGTAGCAATAGCATATTGCTACACTAGACTAATAGCAATAGCGAATTCCTTGTTGCATAGCTTGCACACAACCATGCTCTTATCGACGCTTCCATCCGTTCGTTTTTTGTAACAACATTTCCCAGCCACCGGCCAACCAAAGCGATCTCGTCAGCTTCCAAGGGGGTAATCCATCGACCGGAAGTTGAAGTCGGCCGGGTGCCGCCATCTTGTAGCAGAACTTCACTTGCGTTAGCATTTCCATTGACTCCCATTCATTTTGGCGTCACTTTGACAGCGAATAACTTTACATCTGAGGCGTTTAAAGACTCCATTTTTCCATTATTTATTTCTAAAGAAACACGACAATGTATAAAAGGCTCCATTACCTTCTATGTTACGTTATGGCCCCGTAGAAACAGATTTAGTAAAAATAGGCTAACGATTGCGTCATAACCACTCGACTCTCTGTCGCGCTGTACAGAAATTACCGTATAGACAGAAGTAGAAACTCGCGCGCAATCGAGCTCATGGACAGCTAATACTCACGATCTCCGGCTCTGCAAGTTTCGGAAGGGAATGATTCAGATTCCTCTTGGCACAGCTACTAGAAGATTAACGTCTGTCAGACAGGTTGCTCACGTCATCAAGCTTAGTTTGAGTCGGTTTGAGTCTGCGCGTCAGGAACGGAAGTGCTCAAAAATCGCTAAAAAATGGGCTTCAACGGTCTCAACTGAGTTCCAATGAGATGGTTCTGTCCATTTCTTTTACTGTCTATGTCAGCTTCTTCGTCATGAACGCTAGTTGGTGCGCCAGTATAATCGGTCCGCCGAAACTCATCCAGTGAGAAACGTTCCGCGGTGCAAAAATAAGTGCGATTAAAAATAATTTTTTGTGTAATTAATTAACGCGTTAAAGTGTGTAATTAATTAATCTTAATTAACGCGTTAAAGTCCCGGCCCTAGTAACTTTACTAAACTGCAAACAGCTTGCTCAAATCAGATAATTTTTTTTTTTTTTACTCTGGTTACATAGGTCACATACACTTCTTTCTTCAACTGTCTTTTTAACACCCCTCTGCTGGACCGTACCATGTGCTCCAGTATGGATGAGTTTGAATAGATGGGCTGAGAGTGGATTCCACCACACAGCTGCTGAAAGGGGTCGTCCATGTACATGTTTGAGGTGGGGAACTTGCGGCTTTTCAGACCACTGAGGAACAGAGGAAACAGAAGAATGGAAAGAGGATGCGGAAAGAATGTAAGTACTTTTATGAGTGTGTGTGTTGCTCAGTGATTCATGCTTGGTTCATATGGAATGCTGGCAGCAGACAGACAGCATGTGAGTGTGTGTGTACCTCAGTGACTCGTGGCTGGTGTGTTGATATGGAGAACCAGCTACAGTGGAACTCCCATCCTGCAGGAGCTGAACCCACTGCTCTTTATCATCTGCACAATTTGCCTGCACGTTCATACATGTAGAATAACATACAGTAATTCATAAGACAGTGATAACAGTTTAAAACAACAAGAAATCAAAATAGACCATATTTACTTTCATTTTAATATCCCTGCCCTTTATAAGTAGGCCTACTGTTGCAGTACTATGGTACAGTGATGGTATCAGATGGTGATACTGTGGTAATTTTATATATACCAAGGTACATGCATACAAGAACATGGTACCACCATGATACCATGTAAAAAACAAAACAAAAAAACAATAAAAGCACTATGGTACTTTTTGGTATTGTTTAAAACCATGGCATGTGTAAAAAACATGGCATTGCCATGGTACCATGCCCTAAATATCTACGATTACACTTTATTTTAAGGTGTCCGTGTTACAGTGTAATTATGCATTTAAGTACTGTGTAATAATAATGAACTACACGTACTTACTATACGGTTAGGGTTATGATTGGGGTTTGGTTTAGGTTAGTTGCATGTAATAATGGATAATTTATAGTTCTTACCAAATCTACTTTAAATGACTAAAACTAAAACTGGAATAAAAATCAATTAAAGAAATTCCTAAATATTAAGATTTAAAAAAAATTATACAAGCGAATATTGAATCATTATTGTACCTCTAGTACAGCCACCTGGTCTCCGTGCTGTGTTATAGTAATGCGGTAAGCATGTGCTGTATCCGGGCCGGGACGGACCTCACTCCCTCTGAGCTGAACCGTGTATTGAGGGGTCTGTTCTGACTCCTCATCTCGATACATCTTCAGAACCCCGTCCTCCACGCGACACCACAGACTCTGCCACTGACAGTTCATCAGCACGTTCAGGAAGGCCGCTGAGGACAGTGAACAAAGAGTTAATACACGTTACCTGTGCCTGATAATAATTTGTGTTCATGGTATATTTGTGTGTTGCTCATTACATTTCAAATTGTGACCTTGGTTGTTCTTAAAGTTGGCGTGTTAAATTTGACCAATGTTTAAAACTTTATACTATTTCAGCTGAAAAGCAGAGACAACTATTAGTAAGCCACTCTCTTACAAAAAAGAGGGTTATTAGTGTGATATTTGTATACTTCTTTTAAACTTAAGAAATATAACAGCATACATTCAGTCTACTTTTTATGTAACAAACAAGTACACAGAAAAGTCTTCATGTATTTGGCCTATACTTGTTCTTATGATATACTTGATATTTTGATTGAGATATACTTATGAAAGTATAATTATTTTAAAGTAATTAAAAAAAAATAGTGCCCCTATTATGGATTTTTGAAAATGACCTTTCATGTAGTGTGTAACACAGCTCTAAGTGAATGAAAACATCCTGCAAAGTTTTAAATCTGAAAGTGCACCGTATATAAAGTTATTGTGGTGTCTGCGCGCGCAATAAGTGGGCGGGCAATACGCTAATGTTTTTTCTTGACGTCACAACGAAACGGCTTATGACTCGTTTGAAAAACGATTCATTTCATTGACTCAGAGTCGACTCTTACTTTTGAAAGACGGAAAACTTGAACCTCAAACACTGCAGCTGATTCCTGTGGATACTGGACAGCATCATGTCGAGAAGACGTGCTTTACAATGTGACGGTAAAGCCAGTTTCTTTTCCACTGCCCAAGGATGAGCATGTGAAGAATCAATGGTTAAAAATCATCTTTACCACGATACCACAACAGTATAATCCTAAACTTTTGCTGTGTTCCCTTTATTTTACTGACGACTGCTTCTCAAATCTCGGAGTTCAATGCAGGATTCGCAAACCCCTTGCTCTTGAAAGATGGTGTTCAAAAAGTTTTGAGTTTGATATTGTGTTACATATTGTGTATATTGATACAGCTGGTCTCCTGCTAACTGGTTAACTCACATTATTACTGTCTGACTGAAATACTTCTGCTAACCAGCTGTGGGCCACTATTACCTAAAACTGTGTCTATTAATGCAGATTGTCTGTCGTTCTCACTACTTTGAGGAGAGATTAAGCATGGAGCAAGATTTGTTTTACCAACGTTTATGTTACATCAGTCATTCACGCTAGAGCTCAGCTAATGTATGCACTGTTATTGATACAGTTTCCACATGTTCACCGCAATAAATTAGAAAAATACTCGGTAAATAAATAAGTACAAGTAAAAAAATCGGTTTGTTGATGGAAATGTACTTGTTAATGCTTATGGTGAGGAATTACAGTTGCAACATCTCATAATGTACCTCAAACTGAGTAGCTTATCACTGAGAAACGTCCTGCTCGAGTTGTCCTTGCGATGGAGGTTCAGGTTGAAGAACTAGTTCTTCCAGTGTTTTATCATTGGACTCGCGCTCGGATTGATATGGTAAAATGGACGTCATTGTTCGTTACTGTTTAGTTTACGGTGTAGGAAGCCTCAGGACAAGCAGATCTGACGTTGTTATGGCAATGGGCGTTTTTGTTTTCGACACGCTCTGTACACGGTAGACCAATCACAACAGACTGAGCTGTCTGGCCAATCAGAGCAAAGTAGCTTGCGGAAAGGAGGGATTTAGAGAGATGGATTCATCTGACGAGTCTTTTGAGAATCATTGAAAATGTGGTGATGTGCAAATGTATTTTATGAGAAAATGAAACAGTTTTTTTTACTTTTGATGCATGTAAACCAACAGTAGGAGACTCCAAAACAACATTAGGAAACTTTAAAATAGCATAATAGGGGCACTTTAAGTATGGTTGGCTTGTTTAGAGTATCCTACACTTTTTCACACATAATGGCTTCTCTGAGGTAGTACTCCAGCACATGTTTTGTGCTGGAGTACAAAACATGTACTCCAGCACAAACGTAGACAATGTAGACAATATAACATTGTCTACATGTTATATAGACAATACTATCTTTTAAACTTACATGTTCAAATTTAGAGTAACCAGTCAGCTCTGGGGTTGAATAGTTTAGAGAAAATAGTGCAGTACACTGGTGGAACTGAATCTGATCTTCACAGTGCTCTCAATACACACAGAAACAGATAAACATTTGGCTGATTTAATTGACAATTCTTCAAAGATGTCAGAGTATTGTAAAAGACTGGCATCTAGTATAAACCGTTATCAGAATAAATAATTGTACATCTCATCATAAAACTACAAGTATGATGTTAGGTTCATGTAAAGTAAACTACCAATATGCTGGAGTATATAGCTAATAAACTATCAGTAGTTCACATTATAGTTGCCACATACAAGAACAATTAAGACTTAAACTAGTTGTAGTTGTAGGGTTGGGAATTGGATACTTAAGGTCAGGAGTCAGATATTTGTTACAAAATTAAAATTTTGATTACTGTGTGCACATTTTAATGTGATTTTAAACCATGCAAGCACAAGAAGACGCGAAAGAGAACAGCACAGTTTTCTTAGGCTACTTTTTAAATTGTTGCTGTAAGTCATTAATTTGTTTGATATCTTAATATTTGACTTTTTTTTTTTTTTTTTTACCTTATTGGAATCGAAACTGGGAATCAATAAGAATTGTTTAAGCCTCCTGACTAGCACAACACAATGTGATGTATGTTTGGTTCTTCACACTACTAGAAGGTATGGTGGTTCTGTCTATTTCCCAACCAATTGCAGATGGAGGGAGTGTTCAGAAGAACATGCTTGAAAACAATTCAAACAATTTTTGTCATTCTGTTTGCTAGGGGTGCAGAAATTACACACTTTAGATAAAATAATAAAATAAACGTCCGAGTCTATAATCAAAGTATGCTTGTACAAACACAAATAAACAAATAAACTTGTATGAAAGTTTCCCTTTCAAGTTGTTTGTGGAGACACGTGAAGTAGACATCTACACGTCTCTAATCAGTGAGCGCACGTTTCCAATAACAAAACATTAAAACATTACTCAGCAAGTGGTAAGTCGTAGCCACTTCCAAGTTTCAACTAAACTTTTGATCTTCCCCAAAATCTAATTAGCTTATTTATTTTTTATAAAATAAATAGCTTTTCCTGTTTCCTTCATAAACAAATACGCTCTCTGCTTACATTAATGCTGAGCCACTATCAGAAAGTTCACCCAAATATTTAAAATCAAACTTCTGAGTTCACTGCTGTGGTTGTCACCCCAATGTCAAAGGTGACAATAAAATCTCACAGGAATCCATCCATAGACAATGACACAGTGTGGAAAACACCCAGCCTGTGTCCTGTACGGCATGCAGTGAATTTAGCCCCTAATGAATAACACCAAAACGAGTGAACAATGGCACAGTTGTGCTAATAGAAGGGCTAGCAACATATGCAGACCACATAATGGGTATAAAGCATATGTTATTGGTAGACTTCTTTAATTAGAAACAGCATTAGGTTGCGGAAAGACAACAAAGAACTGTGGGAAATGCAGACATTAAACAATGAAATCAAAACCGACCCTATTTACATTCTTACATGATACAATTTTTACATGATAACGGTTTCGTTTTCAAAAACGTGCACTTTGAAACCCGTTTCAAAGTTTGCGTTCTCAAGCCACCAAAACGCCGCTGTCGTGTAAATGAATGGCTTTAACGCATTAAAGGTTTTCAGTTGAAAACGATGTTGTGGAAATGCCCCTAAATTAATAACTAATGATTATTACAATGGAAATGAATCAACGCTGAACTTAACGGTACTTAAACTGGACACTGAATTTCTTCTAGAGCTGCTGTACAGTCAAAACAATCTTTGTTGCATTCATTTCCTGTTATCATTGTAAAGCTGCTTTGCAACAATCTGTATTGTAAAAAGAGCTATATTAATAAAGGTGACTTGACTTGACTTAACATTTTATCTTGATTTTATAGTGAATGATTTATCAGTGCACTTTATTCAAAACTAAAAAAAAAGTTGCATAATTTTTCATCAAAATGTAATAACACATCGCAACCTTGGTAGGCTGGCATGCATAAAGTCGTGATGTAACGGAAGTAGCAAAGATCTTTTCTTCCGCAATGCGAAGCAAATCCGAATGAAACGGTTGTTGAATGAATGGGCAATCAAAATGTAATAACTTGACCCCCCTTTGAAACAACTTTCCTTTATGGCTGACATCACCAAGCTTTTGGTTTATTTACCAAGACAGTCCACTCATATTACTATGAATTGGAGAAATTGCAACACGCAATGTGGTGGAATAAGTCTTGCCTTCAAAATATAACAGCCAATCGCCAATTGGTAATTTTGATTAAAGGCAACGTATGTTACATAATATAGACAAATATTACTAATATTTAACCCGTCCGTAATATTGCTGCAGAAAGAATCAAGCTTTTAGGGTTATTCATGGTCTGTTGTAGTAATTTGTTAATTCTTTACACTTTAAATTTTCCTTTTAATGTTCGATGGTTGAAGGGTGAGTACAATAATGACACTTCATTCTTCCCAGTTTTAAACAAAAAAGCTTATTATTGCTTATTAAGAGCGAGCCTTTCACTGATTGCTTACAGTTTAGCGGAAGTTACTCCCATAATTCGCGCAAAGCATCATTGGGGCATAGGAAAAAGGTGGATAGTATGTAGCATGAATGCAATCCGGACTTACTAGATCCGTCATGTTGTCATTGTCATTTGGCACTGGCGTTCACAAATCTAATTCCTGTAGCTTCATGGGATATTAAAGTGTCCATTGGATGCACACATCAGAATATTGACAGAAGTAGTAGGTCATCCGGGTACTTTTCTCCTACTGTTTTTATGAATACTGTGAATTCAAACATATTTCTCATCTCACATACTGTTTTTCACCTACTATATATTAGGGAAGTGCGTGATTTCGGATGCAGAGAAGCTCTCTTATTTTTAAACCCTTCCCCTTCAAACACTTGGTTCCATTATGGTACGAAACACCCCCTTTTCATCATCCAACTAACTCCTTTGTGTTTCCAAACGCAAGTGTGTCTGCTCACCTCTGTCTTTGTCTTTAATCTCCACACTGCTAATTGTAGATGGAAGACTTGAGATTTTCTCTTCATCCGAGTCTGTATGGAGGACAGTACTTGACTACAGAGAGAAAGAGAGATTGTAAGAACTCGTTAATTGACATAAGCAAGTACAAAATACAAAATATTCTCCAACACAGGTAAGGCAGTCCTTACCAAATCTACAAATTGGCTTAATATGGAACACAAGACTTTGCTAATCAGTTTAGTTCATGGCTCAAGCCAGCAAAACATTCATGAAAGAGACTCTGGAATGGACGTGAGGGAAAGGTCTCCAGATGAATAACCACCAAGCTAATTCAGTAACATCTCTTTCAGAGAAATGAAGTAATGCTGTTACTCTCTCGCTGTGTCCATCACATTGATAATGTTGTTAACATAGAGAACAGGACCTGGCATGGTGTCAGTGAGTGTGTAATTTACCCTGCAAGAGTCCAGCCTCTCGCTCCTCAGGATGGATGAGGAGCTTTGGGATTCAGGCTCGTAATAAGAGGAGCCGCTCACTTCTTCTATAATCTACAAATGAGACAAACAGAAAACAAGTTAGTTAAAGTTACAGTTTAAAGTTGGCATGAAATGAAAACTCCCCCTATGTATTTTCAAAATGCATCTTATAGATCTTATTGTGAACAATTCATCTGTGCATGTTTAATTTTTTAAAGACTTTTGACCCTCGTAATGTTTCATCAAAACATCATAACTGGACCTTCCGGTGAAATGACAGACATCTCTCTGGTGATGTATGCAGGGACCTGCAATCACTTCGTTTGCTTAAACCCCACCCTCACATTCATCTGCCTTCACTTTTGAGTGGAACGGCCACATCGCCCTACATTTGGTCTTTGGTACACTCACCGACCACTTTATTAGGTATACCTTGCTAGTACCGGGTTGGACCCCCTTTTGCCTTCAGAACTGCCTTAATTTTCATGGCATTGATTCAACAAGGTGCTGGAAATATTCCTCAGAGATTTTGGTCCATATTGGCATGGCAGCATCACGCAGTAGATTTGTCGGCTGCACAGTGCACATCCATGACATGAATCTCCCGTTCCACCACATACCAAAGGTGCTCTATTGGATTAAGATCTGGTGACTTTGGAGGCCATTTAAGTATAGTGAATAATAATATTTTGTTACATTTATTTAGCGCTTTTCTCTGCACTCAAAGCACTTTACATGGACGGTGGGAATCTCCTCAACCACCACCAATGTGCAGCATAAACCTGGATGATAAGATGGCAGCCACAGTGCACCAGAACTTCCACCACACACCAGCTTAATGGTGGAGAGGAGATGAGTGAACTCATTGTCATGTTCAAGAAACTAGTTTTAGATGATTTGAGCTTCTGTAGCCGTCAGAAGATAGGTACACTGTGGTTATACAATAAGGAAATATCCCCCACACCATTACACCACCAGCCTAAACCATTAATACAAGGCAGAATTAGTCCATGCTTTCATGTTGTTTAGGCCAAATTCAGACCCTACCATCTGAATGTTAAAGCAGAAATTGAGACACATCAAATTGAGACCAGGTGACGTTTTTCCAATCTTCTATTGTCCAATTTTGGTGAGCCTGTGCGAATTGTAGCCACGGTTTCCTGTTCTTAGCTGACAGGAGTGGCACCCAGTGTGTGTCTTCTGCTGCTGTAGCCAATCTGCTTCAAGATTCGACATGTTGTGTGTTCAGAGATGCTCTTCTGCAGACCTCAGTTGTAACGAGTGGCTATTTGAGTTACTGTTGCCTTTCTATCAGCTCGAACCAGTCTGGCCATTCTCCTTTGACCTCTGGCATCAACAAGGCCTTTTCACACATAGAACTGCCACCCACTGGTAAAGATATTTTATCTTTTCAGACCATTCTCTGTAAACCCTACAGATGGTTGTTTGTGAAAATCCCAGTAGATCAGCAGTTTCTGAAATACTCAGACCAGCCCATCTGCCACCAACAACCATGCCACATTCAAAGTCACTAAAATCACCTTTCTTCCCCATTCTGATGCTCAGTTTTGAACTTCATCAGATCATCTTGATTCTTGACCATGTCTACATACCTAAATGCATTGAGTTGCCGCCATGTGATTGGCTGATTAGATATTTGCGTTAACAAGCAGTTGAACAGGTGTACCTAATAAAGTGTTTGGTGAGTGTACGTCACAATATGGAGGAAAAGATCTGTCGCTACTTCTGTTTCATTGCAACTTTAAGTTTAATGAAAATGTAAGTCTAAGTTTAGACTTGGTCAGACCTTCCTCCACTCTTCGGCCTGCGTGCTGCTCTGGAAGCCCAAGTTGACTGTGTCGGCACCGGCCACCACCTTCAGCTCGTGCTGCATCTTTTTGCTGTGTTTAGATTTGAAGACCACGTAGCAACCCGTGAGGTTTAGCTCCAGCAGAGGGTGTAAGTCTTTAGCACACTTAAAACACTGCCAGGGAAAAATGTATGTATTACATACAGAACAGTTACTAACAACATTCAGTTCTTTGTAAAGATGTAAAAAAATTAATGCAATGTTTTAAGACACTTAACTGCATGTTATTTACAATTAAATGAAAATGTATTGTAGTTGTAATTAGTTGCAATTATAAATGCAATGAGTTGAACTCTAAAAGGCTTATTTGATAGCCTGACTACGTCAGACTTCGTACTTCCGCTCAATTTCAGTTCACTTCTGTACTCAGTCTGAGATAGCGACCTATCTCTCAGTTTTCCTCCGGCCTGAAAACAGCCGGCCAATCAACGAACAGAGGGCGGGCTGAGAGCCGTGACGTAGACGCTAAGCGGCGAATTTAAGATTGTATTTTAGGTTAGGGAAATCGAAAACGACTGCGGATATGGAGATACGGGATGCAATTCGCTCTGTTGTGGAGAATATTCCCGGCATTTGCAAACTGAAGCCCGAACAAGAAGAGTGTTTGTGAGGTGATGTTTAAGTTGGAGAGAGAGGTGATTGCGTTATGTGATTGGCTTACGGGTAACCAATGATTTTATACTTCAGACAAGCGCACACCCCCCTGCGAGAAAGAAAACACTTTTCAATTATGCCATTCCAGACTCTGTCTACGACGCAAAGCGAAGTAGCAGAGTTTGGTATTACCAGGCTACTTATTTGACCCACTTAACTAAGATTTACATAATGTACTTATGTATTTATGTACTGACAAGCATTAATGTTAAACTACAAATACGCACTACACATTTAGAATATCTGACAGATGGATTCGACTAACTCTGGTTAGGTTAGTAACTTTTTTCGGTCAGAATCCGAAGTGCAGATCCATCCAACACTCTAATGGCTAATATTGCCCACAACCCATTGCGCTGTTGGACGAGGATTCGAGAACTACAAACACGAGTAAAAAGTGTTAAAAAACTACATACATGGAGGATGTGCGAGTCCGGCGGTTATGTAGAGAGGTTTAGATAAAGGGGTTTGAGTGATTAATTATCAGTATCTAACCTGATGTAAAATGTATTTATTCAATGTTGTCCACATTATATTTCATCTGCAGCAGCATTGTGAACTTTTGTAAAGATATGTTTAGCCATTAACTTTTAAATGCATCATTAAAAGCGTACATACTATTAGGGCGTAGTATAAGAAGGCAAATTGGGACACAGCATATAACTAATGAAGATGGATGCTGCGTCCCAATTCGCATACTATCCGTCCTAAATAGTATTCGAAAATAGAATTAGTATGTCCCAAATCGTAGTATGTTGAAATGAGTGTTCCAAAGAGACCCGGATGGTCTACTATATCCGGTCAGAATCCGAAGTGCAGATCGATGCACACTCTAACGGCTGATATTGCCCACAACCCATCGCGCGTTGGACAAGGATTCGGTTAGAACTACAAACACGAGTGAAAAGTGTTAAAAAAAACTACAGACATGGGTCCATGAGACGCGAGTCCGGCGGTTGTGTAGAGAGGTTTAGATAAAGGGGTTTGAGTGATTAATTATCAGTATCTAACCTGACGAAAATGTATTTATTCAATGTTGGCTAGATTTTATTTCATCTGCAGCAGCATTGTGAACTTTTGTAAAGATACGTTTAGCCATTAACTTTTAAATGCATCATTACATTCAAATTGCAAAGGAGAGTGTTACTGTCACGATCTGCTCCAAGACACGAAGATGAGATCCAAATGCAGCTCATTTATTGTGGGCAATCCAGAGGCGTAAACCAAAGTACAGGCAAGGGTCATACACAGACAGGCAGTCCAAAACAGAGAAACAAAGAAACAAACAAAACAGGCAGGGACCAGAGGCAAGAGAGTAATCCAGGGAACAGGGCAAGATATCCAAAACCAAGAGACAAGAAAACCATGAGAATGCTCAGAAATGCAGTGTAACACTTAAACAAGACTTCGCGGTGAGTGAATGAATGAACATGGTATAAATAGACAGACTAACAGGATGATGAGACAGGTGAATGCAATCAGTGAATGAGGTACAGGTGAATGTGATCAGTGATAAGTGATGGTGAGTCCGGGCAGTGAGTTATGGGAAATGTAGTTTGTGAGTGATAATAGTCTTATCTGGAGTGCCCTCTGGTGGCTCTCAAGGGCACTCCAGCTGGTGACCGTTACAGTTACATCCGCATGAAAGACCCACGACTGGCAGATGAACGTGCTACATTTCTCTCCGAAATGGTAAGAAATTATATTAGATTGAATGGAGGATTTTAACTGTGACGAGATGATTGACAGGGCAGTTTACGGTGATAGGATGCACGCGGCAGATCTGTCCGTTAAAGATGGCGAAGTAGTATGTCCACTGATCTATATAGAATGACATTATATAGATCAGTGAGTATGTCCCAAAGCTTGCCTACTCTTTTGCTACACACTCAAAAGTATGTACTTTTTCTTCACAAAAAGAGTACATACTTTTAGGGCGTAGTATAAGTAGGCGAATTGGGACGCAGCGGGAGTCTTCATTAGTTATATGCTGCGTCCCAATTCGCCTACTTATACTCCGTTCTCAGAGCCGGTGTTCAACTTCTCAGCGCTGTCAAAATAAAAGTCTGGTATGGTGTCAAAATAAAAGTTCCACTTTCAACACATCAGCCAAACAAAAAACTTATCGGCCGATGCCAAAACTTAACAAATGCCAAATATCGGCAGATATATCAGCCATGGTGATATATCAGTCGACGACTAGTAATTTGTGGGTGGGACATGTCGATATTGTCCCCACCACTTTTCGAAACATCAGTTGACTAGCAGAATATTAGACTAGCAGAATACATTTCATTCGTTAAATTAGTGGCGATATGGTGCTGGAATGTGTTGTTTTTTAAATCATGCTGAGTGTCCGTTGTGTACGTTGTTGCTGTAATCAGACTCTCTATTCATTCAGGTGAAATCACAAAACAAAATGCACACAAATATGTCACTGCTCTTGATATACAATCACTGATGAACATCTTTGGTTTTAATGAGAAGGAGAAAAAAACCTATACGAGGGCGGATTAGAACCTAGAACCTCTGATACACTTAACAAAAGTTCTACCACCAGACCATAAGGGCAAACAAGAAGCTAAAGCGTATTTATGTATTTATTCAAACTCAAATTGTTCTATCCAGACTGGACTATTGTAATGCTCTCTTGGCAGGCCTTCCAGCTTGCACTGTCAAACCTCTGCAACTGATCCAGAATGCAGCAGCGAGAGTGGTCTTTAACGAGCATGTCACATCTCTCATCAACTTGCACTAGCCATTTGCATTAAATTCAAGGCACTGCTGTTTACCTACAGAACAACCACTGGCTCTGCACCCCTGTACCTAAACTCACTACTTCAGACTTGTTTGCCCTCAGAAGCTTGCGTTCTGCAAGTTCTGCATCACTTTCACGGACCTTTACCTTGACTATTCCCTGCTGGTAGAATAAATTGCCTAACTCCACCCATTTTCAATAAACTGCTTAATACTTGAACCATTAATACCAACTCTTTGTTTGTACTGTAAACTTCACTTGTTGCTTCTATTGTTCTCTTAATTTGCAAATCACTTTGGATAAAATGTAATTGTAAATATATAAAATAAAAACAGCAACATTACAGTATAATATAGCAATTGCCTTTAAATGTGGATATTTTTACATATTCTAAATCAGGGATGGGCAACTTCGGTCCTTGAGGGCCACTATTCTGCAAAGTTTTGCTCCAACCCTAATCAAACACACCTGATCCATCTAAACAATGTCTTCAGGATTACTAGAAAGCTACAGGCAGGTGAGATTTCTTTTATTTATCAGGGTTGGAGCTAAACTCTGCAGGACAGTGGCCCTCCAGGACCCATCCCTGTTCTAAATTAATCATTTAGGTATCTTGACAATGTTTCTGTAAAATAACTAATACTGTAAATGTGCAGGTTCCTTTGATTGAAAGTATGTATTCTGTACTTATACATTTAGTTAATTTAACAGAAATTGTCTAACAGAAAAAAGTACTTAATTTAGAGATTGGTCAAATAAGTTGTGAGATTGGATCTGTAAAAATAAAGATTAAACTTAGTTATTGTACACAGAAAAACTATTTTAAAAGAAAATGACTGTAGATAATTTTTTTTATTATAAAAAACTTTATAAAAACCTAAATTTAAAGTTTGACCTAAAAGTAAGTTGTTTTCAATGTAATTTGACATTATTTATCAGTTTTCCACGGTTTAATAAGCATTTATCAACAGTGATACGTATGATGTAATTTCATTCATTTTGACTGCAAAATCTATTCTGTATTTTTACTGTTTTTGCAAGTAATTTTGTGAAATGGCTGTAATTTAACTGAATCCATTTGGAAACTTTTCTGCCAGACTTTTTACAGTTTTTATTTTTTACAGTGTGGATTAAAACTATGGATTTCTTGATTTTAATCGATTCTCATTTTGAAGAACCGATAACGATTCTTAAATCAAAATAATCAATCTTTCAGTCTCTACTGTTTTCAGTTGATGAATGAACAAAGCTTTGTAGCGTACCTCCCATCCAATAAATCGCAAAAAGCTTTGTGCTTTGTTACGTCTGATATGAAACAAAGTCACAGCTTTCAAATTCTGTCAATTTTATTAATAAATTCAAACAATAAATACCGTTTTGGAGCTCTTTAATGTGGTGTGACAGATCACTCTAGCGCCTCAGTTCAAGTGAAGCGGCAGCGCGAAGCTCACGTGAACTGACCATCTCTTTCACATTACTACTAGTTACAGCATGAAATAAACAAGAATGAACATCAGAAGGTATGTTGAAAGATACAGTACAACTTACCAAAATCCGTATATAGTCAGATGTAATTGCTCAATCAGTGTTTTAACCGCAGAAAGACGTCAATAATTGCTTACGGCTTGAAAATAATGTCATGTAATGTTATATTTACCTCAGAAAAGCCATTTCAAACTCATTAGTCGGCTAAAAAAATTAACTCTATGTGAACTATATTGCATGTTCATTGTATTTAAACCTGTTCTTCGATATCTAATTTATTTTTGAATAAATCCATCATGTTTTTATGACAACCACCATTTAAATGTTTATATTTAAATATATATATATATATATATATATATATATATAAGTATAAAATTATTAAACATAATTAAGTCATAAAAGTTTGTCATAAAAGTTTGTCATAAAAAATGTACTATTACAATGCCATTATTCAGTCCCTCCAGAAAAACGCGATTATGCGATCGCTGAATTCAATGCAAAATCAGCCAAAGTCCGCATATTTATGCGGGGGTCGCATTTTTTCAAATACTCCGCAATTTCGCCGCATAAATTGCTGATTTCCGCGCAAAATATGCGGGGCTTGCATGATTTCATAATCCCCGCATTTTCGTCGCAAAAAAGTCACATATATCTTAGCAGAAAGTTGGAAAATGTTGCGTTTGCTTCACACAAGAGCAGCCACTTCCCCCTGTTGCCATGGGAACGCTATGAAGTGACGTAATTACGCGACGTGAACATCATTGAAAAGCTGTAAAACAGGAGCACACTTTATTTTAAAATATTTCATTTATTCATTTTTACTGAAGTTGTAGCATATTCCTCTAGTAAAGCTACAGAACTTGTTTGACTCAGCAATGTTTTGTAAGTTTGATGTGTTTATTAAGGTCTTGTAACGCGTTGTGTCGGGAAGAAAAATAGGGATAGCTCACAGCTGAAGTGATTGCAGAGGCCAGACAGACTCACGGAGGCGATTGGCATCTCACAACTCGCACTTTATTCGCAAATCGAACTCGTAACTGTCTGTCACACGTTCTACCGTCCACGTCGTTACTTAATAAACAAAATAAGATAAAAGAAGTAGCATCAAACAGAAATTACCCGCACACATGGGGTGTTCGAGGCGCATGGCACATATAATACTGCAGACAGTTAGACAGGGAGCGCGCAGCTCTTAAAGGGGCCACACCTTATTTCCACTTGTTACAGTCTGAAATAAAACAAGATGAGAAATTAAATATTTCCAGCACTTTCTGTGATGTAGTATGCTTGCTTATCATAGGAAGTAATAAGAAAGGACTCTTTACATTAAGGTAGTAGCCTGGTGAGAACAGGGTGTTGGGGGAATCACTTTTTTTTCCTCGCAGTTTTTGCAAGTTCCCGCAATTTTTGCAAGTTCCCGCAATTTTTGCAAGTTCCCGCAAATTTTGCAAGTTCCCGCAATTTCATCGCAAAAAATTGCATAAATATCCCGCATATTCAATCGCATTTTTAAAGAAAACAGGCCGCGTAATCAAGGATTTTTGCCCGCAACAATCACAAAAAAAACTCCGCGTTTTTCTGGAAGGACTGATTATTATAAAAATGTCCTTATGTGCAGTTAGTAAGCAGCCTAAAATCAGTTAGTTTTAACCTTGGGATATGCTTGCGTTAACAAAATAGCAAAGCAGTTTTGGAATAGAAGCTTATTTTTAAATGTATGAAACCTGACTGAGGCTCTTACCAGTAGTGAGTCGTGCTTAATAATGAAGAGCTGGCGGGTCCACTGACCCAACCACTTCTTCCTCCAAAGGTATCCGCAAATGCGTGACTCTGGCACGGGTCTTAAGCAGGGTTGAGAGGAGCTCCACTGGATGTAGTGAGCTCTGTCCTTCACAAACTCGTCCTCCTCTTCACCGTACGACTCGTAGTGACTGCTGTCTGAGTCCACTTTATCTGAGGCAAAGATGGGGATTTTAGCATAAAAAAGTTTTTAATCTCACATGTGTCAGTTGTTTTATTAAACTGTTGTCTCTTGTACCGTGTAATAAAGTAAGTCATGCAGGTTTGGAATGACATGAAGGTAAGTAAATGACAACTATCACTTTAAAAATGAACCGCTATAGCAGCTGCTTTAAATTTGTGATAATCATTGTAATATTCAGCTATTTGCCTTATAGTAGTCGGCTGCATGCCACACTGACCTGTAGTCTGACTGGCCGGGACAAACGGTTCTGCCTCCTCGTAACAGTCATCCTCCTCTAAACACGGGGGGTGTTGGGGGACAGCAGAACTCATAGACTGAAGACACACACACACAAAGAAAAGCACATAAGATGTATTTTCCATGTTCAACACCACGTTAAATATCTAATCAGCCGTTCACATGGCAGCTCAATGCATTTAGGCATGTAGACATGGTCAGGACGATCTCCAGAAGTTCAAAATGAGTATCCGAGTGTGGAATAAATGAGACGGTAAGTGATATTGATTGTGGCATGGTTGTTGGTGCCAGACGGGCTGGTCTGAGTATTTACCAGTAGACTGGTAGGGTTAGAATAAGTTGACAAGTTTCAAATTTACTTATAGTCAGTTGAATGACTGTTAGGGGACCATCACAATAAAGTGTTAGCAGATATTAAGCAAACAGTCTACAAATACTCTAATGAGAGTTAGTTGACATACTGTAGGTGCAACGTTACTTAAAGTCAACAGAATGTTCAAAAGGGACCATCAAAATAAAGTGTTACCATATATATATACATATATCTATGTATATATATATATATATATATATATATATATAGCGGCAAAGCCACAGTGAAGACCACACAACCAAAATCGTGACCCTGATCAATCACAGCTCACATGAGCTGCTCACGGCAACCACAAAGCTATAAATGACAACAGCACAGCTGGCCAGCGTGATCACCTGAATGTGCACATGAGAGGCACTGTATCTGAGGTTTACAGAGTGGAAAACAAAATTGAGCTGAAACGTATGGAGCTTAAATCCCAGAGTTTAAGTACAGCTCTGCATTTAAAGGAAGAGAAAGAGAGAGACTACGTTTTTAGTTGTACTAAGGGTCAGTCAGTCCACAGTTTTTATGAGAGCATGGTGCAGACTGTTCTGGAGGAGCACAGCTGAAGGACAATGGCTGTGGTCTGCAATGGGGTCAGTAATTTGTAGTCGGACATTGAGGGCAAATCAGTGGCACTGAAACAAAGCCTTCTGGGAGTTGAAAACAAAAAGGCAAAAGTAGACAGCAGTGTACTCTTCAAGTTGACGTAATTCCCATGTGCCTTAACTTTGTTTTTCAAGATTCAATAAGAGTTTTCCTTAGGACGTGCATTGCTATAACCTCCAAAACTAAAGAAAATAACAAAAAAAGAAAAGTTAAGTGTACTTACAATATGAGCATTTTTAAAATACAATTTTAAAATTGCTTGTAACGCTTGTAACCTGCAGAAAATTAACATCAACAAAAGACTAAAACGGACTGATTTGAAGCAAGTGGGTTAATTTACCCTTTTATATCCCATCTTCATTTTTGTGTCTCTACGTTGGAATGTGGATGTGTGACTCAAGAATTTCAGAATGTTAATTAAGTGTTTCTTCTGTTTTATCTCTTGCATATTTTCATTCTTTCTGTTTACCCCCTCGCGCTCTTGGGGGGAGGCGTGGTGGAGTTTGAGAGCACAGCGTGTACAGCTCTGGGGATCAGATACATATCTGTGAATGAAAGATGAAAGGGGTTTTTGTGTGTTCACGTGTATGTGAGAGGACCAGGAGATAGAGGCCCAGAAAGAAATGTAGATGTTAAATTGGAAAACAAGTAAGAAGTGCCAAAAGCTAATGGATCAAAAAAAAGATAAGAACCAAGTACGTAGATAACTTTGACTTTAAAGAGTGAGTAAAACAACTATTCCCTGAAAATCCATCATTGTAGATTGTGTGCAGAATGTGTACAGTATGTTTGTAGTAGTAGAAAAAAACACACAAAAAAACGTTGTGGCTCTTTTATGATGCGTAGCTGAGGCAGAAAGGGTCCTGAATGCTCACTAAGCCTGTAAACATTTACTGCACACTCCATGTTTACCTCCTTTAATTTGAACAACTCTAAAGATCTTAATTAAATGAAAAGAGCTTCTACTGTTATCACACAAGCAAACACACATTAAAACATGCAGGTCATTTTAACCTTGTCAAATTGAGCTTATGTTACCTCATGAAGCACAAGAGGAACCAATCTAAGCCTGTAAAACACCTCACCTCTTACTAACCCCCATAGACACACACCAACTCCTTTTACGCAAGGATTACTGAAAGAATGACACACAACTAACACATGATCCGTACCTCGGAGGCCCTCTAAAGAGTGCTAAGAAAGACCTATTAACTTATGTTGTAGTCAATGTATGCTTTTCCCTGTGAGCTTTTTGTTTTTCTATATATTTTTTTCCCCAGTTGGATACGTAGTTTTACTTTTACATTTAGATTAAAGGGGTCATATAATGGTACATGCACTTTTTCAAGTTGATTGTACTGAAATGTGTGTTGGCAGTGCCTGTACACAACCATCATATAATGATAAAAATCCATCCAGTGTTTTTGTTTTAATCTCCTTATATGTTTTCCCCTGCCTCAAATCAAGCCGTTCGACCGTGTGACGTCACACGGTCGGACGCCCCTCCCGCGATTGTTGATTGACAGCCGTGTTTCAACACAGACCCGCCCTCGCTCGTGAGCCAGCTGTCAATCATAGTCTGCACGGACCGGCGCGGTCATTGTTGATATGCTGGAGCACTGTCTATGAGCAGAATGGCGTCTAAGCGATTGTGGTGTTCTGTTCTTGGGTGTAATAACGAACACAGCAGTCATTTTAATGTTCCTAAATCCGAACCGCTGAAGACGCAGTGGCTGAGTTTTGTTTTCGAAGGGAATATTCCCCACGAGCAACGTCAATGCGTTCATGTTTGCGCGAATCATTTCTCAGCAGACTGCTTTATAAACGAGGGTCAGTATAAAGCTGGTTTTGCTAAGAAGCTGCTCCTGAATAAAGGATCGGTACCAGCTATTCGTGTTCCTGCTGAACCTCTTGAACAACTGAAGTGAGTGTAACGTTTTATTAACCTTTATATTAATATTTATATCTTTGCAAATCGCTTGCCCGCTTCACGATGAATGAGTCTAAGGTTTACACTCAGGGTACATTACGGCATGTTTTCTATGTACGACGTTCTCAATATAATTCATAATCCCACGTTTATAATGAACAACGCGTTATGGTTATTGTGTTACAAACGTGTACGCACAGAACAGAGGGGCGGAGTGAGCACAGCTCATGATCATTTAAAGTCATATGCACTGAAACGGCGTGCTGAAAACAGAGCTGTTTTTGACCAGGTAAAATAACTGTTTTCTTACAATACTAATGAGAATTTTTAATTAAAGTATATTACAAACTTTTAATTTAGACCCTAAAGAATCATATTAGCTTGTACAAAAATGGCATTATATGACCCCTTTAATGAAGTCTTTTATAACACTGTAATAATTTAATAACACCGTTAAATGTAATCTTTAGCATATTTCTAAATGTATATACATTTTTCATATTGTACATTTCATTATTGTCACGATTATGTTCAGTTTTAGTTTTTTTTCTCTTTTCTTTCTCCCTGCCTGTCAGTTTCGTTATTAGTTACTATGGTTACATTTGATTTGTCATTCTGTTCAGATGTGCGTGATTAATTACCTTTCTTTGTCTCTTGTATTTAAGCTTGTGTGTTTCTGTTCTTAGTTGTCCGGTCTCGTCAATGTTTAACGGTTGTTGCTTTGCCTATTTTCATCTTTGTTACTCTATGGGGATTATTAATTAAAGACTTTTGACTTTCATCATCTTCGTCGTGTATTCTATACAACCAAGTGGAGGTGCCAATATTTGTAAAAATCTGTGTTTTCAAGACAAAAATTGTGTTACTACAGAAAACACTATTATGTTCCAAAAAGCTGTGTACAAGTAAAGATACACAACATATCCTTTCATTTAAGTCCAAAATGAAAGGATTGTTGCTTTCGAAATCTAATAATTTTAGCTCATTTTCATGAATGGTGCCAATAATTTTGGAATTGGCTGTACAGTATATTTATTATATATTTATATCTATTTGTTGCATTATATTATAAGACCAGGAACATGTATTAAGAAAATAGGGTAAGGAAAATTAAATATGATCACAGTAGATTTTATGCTAACTTCAAGAGCTACTCTGTACGATTCACAAATAAGGATAAATCAAGACTTTGATGATTTTTTCCTGGTCATTATCAGTACATACTCTAAGCCCCCTCACATGCCCAGTGGCCGTAACATTGAAATCATCCATAGATGCCCAATCTGTGGGCTCAATGTGCTCATGCTTACAGGACTGAGACCATCTGGTTGGCATGGAAACCCAAAGGTTTTGGCGCACACTTGGCTGGTGACCTCATCGCTCCCACACCTCCCAGGAGATCCTCCTTGCACCATTCGACTTCCTTCCCCTCTGAGCGGTTGTCCTATCAGTCCATCTCTCTATCACTCCATCATTGTCCTCTATCACGTAGACAGCAATAATTATCCTCCCAAAGTCCACTTCCTCCCTTCTTCTTCCCTTCTAGCCAATCACATTGCAGAGTTGAGGCACCGAGAAGGGCCTCTCATTTAAACATGGCATTTCCTGTTAAAGATATGGCCCGTCCCCCTCACTTCCTCCCCCTCAATCTTTTTCAAACAAGCTTTTGATTTTGCTCAGGGTTCTGGGATTAGGTGAACTTCCTATTGCACTTAATTGCCATGATCTAGAAATGTCCACACTGGGTTGTTAGAAGAAAACAGTAGAGAGAATAAAGTGATGTCATTAGAGGAACATTTCACCTAAAAATTTAAATTGCCATTATTTGCTCTCCCTCAAGACATTTCAAACCTGCCTGCTGTTATTTTGTCAGTGAAATAAAAAGTGAGAAATTATAAAGAATCTTTACGCATTACATTTAGCATACAATTACATTTCATAGTCATCATGGTTGTCAAGAAATGAAAAAAAGGAGAGGGGGGGGGGGGGGGGGGGGGCAATAAATAGTCTGCATGACTTGTAAATTATATTCCAAGTATATATTCCAAATTATATTCTGAAATCATACAATAGCTTGAGAAGAACATTCTAGTGTACAATAGTAATATATTTCTGTCATAATTTCTTCAATCAAACTTCCATTCCATTTACTGTCCAGCAACAGGGAAGATTTTCAGTCAAAAACAACGTAAACATCAGTCTGTCGTAGGGCTTTAGAGGACTCCAAATACTGTGCATGCGGGTCTCTTTTTGAGATTGACATCCTAACAATGGGTTTAATGGGTTTCTTTATAGATCCCCAGGGTTCGTGACTCAATTTTAAAGAACCCTTTATGCCAAAAACATTCTATGTAAGGAGAAATATCTTAAATGATTGCATTATACTTTTATATTTAACGGGTTATTTAAATTTGAGTGATAATGTTTACGAGCTGTTTAATTAATTTTTATTTCAAAAATAAAAAAATGAATTAACACAAAATTAGGGTGCTATCACACTGGCAGCTTTGTTCTAAACAGGGCACGGCTTGCATGAAAAATTGGTAATGTAAAAGCTGTCATGCGGACCTGTGAGCGTACTGTGGTACCTAACCCGAGACTACCTGTAGGAGGAGGTCTGAGCTAGGTTGCAGTGGAACTGTGGCTTGATTCACGTGAATGTGAAGCAAATCGAACTCGGGTCCACACTTGTTTAGACGATGTCATTGATTCAACAAAACACATGTACAGTGGTGATGATTTACCTTGGATGTAATTTTCATGTTATCACTGTGAAGCTGCTTTGATACAATCTTTATTGTAAAAAGTGCTATATAAATCAAGGTGACTTGACTGTACATGTGAGTGAGAGTGAGTATAGTGTAATAGTGCAGAATGAGTGCAATCTTAGCGGCAAATGAATGGCTCGCAATCAGCTCTCTCCTCAAAAGAATCTGTTTGAAAACGGCAGAAATGCAACACATACAGTAGATGCAAGTGTCGATCACTCTGCTGCGCCTAATAGAACCAAATTAATCATTAAAAAAACATGATAAACTGGCCAGCATTTTGTTTTCTACAACCCCAAATCCAGAAAAGTTGGGACATTTTTTGGGACATGCAATAAAATCAAGAATCTGTGATTTATTAATTCTCTTCAACCTTTAATTAACTGACAAAAGTACAAAGACAAGATTTTCTAAGTTTTCACTGACCAAGCCTATTTTGTAAATATAAGCACATTTTGATTTTGATGGCTGCAACACACTCCAAAAAAGGCAAGCCAGTCAAGCACATCTCTTCTACGGTGTAGTGTCTAAGAAACCACTTTGTAGAACGTGCAGAATGAGGCCTGGCATTGTCTTGCTTCCCAGGAAAGATGTCATCTTGATGCCATTAAATATCTCTGTACAATCCCAATATACACCTTCACATCAATGGCTATGTTTACATGCAACCAAATAATCCGTTTGTAATCGGACTGACGGCTCAATCGGCCTGAAAAGCCTTCATGTAAACACCTTAAACGCTCCGATTGAGCTCGACCCGAATTAAATTTCGATCGGATTGAAAGGGGTGGTTTATTCCTTTTCTAATCCGATCGAGAGAACATGTAAACCCTTGATCAGATTGAAAACCGAAACTGGAATGGACTGCGCATGTATAATGACGTCGAAATGGCGTAATGACGTATGATGCCTGGAACGCTCTGCTGTCAGTCATTCTAGAGCCCAGAGAACTCGCCGGCATCTCTGCATAGAACTGATGTATAGATTTCTCCTTGCGTAAGAGAGATTCAAATGCCATTTTTTGATGCAGCGTCAGACTGTTAAGTGAAAAAGGTTTTCCAAAGTACTCCTGAGCACATCTGGCTATATTTAACAGAGTAGCATGACGGTTTCTCATGCAATGCCATCTGAAGGCTCAAAGGTCATGCACATTCTTGCCCTAGAGTACATGTAATGAGATTTCTCTGGATTCCCTGAATCTTTTCACAATATTATGAATGGTAGAAGGTGAAAGACCTAAATTATTTGCAATTCTCTAACGATATTTGGCAGAAAGTGATGAGCCATGACCCATCTTAGACTGAGATAATCCTTTTACACTCCATCATGATACCCTCACCTATTACCAGTTTACCTACTTATTGTGGACTGTTTCAAAATAGTTTCACTTGGATATTCTATAAGCTTTTCACTCTTATTTTGCCTCTGTCCCAACTTTTTTGGAGTGTGTTGCAGCCATCAAAATCAAAATGTGCTTATACAAAATACACTTTAGTTGGTCAGTGAAAACTTTGAAAACCTTTTCTTTGTACTTTTGTCATTTAAATAAAGGTTAAAGAGAATTAACAAATCACAGATTCTTGATTTTATTGCATTTTATATTTATGGTATAAATAACATCTAACACTACTTACATTTCTATAGGAATCAAAGCAACGGGGAATTTCACGTGAGGGCAGAAGATTTCCGCACACAGATTTCACTGTTGGTCACACAAATGTTGTGCTTCATGCATCGCTACACTATCAACAATAGACAACTGGACATTTGTTACTGTCAAAATGTCAAATTTTGTTAACACCTTAACTGCTCTAGCCATGAGTGAGTTTTCATAGCGGTTCTTCTTCCAGCTCTGCTCTTCTCTTTTAGTACTTCCCGTCCCTGTTGTTTATATGTGATTGCCCACTTGAAAGACCTCGGTTATGAGGCAAGATTTGACCTCTGACCTCATGCCCTGCACAACCCTTGGGTGAGATGAAGGGGCAAGACCACAGTGAGGCTACGCTGAAGCTGGGAGATACTCATCAGGTGGCCACAACACAAGCTTTGGTCCAACCCCGACGCTCTGGGCCTCGTAACCACTAGTGTGCAGCCTGCCCATCTGCCCTGTTATTATGGCCATAGAGCTAGTGTTTCTTAAAATACACATCACAGTGCAAGTACACACTGTAATGAGCCCTGGAGTATACATTACAACACCATCAAACACTAGTGTACTCTAAAATACACATCACGGCACATACACACACCATTATGTTTTTAGGGTACTCATTACATTATACATCTATATCCCTTATACTGTATGTCTATGTCAAACATATTGAGGCACACCACACATAACAGTTGGGAACATTGCCCCGGAGCCTCGTCACAGGAAGGGACCACTAAGGACCTCAAAAGTACAGGGTACTTATTGGGCCAGGGGAAAAGCATTACAATTTAGTCCCAGGCCCCATTAATTTTACCATGCTCTAAAAATACTTCAAAAGTGACAGTAAATGCATTTATAATGTTACAAAAGATTATTTTCTTTTGAAAGTCCTATTCATCAAAGAATCCTGTAAAAAAACAAATCGACCATTTCCACAAAAATATCAATCAGCATATTTGTTTTCAACATTGATAATTATAAGAAATGTTTTTTGAGCAGCAAATCAGCATATTAGAATTATTTCTGAAATAATGGCTGATGAAAATTCAGCTTTGCCTTCACAGGAATATTTTAAATTGTAATTATTAAATGTTTTATTGTTTTACTGTATCAAAAAAATGCAGCATGTTGACTATGAGACTTTATGGAAGCTTGTTTCCGCCACAGAATGAAAAATAAAAAAGGTAATTGCGACTTTTTATCTCACAATTCTGCCTTTTTTTCTCACAATTGCGAGTTTACATCTCACAATTCTGACTTTATTTCTCAGAATTGCGAGATATAAAGTCAGAATTGCATGATATAAAGTCGCAATTGCGTGTTATAAAGTCAGAATTGCGAGATATAAAGTCAGAATTGATTGATATAAAGTCGCAATTGCGTGTTATAAAGTCAGAAATGCATGATATAAAGTCGCAATTGCGTGTTGTATGGTCGATTTGTTTGTTTCAGAATTGTGAGATATAAACTATTCTGAGGGAAAAAAAGTCAGTCTTTTTTTTCCTTAGAATTGGCCTGATAACTCGCAATTGCGAGTTTATATCTCACAATCCTGAGAAAAGATGTCAGAATCTCGAGATATAAACTCGCAATTATGTGTTATAAAGTCAGAATTGCGAGATGTAAACTCGCAATTGTGAGAAAAAAAGTCAGAATTGTGAGATAAAAAGTCTCAATTCTGTCTTTTTTCTCGCAATGGCGACTTTATTTCTCATAATTCCGACTTTATATCTCGCAATTGCGACTTTATTTCTCAGAATTGCGACTTTATATTTCGCAATTGCAACTTTATTTCTCACAATTCTGACTTCATATCTCGCAATTGTGAGATAAAAAGTCGCAATTATTATTATTATTTTTTATTCAGTGGCGGAAACATAAGACTCCATAAGGCTCATAAGGCTTCCATAAGACTTCTTTCAAAAATGTACATATATATTTTTTTTAACTGTACATTTTCCGTTATTTATTTATATAGAAATGATATATATTGTCTATTGTCCGATATGTTCAGATCACATGTCAAAGTCCAAGACCACTGTCATATTGGCCCAAAGCAACAAACAAAAAATTACAGTTAAAAGTGGAAAAATTATCCATTGAGGTAAAAGCTGTAGATGCTGGTTGCGACAGTACTAATTAACTAAATTCTGTTTTCTTCATTTTTTTAAAACTATGTATCATGCTGCAATTTGTAATAAAGTTAAAATAAAAATAAAATAAAGTTTGCGCACAACACAATTCCCTACTCTTACAACTAATTAAAATTAATTTCACTCATAATTTGGAGGTGGATTCTGTCCTTGAAGCAAGTACTGCTATCGTTGTTTTTTAACCATGAATCACTCGGGGAAGAACTGGAATGTTATTTTTTATTTCTTGTAAATCTGAATTATATTTGTAACGGTCTCATTCTGTTTTGGTTTTGTTTTCATTCTGTTCCCTCTTACAGTTTGCCTGTTAGTTTCCCTAGTTACTTATTAGTTTCACATCTGTTTCTAATTCTGTTAATTACCTTTCCCTGTGTATTTAAACCCTGAGTTCTGTCAGTTCCTTGTTCAGTATCGTTTGAGTTAACGTGGTTTTGTATTTCTGTCATATATCCTGAGTGTTAGTATGGTTAAATAAAGCGTTTCTTTGAATCTTTTACGTTGTGCTCATATCATGTGGGATCATATTTACATTTTACATTTATGCGTTTGGCAGACGCTTTCCACGTTATGTTGTGCTCATATCATGTGGGATCATATTTACATTTTACATTTATGCATTTGGCAGACGCTTTGTAGATGCAATTGGCATTTATGCATTTGGCAGATGCAATGTAAGCAACTTACATTCCATTTCAAGGTACACATATACATTCTTATCAGTTCTTGCTTTCCCTAGGGAATCGAACCCATGACCTTGGCGTAGCAAGCGCCAACACTCTACTGTTTCAGCTACAGGAAAGCCTGTAAGTATCTCCTTACTACCAGTACATGCCATCATTATAATGCATTATGTGATTCAAATATCCCCACATACACATAAAACAGCTTTTAATGCCTGGCAGTGGATGTCCATTTTTTAGACAATGTTGGCATATGTCACAATGTTGTTTTGCAAGGTCAAACAACATATGAGAAAAAAAAAATATTTGTAAATTTGTAATATATAGCTACCCAGACACTAATAACACTTTTGCTGTTGAACTCTTTCATTCACCAAGGCCTGTAGTTGGCTGCTTATGAATGAGACTTCAAAGTTACGTTGAAACTACATTATCATAGATTTTCTATGATAAATTAATAGTTCTAGTCCTGGATGCTGGTTGATCCATACAGTGTTTCATCAGTGTTATATTAAATGATAAAGTAACAGGTTAGACTCCTCCTCAACATTAAATGCTAGAATGAGATAGGCTAGTACAGTAAGTCTGTATGGCTACATCATAAATCTTTGTACCCTTGAAGTGAGTGCAAAAATACTATTAAAATGTATTTAGGAAATATGAAATATTAAAAATCATTACAGGTCCTTCTAAAAAAATTAGCATATTGTGATAAAGTTAATTATTTTCCATAATGTAATGATAAAAATTAAACTTTCATATATTTTAGATTCATTGCACACCAACTGAAATATTTCAGGTCTTTTATTGTTTTAATACTGATGATTTTGGCATACAGCCAGTGGTGGAGAAAGTACTGAATCTCAGTACTTAAGTAAAAGTACAAATAACCTGTTACATGTGTGTCCTGAGTTTCCCCCCGTCACTGTGTATTTGGTTTATTCCTGTGTCTCAGTTTTCCCGCTCCTCGTTAGTTCTCAGTTCCTTCACCTGTGTCTAGTTAATTTGCCCCAGCTGTGTCTTGTTCCCCTTTCTGTTCTCTGTGTATGTAAACCCTGTGTTCTCCTTCACTCCTGGTCGGTTCTCGTTTATGTAAGATGTGTGTATCCTCTGTCTGTTTTCCTGCCTGTACCAGTTTGATTTATTAGTAAAGTATATTGTTTTTGGAAATCCTGATCTCCTCGTGCTTCCTGCCTACACACACCGTAACATAACCAGAGACATATTTACTTTAGTGAAAGTAGAAGTACCACAATGACAACCCTACTTAAGTAAAAAGTAAAAAGTACCTGATTTTAAATGTACTTTAAGTATTAAAAGTACTTGCATAACAATTTATTATCTTAATGTCTATATTCTAATGATTAATAAAACAGTTAATCCTAACTCATTCAACCTAATAATCCTATAATGATGTTCAATAATGATGGAAAAGCTGTTATTTTTTACGTTTTTGTCACCATTTCTGAACAAGCTTGCAATTAGGCAATATGCACATCAAGCTTAATTTGACGGGGTTTGGCTTTAAACGCGATTAATTTATGGCGTAATTCTGAACCTCTTGGCTTGCCATACTAATCCTAACCAAACGTATAATAGGCTACACACGCACCCCACACCACTACTAAACCGCGTATCCTATGCACATAAAAACAAATTTCCGCGTACAAATTCCACGATAAACACACCGCGTGCTATAGAGACGCATTTAGTGTGATCGGGTTGATATGGCAACCAAACTTCACTGGTGAGACAAACGTGCAACGAACGGACGGTCAGGATGACGTTTTGGCAGGGGAAAACTGATCAGAAAATGTAACGAAATTGTAACAGAACGTTGTAGAAATGTAGTGGAGTAGAAAGTATAATAATTGCTGCAAAATGTAACGAAGTAAAAGTAATAAGTATGCACTATTGATTCTACTTAAGTAAAGTAAAGATATGTGAAAAAATGTACTTAAGTAAAGTAACGAAGTATTTGTACTTCGTTACATTCCACCACTGCATACAGCTCATGAAAACCCAAAATTCCTATCTCAAAAAATTAGCATATCATGAAAAGGGTCTCTAAACGAGCTATTAACCTAATCATCTGAATCAACTAATTAACTCTAAACACCTGCAAAAGATTCCTGAGGCTTTTAAAAACTCCCAGCCTGTTTCATTACTCAAAACCGCAATCATGGGTAAGACTGCCGACCTGACTGCTGTCCAGAAGGCCATCATTGACACCCTCAAGCAAGAGGGTAAGACACAGAAAGAAATTTCTGAACAAATAGGCTGTTCCCAGAGTGCTGTATCAAGGCATCTCAGTGGGAAGTCTGTGGGAAGGAAAAAGTGTGGCAAAAAACGCTGCACAACGAGAAGAGGTGACCGGACCCTGAGGAAGATTGTGGAGAAGGACCGATTCCAGACCTTGGGGGACCTGCGGAAGCAGTGGACTGAGTCTGGAGTAGAAACATCCAGAGCCACCGTGCACAGGCGTGTGCAGGAAATGGGCTACAGGTGCCGCATTCCCCAGGTCAAGCCACTTTTGAACCAGAAACAGCGGCAGAAGCGCCTGACCTGGGCTACAGAGAAGCAGCACTGGACTGTTTGCTCAGTTTTGCATGTCATTCGGAAATCAAGGTGCCAGAGTCTGGAGGAAGACTGGGGAGAAGGAAATGCCAAAATGCCTGAAGTCCAGTGTCAAGTACCCACAGTCAGTGATGGTCTGGGGTGCCATGTCAGCTGCTGGTGTTGGTGCACTGTGTTTTATCAAGGGCAGGGTCAATGCAGCAAGCTATCAGTAGATTTTGGAGCACTTCATGCTTCCATCTGCTGAAAAGCTTTATGAAGATTTCATTTTTCAGCACGACCTGGCACCTGCTCACAGTGCCAAAACCACTGGTAAATGGTTTACTGACCATGGTATTACTGTGCTCAATTGGCCTGCCAACTCTCCTGACCTGAACCCCATAGAGAATCTGTGGGATATTGTGAAGAGAAAGTTGAGAGACGCAAGACCCAACACTCTGGATGAGCTTAAGGCCGCTATCGAAGCATCCTGGGCCTCCATAACACCTCAGCAGTGCCACAGGCTGATTGCCTCCATGCCACGCCGCATTGAAGCAGTCATTTCTGCAAAAGGATTCCCGACCAAGTATTGACTATTGAGTGCATAACTGAACATAATTATTTGAAGGTTGACTTTTTTTTTTTTGTATTAAAAACACTTATTTTATTGGTCGGATGAAATATGCTAATTTTTTGAGACAGGAATTTTGGGTTTTCATGAGCTGTATGCCAAAATCATCAGTATTAAAACAATAAAAGACCTGAAATATTTCAGTTGGTGTGCAATGAATCTAAAATATATGAAAGTTTAATTTTTATCATTACATTATGGAAAATAATGAACTTTATCACAATATGCTAATTTTTTGAGAAGGACCTGTATATTAACTGACTTTTCCATTAATGCAATATAGTGGTTTGCATTATGAACAAATTAGCATTATATGATTGATTTACCACAAAACATAATGCCACAATCCTCAGTCACCAGACAAGTCACTTCTGCACTGCATTTCCCATGATCCTTCCTGGCTCCCACCTGCACACTCTCCTCAATCATCCACACCTGCCATCAATCACCTTCATCAGCTCCACTCCATTTAAGCCTGTTTCACACACTCATCAGCATCTGGTCTCATCATTCTACCCTGAACACAAACCTGACTACTAACCTGTGGATACTTACCTGTGTATACTTACCTGTGTGATTCTGTCTCGAACTGTCCAGTCTTCTGTCTTCCTCAGTCTTCCTCGGTCTTCAGTGATCATCTCATCTTCAATCCAGCCAGCCTTCCAGTCACCTGTCATCTCTGCCTGCAAACAAACATTAGCCTGGCAGTATCTTCTCAACTATCTACTTTCCAGTTACTCACCTGTGTTTCTCAAACTCTGTTTGGATTTTTACCTTTGTCTGCATTCTTCTGTTCTATGACAGAAGACCAGACCTAAAATGGATTATGCTGCTCGATTTACAGTTGTGGCTCGTGAAAGCCTGGACTTTGTTATTTTTACTGAGAAAATTTTTTTCTTGCCGTCACCAGCTAGCCTGGTCCCACCACTCTCGTAAATTTCATTTGTACAGAGAGTCTGTCCTTGCTCCATTGAAAAGCGTTAACTTCCTTGAAGGCGGGTACTCTGTTGAATTATTGGATCTGCCCAGAGCCACTCTGGATCTGCCATTACCAATCTCTGACATTTGGTCGTGATGTATGACGACTCAAACCACTCAAACTAGCGTACAACATCAACGTCATCGTTCTCAGCCACTCCCTCTGTTTGCTCATTGGACCGGTAAAAAAATTGACCGGAGAAAACCAAAGAAAACACCACAATCCCAGACGTAGTACTAAAGGAAAATGAAAATTGAGCGGAAGTACGTAGGAGGGTGGAGCCAGGCTAGTCATCAGCCCCTTTGACGATGAGAACCTGAAATCACTGTTCTGGATCGGGGTGAATTACCATCACCCTGTAGACCACCTCTGGGCTGAACCGGAGGGATGCTATTATCCACTGTCTGGAGAGTGTCTACCTCCGATCCAGAACACAGCTGGACACAGAGCCCATTCCACCACCATCGACTACGGAGGAAACGTGTGAGCCCCCCTCAGACAGAGATCTACCACGCGACGCGTCAGCCAGTGCCCGAAGATAAGAGGTCAGCATGGACCCTCGCCCCGGAAGAGGAGCCCCCTGGTGAGTCTGACCAGGGGTGTGAGCCCATGACATGATTGGCTGATGGTATTTTGGTGGATTTTGAGACTGAGGACTGGCTGATTGACTTCAGTGAGGAGGTATTCTCCCCCACTCTATCCCACCCCATTTTGAAATTTTCATCGCTGTTTCTAGACAGCACAGACACCTGCATGGACAATGTATTGTTATCTTCAACCCTGTCTAGCCTTCATCTGTCTCCTGCTCAGCCAGTCCTCCAGCCCCGCCTCTGCTGGAGGTTGTCAGCCCTTCGCCATCTCCTGCATTGCCAAGCACTCAGGTCGAGCTTCAGGTCCTGCAACCACCATCAGCGCCTGAGCTGATAGATCCACTGGCTCCGCCTCTGGCCTCAGATCGTCTCGCCCTGTCGGTTCCACTTTGGGTCCTCTCACCTTCGTCTCTACCAGACACCCTAGGCCTTTTGACTCCCCCAGGTTCACCTCTGCCACAGACTTGCGGATCTTCTGCTACGCTCCATTACTCCACCCCTATGGCTGCAGCAGGCTCCTCCTTCCCCTCGGGTACGCCTCGGTCCTCACACTGGCATCGCCTCAGTCCTCGGGCAGTCTGGCTCCTCAGATCATTGTCGCCTCGGCCTCCTGTGCCAGCAATGTCGCTCTTCTCTGTCTGCGCCCTGGGATCCGTGCCTTCGACTCTGGGTCTGTGCCTTCAGGCAACCTCATCATCATCGCTGCCAGGGTCTCGTCGTCAGGCTGTCACCATTACTCCGACACCTGCTATCAGCATCCCTTCGCCTACTCCTCTTAGCATTCCTGCACCATCTCCACGGCCTCCTCCTAAGCCTCCAGCTTTACCTCATCAAGCTGTGAGGTCACGCCTTCTGGGAAGGGGGGAGTACTGTCACAATCCTCAGTAACCAGACAACTCACTTCTGCACTACATTTCCCATGATCCTTCCTGGCTCCTACCTGCACACTCTCTTCAATCATCCACACCTACCATCAATCACCTTCATCAGCTCCACTCCATTTAAGCCTGCTTCACACACTCATCAGCATCTGATCTCATCACTCTACCCTAAACACGAACCCGACTACCAACCTGTGTAATTCCATCTAGAACTGTCCAGTCTTCTGTTCTCCTCAGTCTTCACTGGTCATCTCGTCTTCAATCCACCCAGCCTTCCAGTTACCTTACAGTGAGGTGTGTATCTCAAAAACCATTGGATTTTACCATTGTCTGCATTCTTCTGTTCCATGACACAATGCTTTCATCTCTGATTTTTAAAATAATTATTATTAAATAATGAAATTGGACAAGTTCAGAACAGATTCATTTTCTGCAACATTTTTTGTGTGTGAATTTGAATGTGCTCAAAGGGTTGTGGGTGACTAGAGGGCGCATAGGATATGTGATGCATTCTTCAAAATAAGCCAAATGAAGGACGCGAAACGAAGGCTGCCTTCCAAGGATACTTCAAATTGAGATGTGCTTTGACGTCACTTGATGACTTGGCAGCCTTGATATGCACCCTGTCTAGGACACAGCCTTCTGATTGAGAAGCCACCATAGAGAATAACTAAACTGTTGAATAAAATGATGCTTTCATAAATAACAAATTGTCCTTAAGTAGTAACTGTTTAAAAAAAAAAAAGTTTTCATTAATTGAAATAAAGCTGAAAAAAATTAAATGTAAATAATTAAATAAAACGCTTAAACTTAAAAGAAATAAAATAAGTTAAAGTACTACAACTGAAATAAAAAAAAGAAAGCTAAATAGAAAACTCAAACAAAAATTTGAATGTAGGGCTAGTGGTGGTTGAGTAGGAGGAGCTGGCTGAAAAATAAAGTAAGGCTAGTGACGTGACTGTAGCAGTTATTACATTGTGATGAAAGGTTAATAAGACATTTTTTTGGAAAACTGACTATGAACAGATAAATGGTGCACAATAAGACTCTGAGGAAAGAGTAAGTAAACAGGGTCCATACCAACTCAAATAATATTTGCTTGTATGTAATATTGGCTTTCAAACAAAACAAAAATCTTTCTTTGATGAGCAAGTACTTAAAGCTGTAACATGCTATTTAGAGCTCATACCATGTCAATAAATCTTTCAGAGTGTTATATCAAATCATGGAGTCATAAGGGCTGGACTCACTCCTTGCTGCAGTCGTTCAGTAGAGGTGACTGAAATGGGTTCCTCTGTCAAATGAGCCTCAGCGGTGGTGCTTTCCCTGAGATCACTGGGGCCTCCAGAGGGACAGTTCATAATCATGTACTCTGCATCCTCTGCTGAACATATAAACACATACAATTTTAATATATTATAAACATTCATAAAATTGTAAGAACCCAAAACCCAAAGTGGAGCTATAAACTGAAGTATGAAGAGGTTAGACATCCACAACAGAAGTCATTTACATATAAAAGTCTTAAGATATGGTGGTAAAGATGACCTTTTTATATAGGTTATATGAGAGTAGCGGTCTTCGAATTTAACATCTGTCCTCCCAATCTTACCATGACCTTCCACTGACTCTCAGTAAAGGTAAAGTTCAGCCAATCACAACAGCTGTAGGTGGATCTGCAGTGTTTCCAGACAGATATGGAAAAAAACTGTATAAAACATGACAGCTTTGTTGGAGCTGTGCTGCAGTGATAGCGCACATATGGGACGTTTAAAGTCCCCCTGTGGTGAAAATCAAGCTTTTAATATTGTTTATACACTCACCTAAAGGATTATTAGGAACACCATACTAATACTGTGTTTGACCCTCTTTCGCCTTCAGAACTGCCTTAATTCTACGTGGCATTGATTCAACAAGGTGCTGAAAGCATTCTTTAGAAATGTTGGCCCATATTGATAGGATAGCATCTTGCAGTTGATGGAGATTTGTGGGATGCACAAAGCTCCCGTTCCACCACATCCCAAAGATGCTCTATTGGGTTGAGATCTGGTGACTGTGGGGGCCATTTTAGTACAGTGAACTCATTTTCATGTTCAAGAAACCAATTTGAAATGATTCAAGCTTTGTGACACAGTGCATTATCCTGCTGGAAGTAGCCATCAGAGGATGGGTACATGGTGGCCATAAAGGGATGGACATGGTCAGAAACTATGCTCAGGTAGGCCGTGGCATTTAAACGATGCCCAATTGGCACTAAGGGGCCTAAAGTGTGCCAAGAAAACATCCCCCACACCATTACACCACCACCACCACCAGCCTGCACAGTGGTAACAAGGCATGATGGATCCATGTTCTCATTCTGTTTACGCCAAATTCTGACTCTACAATCTGAATGTCTCAACAGAAATCGAGACTCATCAGACTAGGCAACATTTTTCCAGTCTTCAACTGTCCAATTTTGGTGAGCTCTTGCAAATTGTAGCCTCTTTTTCCTATTTGTAGTGGAGATGAGTGGTACCCGGTGGGGTCTTCTGCTGTTGTAGTCCATCCGCCTCAAGGTTGTGCGTGTTGTGGCTTCACAAATGCTTTGCTGCATACCTCGGTTGTAACGAGTGGTTATTTCAGTCAAAGTTGCTCTTCTATCAGCTTGAATCAGTCGGCCCATTCTCCTCTGACCTCTAGCATCAACAAGGCATTTTCGCCCACAGGACTGCCGCATACTGGATGTTTTTCCCTTTTCACACCATTCTTTGTAAACCCTAGAAATGGTTGTGCGTGAAAATCCCAGTAACTGAGCAGATTGTGAAATACTCCCTAAATGCATTGAAGCAACTGCCATGTGATTGGTTGATTAGATAATTGCATTAATGAGAAATTGAACAGGTGTTCCTAATAATCCTTTAGGTGAGTGTATGTTTATGTGGTGTTTTTAATATGCTTTAAGACAAACCATGAGCAAAGTCACAAGTCAACACCATTGTCTCAAAAACGTGGTTTGAAATCGCCAATGTTCCTTATGTCACAAACTGCAAATTGTAACCAATCACGTCAACGTGCATTAAATATGCTACAAAGCAGGGAGTCTCAAGAGAAGCCAGATTATTCCGGTTTATTTTTCTGTTGATAAGAAAAATCGTGTACATTTAGCTATATAACGGGTGAATTATGTATATGATGTATAGTACGATGTTATGATGAACGATATGCCTTTCTCCACTGACTTTCTATGATGTTCTCTTACGAGGTTCTCTCGTACTGTGTAATATCTTACGCTAGGGGAAAACCTCTTTTCCTCGAGATATTGAAGCCAAAAAATTATCCTTAATTTTGAATTATTGTAAAACGCGTTGCAGCAGCATACAGACATAGGCAGGCGGCTCAGCGTGCCTATTGGCTGTCCTGCGGCAACTGCAGCAGCCTATCGAGAGCGGCCCTTTGGTGACGGTCCAATGGGGGCGCTTCGTGCCCATCGTGTCACGCTCGCGCCCAAAGGGGCGTGGTCTAGCCCTATAAAGATAGCTTGATGGGCTGATCTCACTGATTTTTCATCTCTTCAGCGAAGCTCTGCATCGCTGGATCCTGAGTGAAGAAGCCGCGCCGTTGAAAAAGCCTTCTGCAGGACGAGCCATCTTCTGAAGCCGCTGGCCTCATCTCGCCGCCTTCAGTCGCCGCTTCCTGCTACGCTATCCGGCGTCTATATATCCTTTTACACTCTGCTCACTGTGTGTTCGCCCCCGCGACTCACTTACTAAAAGAGCTGCGTCTTTTTAAAGATGCCGAGCCGCACTCAGCGACGGGGACCGCCTCATCTGCGTTTCCTGCCTGAGAGAGGAGCATGTAGCACTCGCGCTCGCTGAGGGCGGCTGACCTCACTCCGAGCTATTGCCTATGGTGACTCTGAGGACTCGCCTGGCATATTTCTCCGAGTCTGCACTCCCGCCCGCTGTAGTGCTGCGCCGTAAAGCGGCGTACTCAGCGGGTCCCCGAGCCTTCTCCAGCCCGTGAAAGCTCGCCGGTTCGCCCGCGAGTTTTCACCAGCTTCACTCGAGTCGCTCACTGACGGACAACGGCCGCCGCGCGCCGCCGTTTTCGCCATTTGTGACGAAGAGATAGCTGCATCTGTTGAGAAGGCCAGCTGAGCCGCTAGCTTTCTTTACTTTATAAGAAAGCTACCCCGCCCCCACCCCCCGTGGGTATGCGTCACCGGCGAAATAGGGAAAGAGTGTGTTTTAGTCCCGCCGAGGCCGGACAATCTCCATTTCTCAAACATTTCCCAGCTCCTCTTAGTTGAGCGGCTGAAAATGTCAATATTGCAGCAATGAGCCTGTTGTATAACACGCACACCTGCAACATATGCCGACACCCTAAACTGTGACGCTCCCTTATCTGCTCGAGCTAATTTAAGCTTACGTTGTTTCCCCCCTGTGGCGAAACACAAAGCTGTTCGCGAGGGAGACCCGTGTTCGATCCTGGCTCTCGCAGCAGTTAAGAAATTTAGTCTCGCCACGGCCAGACTTCCTTTTCGCTTGTTCAGTTCCAAGAAAATGCGACTGTTCCAGTGTAATTTGCAGTAAACAAGCCGGTACCACGGCCCGCTTGCCTGCACGCAAATGCCGTTTCCATGGCGACCCAGAAAAATCATAAGCAGTGTATTTTCTGGTATTCCGGCCACAGCCGATAGTGTTATGAGTGTAATACAATGCCCACAGCCCAGTGTTCATTTCTGCACACAAACACAGCCCGTCACGGTACAGGTCTCGCACAAATGAAATCGACGCATGTCAATTGTGCATTGAATGTAGTGAATGTGCCCACGACCCAGTGCCCACAAACACTACACACTACATGTACCATGGTTTCTGAAAAATGAAACCAACACACATACAGTCAGCTCAGGCCGACGGTGTTTTCCAGTGCAGTGAATGTGCACGCTACTCCGCGCCCACATTCACCCACAGACATGTTAAGCCCCACGGGGCTCGCCCCGCTAGCTCTCTCACAGCAAACTGCTATAATGAAAGCGAGCACGGCCAGGCTGCACGCCATTTCAGGCGCGCCCCCCGCCTCACTCACTGTAAACACAGTGCCCATGTTACAGCGCACGAAAGCTCCCGTGTCGTCACTATGTTACGATCAGAGCCCAAAACCCATTCTACCCCTAGCCATTCACGCAAACGCGTGGGGACAGCTCCCGGGGTTTCGAATTGGGTGCTGAACATTATAAAAAGAGGCTATATGCAGTTCGCTCGACGCCCTCGCCGCAGCACGGCGCGCGTCGAATCTACGGTGAAAACAGAAGTAGCACACCTACTTCGAGCCGAAATAGCGACCTTATTGAGCAAAGGGGCAATAGAGCCTTTATCTCAAGCTCAGAGCGAAGGGGGCCTGTACAGCAGATATTTTCTGGTACCGAAAAAAGACGGGGGTCTCAGACCCATTCTAGATCTAAGAAACTGAACAAAGCGCTTATGTAACGCCAGTTCAGAATGCTTACAACCAAGAAAATCCTCGCGCAGATTTGCCAAGGGGACTGGTTTATGTCGATCGATCTGAAGGATGCTTATTTCCAGATACAAATAGCGTCACGTCACAGGCGATTTTTGAGATTCGCCTTCAAGGGCCAGGCATATCAATACACAGTCCTACCGTTCGACCTGTCTCTTGCACCCCGTACATTCACGATGTGCATGAACGCGGCGCTCGCACCCCTGAAACTTCAGGGCATGCGAGTTTTGAACTACTTGGACGATTGGCTGATTCTAGCTCGATCTCAGTCAGAGCTCATAGAACACAGGACCGTGTTACTCGAACACCTCGAGAAACTGGGTCTCACAGTCAATTGGGCGAAAAGCTCGCTGGTCCCCAGTCAGAAAATAATTTTCCTGGGCACAGAGCCGAACTCCAGAGCGCAGAATAGACATTCAGCGCTCCACGAAATCCTTCCGCTGCAGCGCTTTAGTCCCGCTCAGGAGGTTTCAGAGAATGCTGGGCTTGATGGCCTCAGCATCTTCAGTACTTCAGCTGGGCCTGCTTCACATGCGCCAGCTGCAGTTTTGGCTCAAAGCACGAGTACCACCTCGAGCTTGGGCTTCCGATCTGCTTCGGGTCAATCAGGAATGTGTCACAGCCCTGAAACCTTGGAGAGCGACCGACTGGTACCAGTCTGGTGTAAACCTGGGGACTTCCTCGAGTGTACAGGTGGTGTCCACGGACGCCTCCACCTCGGGATGGGGAGCGCTGCACGAGGGCAGACCGTTCTTCGGCCTATGGTCAGAACGAGAAAAGCTCCTTCACATAAACTGTCTGGAAATGTTGGCAGTCGACAACGCGCTGAGGCGCTTCTGTCCCCGAATAAAGGGCTACCACGTCTTAGTCCGCTCGGACAACATGTCGGTGGTATCCTACATAAATCGCATTTTCAGACTGACAGAGCGCATTCTGGTCTGGGCTCAGCACAATCTGCGCTCACTGAGAGCAGCACACGTGCCTGGCCTCCTGAATTTGGGGCCAGACAGACTGTCCAGAAACAATATACCAGCTGGGGAATGGTCTCTGCACCCGCAGATAATCCTCCTGCTGTGGGAGAAGTTCGGCAGAGCACAGGTAGACCTATTCGCGTCCCAGGAGAACGCTCACTGCCCAAAATTCTTCTCAAAGAGCAAGGATGCACTGGCCCTCGTCCGGCCCAGCTGCCCGCTCTAGGCTTTTCCCCCAGTTTCGCTCCTGCCTCAAGTGTTGGAACGAATCAGGGAAACCAGATGCTCTGTGCTCCTTGTGGCTCCGCTCTGGACGAACCAGGAATGGTTCCCAGTCCTAATGCAGCTGACGAGCACTGCCCCATGGCCGAGTCCGACGAGGAAAGACCTCCTCTCTCAGGCCATGGGCTCAATTTGGCATCCTCACCCGGAAAGGTGGGCCCTGCACGCATGGGCCATCAACCGGTACCTGCAAACCTCCCCGAGGGAGTGCTAAACACCATCACGCAGGCCAGAGCACCGTCTACCAGACGTCTCTATGCCTCTAAGTGGTCAGTGTTTGTTAACTGGTGCAAAACCCGAGGTTTTCCACCCACAAGCAGCGGGGTAACGGAGGTACTTTCCTTCCTTCAAGAGCTACTGGATAAGGGCAGGTCCCCATCCACGCTCAAAGTCTATGTGGCGGCCATAGCAGCGTTTACAAAACCTGCGTCTGGCCCGTCACTGTGGAAAAATTATCTGGTCATTCGTTTCCTAAAAGGAGCTAAGAGGATGAATCCTCCCAGACCCCCATCTATCCCCATGTGGGACCTTTCCATGGTGCTAGAAGCCCTGAAAGGATCCCCATTCGAGCCAATCCAGACATCGGATATGAAACACTTGTCTTTCAAAACAGTGTTTCTCATGGCTCTTGCGTCAGTAAAATGCATAGGGGATCTGCAAGCGCTCTCAATAAGCGCAACGTGTCTGGAATTTGGGCCTAACGACTCAAAAGTCATACTCAAACCAAGACACGGATACGTGCCTAAATCCCTCAACACCCAGGGATACCCTTTAGGGCCCAGGTTATCTCCCTGTCTGCCCTACCGGTTCATAATGAGGAGGAAAGCACAGGCCTCCTTTGCCCAGTAAGGGCATTAAAGGCCTACGTATCTCGCTCGTCTGTTTTCAGACAGTCTGAGCAGCTTTTCGTTTCATTTAGCGGTCGCGCTAAGGGCCTAGCCGCTTCGAAACAGACCCTATCCAGATGGACAGTTGATACCATAGCAATGGCATACACTACAAAGGGACTTGAGTGCCCTTTAGGTGTTAGAGCACACTCCACCAGAGGCATGGCCTCATCGTGGGCGTGGTCTAGTGGGATCTCTTTACAAGATATCTGTATGGCGGCAGGCTGGGCCTCCCCGTCTACATTTTTAAGGTTTTATAACCTAGAAGTTCCCGCCTTACAAGCCAAATTGCTGTCGGTTTAAAAGTCAAGTACCACCTGCCCCGTCGTTTCGGCGCAGAGTACTGCACTCGCTTGAGCACCGCTCAACGGGCAGTGAGTTTTTTCCCAAGGGAAAATAATGCCCGTACTATCACTCAGTACAGGCCGAAGTTTTTCTCTTCACCCTGACTGTGTGTGACACTATTATAATGAATAGCCTTTCTTGTGGCTAAATTATTTGAGAATGATGCTGCTAGCCTCTCTTCTCGGACTCTCTGTGAGTTCATGGTGATTATGCACTATATGCGCCCCGGGCACTTGCCCCTTGGGACTTTGGTGTTGGATCCCTACATGCACAGCGTTTTGCATAGTGTTCCCCTAGCGTAAGATATTACGCAGTACGAGAGAACCTCTCGTAAGAGAACGTACTCGGTTACTAACGTAACCTGAGTTCTCTCTAGAAGAGGGAACGAGTACTGCGTATCTTGCCGTGCCTGCTACGAGCTGGTTCGCTTCGGTGATGAAAAACCAGTGAGATCAGCCCATCGAGCTATCTTTATAGGGCTAGACCACGCCCCTTTGGGCGCGAGCGTGACACGATGGGTGCGAAGCGCCCCCATTGGACCGTCACCAAAGGGCCGCTCTCGATAGGCTGCTGCAGTTGCCACAGGACAGCCAATAGGCACGCTGAGCCGCCTGCCTTTGTCTGTATGCTGCTGCAACGCGTTTTGCAATAATTCAAAATTAAGGATAATTTTTTGGCTTCAATATCTCGAGGAAAAGAGGTTTTCCCCTAGCGTAAGATATTACGCAGTACTCGTTCCCTCTTCTAGAGAGAACTGAGGTTACGTTAGTAACCGAGTACGTTTCTAAGGATGCTGATTTTTAGAAGGCAGCTGTCTGACTCTGAGATGGCGAACGGTAACATGGTTTGTTTAACATTAGCAACACATTATAAGCTGTTTGATAACATAGTCAAGCAGCAAAAGGCTGATCATATTAATTACAGTTATGTGTCTGACATTGTAGAGAGCGATATATAAAACACATTACCATTCTGATACATCAACTTGTAGACGAGCCTGTTTAATTCACTCTTTCACCACTTCTTCTGAATCAGTTTCTGGTTCAAACATATATGGCTGAATTGAACCAGTATTTCCATATTTATGGGTCTGCATATACTAAATTAAGCAAGGGTGTAGAGTTACATTCAAGCTATTTTAAGGCATGAATACATTTTTTCACATGAAAAAAAGTTTAAATATGTCATTTTGGTGATCAAAGATGAGTTTTAAAGGGTCATGAAACCCTAAACCACATTTTCTGAGATTTTAACAGAGGTATGTGTGTTGAACAACATTGAAGACAATGTTAGCATCTGTTAGATTTCATAGTAGGGCGAAAATGGTTAAATTTTAGTTTTTTCCAGCTATTTTCGTCTTCCGGGTTTAAAATCTTCATCGCAGGCTGTGACGTGGCAGTGCACAGTGTAGTGCGTTGATGACTCATCGGTCTCTCATAATTATTAATGAGACTGAATTTTTATATCCTATGAGAAGACACGGTCTCTTAATTATTCATGACACCACGTGGATCTTTCCACAGACATGTCAAACTGTGATATCGCGTAACGTTAGTAAAGGAGAGAGACCATCATGGGACGCAAGTGCCGCAAACATTTTACCCGAGAGAGCTTCGAGAATTGGAGAATGGTGGACTTCGGCCTTGTCGATGACCAATGCAAGTTACGTCTTGCGAGTAATGCGGTACCAAGTCCTGAGGACTTTTCTATCCCTTCAGAGTGTGTGTCTAAAATGTAACCCTGGTCATTTTACTTGCCTTTTGTTAAATAAGCGGTCGTTATGAACATTTTAGATATTTCGATAATATATCAATTGTATGCTTAATGCGGGAGACTTGTGAATGTGTAGTGTTGACGTGCGGGCTGGGCGACACCGTGTTGTGTGTGTGTGTGTGTGTGTACGTGCAGGCAGGCGAGCCTGCGAAATGATTCGGGGTCAGAGAGAGAAGCGGTAGGATGTGTGTTTGGACGAACAACTGAAAACTCTGAGATTATTGTTCATTATTGATCGTACATTGTACAGAGGTCAAAATTATTGTACAAATACGATAATTATCGTACATCTGGCAACACTGCTGGCTGATGACAGTTCCCCCTCTCCCCTGCCGTGCCACACCCACTCCCTCCCTTCTTCTCACAGCCATCCACGCCCATTTAAGTTGCATTTTTCAAAAAGATTATGAGCTAGACTTGAGCTGATAGAGGGGGGTTTCATGACCCTTTAAGGGATAAAATTATTGACTACAGGGGGACTTTAACAAAAAAGCACTCTGTACGGTGGAATTTAATCAGTCTGCAACTGTCAATGTTTTGCTACATGGACTACAGACCTTATTGCTTCCTGGATTCTTTTGTTTCTTTGTTTCTTTTGGTTTAGTTTATAGATGAGTTTTTATTTTGTAAATAAACCCAGCATTTGAGTTCATCTCCTGTCTAGACTTATTCTGCGACATTACTGGTTTTACTGTAATTTTGATCAAATTAATACAGCCTTGGTGAGCGTAAAGGTCCTTGCACACTGAGTCAGAAATTTTCGTGTGCGTTTTTTCGTATTCGTCATTCGGTGGCCCTGAATTGTCAGAACACCTCTCAAAATGCTTGCTACGGATGTGAAAAACGCAGAAAATCAAACCCAATCCGAATTTTTTTATGACGAACTAAAGTTTCTGAGGAAGTGTGTAAACGCGATTAACGGCCCTTGCACACTGAGTCCAAAATTCGCGTCTGAAATTTTCGCACGTTAAAAAATAAATACGACCTCACGTTATGTCAATCACAATTAAGGCCCTTGCACACTGAGTCCGAAATTTTCGTATGCGTTTTTTTGCACGTTAAAAAATAAATACGACCTCACGTTATGTCAATCACAATTAAGGCCCTTGCACACTGAGTCCGAAATTTTCGTGTGCGTTTTTTCGCACGTTAAAAAATAAATACGACCTCACGTTATGTCAATCACAATTAAGGCCCTTGCATACTGAGTCCGAAATTTTCATATGTGTTTTTTCGTATTCGTGATTCGGTGGCTCTGAATTGTCAAAACACCACTCAAACACCATTCAAACTGCTTGCTACAGATGCGAAAAACGCAGAAAATGGAACCCAAAAAAGGGCCTTTAGAGTCTTCTTGCAAAAACATGAAAAAATCTTTCCTACTTCAAACAATGGAACGGCAGTGTATACTTACATATACAGTCACACATTTACTTCATATAACCAACCAAGTATTTACCTGGTGTGTCCTTGTGGTCCTGTAGTTTATATAGCAGCTCTGAGATGGATTTTTTCTGGGCCTGAGCAATATAACTGAGATTCTCACTGTCCAGAACCAGCAAGAACGCCTGCAGGTCCGAAACCAGCCGAGCCAGCACTACAAAATCAAAGAAAACATACACATGTATCATCAATAAACACAATTAAATGATTTTTCACATTTTTCATAATTAAAAAAATAACAGCTTGATTGGAAATTTTTCTGTCTTCATAGTCTCATATCTCAAGCACTGAGACTGACACTGTTTATGATTATTTGATGTTTAACTATGCAACGTGATGATTTTTAAATTGTAGTAATATTTGATGGGTATATGATGGATTTTTATTTGTTTTAGATTGAAAGTCTGTACCTGGGACCAAGGTAAAACAATAAAATCTATACATAAAAGACTTTTGAAATTCAGTTAGCAAAAACAGATGATGAAGGCTTGAAGAAAAGTTAACTATCTGCCTGACTAACCTGTTATAACTACAGTTCAATCTTTTCAGGAGAGATCAGTGTTTGATTAATTAAACCACAATAGTAAACAGGCTCAGTTTTCAGATTTTTAATCATTCTTTCAACAGCTGATTTTATGACCGAAGTGGAGGGCTCCTAAACTGCTGGTTTATTTACACTCTAAGTCTAAGCTGAATAAGTGTGTTCTATATTGCTTTGAATTATTTACTAAAGTGACTTTATAACAATGTTAGAGTTTATTCCTGCAGCCGAACCCATTCATCACATTAGACTAATATCCACACAAACATCAGCACATGTGCCCCTACACTGAAGTTCTACCTTTACTGTGGACCTAAATAATTATTTAATATTGAATTAAATACATTTCTCCCATCCTGAATAGCTGAAATTGTGAAATCATGCTGTGCTATTTGGTGACTTGAGAAGGAAAAGAGGCCTTTACCTGTTTTATAATGGTTTAAAGTGAAGTCTGCACTCTGTCTTATCCTTATTATGTTGGCTACAGACAAACAGGCCACTGTTCAAGCCCTCACCACAGTAAACATACAGAGACTCCACACACTGTGTATATTACACAGAGACACATCAGTGGGCCTTTGTGCTGCAGTCAATCCTCTCTCACTCTTTCTCACATATTTTAAAGCATTAAACGTCAGCACATAACTTATTCTGAATAGGGACCATGAACCACCTAGGGACCTGACCCACCTAGCAACCACATAGCAACATGTTAAAAAACACTCAGACCAACTACAACCTTTTGCACAGGTAAGTGTCACTCATATTTTCTTCAGAAAATATAAAAACCTAGTTGCATACCCCTGCTCAACCATCTTTCTCTCTTGTGAAAAAGAAGTATACTTAATGGTATTGAATGTGCACTTGTAGTGTACTTCAAATCTTTTTTTTTTAACTATAGTGGCAGATAATATAATATTAATGAAAGAAAATGTCACTTAAGTGTACAGTTACACTTTCATGACTATGTTTCTTAACGCACTTAAGTAAAAAGTGCACTTTGTAATAATGTCAAACTAAAAGTTTGAATAATATTGTTTTAATAAGCCTAAGTCGTGTTATAGTGGACTTATTTGAAGTAGACTTAGAAGTGTTTTGATGTGTTGATCTTACTTTGATGTGTTGAATAACATATTAAAGCATCTGTAAAGTACTTGATTTATAACTTGACGTTACTTTTAAAGTTAATATAAAATAATTGCAACCTCAACATAACAAATGTGTAAATAAAAAAATACATGACATTCAATTTTCAATAGAAATTACATTAAAGTATATTTTAGGTAACCATAAATGCTTGGCAGTACATACAGCACTACATTTTAACCATATTTCAAAGACAATATAAGTAATAATGAAATAACATATGAAGATGTACTTAAAGGGTTAGTTCACCCAAAAATGAAAATTCTGTCAGTATTTACTCACCCTCATGTTGTTCCAACCCCGTAAGACCTTCGTTCATCTTCGGAACACGAATTAAGATATTTTTGATGAAATCTGAGAGCTGGATCACTCCTCCATACTAGTCCATAGGCTTCTTCAGGGATTGAACTTGCCGACCTCGAAAGGTTATTAAAGACATCGTTAAAATAGTCCAAGTGACTACAGTGGCTCAATCTTAAGTTTATCAAGTGACGAGAATACTTTTTGTGCGCAAAAAAAACTAAAATAACGACTTTATTTCAACTATTCATTTCCTTCTCTGTGGGCCTCGAGTCAGTTCACTAGTGTAATAGCGTAAGCTTCTGTTGTTGTACGTCACACGCATCACGCACATGACCAGCGTCGGCCAATAGGGAGCCTACGTGTGACGTAGCTCTACGGAATCACACTACGTTAACTGACTAGAGGCCTAAAGAGAAGGAAATGAATAGTTGAAATAAAGTCGTTATTTTTGTTTGTTTTTGCGCACAAAAAGTATTCTCGTCGCTTGATAAACTTAAGATTGAGCCACTGTAGTCACTTGGACTATTTTAACGATGTCTTTAATAACTTTTCGAGGCCGGCAAGTTCAATCCCTGAAGAAGCCTATGGACTAGTATGGAGGAGTGATCCAGCTCTCAGATTTAATCAAAAATATCTTAAATGAAAGCGTAAGCGTAAGTTCTACCAGAAAGACTCCATTGCACGTCACTTATTTATAATTCCACGCAACCAATCACAGCTCGACATTGAATATAAAAGACTGATCCTACCGTTCCATGTTGTTGCCCGCAGGTGTCGTAGCAAAGTTTTCGATGCCAATTACGTTTCCATTCAGTTCGCAGAAACAGGCGCTGGCGTTCACTTACTCGCGTTTCGATACCAAACATAACAACACAAGTCACATCGTTGATTTCGATCTCAGCAACTTTCGCGATGCGCGAGTGCGACACACTTGTGTAAGAAACAAACGTGGCAGCTTTAAATCTCATGAGAGTCGATCTCCACTCAGTGTTTTTCAAAAAGTTCCCCTTTTACCACGATTAAACTTCATTCAGGTAAGTATATTAACTTGCTACTCTTCTGTTCCCTTCAAGACGTGAAGTTCAAATGTGGTGATGTGGTAGCTTTAAAATAACTGCCGATACTGCAGTCTGCAACGCAACATACTGCAACGCTTTAAACAGTAAACAGTGGGCCGAATAGCTCATTGAAATGGTAAGTGTATGCAAAGATTCACGTAACGTTAACTACATCGTCACGCACTCACGGCCAGTTGCAAAATACTATCAACTGGGTTGCTGAATAGAATTTAATCAAGCTTAAGAGTAACTTTGTTATTAAATCGCATATGTATATGCCATATATTACAGCTCGCGCTCCTCATCTGCTCACTCACCATTGTGAGAGACGAGACGAATTGCTTTCCATCTTAAAGGAGCAGTACCTATTAAGGCTATTCAACTTGTTTTACGCCCTTCTCTGAATTTGTTATTGTTCCGGTAATGCATTTATGGAGATGTTTTTTCAATCACTTCCCGAGCGCCGGAAAGATCTCGACTTATACCTTGATGATTGCAGACTTCAACTAATAAAAGGGGGCACACTATTTAATCTCAGCTCGTTTTCTGTAAATAAACTATCTCTTATTCGATCATAAATCAACAGCAATTAATAGTAAAAAAAAAATATATATATATATATATAAATATATATTATAATAATACATATAGCCATGTTTTAACAGCGTGCATGGCTCATGCATCCAAGAAAAAGCGTTTCTAACCGTGTTTTACAGGTTATTTGATCAGGGGAATTCGCATCTGTTTCAAAACATTTTAATTTGGCTCGTGGCTTGTCTATTTCCGATTTACGTCTTTCTCCCACCTTTTAAATGTATTTAAGTTTTCGAAAACAGATTCTTCTGGAGTCTCTGGCGTTGTTATATCTAAAGTCTATAATTCCTATTGCCCCTGTACTTCTTTGGTCATATCTCAAAGCATGACCACACTTCAATACTCCCTTTTTTTCATATAAGCGAACGGTCTTCCAATGACAAAGCACTGGTTTTGAACTCATGTAGCTTCCTCCTTAATTCTCCGGTCTTTCTCCACATATATACACTGGGTATTCCTTTCGTATCGGAGCCACAACAACAGTAGCCGAATGCAGCGTTCCCGACTCCCCTATCCAAATGCTTGGCAGATGGTCGTCCACAGCATACAAGACCTACATCAGATCCGACACGTATGTTCTACTAAATGCTCAACAAGCCCTCTCAACCGACATTCGAGGTAAATTTCTTCGCTAGCTACTGGTGGTGGTTAACAATCCATACATCTATCATACGTCCGCTTTTCACTGCTAATCTGTTTAGTTACACGCAGTCAATCGTGGCTTTCTTTATTTCGTTCTTTACCATCAACTCATCCCATAATTGATTAATGAAGAATAGCTTTGAAAATACCATAATAACAACGCTCCAAGGCTATTCGTATCCTTGCTTGCTTATGTCTATCGTAACTTTCGGTTCTGATTGCTGCAATATTTTTAAGCCTATCACAGCTTCTGAAATTCTACGATTACTGCCATTTTATGACCAATCTTGGGCTATTTCATTATGTTATCGAAGCTTTCGACTTGATTTCGTTCTCGACGCACGAATTCTGCCTATCGAGGCATAACTTGCGTGAGCTTTCACGATCGTAATACAAAGCCAAATATTTCATGGCTGATCGCGGGCTTCGTTCATAAATGCATATCGTAGCTTTCCTGGTTGAATCATCTTAACGTTATATCTCTGCCTATTGTGGCTCCTCGGAAAAGTCTTCCTGGCTTCAGCCTTTATCATAATAAAAATAAGGTCAATCATGGACCTATTTTATGAATACTGGTATTGTTTCTTGGCTAAACATAGCCTATTATATTAATGCTATCGAAGCATTCGACTAATCTCAGTTCCGATGCATGAACTCAGCCAATCGAGGCATCAGCCTATCTAGGCTTCACTATTAAACAAGCTTTCATGATCGTACTCTAAGCCAAATATTTCATGGTCGATCGCGGCCTTCGTTCATAAACGCATATCGTAGCTTTGCTGATTGTAATTATCTTAATGTCATTTCTATGCCTCATGGCTCCTCTGAAAAGTCGCCTTGGCTTCAGCTTTTTATCATCATATGTAAGGTCAATCATGGACCTATTTTACGATCACTGGTAATGTTTCATTGCTAAACGAAGCCTATTACATTAATGCTATCGAAGCCTTCGACTAATCTCAGTTCTGATGCATGAACTCGGCCATATCGGGGCATCGGCCTATCGGGGCATCGGCCTATCGGGGCATCGGCCTATCGCGGCATCGGCCTATCGAGGCATCGGTCTATCGAGGCATCACTATCGAATAAGCTTTCATGATTGGAACCCTAAAGACAATTATTTCATGGCCGATCGCGGCCTTCGTTCATACATGCATATCGTAGCTTTCCTGGTTGAATCATCTTAACGTTATATCTCTGCCTATTGTGGCTCCTCGGAAAAGTGTCCCTGGCTTCAGCCTTTATCATAATAAATATAAGGTCAATCATGGACCTATTTTACGAATACTGGTATCGTTACATGGCTAAACGTAGCCTATTACATTAATGCTATCGAAGCTTTCGACTAATCTCAGTTCTGATGCATGAACTCGGCCATATCGAGGCATCGGCCTATCGAGGCATCGGCCTATCGAGGCATCGGCCTATCGAGGCATCGGCCTATCGAACAAGCTTTCATGATTGGAACCCTAAAGAGAAATATTTCATGGCCGATCGCGGCCTTCGTTCATAAATGCATATCGTAGCTTTCCTGGTTGTAATCATCTTAATGTCATATCAATGCCTTTCGTGGCTCCTCTGAAAAGTCGCCCTGGCTTCAGCTTTTTATCATTATATATATATAAGGTCAATCATGGACCTATTTTACGATCACTGGTAATGTTCCATTGCTAAACGAAGCCTATTACAATAATGCTATCGAAGCCTTCGACTAATCTCAGTTCCGATGCATGAACTCGGCCATATCGTGGCATCGGCCTATCGTGGCATCGGCCTATCGAGGCATCGGCCTATCGAGGCATCGCTATCGAACAAGCTTTAAGGATTGGAACCCTAAAGACAAATATTTCATGGCTGATCGCGGCCTTTGTTCATAAATGCATATCGTAGCTTCCTGGTTGTAATCATCTTAATGTGATATCTATGCCTATCATGGCTCCTCGGTAAAGTCTCCCTGGCTTCAGCCTTTATCATTATAAATATAAAGTCAATCATGGACCTATTTTTCGATTACTGGTATTGCGTCATGGCTAAACGTAGCCTATTACAGTAATGCTATCGAAGCTTTCGACTTATCTCGATCTGATGCATGAACTCAGCCTATCGAGGCATCAGCCTATCAAAGCATCACTATTGAACAATCTTTCATGATTGTACTCTAAGCCAACTTTTTTCATGGCCGATCGCAGCCTTCGTTCATAAACTCAAATCGTAGCTTTCCCGATTGTAATCATCTCAATGTCTTATCTCTGCCTCTCGTGCCTCCTCGGAAAGTCGACCTGGCAACTGCCCTCATCATTTATAAATATGTGGTTAATCACGGACCTATTTTACAATCACTGTGATCGTTTCATGGCTATACGTAGCCTATTACATTTATGCTATCGAGCTTTCAACTAATCTCGGTTCCGATACATGAACTCAGCCTACCGAGACATTACAATTGACCGAGCTTTCATGACTGTACGTTAAAGCAAATATTTTGCGCGTATCGTAGCTTCCCTGATAGCAGTTATGCCAATGTGTCATCTCTGCCTTTCGTGGCTCCTCGGGAAGTCGCCTGGCGACAGCCTCATTATTTATAAATGTAAGGTCAATTACGGACCTATTTTTAAAGAAAGACGAGGGCTGGTGCATATGCTATTTAACTTTGCTTTTATTTATTTTCTCCCTATATTCATACCCAGGATGAATGCATCTTAAAATCTCAGCCTATCGAGGCTTCATTTAAAATCTCCATCAAGTTTTGGGGGGAGATGTGGCTTCTGTTCATATTCAGAAGATGAGAATTTCAGCTCACATATAGTGACATTCCCAATTTCGATCTTTTAAAGCTTCTTATCAATTATCTTTATCTCAGTATATCTCATAGGTTTAATCTTTCACACACGGTTCTGACGCATGAACTAAGCCTATCGAGGCACCAGCATGAACTAAGCCTATCGAGGCACCAGCCTATTGAGGTATCAGCCTATCGAGGCATCAGCCTATCGAGGCATTAGCCAATCGTGGCTCATTTCATAAACACATATTACATTTAATCTCGGTTCCGACGTATGGACTAAGCCTATCGAGGCATCAGCCTATCGAGGCATTAGCCTACTGTGGCCTCAGACAATCGTGTCTTATTTCATAAACACATATTACATTTAAATCTCGGTTCTGTCGCATGAACTAAGCCTATAGAGCCATCAGCCTATCGAGGCTTAATGAACAGTTTTAATGATTACTTAAAGCCTACTATCATGGGCAGTCGAGGCTTTCGTATGTATCTTAATAACTCAGCCTATCAAGGCTTCGTTAAAATTCCCATTTCAAGTTTTGCGGCCAGACGCGGCTTCGTTCACGTTTAAAAATAAGCTCTGCCCATATAGAGTGACATTCCTACTCTCGATCTTGCTGAAGTCTCTTATAAGTTATCTTATCTCAGAACATATCCTAGTTTTAATCTTTTACGCTCAGTACCTGACTTTAAGATAAGCAATTAAAAGTCGTCTTATTGTCTTCCCTATTTATTAATCCTACTGTATGCCTTTCAGAATCCTCATAGGTATGTATGGAATTCATCGCATTTTCCTTACTTTTTGGGGGTAGGCTCCGCCCCTGCCTCTAACATCAGGCAGGACCTACAAGCTAACCTTCAGACCCTGACGGAGGACGAGGCCTACGCCAAAGAACTCAGAGACGGAGCTTGTCGAGCATCTACCTTTATTTTCGTCTGTAAACTCCTTTCACAAAATAAATTCTATTTATTTGAGAACTCTTCTGAGTCTTTATGGTAGAAATGAAAGCGTAAGCGTAAGTTCTACCAGAAAGACTCCATTGCACGTCACTTATTTATAATTCCACGCAACCAATCACAGCTCGACATTGAATATAAAAGACTGATCCTACCGTTCCATGTCGTTGCCTGCAGGTGTCGTAGCAAAGTTTTCCCCCATCCTCCCCACCACCACCAGGATGGCTCCCGTCCACTCGTCGGGGGGTAGGCTCCGCCCCTGCCTCTAACATCAGGCAGGACCTACAAGCTAACCTTCAGACCCTGACGGAGGACGAGGCCTACGCCAAAGAACTCAGAGACGGAGCTTGTCGAGCATCTACCTTTATTTTCGTCTGTAAACTCCTTTCACAAAATAAATTCTATTTATTTGAGAACTCTTCTGAGTCTTTATGGTAGAATTCGTGTTCCGAAGATGAACGAAGGTCTTAAGGGGTTGGAACAACATGAGGGTGAGTAAATACTGACAGAATTTTCGTTTTTGGGTGAACTAACCCTTTAAGTCCTAATTAAGTGGGTCAGAAAAGCACTCTAAAGTATATTATTTCCATATACTCTTTTTAATGTATGCCTTTTTAATTTTGTTTTATTTTTTTATTTTATTAAAGTGTATCAAAAGAGTGTTAAAGGAGTCATAATGTAGTATTAACTTTGATACCCACGCTCTATTATAGTCATTTCATGCCCTTCTAAAAAAGAAAAATTGAAAAAAAATAAACACAGAGCTCGTTTGACCCTTATTTCTGAATGCATTATTGTCTCGCGAGATCTGATGCGAGGTTTTGGCTGTCGTGGACGGTCATTTTAATAATGCAAATGAGGGGCGCGTTGATTGGTGGCAGGAAGGAGGGGGCTTGACACCGCAGGTAACTTCAGCATATCATTCCAAAAAGAGATCATGGCGCAAGTTGTGAATGAACCCGACCTGGCCGCGACCTAAGGGATTCAACCGTATATGTTTGAGCCAGACTCTGAACCAGAGCTGGAAACGGAAGAGGAACAACAGTCAATTGAAGGACGTCTACATCAACATGTCTCTGAATGGTAAAGACAATTTTTTTGACTGGGACATACATTAACATCAGTAACGAGCTAAAACGTTTTTTTGCTATTTTCTCCCACATAAGTTTAGCTTTTATTTAATGTAGATTACATTAACGGAGATGTAGTCTACTTTATTTTCAGCTTACAGTGGTTATAGAGATTAACGTTTGCTATAATGTGTTGTTTTTGCCTTTTTTGACGTTGTGGTTTTTTAGATATTTAATAATTTTCATCTGCAGACATGTAACGTTATGTTTTTCTTTGTTTATTAATTCTTGACTGTTTTTTAAATTTATCTATCCTTATCTATTATATAAAAAAATCAATAGGCCTACAATGATATGTTGTCATTGTTATATTATATACGATTATATTAAATAATAGCTAACGTTACTGTAGTGTAAAACAAAGTGGAAAGATGTGGCTAGCATTCGTAGAGTCCATTCCCCGTGTTTACATCACATACATTAACCGCATTAGTAGTTAGCTGCTGTTTGTTACACAAAATATAGTAATAAAAACACAGTCTTACCGTTTCAAATTCAGGCAAGTCCCTGATTGTTGGAATGGCACCTTTTTCCAAACGTAGCTTCGATGCAAACTTCGCCTGATATTGCCCCAAATTTGTAAAAGATTCTTTTGTGAAATGTTTAGCGCAGACACCTAACGTTGAGCAAGTTGAGATGGTTGTTGGAACAGCGTCATTAAAAATAAATTTCATCCACTTGTCCCTTGTAGTTTGGTCAGTTTTGGGTAAAGAAAAAACATTAGAATGTGGATTACAGTCAACCACAGAGCAACTCACGTGTGCACTACGTTTCTGCATCTTTCTTGTCTGAATATGATGGGGAGAGGGGCAGGGCGGGCCTCCTCTGCGGTGTCCATATATGGTATATCCGGCCCCGTCTTGACGTCAAGCCGGGGGAGAAATTGAAATCTCGTATTTGAGTGCGCGTGCACGTTGGCTATTTTAAGAACCCTGGGGTAAACAAACGCTTCACTTTTGAATATCGGCATCCCGGCCAATGTATAATCGTTAGTCAATCATAACATACATTGATTCTCATGGAAAAGTGAAAATTGCACATTATGACTCCTTTAAATCGTAAGGTCAGATATTCCTAGTCCGTCACAATGCGGCAATTTGATCTCTGGTGAAAAACCTCAACACAGGCCAGCTGTTGTGATAGAGCTGAATGGTCCTTTGACAAGCACTCTGTAGGGAACCCCATAAAGACCTACGTAAAGCCTTTGAAACACATGGGTAGTGTTATTTCACTACTCGTTTTAAAATAGAAGTTTTCAGTCAATCAATCTAGTTTGAAACCGCAAACTTAACACATATACACATAAAAAATGTAGTTTTCTTCTAGGAAAAAGTTTGATGACAATTTTTTTAAAGGTAATCATTATTGTGATTATCCTGAGATAATCAGATAATCCTTTTGTAGCAAAGGCTACTACGTTAGAATTATGATACAATAGCTGGATAATTGTCTAGTATGTTTTTGGCTAAGCTAACAAACTAATCAGTTAATGTTATACTAAAGTAGCAGGTTAATCGGCTGATATTAAAGCAAGTGGGCCTTGTTATTTGTTTTCCTCTATAACAAGAAGTCTAATAACTCTTTCTCAATTGCGGCATTAAATATTACACTAGAAGAATTGCGACTAAGCAAGTGCTCTCCAGCGCTTGTGTGATTTACACAAGAGGGAGAAGAAAAGTGTAAACGCTGTTCCTTATCTGAGGCAGAGCTTTTATCATTTGCCAGAGAAAAGATCAATGGATCCAAGAGGTGCTGTTTCAAAGAATGTCCCTTTTTAGTCTTTTTTCAATCAAATCTCATTGAAACCTACAGAAAATCAGCAGCTTTGACAATCAATGACAACGGTCATTACTAATACTACGGTAAGTACTACGGTAAGTTTAAAAAAATAATACGGTAAGTTTATGTGAATAAAACAGAGTTCCTTTTAGACCAAGGTTGGTCAATTTAAACACAAATCAAAAACCAAAATGCACTGCAATAATTTGACAAACTCCTGAGCTTGAACAGAAACTGAACTTACAGTCTATCTATGCAAACCACTGCTCTCAGTTAGCACTGTATGTTTTCCCAAATAGGATACCAGAGTTGAGCATCTTGATTGTGTCTATTCAGAACTCAATCCCATGCATGTCTGCAGGGTGCAGTGGTGGTTTAGAGCTCCAGCTGTGGCTACATCTCCAGGGAGTAAACATCTGAATTCCCATGGGTTTATACAGGGTCATGGGCGAGTACTAGTAGACATCTAACAATGCCTCAGCAGCCTTATTAAAAACAAACATTTCAAGAACATTAAAAAAAGCTATGAGAATGCAGTAAATCCCACCACAACTCACTTAATTTTCTCAGATTGAGAAAAAAAAGAAAAAGGAAGAGAGCTCTATCGACAACCACTGATATGCAAGCTTAGATGGAATCTGTTGACTTGCTTTTATTGCACAGACTTGAGGGAAAACTGTACAGGATTGGCATTTTTATTATGTGAATGGGTCAAATCACAAAAACGAGTGTGCAAGATAAAATATATTTTTAAAAATCTCAACAAAAGTTTAAATTTGATTAATTGTCATGAAATGTTATGTGGAGTAAACATCAAGTAAAAGATAATGCATATTTTCTTTATACATCTTAATTTTTTATATTATTTTCAAAAAAGGTTTTAAATGTAAGGCCAAACTTTAATTATTATAATTATAACATAATTATATCCAAGATTTTGGATAGTCACACCATATGGTATATTGTCAGAGACTAATTGACCATGACACAGTCATGAGAGTCTGCAGGGGTCCTCCCTATGATATAATTTCCTTTTTTCTCCATATTTCTCTTCGTTGGTTGCACCACATGACAATTATTGGTGGACAATAAAATTGCTCCCAAGATGGAGCCTTATGGAACCCCATTGGGGCAAGCAAGGTTAAATAGTGAGGAATTAAATAGAACCTTCAAAAAATTACAATTTATTAAAACCTCATAAATACTCTACAGCTTTTCTGCACTTGGGTTCTGTTCTCCACACTTGACAGAACGAAGCAGCCAGAATTGCTCAGGAGCTCCATGACAAAGTAGTCTCAGCCTCAGACGTCACGCCCACGGAACGTTGGCTAAACGTCTGATGCATATGGTACACTTAACTGGAAACACTTCAGGAATGTCGAAGTCGTCATCTGATTGGTTGAATTTTATCGGATTTCCGGGGGGTGCGAGTGTCGCGTTTATTTTCGGTCTGCCGGGAAACAAAGCGCAGACGTGTGATTGCGGAAGAAAAACTGTTGTGTTTACATGAGTGACAATGAGCATTTATCAAGATCAGCTAAACGTAGGATTCTCAAAAGTATGCGAGGTTCACGGCGTAGACTCTTTAAGAGATGTCCAGGAGTTTTGTTTGAGGCACTTAGTGGAGACAAAAAGAAATATTTTAGCCTGTTTGCCGACGGGATTTGGGAAGAGTATTATTTTCCAAGCCTGGCCGACCCTTTGTCAGCATTTATAAGGATTCCCAGCAGATCCAACTTTACTAGTTGTGTGTCCCCTCCTATCTATTACATAGCTGTCAACCCTCCCGTTTTTCCGGGTTTCTCGCGTATTTTAGCTCTTTTCCGGCTGTCTTCCCGTTTTATTATTTTCCCGTAAAATATCCCGTATTTTTACGCTCTGATTGTGTGAGACGTACATGCTCGGGCAGATTCGGCTTGAAGTCGTTCATCCTCGGATGCGGCGCCGCGCGCGCTGTTACAAAAAAAGCTGTGCACACAGCCAAGCGAAATGGGGTCTTGCCGGTCTTGCGCACCCAACGCGTAATCTTTGCCGCGCTCGTGCGGACGCGTCAAGTATAAACAATTATACTCCGTGTCAGCGCGCGCTTTGATCGGTAAAGGAGCACTGACCTCTCCCTAATCATCTCCAGCAGCCCCCGAAGCACCACGTACCGTTTCCCTCGTAAACTGATATTAGTATTTAAACATTCTCTGATAAAAAATGACACACTTTCTCTAATACACACACACACTGTCTCTTTCTCTCTCACTCATTTGTAGTTATAAACTCTTTAGACTTTTAATGATTAGTGCTTTATTTTTTAGTTTGTGGTGGGTAAGAAAAATTCCCTTATTTTGGGGATGGATTCCGGGAAATCTCCCTTATATTCAATGTTCAATGTTGACAGCTATGATCTATTATGGAAGATCAAGTGAAATACCTAACTGTGAAGGGGATATCAGCCGCGTTTGCGGGCAAACATGAAACAACAGACGCTGACATCGCAGCTGGCCGATTCAGTATTGTGTTCGGTTTTCTTCTCCTCCTTTGATTTTCTATGCTGACTGACTTGTTGCACGCCGGTCTGTTGTTGTGGGGACATTTCCACGTGACGCTGAACGAAACGAACTGTAATTGGTTGTTTGACATGTCGGTCAAACGGCCTTATGGGCGGGCCTCGGCCAAAGAAAGCTGCTATGAGTTCCAGACCTTCAGCCGTCAGTCTGAAGGTCTGGCTACGCGAGACTAATGACAAAGCATCAAAGCTGTGCAATGGTGATACTAAAGAGTTGGTCACGCCGCTGGGGTTGATGCATATGAAACCGCTTCAGTATTGGCTTCAGGCTTGAGTCCTGAGATGGGCATGGTGCCACGGCCATGTGGCTATTACGCCGATCTGTCGTCGCACTTTCAGCCCTTGGTCGGACCTTGCATTTCTTCAGGCAGGAGTTTCCCTAGAACGAGTGTCCAGACGTGTTGTTGTTACAACAGATGCTTCCAAGACAGGCTGGGGCGCTGAATCCAACACATACAACCAGTTTCGTTTCGCATCTTGGGTAATAACAGGTAAAACTCTGACAACTCTGACTTATCTGTAGTGAGTTTGGTGGAGGAACTCACTAATAGGCCCATTATTTGTGGTATGCCCCTTTCAGGTGAGCCCTTGTAATATGGCGATGTGCTCCATATGTAGTGATTCCTTAACAGTGATCCAATATTATGTATTCTTCCACAGTTTGGTTTCCCTATCATCTAACCCAGTCCCTTCCCCTGGACAGAGCCCGCTCTGTCGCCAGTTCCTGTGGCCGGTAGTCTCTCCCTTGTCAGGTAGAACCCACCACAGGGAGGTGAGTCCATAGGATGTACTTTCCACTAACCTCCCCTTTGGGTAGGATGTGGTCTCCGTAGTGTTCCATTCAATAGAGAAGGAGAATGCTTCCCAGCATTAACAACCAGGTGGAAAAAAAATCCATTTTGGAAAAAAACAAACAGAAGAGGCTGGAGTGAAGAGGTAAAGGGGTCCTCCTGATATGGGGAGACCTGAGGTCATTTACCCAAGCGGAGGCTTTTCTCTGCATCTGCACCGCCAAGTCTCATGACACAGTTCTGTAGTTTGGGAGTGTAGTATAGGGACACCTAGTGTCTGTATTTCAACACAATGTCGAAAGTGACCGACAGAAAGGGAACATCTAGGTTAGTGTAACCCTCATTCCCTGATGGAGGGGAACCCTCGTCCTTCCTGCCACAACTCTGAACTGCCACTGAAGTGGTTGAGATGCCGTCTCGGCTCCTCAGCACAAACCTGAATGTGTGGAGCACGCTGGCATCCTTATATGTCTGGGGTAGTGGCCAGACATGCAAATTCCACTTCCAACTTCATTGGACTGTTCTAAATACGTCAGAGGTGTTTGGGGCTCCCAAGAGTGACCCCTAGTGTCAGTATTTGACACAACGCCTTCGTTCCGACCATCAGGGAATGGGGTTACACTAGTAACTGAGACGATTTTGTAGTCACAAATGAATGCAAACAACAAATAAATGCAAAAAAAAGAAGGCGGGGAATGAACAGCTCACAGTTAAACATTATATGGAAAATACCAGAAATCTGTGTTTCTTAAAAAAATTGGGGCTGTAAAGAAGATGGCAAATATCACTGTGGCGAGCAGGACGAGGCAGAGGGTCGTGAGAAAGCAGCTCGACTTATACTTTCATTTTTGTATTTTTTTTTTATTTTTTTTATTAAACTTGTGAAATGTTCGCTGGCCTCCTTCCCATAACAACTGAACTGCGTCACACTGGTGCCGAAACCCGGGAAGAAGGAGACGGGAACCGGCGAACTTTTCACAAGTTTAATAATATAAAATAAAACAAAAACAAAAACGAAAGTTTAAGCCAGCAGCCCCTCGCGGACGACTGCTCCCCACACAAACCAGAAACAAAACTCAACATAAGTTCAGGCCTGTTCCTCTCTCGCTCTTCACTGTCGTCGCTCCTCCTTTATGCCTCGCTCCGCTCTCTCACGGCCCTCGGCCTCGTCCTGCTCGCCACAGTCACTTACATAGTAAGCAGTGCCGATCCTGACCTCCCTGGGGCCCTAAGCTAAATTCTGCTAAGGGGCCCTCTACCTGACCCGTGAAGCCGTGAGCTATGTAAACCATTTGCCATTGCCACAGTCACACCTGACACTTCAGTTCTCCCAATACAATCCTCCCTCCTTTAAACCAAACAGTCAAAGAATAAGTACAATAATATAGAACAGAATGATATTTATTGAATAGAGTATTTTCTATAGAATATTAAGATAACAAGTGAATATTGTGTTGCAGATATCAATAATCCCTGTGAGTGATGACATCATTGAAATCAAGAATTAACTTTTGTACAAGTGAACATGTAATTCCTGATATCAGAAATAGACATTGGTAGATAAAAATGTAACTAAGGGGCCCTACTAGTAAAAAATAATCAAGAATTCACATTGCAAATAGTAAAAAAAAAAAATTAATTCTTGATATAAAAAATGCATAAACTGTGAATGAATAAAAGCTAAAATGGCTTGCCATATGTTAAAGGTTTGTTTTAGTATGCATGTTGAAGCAATTCTTGATTTATGGTTATTATTTACTGAGGGATGTGCATCCATATTGACCAGTATGTCCAGCTAATCAACATTTTAAATTCAATATAGCCTATAAATCAATAGTCAATCAATGTCAAATTGTCAATACATTGCTTTCCATCTTGCATAAGCAGTTGTTTAGAGTTTTTAACTACACATTGACTGAGACTAGATAATCAGTGTCTTGTTTTAAAAGTATGTATAATGTGTAATTTGATGAGGAGTGTCATCATTCAGGCCCAAATATTGTAGGCTACAGTATGTCTGGTCTCTCTCCACATATATTTCTGCTTGAAAAATGCGCGTTTCATTTCGTGCACGCGCATATGAACGTATGATAACACACGCGACGCGGTTATCTTTTCCGAGCCGTTGCACTTTAAAAAACACAATAGAAATGCACATAAACTTAACTTTACTTTGCTGACATCAAACTTGGAGAGGAGAGAACACAAGTTTACCTGATTGTTGTTTCCGCAATTCACTCATGTTTTTCCCCCCTCTTTTTGTGACCAGAAGGATAGTTTCGCTTCATTTTGTCATTGATGTTGTAAACATTAATTGACGCGCTATATGACACGAGGGGGAGGCGGGGCCTTGAGTAATTTGCGGGGCCCTACGCAGCTTGCGTAGTGAGCGTATAGGGCGGATCGGCTCTGATAGTAAGCACCTATTCCAAAAACCTTCCTGTAAAAATGTATGAGACTTCTGTTTTCATTTATTGAAAACACTGACCTTCAGATGTGACAGAGCTGGCGATGGAGTGCTAACAGTAAAGTCATTATGCAAACAGAGCTCCAGCCAGATGTCAATAGCTGCCTGTGGCGAAGGCCCTCTGTCCTTCAGATTGTCATTCTCAAGGTCTCAGTCTTCACACTAGCCTCTTTTCTTCTCCAAACTCCCCCATGTCTCACTGCCACACGATTGGGAACTTTGGAAAGCAATGTGTAGCCTTAATCTGACTATTATGTATGTGATATTTTCACATTTAAATGACATTTGATTCCTTTGATATTCCACTGTTTCTCGTAGACTTGAGCCAATAACAACTGTTCGCTAAGAAGTTGCCCCACCCATTCTCACTTTGTGGAGGAACTGTAAAATGTGTGGAGGATAAATATTGAGCATTGTCATAACAACGTTTCAAAGGTCAAAGCATCCAGCTACTGGCTTCCGTCGAAGTCAAACACACACAAACCCGTATCCTTTATCTCTTTGAGGTTCTAATAAACCTTTCTTTCTAAAGTCCTTTCTTCTAACCGAATTTTCCTTTAAGCACACTACTGTACCTTGCTTTAACTGGGCCCACCTAAAGAGGAAAATCCTTGGATTGATGATGTGTCTAACTGTACCTTTACATTAGTCATTGCTGCCGTGGCATCTCAAACACTCAACATTTTTTCCAACAAGGTTTCACAAACCTTGGGACAAGGCCAAATTATTTTCTTTGGTAATCTACTGTCTGTGCACACTAAAAAGACACAATGATACTTAACATTATAGAAAGTGATGCTGAACATTTTTATATCCATTTCATATAAACCTTCATGAACGGTTTGACAAGGTAAATTACTATACACTTGAACTCTGTAATTTCATTATCTCTATATTTAACCTTCCCTCTCCATAGGGCTGTCACTTTACGTTCGAAAATCGATTGCACAATCGATCGGACCAACCAACACAAGTATCGAAAACGAAAATAGGGAATCGATTTTAACGGCCTTCGATCGGAGCGCGTCCAGCTCGTCACGACACGCCCGCAGCGAACGCGCGTCACACAGACACTGCAGGCTCTGACAAACACACATAACAGCAAACTATACTTCTGCATAATGTCTCTTTTTACAACAAAAATGTGAATTCTGCCGGTATTCAGACAGTCTCATGCATACAGATACAGATTCGGCCTACAATCGCCTACGTAGGCGAAATTTGTTTGACATTTCTAATCGTAAACACAGCCATGTTGAAGCCTGCAGTAATGTTTTTCATTGATGTTATGGCAGTCCACTCTGCTTATTGTTTTTCGAGAATCTTGCACTCCTGTTTGTCATTGTGCACGAAACTTCATGCCAATAAATCATCAGAAATATTGCTGACTTGTGCGCGTCTCAAGCACACTCTTTACGTTCGTCCTAATGCCTGTTAGTTGTCCGTGGATTTGCCTATATTTGGCGCTGAAAATGTAAACGTCTTTAGACATGGAAAATCGATTTTACAATCGATTCAATGAACATTTATGTCTCAAAAATCGATCAGGATTTTTTCACAAAAGTGACAGCCCTACCTCTCCATAACCTAACCCAAAAGAAAAAATAGTTTCATTCTGCAAGTTAAACTTTGAGCATTTGCTTGTAAGTCTCTTTTTATTGATATTACAGTATAAATTCATTTTCGACCAAATACATCTTTACATTACCAAAAAGTTTTGCATTCTACAGATTTTTTGTTAATCAATATGAAATAAAAGTCCTTCATCGTATGTTCTCACACAACAGTGGCTGCATTCATATTAAATGTAAATACATAACCACTTCTAAGTCACGTTCTATGAGGGGGTGAGGCCACCCTCTGCATATGACTCATTAGCAAAACTAATGCCCCGAAGCACATGGGCGTCATCAACATTTCGGAAATGCTTCAAACACCCACTTCGTGTGTTTGTGTTGCTGAGGACACAGATAGACATTTTGCATTCGTGGCCAAAATGGTTCAAAAGGGTGTATAACCTCTGGTCAACTGATTTGACCACTTGTTGACAGTTGACCCTTTTGTCTGACACAATAGAAAGTCTGTCTGAAAAGAAAAATGAATGAATTCTCAAGCAGATGTCAATGGTAGTATGCTAGTTCTCAGTGGGATCAAAAGGTGTCACAACCAGAGGTCACGTTGACCGAATTATTTTTTAGCAGTGACTGAAAAATCTAAAGCCAACAATCATTTTGACAGATTACACTGAGGGTGATCTATTGTAACTGTAATTCCCACCCCTGCCCAGTCCAAGTTATATTTATAAAGTTATAATAATAACTTTATAATTACATAATTATGTTTGTACTACATGTACCCTTCTCCAGAGTTCATTTTTCACATTTATGGTCACAGAATGGCTTTTCTGAGGTTAATAAAATAACAAGGTAGAAAAGGCATCATTAAAGAAATCCAGTGCCTCTTTATTTTATGAACCTTAATTTTATGAAGCGAAGCAAGTGCTTTGTTTGCGCAAACAAAAACATTATTTACCACTTTATTTACAAAGTATTCATTTCCAACGTGCGTTCACGCAACAACGTCTGCTCTCGCGTCAACACAACATGTATGCGTCGTGGTACTCTTGTAAACGTGCGTCGGAGATATTATTTTGTAAATATTTTAGTAAATTATGGTTATGTTTTTTTTTTCTCAAACAAAGCACTCGCACCGCTTCATAAAACTGAGGATAAACCATTGGAGTCACATGGATAACTTTTTTTTGATGTCTTTACTACCTGGGGCTTACTTACACTTGAAAGTGGTAGGTGAGTAGCTGTCAATGGAGGGACAGGTTTAGGGTTAGGGGATAGAATATGAGTTTGTACTGTATAAAAATCATTATGTCTATGGAAAGTCCCCATAAAATATGGAAACCCAACATGCGTGTGTGTGTGCGTGCACTGGCATCATTTTGTCTTAAAGGTGGTGTCAGGATTATGTTCTAGTCGGTTTAGTTTCCTTTGTGTTTCATTTTCATTCTGTTTTCTTGTTCTGCTTTGCCAGAGTTCTGTTTGCTACTTAGTTCCCTTAGTTACTGATTACACTCACTTGTTGTTCATTTAGTTACCTCATTACTCCCTAGCTGTGTTCAAAATCATACCCTCATTCACTATTCCCTACATCAGTCCACTAATATTGTCCACTTGAAGGAGTGAATTAAAACGAGTGAATTCGGACACTGTGCGCCGGAAGGGCTGCCGCTTTTGCACAGTTTGTATTGTTTAATAATTATTTGAAAATTAGCAAACTCCAGTAGTAAGATGAAAAGATTTATCTTGAACTCATGTAACTGTCATGTAAACTATGTGTAAACCTTAAACAATATAATAATCAATTAAAAAGGAATTTATACCTTTATGATATTACACTGTACCCACATTGGACCAGCAGTTTGGAAAATGGATGGATGGATGGATGATTTAGCTGCGGTCGCAGCATTAGCTTTTAGCTTTTGTTGAGACATTCAGTGCGACTCTCACAGTGCATTATGGGTATTCTCTAGCCCTTGAGCATTTATCAGTTGTTATTGTGCTCGTTTACACTCGATGTTCGATACACTTGCACTATTGGGATTGAATGAGTGCACTCGATAATGTCCACTATGGCTTCGGACACCACTACCAATGGCTGTCACCTCAAATAGTGTCCAAATGCAAAATTCACTTTTACGAGGTGTTTGAATAAAAATGTGTGTCTGCAGTGTGTGTACACAACCACCCTATACTGGTAAAAATCCACCCATTCCTTTTTTTTTATCCCCATAAATCATAAGCACTGTGTCTCAGAATAAAGGGTATGCATTGACGTCACTTTCCACCCGGAGCATCCCCCTCAGCTGGACTGACTGGCAAAAGAGCCTGCTGCATGACTGGATTTAAAAGGGGAAACTGAGAAAACACGAGTAAAATTAACGATTATCATTTAAACTAAAGGTTGGATTCGATATAGAGAATCAGGAGTTACGTCACAATGGTTTCACTTCGCGTTGCATTTCGGGAAGGCGCCGCCATCTTGGAAGGATTGACGTACGATCCGCATTGACGGGAATTTCCGATCTGTCCGCTTACACAGCAGGTGCAAATGCACACATCATACAAAGAATGATTCATATAAAGAATTATTTACACATATGAATGAGGCCTGAAAGCGCAATGACTGAGCTCTCGCAGTTTACAGGTTTGTGGGTTTGTAAGTCTTGCACCCAGCCGCAGCAGAATTGTTCATAAGCTTCTAATGACTTAAAGCTTCTGAACTCTTGCATTGTGTAGGCACTGATACCATAAACCAGGTAATTGACTATGTCAGGGTATGTGTAAAGCGGTAGTGCTTCTGGGTCTTTCGTCCATTCTGTAGCTGGCAGGTCGTACGGGTCCATGTTGTTGATGTCAAGCAGTTTCTCTAGGGTGTATTCACACCAGGAAAGTCCGATAGTTCACTTGCTTTGGTCCGGACCAAAGAATTTTTTTTTTTTTTTTTTGGTACGGTTCGCTTTCACACTGCTCTTTTTGCAAGTGAACCAAAATTTGTAAACAAAACGTGTGCTAAGGTCGTCCATTCATTGGACAAGGATTCTCAAGTAGGGAAATCAGGAAGTGCAAAAAAGGCTCAGCATGGAGATATTTCGTACTGCAATATTTGTTATTTGACTAATTTTGTGTTATTCTGTACAAACGCAATATGAAGAAACTGCGCAGAAGACGGATAAGGTATAAAGTTTTCATTCATAGAGAGTGGGGCTATGTTCACACATTCAAATAATGAGATTCTTATTGTATATACTGCTAACAAGTGCTGTCAATGTTAACGCTTGCGATTAAGTTTGTCCAGTTTAACGCAGCGTCATCCTTGTATTGTAACTATCGTTACATTATATGAACTGCAAAAGCTTTTTTTTGCATATGCGCGATTAGACTAAAGAGAACGCTCTGTATGTGAATGTCCTGATGCACACACTCATTCATTCATTCCATTCCAATGACACACACACGGCGCGCAGAAAGACGCGCAACAGTATTGTGTGGCCAGACAGCGCGCCGGAATGGAATTCTCTTTCGCACTTGAACAACAATAACACAAACCATTATGCCAAAATCTCCGACTACGGAAGTCTGTTAACTCAAAGCCGCAGTGCTTTCTTGCAATTGGGTCGGTTCATGTTCACACCGTAAACGAACCGTACCAGAGTTCGTTTGGAACCGTACCGAGACCACCTCTTCAGCTGGGTCTCGGTTCGGTTGTTTGGTCCGCACCCGAGTTCGATTGCTGTATTCACACCTGCCCAAAAGGTCCGCACCAAAGGGGGAAACGAACTAGAGTTCGATTCAATCGAACCAAACAAGGCAGGTGTGAATACACCCTAAATAACGCTGCCTGGCGTTGTTATTTAGTCTTTCCCGATAGAGCCCCTTTTCTTTAGCTTCCTCCTTCTCCAGGCATTTATTCCCAAGAAACTGCGGCGTATCGCAAAAATGCAAACAAATATCAAACTGCTCTCTCTGTCGCTGTTTCTCTCGGTCTCACTGTCGAAGTAACCATGGCAACGGATAGCGTATCCTTCCAAGATGGCGGCGCCTTCCCGAAATGCAAAGTGGAGTGAAACGTGTGACGTCACATTCTTATTCTCTATAGTGTTCCTTACAACTTACCAAAGACCCAGTGGTCCATGGATATTGACATGCAGCCAGGAATCTTGTTTCCTGAGATTTATATGTGCCTGATTTCGACGCCAGGGAAATACATAAAGCAAATTTGTCTGTGAACGGTTTATATAAATACAGTATAGGTAGGTCTAAATCCGGGTGATCACTTAATATCAATGTTATATATATTTTTACATCGTCCAGCCCTAAAACTTGTATAGTTTTTTGTCAGTGTTTAAAGCACTTAAAGTCCGTAGCTTTTTTGGGTAAAAAATGATCTAAAATACATATTTGATTAAATACATAACCAGCCAGTGTTCAAAACTATCTACTTGCCTTAGATCGATTCAAAGCGGTAAGCTTGTAATAATGTTTTTAATTCCAGTGGTACTGGTGGATTTCCGCGGGAGATTCGAGCATGTCTTTGCATCATTACGTCACATCTGTACACATAAAGAAGGAGTCTCGGCTAGTAGGCTATATTGCGTGTGAGGATGCTGGAGGTGGAGATTTATAGCCTTTTCTCACAGCACTTGATATAATTAAACTTATCAATTTGATGGCAGATCCAGAAAGGTTCAAACGACAATCACCAGTGACAACTAGAGACTCACCCGCTGTAAAATGCAAAAGACTTCGTTCGGACTTCGGAGTGGCAACAGAAAAAAAGAGACTGCAACCGGACCCATGCGAAAACAAGGATAATATCGGAAAGACATTACATGTAGTCACGCAATGCTTGCTGACGTTAACATAAACAATTTGAGAACATAGTATAATTTGCACGGTTTTGCGTGATATGATAACTTATAAGCAATTGTTAGATTTAATCAGCGCGATTTACTGCAATGTCAGAACCAGAACAAAGGTGGATGTTTCTTACTAGTTCAGATGACATTTTCCGGTGAAAATTCTTATGTTGGTCATACTTCCAAAAAGAATAATCTGTGATTCTGCATGACAGTCTCCACATCGGCGCGGTGACTGACAGCTGCACAGCACACTCTCCTCAAACACTGTGTTCATCCGCGCTGTGCCGTGTCGAGGGTGTTGAAGTACAACTCACGTAAAGTTGATAATTCTGCGAATGACTGCAATTGCAGATTTCGAACAGAGATGGCGACAAAGAGGAAAAACGCCGGACTGCAGCTTTAAAAAAATATCCAATTATGCAGAATATACAATGGTAAATATTTAATTGATGATTTGTCAATACAATATATAACAATACAATATATAGGGTATGATTTTATCCCAAAATTCAGCATATTGACAAAATAATAAACTACAAATCCTCCTTTCACTGCCTGGAGTCCAGTTGTTTCTATGAATTGCAGTGATCCATTTGCTTCTCTTTTCTTTAGCTTTCGGCAGTCTGTAAAAAATATACCTAGATTTCTTGTCAAATGTTTTAATACAGTCAATCGCAAAACTCTTTCCCATTTTAGATGTGTTTTGTGTGTTTTTCACGGCATTCATGCTGAAAACGTACTCGGTTACTAACGTTACCTCGGTTCTCTCTAAAAGAGGGAACGAGTACTGTGTAATATCTTACGCTAGGGGAAAACTTATTTTCCACGAGATATTGAAGCCAAAAATTATCCTTAATTTTGAATTAATGTAAAATGCGTTGCGGCAGCATACAGACATAGGCAAGGCGGCTTGCGTGCCTATTGGCTGTCCTGCGGCAACTGCAGCAGCCTATCGAGAGAGGCCCATGGTGACGTCAGATCCAATAAGGGCGCTTCGCGCCCACTACGTCACCTCCCGCCAAAGCGGACGTGCCTGGGCCTATAAATAGAGCTCGATGGGCTTTTTATAATCTGGTTTTTCATCGCCGAAGCGAACCAGAGCGTGTTGCAGGCACGGTAGAGGTCTTCTCGGGTCCTAAAAACTGTACCCGACCCGAATCGACCCGAATCACTACTTACCCGAACCCGACGTGCATAAATTATTTTTTTAAAGAAAAACCCGACCCGAGACAGACCCGATAAAATTAGACCCGAGTCCGACCCGACCTGACGCCATTTCCTTTAGAACCCGACTGGACCCGAACGTAAACGGCATTTACATTGTGCACAGCCTGCAGCCCTGCGTTTCTCAAAAATGCACTTAACATACACTCACCGGCCACTTTATTAGGTACACCTGTCCAACTGCTCGTTAACACTTAATTTCTAAGCAGCCAATCACATGGCGGCAACTCAGTGCATTTAGGCATGTAGACATGGTCAAGACAATCTCCTGCAGTTCAAACCGAGCATCAGTATGGGGAAGAAAGGTGATTTGAGTGACTTTGAACGTGGCATGATTGTTGGTGCCAGAAGGGCTGGTCTGAGTATTTCAGAAACTGCTAATCTACTGGGATTTTCACGCACAACCATCTCTAGGGTTTACAGAGAATGGTCCGAAAAAGAAAAAACATCCAGTGAGCAGCAGTTCTGTGGGCGGAAATGCCTTGTTGATGCCAGAGGTCAGAGGAGAATGGCCAGACTGGTTCGAGCTGATAGAAGGGCAACAGTGACTCAAATAACCACCCGTTACAACCAAGGTGGGCAGAAGAGCATCTCTGAACGCACAGTACGTCGAACTTTGAGGCAGATGGGCTACAACAGCAGAAGACCCCACCGGGTACCACTCATCTCCACTACAAATAGGAAAAAGAGGCTACAATTTGCAAGAGCTCACCAAAATTGGACAGTTGAAGACTGGAAAAATGTTGCCTGGTCTGATGAGTCTCGATTTCTGTTGAGACATTCAGATGGTAGAGTCAGAATTTGGCGTAAACAGAATGAGAACATGGATCCATCATGCCTTGTTACCACTGAGCAGGCTGGTGGTGGTGGTGTAATGGTGTGGGGGATGTTTTCTTGGCACACTTTAGGCCCCTTAGTGCCAATTGGGCATCGTTTAAATGCCACGGCCTACCTGAGCATTGTTTCTGACCATGTCCATCCCTTTATGGCCACCATGTACCCATCCTCTGATGGCTACTTCCAGCAGGATAATGCACCATGGCACAAAGCTCGAATCATTTCAAATTGGTTTTCTTGAACATGACAATGAGTTCACTGTACTAAAATGGCCTCCACAGTCACCAGATCTCAATCCAATAGAGCATCTTTGGGATGTGGTGGAACAGGAGATTCGCATCATGGATGTGCAGCCGACAAATCTGCGGCAACTGTGTGATGCCATCATGTCAATATGGACCAAACTCCCTGAGGAATGCTTCCAGCACCTTGTTGAATCTATGCCACGAAGAATTGAGGCAGTTCTGAAGGCAAAAGGGGGTCCAACCCGTTACTAGCATGGGGTACCTAATAAAGTGGCCGGTGAGTGTAGACGCGCAAGTGTAAGCGTGCTGAAGTGCTAAAATGTCAATCACACATCACTGTAACCCATTACGTCCTATAAAATTTGGCATAATGTTATTTACCGGACCATACGATGATTAGAACCACCATTCGTTTTCCCTGACATTTTTCTCAATGTCTGTTATCGCCTCCATGCTTTTCTGACAGTGTCGCGTATTTTTAAAATTGATTGACAGGCCTGGCTAAACGACAATTCAAATACTGGCATTTAGTCAAACATCCATCCACATGATGGCGCACTAGTTCTTCTTGGCAAAGGGAGGGGTTGGTTTATGGGGAGCGAGCAACCGTGCTTATGCTTATAGCCCATTTGCACGTAGAAGCGCGGATTCGCTCTCTCACTTAGAAAAAGTGAGAGAACGGTGTCATAGAGTTGTTTTAAATACTGCAATTTTCTTAAATGCCCAACATAGTTTAAAAGAATTCGGGTCTTCTCGGGTCCATTTGGTAAAGGCATATTTATTTTAAATTACCCGAGACCCGAGGCCACTAATACCGAACCCGACCCGTGTCCGAGACACTCGTCGGAGTTTTGGACCCGAACCCGCTCGGGTCTCGGGTCGGACCTCGGGTTTTCGGATCCAAGTGGACCCGTGAAGACCTCTAAGGCACGGCAAAGATACGCAGTATTCGTTCCCTCTTCTAGCTCTCTAGAAGAGGGAACGAATACTGCGTATCTTTGCCGTACTCGGAGAACGTACTCGGTTACTAACGTAACCTCAGTTCTCTAACTGAGGTTACGTTAGTAACCGAGTACGTTCTCTTACGAGAGGTTCTCTCGTACTGCGTAATATCTTACGCTAGGGGACCACAGTGTAAAACGCTGTGCGTTCTGGGATCCAACACCAAAGTCCCAAGGGCAGGTGCCCGGGGCTCATATAGTGCATAATCACCAGGGAAAGAGAAGAGAGGCTAGAAGCGTCATTCCCAATAAGTTAGCATCCTAAGGGAGCTAATCACATCAACAGTGTTCCACACAGTCAGGGGGAAAATGTTCGGCCTGAACTGTGTAACGGTATGGGTCTTACTTTTGCCCATGGAGTAATTTTATCGATCAGCGAGCGGTGCTCAAGCGGTTGTAGTATTCTGAGCCGAAGCAACGGGGCAGACAATACTGATTTTAGACCGAAAGTAGTTTAGCCTGTAAGGCGGGAACCTCTAGGTTATAAAACCTTATAAATGTAGACGGGGAGGCCCAGCCTGCCGCCATACAGATATCCTGCAAGGTAATCCCGCTAGACCAAGCCCACGACGAGGCCATGCCTCTTGTGGAGTGCACTCTAACACCTAAAGGACACTTCAAGCCTTTAGACGTGTATGCCAGCGCTATGGCATCAACTATCCATCTGGATAGGCTCTGTTTCGATGCGGCTAGTCCCTTAGCACGTCCGCTGAACGAAACGAAGAGCTGCTCAGTCTGTCTGAAAACAGAGGAGCGAGACACATAAGCTCTTAATGCCCTGACAGGGCAAAGGAAGCTCGCGTCCTTTTCCTTGTTGTAAACCGGCAGGGCAGACAGGGAAATAACCTGAGCCCTGAACGGTGTGTTGAGGGATTTAGGCACGTATCCGTGTTTTGGTTTGAGTATGACTTTCGAGTCATTTGGCCCAAATTCCATACACGTCGTGCTTACTGAGAGCGCTTGTAAATCCCCTATGCGCTTCACTGAAGCAAGAGCCATAAGAAACACTGTCTTGAATGACAGATGTTTCATGTCCGACAAATGGATTGGCTCGTACGGGGCACCGTTCATGACTTCCAAAACCGTGGAAAGGTCCCACATGGGGACTGAGGGGGGTCTGGAAGGATTCAGCCTCTTAGCTCCTTTAAGGAAGCGGATGACCAGATCGTTCTTCCCCAGTGACTGGCCAGTTGCGGGTTTTGTAAATGCTGCTATGGCCGCCACATAAACTTTGAGCGTGGATGGGGTTCTGCCCTTATCCAGTAGCTCTTGAAGGAAGGAGAGAACTTCCATAACCCCACAGTCTAGGGGTGAAAAGCCTCGGGCTTTGCACCAGCCAGAAAACACAGACCATTTTGAGGTCTAGTAGATGGCGCTCTAGCCTGCGTGATCATGTTTAACCCTCTGGGGTCCAAGGTGTTTTTGGGGTCCTTGAGATGTTTTGACATACTCTGACTTGTGCTTTTTTCAGTTGCTTATAAACAAATCACTGGCAAAGGTGTAATTACACTCTATTTAGCACAAACAGGGCTACCATAATATGTTATCAACATGTATGTCTACCTAGATGTTGTCGCCTAGAGTTTTTTCTTCAAAATGATCTGAAAATCATCCTGCCTTGTCATTCACAAAAAACAATAGATTGGTTTAAATTTAAAAATGACACTTTTTGTTTGGAAAGGCAATATGCGCAGGGGTGTGACCTGCTGTGATTCACACCTGAGAAGACAATGGGCCCGCATAATAGGGATGTCCCGATACCACTTTTTCACTTCCGATACCGATACCGATGCCGCAGCTTTGGCTTTTGCCGATACCGATATTAATCCGATATTTTTATTTTATTCTTAAACTAATAAAAAATATAGCAATTTTCTCAATTAGCCACCTAAAATATACCTCCTATATAGTCCACAACAACAGTTGATTATGAAAGATTGCCACCCTTTATTCAAACACTACAAAAAAATAAAGAAATATATAAATGAAAGAAAATACAGATACTTCAGTACTTAAAGCTAGCTAGCTACCAACAGATTTAAAGTTAAAACAATTTAAACAGCAGCATTCTACATTGTAAATACCAGTACAGTTTTTGTTTTTTAAATCAAGTAGAATTTCTATAACTGTGTTAAACTGATTATCACTCTTGTGTGTGTTAAACACAAACTACTTAATACAGACAGCTTCATTATAAAGATAAACAACAAATCCCCAAAATATATGATCATAATCTATGACAAAAATGCTATTATAAACTAGATTAGTGGATAATACACATTGCTCTTCTTATTGTTGTAAAATACATTCATGAAAAACAAGGGTAACAAAAATGAAAAAGATAATTATTTTAGATATAGCTAAATCTGCTATAAAATTGAGACATGTTTTAAGTGTATTGCACAGCTATTTAATGAGGCAGCAACATTAATAATTATTAATGTTAATAAGCTTTAATTGTGTCACTGCATTATGATATGAAAGGCTTCAATACAGTGCGGCACAAAGCGCGTATGCGCATCCCGAGCGGAGAATGATGCGCTTGAAGCCACGTGGAGTTACAACACGCAGCGCGTCGAGTCCGCTTTGAAAAGTTCAAAGCACAACGGAGATACATATTGATGGACAGTGTATTATACAGTATCTATCTATGCAATCGTTTATTGAGCCTTTTCTTTTAACAGTTTTAAATTTTAGTTACTGTGCGCGTGAAGAACAATTATAGTGCTCTGACTCTAGTGTTGTGATCAAACCCTATGGATCAAACCGACAGCGTCCGACACCCGGTAGAGAGTAACCCCGGATTTCCACCAACTGCAGAATGGCTGGGGATCGGCTCCGCTGCGCGTCGGATCCGTGCTCCGCCGTCCTTCAATACCTACCAGATACGGATTTGTTGCGGAACGGGTGCGGCCATGACTGACAGCTGAAGTCACGAGGACACACGATATCTCGCGAATTTACGTTTAATCGCGCGATATAACAGGATGTACTTTCTATAAACAGAACCACAAAACCAGCAACAGTTTGTTTCCATCCAGAGGAGTACAGGGGAAACAACTATGTGCTGACCTGCTGATCTCCCTTTTTTGTGGAGATTATTGTGATTCTAATACTATATTTATAATTAAATATAATCAACTTATAAAATGCTAAATGTTTATTTGGGTTCCTTTTTGAATGTATTGGGAAAGTAGTAGGCTGTGTAAATAAAGTTAACTATTGTTCTTGTTGGAAAAGTGAAAACTATATTTTTATTTTGGAAATTACCGGATGTTTTATTTAGTTTCTGCTCGACTTCCTGCGGCGCTCTCCGGCATCCGGCAAAAATAGAAACTCTGCGTATCTTCTCCGGAGGGCTGCGGGACGCCGGAGTCGGAACGCAGCCGTTCCGCAGTCAGTGAAAATGCACACATTGACTTTAATGGAAACCTATTGACTCCGCCGCCGTTCCTGAGCGGATCCGCAGCCGTTCCGCAGTTGGTGGAAATTGGGGGTAACACGATTGAGTTACAGCAATAAAGTCCAGCAAGATAAAGTTGTTATATGCGAAAACATAGACCTTTATCTTACAGATCAAGTATTAACATTGAATCATCTTGAAGATAGTTTCATCATTGACTGTAACCGAACGCGACGCGCTGTTTGAATGCTGAATGGAGAATGACTGACAGCCGCGAGAGGGAAAAGTTTACGTGATCTTGAATTTAATGACTTAAATATTATTTTCTCTCTCACATAATGGCTTCAGAACACTTATAATAAAATGCACGAAAACGTTATGGTACTTTAGAATGTTTTAGTGCCTTTTGTGGGGCTTAACAATAACACATAATAGTATACCCACAATATCGGATTTGGATCGGCCTCGTCTGATCGATGTCTGATCGATACCCGATCCCGCAGTATCGGAGCCGATACCGATCCTGAGTATCGGATCGGGACATCCCTACCGCATAATGAGCGCATAATGGTGCTGCATACTAATGACCCTTTCATTCAGGTGTGTCACTGAGCCACAAGAATGCAATGACAATATATATATATATATGTGCCTATATAATACAAAATTGGTTCACAGTTCCAATTATTTATTTATTTTTCAAATTGTGCTTGCAAATTGTATAATATCAAATGTAAACATTTCTAGTAATTGTGCAGTTAATTCTCATACTGTTTTTACAGAAAGTTTGGGAATATATCCCAAATGTGTCACTAATAAAACACAATACAAATAATTTAAAGAGGAGGCTTATATTGAGCTTTTAAGATTTACCTAAGATTTATTTATATGTAGCCTACATATATTTTTGCTATTTTAATAAAAAGGTTACAATTACAACAACAATTAAAATTTTAACTATATTTCAAATGTAATCTTTCTTTGTATATACTAAAGTATACATTTTGTCATACATATTTCACAGTTGCGGATTAATTAGTTTGAATATAGCCTACAATCGAACAAACACTATAATAACATCTTAGCAAACAAGCTTATTTGATGTGGCAGTATTTTACAGTAAAAACGACATCTTGTCTTTCATATGTAACATATCGTTTTTATGATTAGGACATATAAATGTTAATTTGCAGTTTAATACGTTGCTTATACAAAAATATTTTATTTCAACATATTTCAGTCGATTTTTACTCATCTCAGTATTGGAATATAGTTAGGTAAAAGCTGTTCATTCATTCACACACAAAAATGCGATTCATATTCAAACAGTCTTTTTGTTTACAGACACTATTTCATATCGCGATTAGAACAAAGCACTTGAAAATAAAAAATTTACCTATTCCTCAGCTGGATCCGTTGCTCCTCCAAATGAAACTACCTGCACTTCTGAGGTAATTTTTTCCAGGATTATTATTAAGATAGTATTATTCCTCACAGCGTCGTAAATATGAGTCTCTTTCGGTGGGTTATCCAGCTGATGTGTGGGCGTGGATCGCCTCAGCGCATTTGTGTTTGAATAGAGCGCGCGCTCCGTGGGCGTGGTCAAATTAACTTTAATGACCTGAGACGAGAACGACTATCATCTCTCTCTTTTCGTACAGATTACATAAAATGAGAAAATTTGTTTTTTATATAAATTACTTCATTTAAAAGAAGATAATTCAGGCTTCATGCCTGTGTGCCTGTATACCTGTTTGACTGAGTATTTGCAGAGTTACAGTTAATTTTTCGGACGCGTTTCAGAATGGACTTCACTGACAGAGAGCCAAATCAGGCCCTTGGCCTGAGAGAGGAGGTCTTTCCTCGTCAGTATTGGCCATGGGGCAGAGCTTGTCAGCTGCATCAGAACTGGGAACCAAGCCTGGTTTTTCCAGAGCGGAGCCACAAGTAGCACTGAGCATCCATTTTCCTGATTCGTTCCAATACCTGAGTCAGGAGCGAGATGGGGAAAAGCATAGAGCGGGCAGCGGGGCCAGACGTGGGCCAGCGCATCCCTGCTCTTCGAGAAAAACTTCGGACAGTGAGCGTTTTCTTGGGACGCAAACAGGTCTACCTGCGCTCTGCCGAATGTCTCCCACAGCAGTAGGACCGTCTGCGGGTGCAGAGACCATTCTCCTGCTGGAACATTGTTTCTGGACAGTCTGTCTGGTCCCAAATTCAGGTGACCAGGCACATGTGCTGCTCTCAATGAGCGCAGATTGTGCTGAGCCCAGACCAGGAGGCGTTCTGTCAGCCTGTAAATGTTTCGGGACCTGACGCCACCCTGGCGATTTATGTAGGCCACCACTGACATGTTGTCCGAGCGGACCAAGACGTGGGGACCTTTTATTCAGGGACAAAAAGCGCCTCAGCGCGTTGTTGACTGCCATCATTTCTAGACAGGTTATGTGTAGGAGCTTCTCCCGTTCTGACCACTGGCCAAAGAACAGTCTGCCCTCAAGCAGCGCTCCCCATCCCGAGGTGGAGGCATCCGTGGACACCACTTTCACACTCGAGGAAGTCCCCAGGTTTACACCTGACTGGAACCAGTCGATTGCTCTCCAAGGTTACAGAGCTGTGACGCATTTCTGATCGACCTTGAGGCAAAACAGACCGGAGCCCCATGCCCGAGGTGGTACTCGCGCTTTTAGCCATACTGCAGCGTGTGCATGCGAAGCAGACCCAACTGGAGTACTGATGATGCTGAGGCCATGAGACCCAGCATTTTCTGAAACCTTTTGAGCGGGACTATAGTGCCGCAGCGGAAGGATTTTGTGATGCGCTGAATGTTCAGTCTGCGCTCTGGCAACAGTCGCGCTGTCATAGACAGCGAGTTCAGTTCTGTGCCCAGAAAAGATATTCTCTGACTGGGAGACAGCGAACTTTTCGCCCAATTGACTGAGACCTAGATTCTCAAGATGTTCGAGTAATATGGTCCTGTGTTCTATGAGCTCTGAGTGTGATCGAGCTAGAATCAGCCAATCGTCCAAGTAGTTCAAAACTCGCATGCCCCGAAGTTTCAGGGGTGCAAGAGCCGTGTCCATGCACATTGTAAATGTACGTGGTGCTAGGGACAGGCCGAACGGTAGGACTGTGTATTGATATGCCTGGCTCTCAAAGGCGAATCTCAAGAATCGCCTGTGACGTGACACTATTTGTATTTGGAAATACGCGTCCTTCAGATCTGTTGACATAAACCAGTCCCCTTGGCAAATCTGCGCGAGGATGTTCCTGGTTGTGAGCATTCTGAACTGGCGTTTCACAAGCACTTTGTTCAGCTGTCTTAGATCTAGAATGGGTCTGAGACCCCTGTCTTTTTTCGGTACCAGAAAATATCTGCTGTATAGGCCCCCTTCGCTCTGAGCTTGAGATAAAGGCTCTATTGCCCCTTTGCTCAATAGTTTCGCTATTTCGGCTCGAAAAAGATGGGCTACTTCGGTTTTTACCGTAGTTTCGACCCACGCCGTGTAGCGGCGGGGACGTTGAGCGAACTGCAGCGAATAGCCTCTTTTTATAATGTTCAGCACCCATTCTGATACCCCGGGAAGCTTTGCCCACGCATTTGCATGAATAGCTAGGGGTAGAATGAGAACTGGGCTCTGGCCGCAACGAAGTGGCGACAGGAGAGCTTTGGTGTGCTGTAACATAAACACTGTGCTTGCAGCGTTTGAGGCGGGGGGCGCGCCGATCGCGGCGGGCAGCCTGGCCACGCTCGATTCCCTTATAGCAGTTTGCTGAGAGAGAGTGAGCGGGGCAAGCCCCGTGGGGCTTAACATGTCTGTGAGTGAATGTGGGTGCGGGACAGCGGGCACATTTACTGCACTGAAAACACCATCGGCGTGAGCTGACTGTATGTGTGTTGGTTTCGTTTTTACAGAAACCGTGGGACATGCAGTGTGTAGTGTTTGTGGGCACTGGGTTGTGGGCACATTCACTACATTTAATGCACAATCGACATGAATCGATTTTATTTGTGCGAGCCCTGTACTGTGGCGGGCTGTGTTTGTGTGTAGAAATGAACACTGGGCTGTGGGCATTTTTATTACACTCATAACACCATCGGCTGTGGCCGGAATACCAGAAATTACACTGCTTATGTGGCGAACCGGCGAGCTTTCACGGGCTGGAGAAGGCTCTGGGACCCGCTGAGTACGGCACTTTTTACGGCGCGGCACTATAGCGGGTGGAAGTGCAGACTCTGAGAAAAATGCCAGCCGAGTCCTCAGAGTCACCAGGGCAATAGCTCGCAATGATGGCAGCCGCCGCCAGCAAGCGCGAGTGCTGCATGATCCTTACCCAGGCAGGAAACGCAGATGAAATGGCGGTTCCCGTCGCTGAGTGCGGCTCGGCACGAGCCACAGAAACGAGGCATCTTTAAAAAGACGCTGCTATTTTAGATAAAGAGAGAGAGTGTGAGTCGCAGTGGCGAACACACACTTGGCAGAGTAAAAGGATATAAACGCCGGAAAGCGTAGCAGGTATGGCGACTGAAGGCGGCGAGATGAAGGCCAGCATCTTCAGATGCAAGGCTCGTCCCGCAGAAAGATTTTCTCAGATGGCGCGGCTTCTTCACTCCGGATCCAGCAATGCGTGAGCTTCACTGAAGAGATGAAAAATCAGATTATATCACCCCATCGAGCTCTATTTATAGGCCCAGGCACGCCCGCTTTGGCGGGAGGTGACGCAGTGGGCGTGAAGCGCCCCCATTGGATCTGACGTCACCAAGGGCCTCTCTCGATAGGCTGCTGCAGTTGCCGCAGGACAGCCAATAGGCACGCGAGCCGCCTTGCCTATGTCTGTATGCTGCCGCAACGCGTTTTACATTAATTCAAAATTAAGGATAATTTTTGTCTTCAATATCTCATAGAAAAGAAGTTTTCCCCTAGCGTAAGATATTACGCAGTACGAGAGAACCTCTCGTAAGAGAACCAATGCTACCGCTCAGTCCGCTTGCTACCAATGCTACCGCTTTTGCCACTCAGTGGGCGTAACCGCAGCAACTCCGGCCGACGGTGACGTCACGCGCATACCCTCTATAAGCCGTTTCTATGCAATGTGATGTCACATTCCACAGGCCCTCCCATGACTGCTGACGGACTCAACCTATTAGTATAGACCCAGTCCTGAGTGAGCTGTACACAGTCCGCCATGTTTATCTCCTCGCCAGAGCATTTAACAGCAGCATTCAAGTAAGAAATGTATTCTTATTAAAACTCCTAAAGTTATTCAATCAAGAGCAGTGATTTTCTGTTTTTCTTTTGTTGTTTGGTCCATATTAACAGAAAAAAAGAAGCGTGAAGTACGCACACTGAAAATAGCTCCTCCAAACAAATTGTATTGATAACGCAACGTTTAGACCATCAGGTCTTCATCAGGCACAGTACCCATGCGGAATAAAAAACAACTCTTTATAGAAATCACTGTGACATAATACAAGTCAGAGAAAAGGAAAAAAAGAAAAATATATATACACTATATTGCCAAAAGTATTGGGACACCCCTCCGAATCATTGAATTCAGGTGTTCCAATCACTTCCATGGTCACAGTTTTATAAAATCAAGCACCTAGGCATGCAGACTGCTTCTACAAACATTTGTGAAAGAATGGAAAAGCCTTCCCAGAAGAGTTGAAGCTGTTATAGCTGCAAAGGGTGGGCCAACTCCATATTAAACCCTACGAATCAGGAATGGGATGTCATTAAAGTTCATGTGGATGTAAAGGCAGACGTCCCAAAACTTTTGGCAATATAGTGTACATATACACTCACCTAAAGGATTATTAGGAACACCTGTTCAATTTCTCATCTAATCAACCAATCACATGGCAGTTGCTTCAATGCATTTAGGGGTGTGGTCCTGGTCAAGACAATCTCCTGAACTCCAAACTGAATGTCAGAATGGGAAAGAAAGGTGATTTAAGCAATTTTGAGCGTGGCATGGTTGTTGGTGCCAGACGGGCCGGTCTGAGTATTTCACAATCTGCTCAGTTACAGGGATTTTCACGCACAACCAATTTTTCCCTTTTCAATGGTGTGAAAAGTGAAAAACATCCAGTATGCGGCAGTCCTGTGGGCGAAAATGCCTTGTTGATGCTAGAGGTCAGAGGAGAATGGGCAGACTGATTCAAGCTGATAGAAGAGCAACTTTGACTGAAATAACCACTCGTTACGACCGAGGTATGCAGCAAAGCATTTGTGAAGCCACAACACGCACAACCTTGAGGCGGATGGGCTACAACAGCAGAAGACCCCACCGGGTACCACTCATCTCCACTACAAATAGGAAAAAGAGGCTACAATTTGCAAGAGCTCACCAAAATTGGACAGTTGAAGACTGGAAAAATGTTGCCTGGTCTGATGAGTCTCGATTTCTGTTGAGACATTCAGATGGTAGAGTCAGAATTTGGGGTAAACAGAATGAGAACATGGATCCATCATGCCTTGTTACCACTGTGCAGGCTGGTGGTGGTGGTGTAATGGTGTGGGGGATGTTTTCTTGGCACACTTTAGGCCCCTTAGTGCCAATTGGGCATCGTTTAAATGCCACGGCCTACCTGAGCATTGTTTCTGACTATGTCCATCCCTTTATGGCCACCATGTACCCATCCTCTGATGGCTACTTCCAGCAGGATAATGCACCCTATGTCACAAAGCTCGAATCATTTCAAATTGGTTTCTTGAACATGACAATGAGTTCACTGTGCTAAAATGGCCCCCACAGTCACCAGATCTCAACCCGGGATTTGGGATGTGGTGGAACGGGAGCTTCGTGCCCTGGATGTGCATCCCACAAATCTCCATCAAATGCAAGATGCTATCCTATCAATATGGGCCAACATTTCTAAAGAAAGCTTTCAGCACCTTGTTGAATCAATGCCACGTAAAATTAAGGCAGTTCTGAAGGCGAACGGGGGTCAAACACAGTATTAGTATGGTGTTCCTAATAATCCTTTAGGTGAGTGTATATATATATATATATATATATACACTCACCGGCCACTTTATTAGGTACCCCATGCTAGTAACGGGTTGGACCCCCTTTTGCCTTCAGAACTGCCTCAATTCTTCGTGGCATAGATTCAACAAGGTGCTGGAAGCATTCCTCAGGGAGTTTGGTCCATATTGACATGATGGCATCACACAGTTGCCGCAGATTTGTCGGCTGCACATCCATGATGCGAATCTCCCGTTCCACCACATCCCAAAGATGCTCTATTGGGTTGAGATCTGGTGACTGTGGAGGCCATTTTAGTACAGTGAACTCATTGTCATGTTCAAGAAACCAATTTGAAATGATTAGAGCTTTGTGACATGGTGGAAGTAGCCATCAGAGGATGGGTACATGGTGGCCATAAAGGGATGGACATGGTCAGAAACAATGCTAAGGTAGGCCGTGGCATTTAAACGATGCCCAATTGGCACTAAGGGGCCTAAAGTGTGCCAGGAAAACATCCCCCACACCATTACACCACCACCACCAGCCTGCACAGTGGTAACAAGGCATGATGGTTCCATGTTCTCATTCTGTTTACGCCAAATTCTGACTCTAACATCTGAATGTCTCAACAGAAATCGAGACTCATCAGACCAGGCAACATTTTTCCAGTCTTCAACTGTTCAATTTTGGTGAGCTCTTGCAAATTGTAGCCTCTTTTTCCTATTTGTAGTGGAGATGAGTGGTACCCGGTGGAGTCTTCTGCTGTTGTAGCCCATCCGCCTCAAGGTTGTGCGTGTTGTGGCTTCACAAATGCTTTGCTGCATACCTCGGTTGTAACGAGTGGTTATTTCAGTCACTGTTGCCCTTCTATCAGCTCGAACCAGTCTGGCCATTCTCCTCTGACCTCTGGCATCAACAAGGCATTTCCGCCCACAGAACTGCCGCTCACTGGATGTTTTTTCTTTTTCGGACCATTCTCTGTAAACCCTAGAGATGGTTGTGCGTGAAAATCCCAGTAGATTAGCAGTTTCTGAAATACTCAGACCAGCCCTTCTGGCACCAACAATCATGCCACGTTCAAAGTCACTCAAATCAACTTTCTTCCCCATACTGATGCTCGGTTTGAACTGCAGGAGATTGTCTTGACCATGTCTACATGCCTAAATGCACTGAGTTGCCGCCATGTGATTGGCTGCTTAGAAATTAAGTGTTAACGAGCAGTTGGACAGGTGTACCTAATAAAGTGGCCGGTGAGTGTATATATAAATGTATCGTCACATGACTAAACACAGATCTATTATTCACATAAAATTTCTTTACTTGCTGTTTACGTTCACAGACATAACCGACAGTGTTTATGTGAACTTTGTGTGTTTTTGACATAACCTTGTGTGTATTTGACAGTTTAAGCACAAAAAGACGTGAAAGAGAACTTAGTTTAATACTCACGGGACACGCTATCTGACATCCAGCTTTCTGTGTGTGTGATTTTTCCTTCCACTAAAAACAACATATTATAAATGATCTACAGTATGTGGTATTTTGAGCTGAAACTTTACAGACACATTCTGGGGACACCTGAGACTTGTATTACATCTTGTAAAAGTTGGCATAATAGGTCCCCTTTGTGTATTTAAGCCCTTTGTTTCCTCAGTTCATTGTTCTGTGTCGTTTCAGTTTGTGTGGTGGTCTATATTTTTTGTCTTTTAAGATTTGTGATTAAAGACTTCTTTTGGATATTCCTATTCGTCGTGTTTAATACAACCACCACTTGTGATAGAACACTGAACCAAAGATTTGTTTTAGTGCCGTTTTTTTCTTTTTCTTTTTTTAAAGTATGGACTTACCAACTTTCCGTCGCTCTATATGGAGCAGGGGCAACGGAACCTCGAGGACGACACTACACTGGCATGCCTTTCCAGACCGCTCCCTGTGCTTTTTTTACCAGCCTGAACGAGCGCACAGAGGCAGAGTTTGTGGAGTAGGTGCTGGTGTATAACGGATCTCCGTTCACCATCTGCCCCGCTGAGGAGGACATCACAAGCCCCACTCTGGACCCAGAGCTCAGCCGCTGCCTCCCACACCCTGCACAGAACCTATTGCCAGAGCCCACCGCAGACATGGAGCCGCCAGGTCAGCGCCAGAAAGAGTGACTGAGCCAACCAGCTCCCTGGAGCACGAGTCCAACGCAGAGTCTGACCAGATGTCCTGACCAAGTCTCCAGTGTCTCTGCTGGTTCCACCCAGCTCCAAGTCTCCTGTGTCTCCTCTGGTCCCGCCCAGCTCCAAGTCTCCTGTGTTTCCAAAGATCCTGCCCAGCCACTCTCTCCCACCCCCTCCGCCTATAACAGCCAGTTCCTCGGCCTCGTCTCCGCTGGTTCCCTTCAGTCCCTTGACTCTTCCTATGACAGTCTCCAGCTCCGCCTTGGCAAGAGGATCCCCTAGTTACGCCTCCAGCCACCGAGCCCGTCACTCCACCTCGGCTTGTCGACCAGTTGGCTCCATCTTGGCTCCTCTGTCCCTCGGCTCCACCTGGGACCCTCGTCCTCGCGGTTTCACCAGGCTCCCTCGTCCCTCCAGGTCTGCCTTGGTCAGTCGTTACTCTGCCTATGCCTCATACTTCTGTGCCTTCAGTTGTGCTTCGTTCCTCCACCCCTTCGGCTACGTCAGGCTCCATCTTGGTCCTCAATCACACCGGCTCCGCCTCAGTCCTCTTGCACCCAGGCTGAAAAATGTGGCTGCATGCGTGGAACGCGCACTATACTTTGGGCTTTAGGGTGTGGTTAGACCAAGCGGCAACCTCCCTGTCTCTCTCTTGAAACCAACACGGAAGTGAATTAAACTGCAATTCATCTACTGACCGCTAGAGGCAGGCTGCAAAAGTGAGTCAAATCTGCATCTCCCCCATGTTAAAATGCTCAACTTTACAGCAGAAAAAAAACATGTTTACAGCCTGGAGCAAAAAGTGGTTTTGGTCTTTATAGCTTATTTTGCCCTTCATGACAACTGTGAGGGGGGTGATTTTTTTTTTACAACTCATCCGTTTAAATTATATTAAGCCTGCATAATTAAGGGCGTAGCCACTTGAGTGACAGGTGGATTGCGGCTCCTGTCACTGTCGCACGTGAGGCTGTAGTGTGTGTGTGTCTGTGTAAGCGTCCCAGCCGTCCAGATAGAAAATATGTGGAAAAGTTCAAAAGTGTACCTACCTATGTACCAGACTCGATGGCAGAAGCACGCGATGCAATATTTTCGACAAGATAATTGCTGCCAAGACCGGCAACACGATAAATCTGATAAGGCACTGAAAAGCGCACCGAATACACTTCTGTGATAAAGTTTATCCGTCTTCGACTGCAAGAACTGGAGCGCGTCACAAATGAACCGAAACTCGGCGTATATATTTTACTTGCCTCACAGACATGACGAATAGGCCTATAGACGGTTAAAATATGTCTACTTTTAAACGAAACAATTAGAAATAAATAGTTTGATTATGTAGGCCTAATCCCAATCCTAATGTTGTTAAAACGGATTTCATAAAATTGGTATCGAAAAATGCATCGTTCAGGAACTGGTATCGAAGTCAAGGTATCGGTATCAAAAATTTTGTTATGATACCCAGCCCTACACTTGAATGAGCGCGGATTTCTAGTGCATTTACTTCAACTTCTGAGGTAATATCTTTGGTTTAACCCATTTGAGAAATTGAGAGGCGGCCAAAATCAGATATTAAAATGGACTGAATAAAGCTCTTTACGAACTTGACGTGCGATGCCATGCTGACTGACATGTATGCGCATGAATCACTGTCACACGCACAAGCTCAGAGCAATATTGTAAGTTACTGCATGATAATACATTTTTATAGCAGAATAATAATACATCACGATACACAGTCTCACTTTTAGTTACGTCTTTTAACTATTGTAATATTTCGAAGGGCAAAACATGAACTTTAACTATTGGCTTTACTTCTTCAATCAGCTGTCACTTTAACGCGAGGCCAGTAGCATATAGCATTAGCACCTCAGCTCCACCCACGTCCCGCCTCTTTACCCATTTTAATTTATCCGGTAGTGACGAGAGGTGACGCGCTGCCAAGATGGAGACAGCCGGCCCCGCACACTTTAGGCTTCAAAAAACGCTCTTCAGAAACCTACGGGTGACGTCACGGACACTACGTCCATATTTTTTTTTACAGTCTATGGGTTAGACCTTAGGTCACGAGAGGGGGAGCTGGACGTCAAGCTCCGCCCATTGTCTCTGCAGTGAACAGCCTCTCTGTGCAGCAGTGGTTGTACAGTAGGCATATAGAGTCATTGCATTTATTTGAACCAGCCGACCATTAAGCGAGTCCAGAAATGTATATGTTGCTAAAGCCATCTTCTAAGTCAAGTATGCAGCAACATTATTCAAGTAAAAATATTTCTTTGTACTCAAACTGTGATTTCTGTAATATAGAACTACATTTTTACAGCTAATCAATCCTTACCCTGTCATTAAACCTTTAAAATGTAGCATGTCATGGGAAAAGTATTAGAAAAGCACCACATCCATTTATAAATGTACAGTATATATACCGTCATTTATTTTACCTAAACATAATTTTCATGTAATCTAATGATTTCATGTAATTTGTGTGCTTATTTCTATTCAGGAGAGTGACATATTTGATCTAAATGTGTAAATGCAAAGCATTCTGTGTACTTCATCACTTTAATCAGATTGCGTATATGTACAGTCCAAAATGTGCACACATACTTTTGATGTTTATTGTTTATAAATCCCGAGATGTGTCTTATAGATCACGCCAGTCTGGTCACCCCAAATGTATTTTGTGTTAAATGTATTACATTGTGTTACATGTCAGATTGGGATTTTCCTTTGCGTTGTAATCCTTCCACACTATTTTTTTCAATGGATTAAAAAACAAAATGGTAGGGACAAAATCGATTTTGGCAAAAAGTGGTGGTGAGTGGGAAACTATCCTAACGGCAAATTACGTCTATGTGTGTGTTTGTGTGGGAGGTCACATTCTTGTTTTGACCGATAGTGACAGAACAGGGAAGAGGAAAAAGGCTTGTTGGAAAAAAAACTGCATGACCAGTCTAAATGAGATATATCATTATATATTTCTGTATTTGTTCTAAAAACGGCAAAAAAGGTGTTTAACCAAAAAAGCGGAAATCTTTTTAAAATCAAAGCTTTTGCCTCAAAATAATAATAAGCAGTAATATTTACATACACGACTATTCAAACTTTGGGGTCAGTAAGATTTGTTTTGGCTGTAATGGCTGCGGAAAATTCAGAATTACAGGAATTTAAAATATATTTAACAAAGTTATTTTAAATTGCAATAACAATTCACAATATTAATATTTTATAATAAACACTGTTCTTGTAACTGACATTTAAATCTGTCTTAAGCTCTCATACAACAAATAAATTGACATTAATATTATTGCAAAATGTACCAAGTTATTTAATTTTATATCAGAAACATCTATCATTTTTCAATATTTAGCTAATTTTTTAATATCTTCCAACTCCAGCCAAAAACTTTCACTATAGAAAAATGTCAGGAAAAAATTGCATAGAAGCTGAACAGTAATATCTATGATGTCAGTTTTTTTCCCCAGCACTTTTTTTTTTTTCAGAAACAGAAAGGAGCACAGAAGGAGGTGGAGAAGCTCATTTGCTCCTGTCAGACTTCACACTACACCGCCGCTGGTGAAATTAGCACAGCTCTCTGACCTTTACTTAAACAAACCAAGAAACTCGCTCCTCTCCTGAGATTTAATTCATGGCGGCGTGACTGATGGGGGAAGCTGTAGGAGTATTACTGACATTCCAGAACAATGATCAAATCTGCACGACTACAACAACACTAACTGCAATTACAAGAAATCAACTAAATTCAGCACCTCTCTGAGATTTGAAAGAGCTGCTGAGATGTGTTCAGAAATGGATGATTTTTTACACTGGTGGTGTAGGTTTGCGGATGGTAGTGGAAAAAGGTTGTTGGTTTGAATCCCAGTGGGACTGATTTATTTAACCAAGACATTTAGGCACTTTAATTCACTAAGCCACTTTGTATAAAAGATTTAACTGCATTAAAAAAAAGTTAATGATACTGGACACAGACTTGTGACTTCTGCTGCTGACTTGTGTGAGCTGCTATTCAATATGATTACTAATTACATAGTGATTGGTATTATCCACGGACAGTAGCCTAAGCAACTTAGGATCTTGCTCGATATCTCAAATGCCGTGCCAATGCCACTGCACGTCAACTGACTCCCCAGTTACAGTAACACCAAAAAAAGTTGTTTCATATGGAAAATACATGTCTGAATGATATGTGGATCTGATGTGGCCCATGAAGCTTTCACAGTTACAGCACTCAAGACTCTCATACACACCACAGACTGACGTGACAACAGTGAAATACCTTTTTGCTTGTCCATCGCTGGAAATGATCAAAGCGTTCAAGTGAAATGTTCTCGGTCGCTTCCAGAGTTCATCGCTGAGTCTGTTCCTGGATGTGTAAACGAAGTCAAAGTGAATTTAAGTGCAATTTCGAAGTGAATCAAGGGAGAGTTGCGGGTTAGGCGACAGTCAAACGAAGATAACAGCAAAACTGTCGGAACAAGCGGCTACATTGTCAACATCCACTCCACATCTCTATCACTGAACTCTCCGCCTTCAGCTGTGCGTCTGAAATCCTCTAATGTACAGTAGCTCAACAGCCCCACCTACGCTCTCAATGCGGACAATAGTGGAAATTACAAAATAACCTGTATATGGTTAGCTACTAGTGAATAGTAAATGATTTACCTATGCGAGGAAGTAAATGTTAATTTCATTTATAAAGAGAAACATTAGGTTCGCTCCCAAAACTTTACGTTTCTTCACTTTAGAATCCAAACAAATCCACAGCTATGTTAAGATTACTGCCAAAAACCAGACACAAAACGATGTTAAAATCATAAGCTTTATTGAACTGAATTAATTCAAATGATCTGTTAAAATCATTAGTAAGCCACTTACAAATCAAAATAATAAAACAACAATACCATTGATAAAGTCACAACAATGTACACTCACTTTACTAAATCCATTTTATTTTTTCATTCATCACACTTTCACATAAAAAAGGAAAAGAAGAAATTCACTATTCATGAAGTAGAGAAAGATCAATGTTATGTTAATATTTGGGACATTTTTCACATGAAAATTGTCATATGCATGTAGGTCTACGTGTGGTTAAAAAGAGCTTATTTTCTCACTGTGAAAACATTCAACCTTTTAAGTGTATATGAGTGAATGCTTTAGGATGAAGTATGAGTGCTTTACTGCAAAATATTCCTAGCAAAAAGTATTTCATAAAGATGGCCTGACTTCTGAAGCCACAAATATTTTCAGACCAGAAAAACAACTTTAAACTGTCAAAAAAAAAAGAAAAAGAAAAGATTGATAAGTAGCACAATTTCATGATTATTGTGAAGTGTAAATCGGGTGTCAGATTGTGTTCACATAAAATAAGTTATCATAATACCATTGGTTTGTTAATAGGCAAAAAGCTAAGAATAGCTCTCACATATTTCTTTTTGAGTGCTTCTAAAAAACTGAATGTGGAATGTCTATTTTTGTACTTCTACATTCTCAAGTTGATATGTGTTGCTTTTTAGTGATTGTTTTGCTCTTACTACATTTCCATTCTGTAGGTACAAACTCTAGGCAAAAAGCATGCACTCTATCTAAGCACTTCATTTGGTCATTGGAGTAATAAAAGCATAGTAATTTCATGTGCTCAGAGATCGACACATAATATGTCATCAGAAGTGGGCAAGAAGAATATATGAACTACAGGGATCTGTGCCATTTAGATTTTTAGATTTGTTAACTCTTCCATATAATTATAATTAATATAGTTAATTCATTAACATAATCATGTATACTTTCTTTGTTGCAAAATCTGGACTAATAAAAAACATCTCTGCTGTGTGAATGTGTTGATTTTTAAAAAATTGCAGTTCAGTAAATTCATCTTCCTGTTTTTCCAATTTAGCATCCTGTGAGTCGTGACCAATTCAATTCAAATTCACACTCATGAACTGAAAGGGAGCCAGTTAAATACTGTAAATCAGAAAGCAAAAACCAGGGTTGTAAAATCAAACCATCAGGCAAGCAGCAACCATCAGGTGTTAACGTATGAAATCCCTTTATTTCCTAACCTATCCTTATCCAATAAAACAGGAGCACTGTAAAAAAAAGAAAAAGAAAATTCCAACCAAAAAGAACAAAAGAGGATAGAACCAAAACAGTAAAGGTGCTTTACAAGGCAATAGCAGCAAAATGGGGAAGAGGGAGCGAAAAAGATGTAATAATAGAGGGACCGAGTGAAACTGTTCGATCAATACATCTTGTGGAAGAGGAGAAGTATTGATCACACTCACAATTCACAATGCCTCATCATTGAAGAAAAGCAGGATACATTTGCCATGCAGGATTCATACGCTCATATCCAATATTTAGTAAACTCTCACTAATGTACAGTAGCTCTCTTTGGAACAGCAAACTTTCACTCTGTATCATCCGCTGTTGCCATGGGAATTGTTGCTATATGTGTGTATCGTACCGCTGGTATTTGCACTGGTATTAAGGTATTATATTGTTTGTGTTAAGGTGTAAAAAATGAGGGTGTGCAATATGTGCATCTCTAGTCCCTAGTATAAATTGTACTAATTTCCGAACTATCAACAATAGCTGCTTTGCTTAATTCAAATATCCAGACACTTTAAAAAAATATGGGTCAATGACAAATAAGACTATAAAGTATAATAAATGGTAAGGTAAATGGTTTTATGGTTGATACGTGGTTTTTATATGTGGCTTTTAAAAATGACTAAAAAATGATTGACTAAAAAATTTCATATTTCTTACAAATACTATGAATTAATTATAGAAATATCATGATTTATTCATTCATAAATATAATGACGATTTTGGGAAGTCGCACCACATGACATTTTACAACCATACTAACTGAACTAACCTTACCGCATCATACAAAGGTCAAATTATTTAAAATTTTAAGAACCTTATCAACCTCTATAATATCATTTCCTGTTTTATGTTTTTTCTGCATGGTGGTTGTACTTTAATTTAGCAGACAAAACTTTTTTAAATATTGATAAACAGTAAAGCAGTTTTTTTTTAAATATTGGATATCTTTCTAATAAATAATAATAAAAGATTATGCAAACCTACTTCAGGTTTTCATGTTTAGTATTTCATTCTTTTCATTTGACTTCATTATATCGGTACAGTCGTATCACCCTGACATTTTTACTGTATGCTCCCCAAAAAACATGCTCATCATAGAAGAGGAGTATTGAAGTCACTGCATGTATGAATCACATTTTTTAATGTATTTTAATAAATGAATACATTTGGGGGGCAAAATGAGCGTTATGTCACTGACCCATATTCTGAAGGCTTGGTAATTCATACTTAGCACATAAAGGCTGAAAAGTGTGGCAGTGACTTTATAGTGAATGAAACTCACAGGTTCCTGCTGGTCCATCTGAACTTCTGAATTTGGTCTACTCAAATAACTAGTGCGATTCATATCGGCTTCATGTGTACTGCTAGCTTTCATGTCTGTGTGTATCATTTCAGCTTTATAAAGCACACAGAGAGGAACCTCAGTGAAGTCCTGACAGTAGCTGCAACTAGAAAAAGAGGCAACATCAATGACTCAGACATGATTGTTAGCTGCAATCAGATATGGGGCTTATCAAACGATAAGGATAACTGATTTTTTTTTTTTTTTGCTGGCTCCATAATCACATTCCTTATATCACATTCCTCATCTTTCCTTAACTTACATCGCTTGTACTGTTTTCACAAGTGGAAGTGCAGATGTGTGACAGTGTTTGTAAAAGAACGCATTTCTCTACTATTAGAAGAGAGAGACTTTCTTTTTCAGGTCGTTCCTCTTCCAAAGGGAGAGCCGGTCAAATTCCTCAATGGACATTCCAAAGACATTCCGGAATTCCTCAGTTGACAGGTGCCTCTGGAGAGAGAGGTTCAATGGTCAACCTTTGTTCCCAACAGAACTGTTAAATAATGAGCAAAAACAATGTTTACCTCCAGTCTTGTCCTGTCTACACCAGGTGGGAGTTTGTTTCTGCCTCTGTGGGTCACAATGAGCATCTCATGTGGGTAAATCTGCCAAACGAACACATAGATAGTGCAAACACATAATTAATGAACTTTGACCATGAGCAAGCAGTCACTTAGCAACAATACGTACAAGAGCTCTGATGAATCCCAAACACTCTTGATTAGTTGGCATTTTTACCTTTTGTTCCAGCATAATAGGGAGTGAATTCCCTCTGTCTATCCTTCTGCTTTGGGCATCTCCATTCTATAAAAGAGAGAAGACCACTGTAAGCCTATCATAACCACAACTGTGATTTGTGCAATTATTACAAAAATCTGATTGTAAAAAAAAAAAAAAAAAAAAAAAATTCTTCTGAGACTGAAGGTTGCAAAGCTTGACTACCAAGATCTTTAAAAATATCAGAAATGCTGATAATGCTATTGGCAATTTACAATGAACAGCTTGTTTTGCAGTTTTCCTTATTTCAAGCTGGTTTAAAAAAAGTGTCTGCTAAATGAACTAACTTAACCTGTAATTTAGTCTGTTTTAGCTGTTAAGAATATACATTTATTTGGTTACACTTTATTTTAATGCAAATTGTTACACACCTGGAAATCTGTAAAGAGAGAGAGAGAGAGAGAGAGAGAGAGAGAGAGAGAGAGATTATAATACAATGAGCAAGAGGTATAAAAACATGACAACGATCTCTCCTATTCAATTCATTTTTATTTCTATTTCTTTTTAAAAAGTTGAGAATAGATTACAACAAAGCAGAATAGAATACAATAGGATAGAATCGAATAATGACTCCATGCACTCTAATTAAAGTGTAAATAAACATGATAAAAATTACTTTACTATTTAAAACAGAATAAAATGATGACTCTTAATATAATATATTGTATAAATTATAATATTAAAATAATAATATATAATAAAATAAATAAATAATAATAAAATATATAGAAACCAGTGCTCGTAATACTCGGAAAATGCCCTGCTATTTAGAATAGAAGAGAAATTTAAGTCTAAATTCTGGCACTCTAAATTTCTCAACGATTTATAATATAATATAATATAATATAATATAATATAATATAATATAATATAATATAATATAATATAATATAATATGATATAATATAATATAATAGAATTATGCCTCTTGATACTGAAACTCTGATTGAAGAGTAAATAAACATGACAAAAAAGACAAAATTTACTCTTACAAAAGAATAGAATAGAAATATCGTAATGCCAAAACTTACTTAGACTCCCTTTATCACTGTTTGAAGAGGAGAATTCAGCAGACTGCAGCTGTAACACATAAACACAAGACAATTATATCAGTGTAATTAAGGATGGCTCCTTAATGGTAATTAATTAAAGCTGACATATCAAATCAGATTTTATTTTCTCACCCTAGTAAGCCCAGTCTTAGTGTTGGAAGGAAATGAGGGGGATTTGGAGGCTGTGTAAAAGAAAAGAAACATGTTAATGCACTGGCACAAATAGCATCCAAATACTCATCATATAAAAAGTATTGGATGCAGTACATTTCTTCAACCAGAAGAGGTCACTACAAGGTCAACCTTTTAACTGGAATCACAACCATTTTCAGTGACAGAATTCAGAGTGTAATGCAATAATGAAATTGTTCGAAAAGAGTTCTCTAGACTCTGACCTTTCCCATAGAGACCTATAAACTCTAATCTGATTCAAATCATTGGTTTGTCATCCATAAGCTCTGACTGCAGGTGGAAAGACTGACTCAGATGTCCTCTAGAATAGACACAACAGCTGCTGTTAATAATGCTGCTTATCTCTACGTATCATTGCTCTGTTCTTCCTTAATATCCCCGCAAGGACAAGGATTTCAGATATTGCCTATCTTTGTGGAGACATTTTGTCCCTATAAAGATAGGGAAATAAGGACCCCACACACATACACACACATTCAAATATACCCAGATGCATGGGTGTCCTGTCGGGCAGGGACCGCGTTTTCCTGTGGACAGGGGCCGATCTCTCGATCTCCTCCTTTAGTATCAATTTTCCTAGATTAGACTGAATCTGTGACAAAGAGAGAGAGTGAGAGATGAAGAGGGAGTTTGGGGGGTGAGATGGAAACTGAAACAATATACTCAGGCTGAGAGACTGAATTGATCAGCATGGCTCTCTGTTTCGACAGGAAAGGCAAGAATCCCTAAAGATTTGTCCTTCATTTGAAACCAACTATGGCTTTTACTTGAAGGTCGACTGAGACAAAAGATCTTACAAATAAGAACCAACCCAATAATCTTTTAGCCTCAGTTTCTAAAGAAAATAAGGTTTAAGAAGAACTGTTAATACAGGAAAGAAAGTTAAAATTTAAATGAGTGTATAAGGTGTGTATTTTAGGTAGTGTGGCTGGTCACTATTCATTTTAAAGATTCTCTCAATTTTGAATTACGTTTTTGATGAGTTTGTAGTGTGAGATATTTTTTAAAATATACAAATAGGACATAAAGACTGCATGTACGATACTACCTTTCAAACTTTTGGGGTCGGTAAGACTTTTTAATATTTTTAATTCTCTTATGCTCAGTATACTCTTATGCTCAGTATAAACAGCAATGTGATAAAATATTATTACAATTTAAATAAAATGATTTTTACTTTAATACAATTAAAAATGTAATGTATTCCTGTGATGGCAAAGCTGAATTTTCAGCAGTCTTCAGTGTCACACGGTCCTTCAGAAATGATTCTAATACACTAACTTCTTATTATTCTCAATGTTGAAAACTGTTGTGCTACTTTATGTTTTTGTGGAAAATCAAAATCAGGATTCTTTGATAAAATGGAAAGTTAAAAAGAACAGCATTTATTTTAAATAGATTTTCTATGAAACCTTAAAAATGTCTTTATTGTCATCTTTGTTGACTTTTTTGTTTCGCTGATTTAAATTGAATTGTTTTAGTTGATTTAATGCAAACTTGCGGAACAAAAGTATATATTTATGAAAAATAAAATAAGAAAAGAATTAGAAAAAAGCCATTTAAAATAGTTTAACTGTAAAACTGCAGGACTAAAAAAGTAAATAAAAAAATAATAAAAAAAGAACAGACACTGTATTTCTTTGAATAAGAAAATTTGACAAGATAATTTTACACCTTGTTAAGCTCTTGCTTCTGCATTTTCCGAAGTCTCCACATGTCTTCAGACAGATCATTGTCATCATACTTATCATCCTCCTCACCCTCCTCTCCCTCAGCTGTCTTGGATGCTATATTCTTTCTCCGCTCTGTCTCTGTTGCACAAACACAAGAATATGGGATGAAGAGTGTAAGAACGAGTAGATGAACGAATACTACCACCACGTCATAAAACTGTCCCGACACCAAATACTACTTACATTTGCATGTACTGTTAGTGTTCTAAAATATCAATATGTAGACAGAAGGCATTTTGATCATTTAGAGGCCGTAGAAATTTGCGTATCAAATATAATACAGTAAGCTTTATAGGGCTAACTGAACTGCAGTTGGTGTTTCTCCTACAATTCCTTAAGAGAACCAAAAAAAAATGAGATAGCGTGAGAGTGTATTACCTATAACAGCTAGTGAGGGTGGACAGGGCCAGTATTCTGTCTCTATCTTAGAGGGCTGGTTGGGGTCTGGAGGCTGGGCGGCAGGAAACTTCGATGACTCGATGATTAAATCCTCCATGTGTTTAGAGTGCGGAACAGCTGATGAGACATCTACATCCATTCAAATACACATACATATACTCAATATGCTCAAGAAAATCATTTACAGTGAATCTGACATAAGAGCAGAACTGATATTTCATACCTTGTTTATATATAGGCGGCTTCTTGAACATGTTGCTTCCGTTGTCTGGAGGGAAAAATGATGGTGGATTAGTTGTAGTGTGTGATGTTCCCTGAGGTTTCATTGCTGTGTTTGTGAGGGGCTGTAGTACCGAACCTGGCCTGTGGAAGTGCTGTTGCTGATGTGGGACTTTTGTGCTGACGGTGATGCTTTTACTCAGCTGTGTTGAGGCAGGAGAGGAGCTGCCCGATGACTTCGGCTCTGACCAATCCCGCACGTCCTTTGATAGACTGTTCTACAATTACACGTAGAAGGACGGTGTGATTAAGAATCATGCAGACAGATTCTAAAGCAGATCATAAAATAGTTTGATCTTTGAACAAATATCTGCTGCAATGGTGGTTTATTGCTTCAATATTGAGTTTTTAAAAAGAACAAATCTGATGTTATCAACAGTGTTCTTCTTTCAAAAACTTTATTTCATTTCATATTTTGTTTGATTTATATGTGTGGTATACGTATTTAGCAACACCTTGAGCATATTCGAATTTGTCAAGGTAATAAAAAATACAATTATTAAAAATGTAACTTCTATTGAATCTACATGCCAAGTGGTGACAGTGGTGTCTTGCGGGCTGAATTCCAACTAAAGCTATTTAAAACAGCATTTTTCTAATTCTTGAATAATTATTATATACAGTATACACATAAACTCACATTAATTGAGATACTTTTAAAAATGTACAAATTAATTTGTCACAAAATTATTATAAGACTATTTAAATGAATCAATTAAGTTCTACATTTACACAATCATTCAAATATTTGGGGCAATATTAATATTAATATTTTTATATTTTTAAAATAAATCAATACTTTTATTCAGAAAGGACACTAAATTGATCAAAAGTGTCAGTAAAGACATTTAAATAATTAAAAGATTTCTTCAAATAAATGCTATTTTTATTACTTTCTATTTATCAAATAATCCTGAAAAAAGTGTTACCATTTCCACAAAAATATTAAACAGCAGAAACTTTTTTCATCAGAATATTAGAATGATTTCATGTGGCACTGAAGACTGGATTAATGGCTGCTGAAAATTCAGCTTTGCCATCACAGGAATAAATAACATTTTAAATATATTAAAAAGGGAAGTTTTTTTTAAATTGTAATACTATTTCATAATATTACTGTTATTACTGTATTTCTGATTAAATAAATGCAGCCTTGGTGAGCATAAGAGACTTCTTTCAAAACCATTTAAAAATCTCATCGACTCCAAACTTTTGAACAGTAGTGTACATAATTTGTAACCTAAATGTCTATGTTATTTGTGAATCACCCTGTTTTTATTACACAACAATTCTAATCTGATTGGACAAGCCTCATAACAAGAGTGCTGCTAAAATATAAACAGCATATAAACATGCCATTCAGTTGACAGATATTAGGCTGCATATGACTTATTTGTGATTTTAACCTCACACACAGACATGTACTACACAACTTACCTCTGGAGATGGAGGAGGGGAGATAGAGCGAGGAGATAATGACCTCTAGAGAGAGAAAAAAGAGAGAGAGAGAGAGGTCAGTTGTTGGCAGTAAGTGAGATATCTAGGCATTTCCACAGACAGGTTTACAGAGTTAATGAAGCGTAAAGCTTCCATCACAGGGAAACAAAAAGGAAATTACTGTGGGAGAGCCGAACTAACATGACGTGTGTGTGTGTGTGTGTGTGTGTGTGTGTGTGTGTGTGTGTGTGTGTGTGTACTGATCTCTGTCCAGGCACTCTGATGGGGAGACACCACATTCATCAGGAAACTAACCAGTAAACACATCACACATGCTGACAGACAGACATGTAAGGTGTGCCAAGAAAATCCCAGTAGATCAGCAGTTTCTAAAATACTCAGACCAGCCCGTCTGCCACCAACAACCATGCCACATTCAAAGTCACTTAAATCACCTTTCTTCCCCATTCTGATACTCTGATGCTTTAGCAGATCGTCTTGAACATGTCTACATGCCTAAATGCATTGAGTTGCTGTCATGTAGATTAGATTAGATATTTGCGTTATTGAACAGGTATATATATACATACCTCTGAGCGATCCATTGGTGAATAGCTGAAGTGGGGCTCATACATCATCAGGTCAGGCCTCTCAATGTCTAGAATGGCCTTGTCTTTAGGTATAGCTGCTAGATCCTTATACCCAATCACTTGATTGTCCATTTTGGCCTGTTGAAATCCAAAATATGAAAGGAATTGGGGAAATTATTGGCAACCTCATAGACATTAGGTACAGTATATCTCAATCAGCTCCCTAGCTCCCTAGGTGAATCATATTGTGAACAAGAATTAGGCACTGGTAAGGACAGTAAGAAACTTGGGTCACTGATGATGACAGGACAACATCCTTATTGTATAACGTTTCTACTAGAACTTATGAATGAATAGCAGAACTGATATTTTTCTGACAATTTTTAAAAAAAATGTTATTTAAAGTACATTAGGATAAATACTTTGATTGTTACATTTTCCAACATTTCAGCCGTAAATTAATTTGAAATGTTAGCTATATTATGTTGAGTACCTGAATAGCAATGTATGTTTGCTGAAATATAATTAAATAATGGTTTGTTTTTTCAAAACATCTATTGCATGTCATTATGTGTTGTAAGATGGCTCGCATGATATTTGTTTCGTGCCGAGTGAAATTAATGTACTATATTTTAGTTTGATGTTTAAAAAAAAAATATATATATATATATATATATATATTGTATTTTTAGGGACTTTTATGGTACTACATTTTTAAATATTTAATTAAATATTTATGCTGTAGTTCCATTCCATCTATTTATCACCTGTAAACTATTTTCTGAGCATAGACCTAAAATTTAAATTAAACTTAAACTCATAAATATTGAATGCTTTGAGAAACAGACTTAAGTTTGGTCTCTTTTTAAGACACTTGGCAGATTATTGCTGATGTCAGAGTTGTTTAGTTTTATTGTGTTTTGGTTTCGTTTTTCCTGTACCCGTTTTGCCTGTGTTCCCAGTCAATGTTAGGCCCTGTCCCAATACCCGCACTTGCGCCCTTGTGCCCCTCAATGCGCGTTCTCGCTAAGGGGTGCAAGACCGTAGGGTGTCCCGATCCTCTAATAGTGTTCTCCAGGGGTGATCATAAGGGCACTTAATGCACCCCTTTCGCAAGTGCGCATCAGACCTCACTTTGCTGTGGGATATTACCCAGAATCCTTGTAGTGTTGTGACGTTTCGAACAGCTAACCAATGGGGGAGAATGGTTGCTATGGTGCTGTTCGGGAGCGGAAACTCCGAAGATAAAGGAAGCCGGTATGGTGAAGTGTTTTTCAAGGCCGCGAAATTTAAAAATATTAGTGTTATCGTGTCACGAAATGTAGTTTTAAGAGTTTTTCAGTCGAGAATATAGTTGTTTAAAGCTCAAATCTGTGGTTTGTTTATAAAGATAGCGCCTATTTAAAATTTTGATCTGACTTTTTCGGAGTTCCAGGGATCAGCGGGCGCACAGCGCTCATGTACCCCGCCTGGAACAGCCTTAACTCGGCTAGTCATTCTGACGTTTCCCGCGGGCTCTGTGTCTAGTGGTTAAACATGAGCTATAAATCGGCTTGTGTATATCTAACGGGCGATCTTTGGTCTCATTAATCTATGATTTGTTCCCTGGCAAATCGTTTTGGCTGAGGGCAAAGTGAAGTTTCATAACTTTATATATTTATGCTATTTAACTTTAACGTTGTAACGTTAGCCTGTTGACTTATGTTTGACTGAATCTTTTAACTTGCTTTATTTCTTGACTTATATAGCTTCTTATACTTTTTAGGCTACTTATAATTTAATAATGGCTATTATTGATCAATAAAACTGAAATTTAACAAAAAGAGACAGGGTTGTGTCATTTTATTTCATATAGCCTATGTAAGACTTTTAATATAGCCTTAGCCTATATATAATATATCACCAACACGTCATGTATTTTTTCATGTATGGGATGGGAAGAATTTCATATATCAATTTCCATAATAACATAATTAAAATTGCATTTCGAATCGCTGTGAATACGGTAAGGCAGTATAAGCTCAGGTAAACCCCAATCACAATTTATCTTAGCCAAAAACTGTTTTAATATTAATAACATTAACAGAAAGGTTGGTAGCTAAGAGTAAAAAAAAGATTATTTTTTTCATTCAAAGGATTGTGTCATGTTACAGCTATTATAAGCAGCACACACATTAGCCAAATGAATGGTGTTTGCTCTCCTGATCACAACAGAAGTGACGTGTGCAAAACTGTCCCAATTCTGCTCTTCACAGCTTTGGGCCCTTGCGCACTTACTCCGCTAAGTGCACTTTCAACAAGTGTCCACTTCCAGGAAGGCCTTAGGGCTCAAGTGAGAATTGGGACTGGGCCTTAGTTTCCTGGTTGTTAATTAGGATACACACCTGTTCCCTGTTCTGTTGATTATCCTCCCTTATGTATTTAAACCCCCAGTTCTCCCAATTCTTTGTGCGCTCTTGTTGTTAAAGTTAATTTTTTTCTGTGTTTTTGAGTATTGCAGTTAAAGTCTGTTTATGCTTAAAGGGTTAGTTCACCCAAAAATGAAAATTCTGTCAGTAATTACTCACCCTCATGTTGTTCCAACCCCGTAAGATTTTCGTTCATCTTTGGAACACAAATTAAGATATTTTTGATGAAATCTGAGAGCTAATTTAATTATCTGTCATCTGACATTTTCCAAAACATGTTTTACGCTAAAACTGAGAAAATAAAAGCCATAAATCTAAACAAGCTGTGTTCCAAATTTGAGGTTGATATAGCAAAAAAAAAAGAGCTTCAGTAAGATTTTGTTTGGCACCGTATCAAACGTTTAGTACCAAACTAGATTTGGTTTTCCATAGATTTTCAATGCGGCCATTTTTGACTGTGAGGACTACAAGTGAGACTATTTTTTTGTAGGACCATTTAAAGGAGAACTCCGGCGCAAAATGAACCTTTGGTCTAATTACACATTGTTACCTAGTCAACCGTTATCTGAGATTTGTTTTCATGATTATCGAATGTAAATAGTTTTATCTCTAAAAACAGTTTAGCCTATAAAGCTAGTATAACTTTGAAATACAGCCTTTACCAGTCGATCTACGAACGCCGATCCAAGCCTGCTGTTCGCGCTCACCTTATCATTCTCACCAGCGCACTTGGATCGGCGTTCGTAGATCGACTGGTAAAGGCTGTATTTCAAAGATGGCTTCTGCCTGTATACACGAAGTTGACTGTATGTTTAAAATATCTTCTTATTAAACTGTCTGTACACTTACAAAGTTCTCAATGCTTCGGTTTGAAGGTAGGGACCCTCATTATGCTACCGTGTTAGTGTGGGTCTATTTTCAGCCTTGTTAGTGGTATTAACAAGCAATTTTTATTTGTCATTACACTATGCCCAATATACTAGCGTTATACTAGCTTTATAGGCTAAACTGTTTTTAGAGATATAAAACTATTTACATTCGATAATCATGAAAACAAATCTCAGATAACGGTTGACTAGGTAACAATGTGTAATTAGACCAAAGGTTCATTTTGCGCCGGAGTTCTCCTTTAATGTACATCATGTACATGATTTTTTTTCTGTTCACACAGCAGTGCCAAAACCTTTTACAAGTTTCGTACTATTCCAATGAAGTAAAAAAACTAAATGTAAAAGTTTTCGGTCAAAAATGACTGAAGAGCACCAGAGAGTTAAAATGGCCGACTCCCTGATCAGTGCCCTGACTACTGAACTAAGGAGCTGATTGAGATGCACCCATAAACATACTATGAAAATCTATCTTTTGCTTTGAAAGAACTTCATTAGTTGTTGCACCTAGTTATGTGTGGGCCTTGTTATGTTTATTCTTACAGTAGGCCTATGCAGTAACATCTGGAAAGCGTGCAGAGAATTATATCTCAGCATGCACTACTATACATACCACTATAGTGACTGCTGGGGTTCCAGGACCACCTCCTGCACGTAGAGAACAAACAGTGCCCGGGGAGGTACTGGCCGATTGCTGTTCACATACACACAGGTCAAAGGTCAAACATTTCATTAATCTTTTTATTTGTTTTATAATTATCAATTATCTTATTTTATTATGAACAAATAGGAAATCTACATAAAACCAAATCTGATATAAAACCGTTTGCTTTTAATCACCTTATGCAGCATCATTTTGAAAGAGAAAGCGCTCCCTTTATGAGGTCACTGTGGAAAGAGAAGAAATTGTGGATGAGAACAAGGCTTTAGATGGATGTCAATGGCCTCTAAAAGACTCAAAGCAGATGTACGCCAAGTTAGATTATGTGTATAATGCTTTTCACAATACACATTGTTTCAAAACAGCTTTACAGAAAATGATTCTGTTAATATTTATAATATCTTAATATCTTTACATTTTAATATGGTTTACATTTTGTGATGATACAAGAAATCAAACAGTTATGCAAGCATACTGTATGTATGCAGATATATAATGTAAGTATATCTGACTTTATATATAGAGATAATAGTTTACATTTTGTGATTATATCACTTAGCCGAGATTTGTGTGACCAGGATTGATTTACAGATGCTTTCCAACATCACCTTCACCAACTTTAAGTCAAAAGAACCTAGTAGTTTGCAGAAAGTTGCTAATACACACAAAGTACAGAAAAGTCAGCAGTGTAAGGACCTTAAAACCTTCTGCAGTCAAAAGACTATGAGCACAATGACAGTGTTTCTCTGGGCTTTTCTGATGGATCGCAATACAAAAGCTTTATTCTAGCACCCTGTGAGTCTTTTGTATTCTACTGAAAAGAACACATTTCTTAAAACCCTGCAGCATGCCTGTACAATAAAACACTGCTAAAAAATAAAGGAAGCAACTGGATGGTTCATATCAGAAATACAGATAAATATGCTCATGGAGATCTTGTCGAGCCATCTTAATGGTTCCCAAAATGGAGCCAGCCAGACCCTGTCAGTGTGATGGTTTTTAAGATGGACAGAGGTCTGAATGGATTTCTGAGGCTAATGTATTCAATTAAGAGCTCAGTGAGCGATCTTGGCTGTATGGTGGGTTTTAGGTTAGGTCTGTTCTGGATTTGACAAAGAAAAAAAAACAATGCATAGTCAAGGAAACCAATAGGAAAGAAATATCACAAATAATATCTCTTTTGTATCACAATTGATTCTCCATATATTCAACAATGTCTCAGACTGATATGTCATTTTCTTGTTACTTGTAACTATGCCATTTCTGAATATCTTTAAGCTGTTTTCCTCAGCAAGGCATATGTATATCAAACTAATTAATGTCATAAACTAACCAATTATCAGGAAATTCGTTCTTAATGCATACAGTCAATTTCATTTTAGGGTAAAAAACAAACAAACAAAATGCTTTAAAAAGCTCTAAATATTTACATATTACAGCACTGCTAAAAAGTCTAAATATCTTACGTAACTTTCCTTCTCATGTAAATGTATGTAGTTCTACAGATCTGAGATATTTTCACTTGAAAACAACCCAAAAATACTTATCAAGAAAATTGTTGCACATTTATCCTTACTATTTCAACACTATCTAAATTAATTTTAGGACAAGGAAACCTGAGACAAAATAATACTTAAATAAAACAATGGTGAACTTCAATGGTCAGTTCATTCTTAGAAGGGAGGGGTTACAATGTGAACATAGGTGGACATCAATGACATGCGGAGTCCCACAAGGCTCAATTCTTGCACCACTCATGTTCAGCTGTCCCACTGCCAAATTGCTTACCACAGTTATGAAGATCAGACACCCAGATCTACTTAGCTCTATCGCCTAATGACTAATGAAATGAACAGCTGGATGTGCCAAACCTTTCTTCAGTTAAACAAAGACAAAACTGAAGTCATTGCATTTGGAGAGAAAGATACCTTGACACAATGGGGTCAAAAAAACAAAACATCAAGTCAGGAATCTTGGTGTGATTTTGGAGTCGACCCTTATTTTCAGTAGTCATGTCAAAGCAATAAAAAAATCCCCATACTATCATCTCAAATACAGTTCAGGAATTATAAGTTTTGTTTCCAGTCAACACTTACAGAAATTAATTCATGCTTTTATCCCCAGAAGGGTGGAGTATTTTAATGGACTCCTCACTGGCCTTCCCAAAAAGACCATAAGACAGCTGAAGCTCATACGCTGCTGTCAGGATTCTGAGCATGTAGAACCAGAAAATATGAACATGTGTCCTTCTAATAAAAAACAAAATGGCGGCGTGCAGCAGTTCAGCTACCGGCAATTGGCGTAACGTTACTTACTAAATTAGGTATAGTGAGGTACAGTTTGACTGAACTTCTTCAACTTGGTGTTCCCAGCATGGTGGTTAAACCAGAGTTAAAAGCAATGTTGGGCAGAATGCGGCTCTTGAGGACAGCGGTCTGGAGGAGCAGGTCATACCAGCTGAGGGGAAAGCGGAAGCGGTGTGCACGGATGCAGAAGAGAGGTAAGCGGACTGGCTTGCTAGCTAGGCTAAAGGTTAAAGAACCAAGGGTTCACTCAAAGCACGGCGAGTCCACTTTATAGTTATTACTGTGTGCCTCCCATAGCTGGAATCAGCTTCCAGAGATCAGATGTGCTTCAACAGTAGTCACATTCAATTCAGACTCAGACTTATTGCACTTTATTTTATCCTTTTTTTTATTCTTTTGATTCTAACTGTTTTAATACATTTTAAATTAAGGTTTAATCAATGTGTTCTCCTGTAATTGTTGTGATTATTTTATGATTCTTAAAAAAATATTTTTTATGTAAAGCACTTTGAATTACTACTGTGTATGAAATGTGCTACATAAATAAACTTGCCTTGCCCTCAATAAAACAAACCTTAACTCCATTAGGGTCTTCAAAACCATGTTTACTTTGGAAAGGGAGCAAGAAAACAAGGAGATACAGATTCAGAAGTGTACAAGGAGAAAAAAAAGTAGCGGTCAGGGGTGGCAGAGAAGGGGGGAGGGCAGATAAATAGAAAGGATAGAGACGATGGATAAAGAGAGATGGACGGTTGGGGGAGGGATGTGATGGAGATAGAGAGAGATGATAAAACACATTACATCCCTGCCGTCAGCACAGACGGATAGCGTGACAGACGACTGTGCCTCCCTTCCCCCATTTAACCAGGAACTATGTCAAGTGTAAGCTACAAATCCTGTCAGCTGTCTTAAAATGAGTAAAGTCAGGGTTAGCACTGAGACTGAGGATTAGCGTGAGGAACTAAAAGTCCAGAAAATTACAGGAAAAACATATTTACAGCCCACTCAAATTTTATTTTTTTGCTTCATTAAAATTAGCTAATATGACACAAAGATTATTGTGTGCAATCAGTTTCTATTTGCAAAATTCATTTTAAGGGATAGTTAATCCCAAAAATGAAAATTCTGCCACCATTTACACCCTCATGAACTTTTTTTTTTTTTTTTTTAATGCTTTTTTAGATGTGATGAATAGAACAGTGACATCTTACCTCAGGGGGTGAAAAGGTTCATGACACACATTTACAGGGTCTCCTCGCCCAAGACCATTCCTGAAACACCCAAATACAGGATTTCATTACTCATCATGACATGACAGTTGAACATCAAGTAAATAGTACTGTTCAGTGCAAAGAATTCAGAGTACTTTACAAATGCATTTGAAATATATTTTTCAGCATGATAAAGCTGCTTATTCTAGTAGTCCATAAAAAAAAAGCGAGGTAAACATTCTGTGACAGCCAATAAATGTGACGGAGAATGACAGTGCTCTCTAAAGTGCTTCCTCTTCAAGCAGTGTCTCTGAGTTATTGATCTACAGGCTGAGCTTCTGAATTCACAAAAGTCAAAATCACTCAATTATTCATGCCTCAATGAACTCTGGCCTTGAACTGGAATGTGGATCTCCCAAAAAGAAAAATATGTAGCTCATATTTAATTCAGACCACTAAATAATAATAATAATACATTTTATTTATAATGTGCTTTTCTTATACCCAAAGCACTACAAGAAGTACAGTACAAAAGTGCATCCGTAAAAGAAAATCCAATTCAAAGAAAATCGTGGTACATTCATAATTTAATTTCCAGCAAACAGTCAGAAAGTGTTGTCGAGATACCTGTAATATTAGTTCCCTTTCGTTGTCACTCCGAGTTCCGTCGGATGACGACGAATGGGGTTTCGCTTAGAAAGCCTATCGACTTCGAGTATACAAAACGAGCCAATGGCAAACAAATGCCATGGGTCTGCGGAATTTGCATGGCGCAACTCCGCCCCACCTCGTGGGGATAAAAGGAGAAAGCCGGCAATATGCAGATATGTTTTTGCTTCGGAGCCAAGATGTTCTCTTCACTCCTGCAGTCTATTCTCTGACTATCTTCGAGAATCTTCAAGACGAGCAGCTTCCAGTCGGTGTTGGTGTGATGGCGTGTTCCAGCGAGTTTCACATTCCTGCCTGCTGATCTGAACAGCTGTGTGCTTCTCCCTGGGCGCTTCAGCACTGCTGCAAGCTTTTCTCACACAAAAAGAGCGTGCACGCGGCGCGTCTTTTTAAAGACGATCTGCCCGTGCATTTCTGAGTGCGGTAGTCTGATAGATTCAGCTGATGGGCACGAGCGCTGTTTTGACGTGTTTGGGCTTCGATCACGTTCGAACAGCGCTCGCGGATGCGTCACGTTCTCTAAAGGGAACATGACCATCGCAATGTAACGGTCAAGACTCAATGAGCTCAACTGAGTGAGAGTCCCCTCATCCACACCCCGATCTATTTTCTCCACGTGAGAGAATACTTTGGCTGGTGGCCAGGGTGACCTGAGATGGCCGGTGTGGAACTAAACCGCCGATTAATATCCGTGGTCCACACCCCTCTCTTTAACATTGCAACCCGCGCGGTTCTGAATGAGTTAGCTGGTCAGAGCCGCGTCCAGAGGACGCCGGCGGGCCGGCATCTCATTCAGTTCCCCGGCTGATGAAATCATGTCTATCGCCGCGTCACAAGGTGAGCTGGAGTCCTTTGGAAGTGAGGGCTCGTCTATGTTGCCACTCTCGGGTGTGCAACATAGCGAGTCTGATCCAGAGTTGACAGCTATGCTTCCCGGGCCGCCGCGAGTATCGGGCATGTGTGGATTACTCTGCCATGTCTCGAGCACTCAAGGCTGATGATTGGTTTTGGGGAGGCGAACCCAAAATCCTTTCTACCCGGATGTGCATGAAGAGGTTATGAGATCGTGAGAGTCTCCTTTGACTTTCGCGACTGCTCAGCAGCCTCTTCCACCTTCTCTGCCCTCGAGAGGCCGCGGCCATGGGTACACTGGGGTTCCCCCCGTGGAGTGTTCTGTGGCAGCACGTCTGTGCCCCCACAGCGCCTCCACCTGGCGTGGCGACCCTAAGCACCCCTCCAATGCCTGTAGGTATTTTGTCTACTCCGGTGGCAAAGACCTATAGAGCAGCGGACAGGCTGCCGTCTCACTGCATGTTATTGCCATCCTTCGGGGTGCTCAATGACATGCACGAGGGTAGGGCTGATTCAGGGCTCATCTAAGAGACTGCCTGCCGCCACCGACCTCGCTCTACGAGTGACGAAGGTGACCGCACGCTCCCTGGGTCAGGTGATGTCCACTGGGTTAACCTGGTTGATATGCGCGAGGCTGAGCGAACCCGCTTCCTCAACTCCCCCATATCCCAGGCTGGCCCTTCGGCGGCGCGGCCGAGGACTCTGCCCAACAGTTCTCGGCCGCCCAGAAGCAGACTGAGGCTACCAAACACGTTCTGACCCCGCGGCCAGCTGCTGCCGCCGGCTCAGACGCCTCAGTCAGCTTGCCGCCGAACGCGCCCTCCTGCGACTTTTGCCCCCTCCCGCCCGGCCCCAGCAGCTCCGGGCCGCGCCGTGGAGGTGGTCGCAGGAAAGCGCCCCAGCCCGTACCAGCCCCGCAGCCTGCCAAATGCCGGGCAAAGCGGCGCTCCCGTTACGGGCAGCTCAGAGATGGGTTGCAGTTCTCCAGGAGGTGGTTGCAGGGCCACTCCTTTCCCCGGTGGAGGGCCGGGGGAGAACCTCTTTTTCCAGAGAGCTGACTTCCCATCTCTAAGCACACAGAGTTCTCGGACGACACGGTGCGCCGCCCCCGGGCCGTGCACCCCTCGTCCTCCTCTGTCCCAGAGCCGGATGACAGTGCGCGCCGTCCCCGGACCGTGCCGCTCTCATCCTCCTCTGTCGCCAGACCCCTGGCAGAGTAGACCCCCGTGGAACGTTCGTCCTTCCCTGGTCTCCTCTGTCAGGACGCGGTCTATGACTGTACCCCCCACACCAGGCAGCTATGCCGTCCACGTCTGGGTCAGCCATACCGCCTCGCTGCTCCACCGACGGGAAGTCTGTGGTTTGCGTGACCCCGCTGGTACAGTCCTTGGGAGCCTGGCTAGAGCTTCCCAACCTGTCCCGCTGGGTCGCACGATCGATCAGGCTCGGCTACGCGATTCAGTTCGCGCGGTCTCCTCCCCGCTTCAGGGGAGTCCGCTCCACTATGGTCGGTGGCAATGCCCCTATCATGAGAGCGGAGGTTGCTACCCTGCTGGCGAAGGGTGCGATCGAGACTGTCCCTCCAGCCGAAATGAGGACCGGCTTCTACAGTCCGTACTTCATTGTCCCGAAGAAAACCGGTGGGTTACGGCCAATCCTGGACCTGCGCGTTCTGAACCGCTCCCTTCACAGGCTGCCGTTCAAGATGCTCACCGCCAAACGCGTTTTCGAATGTGTGCGGCACCAGGATTGGTTTGCAGCGATCGACCTGAAGGACGCCTACTTTCATGTCTCCATCCTCCCTCGACACAGACCGTTCCTGCGGTTTGCTTTCGAGGGGCAGGCATATCAGTACGCAGTTCTCCCATTCGGGCTAGCCCTGTCTCCTCGCGTCTTCACGAAGGTCGTCGAGGCAGCCCTTGTTCCCCTCCGGGAACACGGGGTTCGCATTCTGAATTACCTCGACGACTGGCTAATTCTAGCTCACTCTCGAGATCAGCTTTGCGAACACAGGGACTTGGTGCTCCGCCATGTAGCCCGTCTGGGCCTTCGGGTCAACTGGGAGAAGAGCAAACTTTGCCCCTGCAGAGGATCTCTTTTCTCGATATGGAGATTGACTCGGTCGCCATGTCCGCGCAGCTTACGAGTGAGCGCCCGCAGTCACTGCTGACTTGCCTGAAACAGTTCGAGGGCAAGAGTGCGGTTCCACTGAAACTTTTTCAGAGGCTCCTGGGGCATATGGCATCTGTAGCCGCGGCAACGCCGCTCGGATTGCTTCATATGAGACCGCTTCAGCTCTGGCTTCGCGACCGAGTCCCGAGGTGGGCATGGCAACACGGCACCCTCCGAGTACCAGTTACTCCGACCTGCCATCAGACCTTCACCCCGTGGTCGAACCTCAGTTTTCTACGGGCCGGAGTGCCCCTGGAACGAGCTTCCCGGCATATTGTTGTAACGACAGATGCCTCTACCACGGGCTGGGGTGCCATGTGCAATGGACGTGCTGCCGCGGGCTCCTGGACAGGACCCCACCGCCTATGGCACGTCAATTGCTTCGAGTTGCTGGCTGTACCGCTCGCCCTGCGCCGCTTCCGAGCCGTGCTGAGGGACCAGCATGTACTAGTCCGTTCAGACAATACCGCGACCGTAGCGTACATCATCCGTCAAGGTGGTCTGCGCTCCCGCCGTATGTCGCAACTCGCCCGCCACCTCCTCTTATGGAGTCAGAAGCATCTGAGGTCGCTTCGTGCCATTTATATCCCCGGAGCCCTGAACTGTGCAGCCGACGAGCTCTCACGGCTTCAGCCCCTCCCGGGAGATTGGCGACTCCATCCCCAGTCGGTTCAGCTGATTTGGGACCAGTTCGGGGACGCACAGATAGATCTGTTTGCCTCTCACGACTCGACCCATTGCGCCCTGTATTATTCCCTGACGCTCGGCACGCTCGGCACGGATGCACTGGCGCACAGCTGGCCGCAGGGCCGCAAATATGCGTTTCCCCCAGTGAGCCTTCTTGCGCAATTCCTGCGCAAGGTCAGGGAGGACGAGGAGCAGGTCACTCTGGTCGCGCCGTACTGGCCCACCCGGACCTGGTTCTCCGAACTCATACTCCTCGCGACAGCACCTCCTTGGCCGATTCCTCTGAGGAAGGACCTCCTTTCTCAGGGACGGGGCACCCTGTGGCACCCTCGTCCCGATCTTTGGAACCTCCACGTGTGGCTCCTGGACGGGACGAGGTAGGTTTGAGTACCCTACCACCAGCAGTGGTGGCTACCATCACTTCCGCTAGAGCGTCGTCCACGAGACACGTCTATGCGTTGAAGTGGAACCTCTTCGTCAACTGGTGCTCTTCTCACCGAGAAGACCCCCGGAGATGTTCGATCAGTGTTCTGCTTTCCTTTTTTCAAGAAGGGTTGGAGCGAAGGCTGTCTCCCTCCACCCTCAAGGTCTATGTCGCCGCTATTGCCGCACATCATGACCCGATAGAAGGTAAGTCGGTGGGGAAGCATGACCTGATCATCAGGTTCCTGAGGGGAGCGAGGAGACTGAATCCTCCTCGCCCTCCTCTCGTACCCTCTTGGGACCTCGCAGTGGTCTTAACTGCCCTGCGCAGCGCTCCCTTTGAGCCTTTGCAGTCAGTCGAGCTTAACTTCCTGTCAATGAAGACAGCGCTTCTGACTGCATTGGCCTCCATCAAGAGGGTAGGGGACCTGCACGCATTCTCCGTTGACGAAGCGTGCTTGGAATTCGGGCCGGGTGGCTCTCACGTGATCCTGAGACCCCGGCCTGGATATGTGCCCAAGGTTCCTACCACTCCCTTCCGGGACCAGGTGGTGAACCTGCAAGCGCTGCCCCCGGAGGAGGCAGACCCAGCCTTGGCACTGCTCTGTCCAGTACGTGCTCTTCGCATCTATGTAGACAGAACGCAGTGTTTCAGGACCTCAGACCAGCTCTTTGTCTGTTATTGTGGGAAGCTGAAGGGAAAGGCTCTCTCCAAGCAAAGGTTGTCTCACTGGATAGTGGACGCCATTGCTTTGGCATACCAGCAGCAAGGTCGACCGTGCCCCCTTGGTGTGACCGCACACTCCACCCGGAGTGTGGCGTCCTCTTGGGCTTTAGCGCATGGCGCCTCGCTAACAGACATCTGCAGAGCTGCAGGCTGGGCGACACCTAACACATTCGCCAGATTTTACAATCTCCGAGTGGAGCCAGTCTCCTCCCGTGTACTGTCTTTTTCAAGCTAACATGGGATTCGTTAGGTGTCTTCGCTTGCTCGCCATGCCACTCCACGGACTGGATACGTGCGATATTCTCCTCAGGTGAGCTTCCCCGAAAGCCCTGAGCTCCTCCAGCACTGCTGACGCTGGCGCCAGTGTCTATTGCCTGCGCGTCGGCTAGGTGCTTTCCGTGTGCATGGTACCTCCTCTGAGCTACCCCCACATGTGTATTTCCACTGTAAGCCTCTTTGAGCATGTGTCTTTCCCTCGGCAAGCCACCTTGCCACCCCTGGGGTTGAAATATTCCACCTGCGGCTGGACACCCCAGTGATTCCCCATATGCATCCCTCGGGTCATATGTGTATTTTTAAGTCCCCCCCTCTGGGTTGGCAGTAATTGCATACTTCCCTAAAAGATCTGGGATATGCTCCCCAGTGTACCTTGGTATTCCTGTGTTAAATAGGAGTCCTTCGTCCGTGCTAGTCTCACGACAGGGATCTCAGATTTACGCAGGGCACTGGAAGACAGCTGAGAAGTGGCGTGATTAGACTGGTATCCCCATTCGTCGTCATCCGACGGAACTCGGAGTGACAACGAAAGGGAACGTCTCGGTTACGGATGTAACCCTCGTTCCCTGAGTAGGGAACGGAGACGTTCCGTCTGCCTGCCACTTCCGCTGTACCGCTGGAACAGCCGAGTTCAGTCTTGGCTCCTCAGCGAAGAAACATATCTGCATATTGCCGGCTTTCTCCTTTTATCCCCACGAGGTGGGGCGGAGTTGCGCCATGCAAATTCCGCAGACCCATGGCATTTGTTTGCCATTGGCTCGTTTTGTATACTCGAAGTCGATAGGCTTTCTAAGCGAAACCCCATTCGTCGTCATCCGACGGAACGTCTCCGTTCCCTACTCAGGGAACGAGGGTTACATCCGTAACCGAGACGTTTCCGTGCTAATATAGATTTTGGTATCATCAGCATGAAAGTGGAACTCCAAAACATGCTTTCTAATAAATACAAGGAATGCAAAAAGTGCTGCAAGGGGTGTAACTTCAGCATCTCTGTGCTCTTTGGGTGTAGGGATGGTTCCGCTCATGAGAAAAAACAATCCAAGGCACTCGACTGATTTGTTTTTAGAAAAATATAAAACGCACAAGCTACGGCACACCTAACTAGGTGATCGTCGTGTGACTAATTGATTGCTATTTAAAAGAACTGATTGTGTTTGTCACTCACACCCTGATGAAGGCGTAAGTGTGCCGTTGCTTGTCATCTGTTTTTTAAAATCTAAGGCATGAAAGAATAAAGGCGTTTTATATTTTTCTAAAAACAAATCACTCGAGTGCCTTGGATTGTTTTTTCTTACATGCTTTCTAATAATCTGCCCTAGAGGAAGCATGTAAATGTTAAAAAGTATTGGGCCAAGGACAGACCCCTGAGGAACACCATGACATACCTGTCCGACGTTAGATTTATTGTTTTCTAAAACAACAAACTGTGTACGATCACTAAGGTAAGATTTAAACTGGTGTGTTATTTTTTTTTAAATTATTTTATTGTTTTATTTAATATGGACCATGCATATTCATGAACATTGTTGTATAAAAATACACCATGTAAATATGCTAGAATTAGTAAAAAATAACTACTTTTCATCTGCAGTCCCTAGGCCGGTAACATAAAACTAACATAAAGACAGCCAACAATCATACAGCATTCATTCACTATAACAAAACAATATTGTATACATTGACAACAATATACATTGACAAAACAAAAAAACATCAAAACAAAAATTTATGATATACATGATGACAAAGACATTGTTCATCTACCTCTATGCTGCATTTAATTTAACAGTAAAAATGTATGGGTGATAAACGTGTGACAGGTAAAAATGAGTACATCTCTGGTTTTCTAGGAGCCACTGTTTTAAGTGAGGTTTAAAGGTGTTGAATGTAGGACACTCTCTTATTGGGAGGGACAAGCTATTCCAGAGTTTACCGCCTATTATTGAAAATACGTTTTGTCCAAAAGTGGTGCATCTAAATGGTATCACATAGTCCCCTTTTACAGAGGCCCGTGCACTACCTCCGCTTTCAAGTCTTTGGAAAAATAACTGATTGTGTTTATCACTCACACCCTGATGAAAGCTCATTGGCCGCAACGTATAAGTGTGCCGTTGCTGGTCAAATGTTTTTAAAATCTAAGCCATGAAAGAATAAAGGCGTTTTATATTTTTCTAAAAACAAATCACTCGAGTGCCTTGGATTGTTTTTTCTTACATGCTTTCTAATAATCTGCCCTAGAGGAAGCATGTAAATGTTAAAAAGTATTGGGCCAAGGACAGACCCCTGAGGAACACCATGACATACCTGTCCGACGTTAGATTTATTGTTTTCTAAAACAACAAATTGTGTACGCTCAGTAAGGTAAGATTTAAACTGGTGTGTTTTTATTTTTTTTATTGTTTAATTTAATAGGGACCATGCATATTCATGAACATTGTTGTATAAAAATACACCATGTAAATATGCCATAATTAGTAAAAATAACTACTTTTTATCTGCAGTCCCTAGGCCGGTAACATAAAACTAACATAAAGACAGCCAACAATCAAAATTATGTAACACTTTACATACCAAACAAGCACTTGAAACGTTTAAAATTGTCAGAGCTTAAAAATGTAGGCTATGTCTCTCTAAAATATCACAATGGTGAAATGACAATGCCTTTTTATCAAAAGTTTTTATGGCTTTCTTAAATAGAGATTCAATGCTTTTAAGAGTAGATATGCTAGCTAATGACCAATTTATAAAACAATACTCAATATGTGAAAAAATCATAGTATGTAAGAACAACTTGGCAGCTTTGGTGTCAAGAAATGGCCTAACTTGTTTAAAATTCTGAAAAATGAATTTAACTTTATTTGCCACCTTTTTACATGACGTTTGAATGTTAGGGTTGAGTCAAATATGACTCCTAAATACTTGAATTCATTAACAATATCTAGCTCATGTCCTCTAAGGAACACAATAGAATGCGACACCTTCATATTTCGTTTGGTAAATGCCATACATATTGTTTTTTTTGGTGTTTAGGTAGAGACATGACTTAGTAAGCAGTCGTCAATGTGCGCCATTGATAACACAAGAATGATTAACACAAGAAATGCATGATTTCTTGTGAAATGCATGATTGATTGTTCAGGAAGCAGCAGACAAGCGGTGTCTTAAAGGTAAGTTGCTAACTAGTTACCAGTGCGGTGGTGGCATGAGTCTGTTGAATGGTGATTTAACGCTAAGTTACGTTGTCATCTGGTGATATGCAATGCTATAGTAAATAAACAATGTCCCTGTCTTTTACTCTCACAACTAGCTTATCATACTCGTTTGCTACATTAGCTAGCTAGCCATTTTATACCTTGTCAGTTGAGTGGAAACTAAGGTGTGTGCACATCTTACACCTGTAAAAGTTCTTCTTTTGGGCGCAAACACGCATATCTATGGACTGAACACATGATGTGCATGTGCGCGCCATCTGCGTTTGTTTGTTGCCATCGTGGGTTTGCGTTTTTGAGGTTTGTGCAAAGATAACGGATAATCGTTTGCACCTTCGAACCTATTTCAGGGAGTGCGTTCTCGAGACACCAGGCACTGTTTTGTGCGGATGGGCGGCCGGAGCGCGTTAAGAGTTTTTCTGTTAGGGCCAAGGATGCACGATCACCACGATGATATCGGGACAACATCGGTATGGCCGATAAAAGCTTAAAATGACCACCATCGGCATCAGCAGATATGAATATTACTGCCGATGAGCCTTGCCGATAGGGTGGCGTGTCCTATGCGCACGTGATGACCGTGAACGAAGCATGAGCGCCAGCAACTTAAACTTCCAACTAGGGGTGTGCGTCTCACGGTGTGCGTCTCACTATTAAAATGTCTCCACGATCTGCTTTTGAAGAAAAATCATATTATCGAGCATTCTATCAGTTAAATTCTGGCGCTTTCATCTCAACATACTGTACAACGCGACGTACATTCACATCACATCACATCACATGTAAACGCAGAGGTAGAGTTACACTCACGTGACACTGCAATTCACAAAAGTTCATTATTTGCATGTGCGTCAAAGTCTTGCTAGTTAAACATGTCATTCACGTGCTGATGTGCTGTTCTAACATGCGCTTTTCTGAGTGCGTAAGTTACACCCGACGCTCACAGGAACTAAAAGCCTGTCACAGCGCCTGCATACTGGACTAAGTTATCTTTCGAGTCTTATTGCGCTAATACTGTCAAATACACACAAGGTTTATATAAACAAAGTTGGTTATGTCTAAAGTGAAAGCAAACAGAGAAAATCTGCTTGTCAAATGTGTGTATACAAAAGTTTACGCGCCAAATCATGGGCGGCGCCATAACTCTACACAAATGCACTTAATTTCCCGCCGGAAGTGGTTTGCACAGCGTCTGCCGGTGTAAACACAGCCATTAAGATGCAGCTTGGGAACACGGTTCTACTACTTTGACTGGAGATGGCGTTACTATCCCCCACCCAAATTCAGTGCAGACCTGGGAGGATAACATGACGACGTGGCCCAGCATAATGTACAGCAAGATTTGCTCCTACTTCGTGCAATCCATGGCAATAGATGGAAAAGCAATGGACAATCTGAAAGCCTCCGAGGCATATCAATATCTGCACAGCAACAAAGTCGGTTGTGTCATGTCATACGAACATGATCGTTTTGTTTATCTGAAAGCAAATGTAGAGCCTAGCCTTATTTAGATCATGCCAACAGATGTCCGTTGTTTACATAATGCACAATTTACATTATCTCTTTATGCTGTGCAATATATCAGTGTGCCTGTACTGTTTGAGTGAAAATAAAGTTTGATGTAGTTTCATTTAATTTAATTATTGCACTGAACTATGATCATGAAAGATAGGCCTAATGTTCCTTACTGTACGTTCACACATGCAGCTTGGGAACACGGTTCTACTACTTTGACTGGAGATGGCGTTACTAGAATTCAGTGCAGAACTGGGAGGATAACATGACGACGTGGCCCAGCATAACGTACAGCAAGATTTGCTCCCACTTCGTGCAATCCATGGCAATAGATGGAAAAGCAATGGACAATCTGAAAGCATTTGAATTGTTTATTAAAAAACTAGTGTTTTCTGTCAGTTTTCGGTTAATTTATGAGACGCGCTCCAGTTCACGCGCCGGCGCCTCCGTGTCCTAATTATATTGTCTACTATATTTGCTTCTTATTTATTAATCCAGGCCATTTGTTGATTAAACATTGATTAAAATGAAGATATAATTTATACAAAACGAAATTCACTTCAACAAGAAAGATTGCGTATTTAATCCTAACAGGTATTAAAAAGTAAAATACAAAAGCAGCCCACACAATTACATCACTATGAAAATTTTCATATATAATATTAAAAAATACAATGCATACAGTATTTGTTGTGTTTATCTGTATTTAATGAACATCATGGCTGGGTGTTGGTAGACAGGAACACAAGGCAAGATTCTAAACCTCACAAGGCACTCTCAGCCAGGTCCTTGATTCCGAGTCGGTATCAGGCTTGCGAAAAAGTGTAAACAATGGAGCGCATGGACATTGCCTCTTCGTAACTGGATTGTGGTCGTAGCACTCTCTATCTAACCACTCCTTTCAGGTGCTTTCTCGAGTGTTTGCAACCAACTACCCCGAACCACTTTTCCCGAACCACTTTTCTTCATGTTGTAATTGTTATATCATTTGTCACTGCGATATCAGTGCTTTGTCGGCACAACGGAGCTAGCTAGCAAAACAAACCCAGCCCGCCAGAACGGAAGTGGATTGCATCGACGGGAGGAGTTTAGGACGTAGAGCGGAAACGGCTCAAAAACTTGTGTATTGTGTATATTAGACGCGTTGCGTGCAGCTCTTAAAGAGACAGTAATAATATGCTGCCGCTTGTCCTCAAAGAGATACTGCACCCAGAAATAAAAATTCTGTCATTGTTTACTCACTCTAATGTTGTTCCAAACCTGTATTCATTTCTTTCTTGTACTTAAATATACTATGGTATATTTATATATATATATTTATATACTAAATATATACTATACACTGGAGTACAGCAACTGTTTGGTTAGCCACATTCTTCCAAATAACTTTTATTTTCATTTTCAACAGAAGAAAGAAATTGATTTGGGTTTAAAACAACTTGAGAGAGTAAATGATCACTCACTGCTCTTGACTGAGAACTTTAATAGAAGCTTTATTAAGCTTTTTTTGCACTTAAAAAAAAATACAAAAATATCGGTATTGGCATCGGGCAAAATTAGTTTGAAAATATCGGCATATTGAATATCGGCCAAAATCCAATATCGTGCATCCCTATTACAGTTTTTCTCGATTGCTTAAACACTATAACCAGGCTTTTGAACTAAAATTTCAAAACCATAATGCCATTTATCAAAAAGCACACCCATTTCACTGAACTATGAACACTATTACCCTGTTTTGACACATTAGTCAGATTTGTTGAACTGTCACAGCAAAACTCTACACACAAATCCCTTCATTTCTTATTGCCTACACCACGTGGTCATTTAGAAAGCACTAGCATTCAAAATTGTTCACTCAAGTCAGCACAGCTTCAGCTCAGTTAGCACACAATTACCCAGGTGAAAACACTAAGAGTCAAAATTGAACACACATCAGTCAGATCCTTCAATAGATAGATAAAAGGTTATACAATCAGTTTACTGAGTTTTGGAACAATGGATCCACAGAGAAATTAAGCAATATGTCGAGGAGGGAGAGGAAGAGGAGGAGGATGAGGAGGAGGAAGAGGAGGAGGAGGAAGATGAGGAGGATGAGGAGGAGGAAAAGGAAGAGGAGGAGGAGGAGGGGGAGGAAGAGGAGGAGGGAGAGGAAGAGGAGGAGGAAGAGGAACAGGAGGAGGAAGAGGAATAGGAGGAGGAAGAGGAGGAGGAGGAGGAGGAGAAGAAGGAGGAGGAGGAAGAGGCGGAGGAAAAGGAGGAGGAAGAGGAGGAGGAAGAGGAACAGGAGGAGGAAGAGGAATAGGAGGAGGAAGAGGAGGAGAAGAAGGAGGAGGAGGAAGAGGCGGAGGAGGAGGAGGAGGAAGGGCAAGGGCAAGAAGACAAGCAGTCTTGGATGAAATTCAAGCCACTTTAGTTGGCCATGTCCTTGTCCATGGTATGACTGTGAGGGAGGCTGGGCAACGAGTACAGACAAATTTGAGTCGCTTCACCGTCGCCTCCATCATCAGAACCAGTCCTTCAGGAAGGTGTGGTGGCAAACAAATTTATATCACTGAATAAGAGACAAACATTTCCAATTGTCTTTGATGAGGTTTATGTTCTTGCAAAGAAAAGGCCAGCAGTCGTACAGTCACACAGAGCGGCTGCAGAGTGTGACAGTGAAGGGAGGGCATCCTTTCTCCTTTATAGTCTTGACTCCCAGAATGTTATCTTTCTAGGCCAATGATGGTATTTCAACCATATGTGGAACATTCTTAGACTTGTTCATCATATTGTATCCTTGAGTGGAGGCATACCAACACTCTTTACCATTCCAATACAATTCCAGATTTGAATAAGGTTTGTGTGTGCTCTTTTACTGTCATATGATGCTCACACACATCTTACGTACGAGTAGGAGAGAGGGGAAAAAAAAGATGGGGGGGAGGGAGGGCGGGGGACCACAAGCAACATGAATTACCAGTTTTGGAAATGTTGTTTTGAATTTATAGCACCAGTGTGTAAGACTATGTTGTAGTGTGTGTATTTCTGAGGGCTTGTGTGTCCTGTCTGAGGGCAAAGTTTGGTTTTTCAGCAAGAGTGAATGGTTTTGAGTGTAGAGCTTCATTTTGACCTGAAAATAGGATGTTTGGGGAATTGGGTGAGACGTTATGGATTTGTGTTTACTGTTTTGAGAATACGAGGCATAGGTTCAAGAAATGTGTTTAAGCAATCGAGAAAAACTGTAATAACTAATGATCTTCGCAACGGAAGTGAATCAATCAAAACTAAATTTAGCTGGACAATAACTTTATCCTAATGCTGCTGTAAAGCCTAAACAATCTTTTACGGTAATTTCTATTATAACAGTAAACCTGCTTTGAAACAATCCATACTGTTAAAAGCGCTTTATAAATGAAGGTGACTTGACTTAACTTCAGTAATGGCCTCAGTGGCCATAACAGGGCAGGCAGGGAGTTTTAGGACGAACGTTGTGGTCGTAAAAGGACAGGCAGTGAGTTCTAGGGTGACCTCTGTGGTCATGTCAGGGCAGACAGAGTTCATGAGCGAACGCCGCACCCTCGGGAGTAGCTGGAGTTGTCGCCACTGCCTCAGGAGGAGCTTGAGTGGACACCGCCGCCTCGGAAGAAGCTGGAGATTTGTGTGCAGCCCAAACACAAACAGTAGGATCGTGACTGCCATTACTGAAAACGCAGCCGATGGTGGTAGGAACTCCGGGACCACCGAAATTGGGACCACCAGACTCAAATGCGCTGAAACCACTGGACTAGGGTGCGCTAGACTAGGGGATGTTGGCACCGCTGGGATACCAGCTGCTGTCACTGACATCAGCGGTGGGTACGCCACATTGGATGCCAGTCTCGAACACCTAGCTTTGGTAGCTTAAGGTGCAGCGTTCATAATGGCCGGAAACTCTGGCGTGACGTCCATGACGGCTGAAGACTCTGGCGTGGCATCCATGACGTGAAGAGGCTCAGGCTTAGGATTGGTGGCCATGACGTAGAGAGGCTCATGCTTGGCGGCCATGACATTAACAGGCCCTGGCGTGGCAGGCATAACATGAACAGGCTCTGGCATGCTGGCTGTTCAGTTAAGTTCAGTTCATCTTTATTCATTTCCTGAAGGCAATTTGGTTGCAGCATACACATAAGACAAAGTCACACACACACACAATACAAAAAAAGTTTCCATCCTAAAAAAGAATTTACTTAAGAATAGTACTGAGGTCTTAATGCCACAGACAGTAACTCAATGTCTTTTGTGCACACTCTCTCCTTAACGGACACAGATTTGCACCAGTTCTCTCTAATATACAAACATACCCCACCTCCTTGTGCTTTACCGGTTACCGTCACATCCCGGTCGATTCAATTCAATTCAATTCAAATAACTTTATTTATCCGTTAGGAACTTCATTCGTGCTGAGCATCAATGCGTGTACGGTTCCACAAACACAGCACAATATATCACACACAATTCTATATAAATAATAAGTAATAACTAAAGCTTGCAAAGTACAATAAATACATGATAAATAGGCAGTAAACATTAAAAAGGTTGCATTAAAAATAGATAGATAAATAAAGAAAGATAAATCACAAATCCGCACACACGGACATACACCTTGGTGAATAAATGTAATAATAATAATAATAATAATTCATTACATTTATATAGCGCTTTTCTAGTTACTCAAAGCGCTTCACATGGAAGGGGGAATCTCCTCAACCACCACCAATGTGCAGCATCCACTTGGATGATGCGACGGCAGCCATAGTGCGCCAGAACGCTCACCACACACCAGCTTACTGGTGGAGAGGAGACAGAGTGATGAAGCCAATCAGTGTATATATATATGGGGATTATTAGGAGGCCATGATGGACAGAGGCCACTGGGTCAACCATTCATCAACCATTCATGTTTCTAATGGATGTGGGCACAAAATTTGTCATGGCTCTGTTGGTCCTGAATATGAGTGATCTGTATCTCTGGCCTGAGGGTAGAAGACTATACTGGGTGTGCAGTGTGTGAGTGGTGTCTGAGGCTATTTGTGTTCCTTTTATTTTTGTCCTCCTGTTATAAATACTGATAAGTGGTTCCTTCACCTGTCCGATTATTTTACTACGATGATTTTGTTTAGTGTGTTGCGATGGATGTTGGATAGTGATCCAAACCAGGCTGATAGATTGAAGGTTATTACAGACTCAATGAAGCATTTGTAAAAAGCTATCAGGACTGACTGATGAACCTGAAGTCTACGGAGCTTCCTTAAGAAAAAGAGGTGCTGCTGACACTTAGAGAAAATGTTTTCACTGTTTAGTTGGAAGGTAAGTTTGTGATCAAGTATTGTCCCGAGGTATCTATATGATTCAACCCTTTCTATTGGCTGGTTGTTGACTAACAGAGTGGGGATGATGAAAACATCTTTGCGGAAGTCAACAACCAGAAGACAGTTCTGCTAGCACCACTCCGCAAAAATGTCCATCTCAGTCTGTAACTCTCGTAGTGAATTAGTGGTGTCCATGATCACAGTGTCGTCGGAATATTTAGTGTACAGTATATTATACCTGGGTTATTGCTCCTGCAGTCATTAGTGTATAGTGTATACAGAACCGGTGATATTACAGAGCCTTGTGGGGCTCCAGTGGAGACTACCTTAGACGAAATCCGAAATCATCCAGTCATAGGTTAGAATCTGAATCCCCTTCGGAGAGCCAAGTCTCCGTGAACGCCATCACGCAAATGTTCCTGTAATCATGCTAGAATTTCACCATAGCTTGAAGCTCATCCGTCTTTTTCCGTAGAGATAGCACATTTGCCAACATACATGTAATTGTAGAAAGAGGAATTTTAGAAAGACTTAGATTTTTCAGTCTCTGACGAACACCTCCTTTTTGTCCTCTCTTCCAAATTTTAAATGTTGAGTCCTTTTGTCCAGAGCGATTTTATTTTAGCTTGAAAGGTGAAAAACTTCCCAAATCAGTATAGCCACATTCCACGCTGTTGGGCTTATGCCATTGTAAAAGAAACTCCTGGGAGTATTAAATTCTTGACGACTCCTGAGGTGATTCGAACACACACAGACTCAAAGTCAATAAAACAATTACTAGGGATGCACGATATAGGATTTTGCCCGATATTCGATATGCCGATATTTTCAGACTAATTTTGCCCGATGCTGATACCGATATATTTGTGTGTTTTTTTTAAGTGCAAAAAAAGCTTATTAAAGCTTCTATTAAAGTTCTCAGTCAAGAGCAGTGAGTGATTTCCTCTTTGTGTTTTGTTGTTTTATTAACATTAACGAGATAGTTCTCCCCAAAATTTAAATTGTCATAATTTACTCTCTCAAGTTTCTTTCTTCTGTTGAAATTATAAAAGTTATTTGGAAGAATGTGGCTAACCAAACAGTTGCTGTACTTCAGTGACTTCCATAGTATATTTAAGCACAAGAAAGAAATGAATACAGGTTTGGAACAACATTAGAGTGAGTAAATAATGACAGAATTTTTATTTCTGGGTGCAGTATCTCTTTAAGGACAAGCGGCAGCATATTATACTGTCTCTTTAAGAACTGCACGTGACGCGTCTAATATACACGCATTTGACAAGCAGATTTTCTCTGTTTGCTTTCACTTTAGACATAGCCAACTTTGTTTATGTAAACCGTGTGTGTATTTGACAGTATCAGCGCAATAAGACTCGAAAGATTAGGCCAGTATGCAGACTCTGTGACAGGCTTTTAGTTCCTGTGAGCGTCGGGTGTAACGCGCTCAGAAAAGCGGATGTTAGAACAGCGCATCAGCACGTGAATGATATATTTACCTAGCAAGACTTTGACGCACATGCAAATAATGAACTTTTGTGAATTGCGGTGTCCCGTGACCGTGAGTGTAACTCTACCTCTGCGTTTACATGTGATGTGATGTGAATGTACGTCGCGTTGTACAGTATGTTGAGATGAAGGCGCCAGAATTGAACTGATAGAATGCACGATACTATGATTTTTCTTCAAAAGCAGATCGTGGAGACATTTTAATCGTCCACGATCAAAAACCGTGAGACGCACACCCCTAGTTGGAAGTTTAAGTTGCTGGCGCTCATGCTTCGTTCGCGTCACATGTGCATAGGAAACACGCCACCCTATCGGCAAGGCTCATCGGCAGAAATATTCATATCGGCCGATGCCGATCATTTTAAGCTTTTATCGGCCGATACCGATGTTGTCCCGATATTATCGTGCATCCCTAACAATTACCCCCATTTTCTCCATTTAGCCTACTCCTTTTTAAGTTCTTTAGGAAGGTATGGGACAAATCTCTGCGTCCAACAGTGTTGAGGAAAAAATAAAAGTTATTTTAAAGTTTCCTAATGTTGTTTGGAGTCTCCTACAACATGCATCAATGGTCAAAAAACGGTTTCATTTTCTCATAATATACATTTGCAAATGACTCGTCAGATGAATCAATCTCTCTAAATCCCTCCTTTCCGCAAGCTACTCTGCTCTGATTGGCCAGACAACTCAGTCTGTTGTGATTGTTGTGTTGCGCACGTCGAAAACAAAAATGACCAATTTCCATAACAACATCAGCTGTCCTGAGGCTTCCTACACCGTAAACTAAACACAGTAACGAACAATGACGTCGATTTTACCATATCAATCCAAGCGAGAGTCCGATGATGAAACATTGAAAGAACTAGTTCTTCAACCCGAACCTCCATCGCAAGGGCAACTCGAGCAGGACGTTTCTCAGTGATAAGCTACTCAGTTTGAGGTACATTATGAGATGTTGCAACTGTAATTCCTCACCATCAGCATTAACAAGTGCATGTCCATCAACAAATCGATTATTTTTACCTGTACTTATTTATTTACAGAGTATTTTTCTAATTTATTGTGTGAACATGTGGAAACTGTATCAATAAAAGTGCATACATTAGCCGAGCTCTAGCGTGAATGACTGATGAAACATAAACGTTGGTAAATCAAATCTTGCACCATGCTTAATCTTTCCTCAAAGTAGTGAGAACGACAGACAATCTGCATTAATAGACACAGTTTTAGGTAATAGTGGCCCACAACTGATTAGCAGAAGTATTTCAGTTAAAGGGTTAGTTCACCCAAAAATGAAAATTAAGTCATTAATTACTCACCCCCATGCTGTACCAACCCCGTAAGACCTTCGTTCATCTTCGGAACACAAATGAAGATATTTTTTATTAAATCTGAGAGGTGGATCGCTGCTACATAGGCTGCCTAAGGGAATGACACTTGACGGCCCAGAAAGTCATTAAAGAAAATGTTTAAATATTTCATGTGCCTACAGTGGCTCCACTATAAGTTTATCAAGCGACGAGAATACTTTTTGTGCGGAAAACAAAACAAAAATAACGACTTTATTCGAGTATTCCATTGCTTCCTTGTGGGCCTGAGACGAGAGTTCAAGAGATTTCCAGGACGCATGCGCGAGAACTGACATTCTTCTTCTACTACTATGTACAGCACGCGTCTTCCTCTGCTTGTAAGACGCGCACTGTGTAGTAGAAGAAGAATGTCAGTTCTCGCACATGCGTCCTGGAAATGTAATGTTTTGTCTGAAGTTCCCTGATTTCACCACTAGATGGCATTATTTCTACCCAGTTTATGTTTCCTTAATTAATTGGTTGTCATACTCTCACCTGTGTTGAATTACACCTAATGATAAACCCTATTTAAGGCTTCACTGCATTTTGGTTTTTGTTCAGTCCTGATGTCAGCCAAAGTGTTGTCATTTCTAAGAACTTTTGGATTTGAGATGTTGCCTTCTGTTCTGCTCTGGGAAAGTATGTTTTTGTAACCTTTTTTTGTGGACTTCTGATTTTTGCCTCTCTGGACTTATGTTTGAGAAGATATTTTTTCTGGCTGGATTACCCTTTGTGTTTTGCCTCTCAAGGAGAGTTGTTTTTTGTTTTTTCCATCGGAAGTAAAGTGCCAAATATTAAACTAAGACTTTTTGACTGTCCTTTTGTCCTCTGCATTTGGGTTAAACCACCACCAGTAGTGAAGGGGTTAGTGTCAAGGACACACACACCGGAGACCCGAGTTCGATCCCCAGCTGGATCATAACAGTAGGACTGAACCATGGATATTAACCCAGCAGAGGAAACCCAACCCCTGAGTAATGCAGAACGCATCTTAGCTGCTGTTCCAAGCCAGGCAGCCACCATGGAACGACATGAACAAGTCCTTGCACAACAGGAACATGCCATATCAAAACTTAGTCAAGCTGTTACAGAGATCCTACAGCATCTTCAAACCTTTTCAAGCCCACAGCAGGATGCTGATTCTCAACCCCCGACACAATCAGCACTCCCCAGCACCGCTACTAGCCACTCTAAGATTCATCTGCCTCACCCTGAAAGGTATGCTGGAGGTCCTGGTGGTTGTAAAGGCTTTCTTACCCAGTGCTCATTGAACTTTGAATTGCAACCTAATAAGTTTCCAACATCACGTAGCAAGGTGGCCTATATCATTACTCTTTTATCCGGGAAAGCCCTAGCCTGGGCCACTGCATTGTGGGAGCAGTCTCCACAACCAACGATTTGCTCAAATTACACTCGTTTTATTGAGGAGATGAGGCGTGTGTTTGACCATCCGGTAAGGGGACGTGAGGCAGCTAGCCGTCTCCTTCAGCTATCCCAAGGTACTCAAAGCGTTGCGGAGTTAGCAGTGGAATTTCGAACTCTATCTAAGGAGAGTGGCTGGAATCAGGAGGCTTTGACTGTTGCTTTCAATAGAGCTCTTTCTGAGGAACTTAAGGATGAATTGGCGGCCAGAGACCCTGCAACAGACCTAGATTCCTTGATTGATATGGCTATTCGATTAGATAATCGTCTTCGAGAGAGGCGTAGGGAGCATACAGAGTCTTCTAGATTTGTTCCCGTTCAACATCCTGCAGTTCTGCCTTTGCCTCCTGATCACCCTGTCCCGTCTGTAACCTACACCGAGGAACCCATGCAGCTGGGCTGATCACGGCTTTCCATGTCAGAGCGAAACCGCAGATTCAAGGAAAAATGCTGCCTGTATTGTGGCGAACCTGGCCACTTTCGAATTTCCTGTCCAATCCTTTCGGGTAAAGCCAACTCTCGTCCAGTAAAGGGAGGACTGTGATGAGAGAGATTACCCCTCCCAACTCAGCATCTTCTGGGGTTCTCTTGTTTGACCACCTTCTATGGAATGATCAGTCACATTCCCTAAAGGCCTTTGTGGATTCTGGAGCTGCTGGAAGCTTTATGGATTTGGAAATTGCCAGACATCTTCAGGTACCACTGATCAACCTGGACGACCCACTGACCATCACGGCCCTGGATGGTAGACCCCTTGGTTCTGGTCGGGTGAGTCTAAGCACTATTCCTGTACATCTCCGGGTTGGGGGTCACCAAGAAACTATACAGTTTTATGTAATAAAGTCACAAGAATTTCCTTTAATCCTTGGTTTTCCCTGGCTTGTTCTCCATAACCCCCATATAGATTGGTCCTCTGGTAACATTGTCAAATGGGGGCCTAATTGTGATAACTCGTGTCTCTCTACTTCACCTCTTGAGATTGTCTCTCCCAACTTAAGTCAGGCTACCCATGGGCTGTTAAGGACTAATCGGCAGTTATCTGAGACACCTCCAGAATTATCCAGTGTTCCTCCTGATTATGCAGACCTTCTAGACGTGTTCAGCAAGAAGGCGGCCTTGTCCTTACCTCCCCACAGACCTTATGATTGCGCAATCGACTTGCTTCCTGGAATGTGCCCTCCAAGGGGAGACTGTTTTCCCTTTCATCACCAGAGAGGAAGGCCATGGAGGACTATATCCATGAGGCCCTGAAATCTGGCCTGATACGTCCCTCGACTTCACCAGCAGGAGCTGGGTTCTTCTTTGTCGCTAAGAAGGATGGGGGGCTCCGACCCCGTATTGATTACAGGAGTCTCAATAAGATCACCATAAAGAATCGTTATCCTCTTCCACTAATGTCTACTGCCTTTGAGTTGCTTCAGGGGGCAACTGTATTCACTAAACTGGACCTTCGCAATGCTTATCATCTGGTCCGTATCCGCGCTGGGGATGAATGGAAGACTGCTTTTAATACGCCCACAGGCCACTATGAGTATAAGGTCATGCCCTTCGGTTTGGTAAATGCTCGTGAAGTATTTCAAGATTTGATTAATGATGTGTTAAGAGACATGCTGAATAGATTTGTGTTTGTATATCTGGATGATATTCTTATCTTTTCCAAGAACCTGCAGGAGCACGTTCAGCAAGTTCGTCTAGTCCTCCAGCAACTTCTGAAGAACCATCTGTTCGTCAAACTTGAGAAGAGTGAGTTCCATGTTCAAAAGGTATCCTTTCTGGGCTTCATAGTATCTAATGGTCACATCCAGATGGACCCTGCCAAAACCAAAGCGGTTAAGGATTGGCCTCAACCCACCTCCATCAAGCAGGTACAGCGTTTTCTTGGCTTTTCCAATTTTTATCATAAGTTCATACGAAATTTCAGTGCCATTGCTACTCCACTTACGACTCTCACTAGGAAGAATGTTAAGGGCTTTCAGTGGACAGACGATGCTGAAAAGGCGTTCTGCAAGTTAAAGGATAGATTTATTTCAGCGCCTATCCTTACTATCCCAGATCCTGAGCTGCCCTTCATAGTCGAGGTGGATGCCTCTGAGGTAGGGGTCGGAGCTGTACTCTCCCAGCGGGCCAGAAAAGACAACAGGTTGCATCCTTGTGCTTTCTTTTCACACAAGCTCTCTTCTACGGAGAGAAATTATGATATTGGTAACAGGGAGTTATTAGCTGTTAAGCTAGCATTGGAGGAATGGAGGCACTGGTTGGAAGGGGCCAAACATCCCTTTGTTGTATGGACTGACCACAAGAACCTAGCTTATATCCAGGATGCCAAGAGACTGAACTCTCGCCAGGCCCGATGGGCTCTATTCTTTAATCGCTTTGACTTTGTTCTCTCCTATCGACCAGGATCTAAGAATCAAAAGCCTGATGCCCTCTCCAGGCATTTTGACCCACCCAACATGGTGTCAACCCCAGTGATGATCGTCCCCACGTCCAAAATCCTGGCTCCAGTTAGATGGGGAATAGAGACCAGGGTTAGAAGAGCACAGCAGCAGGAAGCTGACCCAGGTAATGGACCACCTGGTCGTCTTTTTGTACCTAAGAGTGTGCGCACTGATGTTTTGCAGTGGGGACATGCCTCATCGATCACATGCCACCCAGGAGTCAGTAGGAGTCTTGAGTTCATTTGCAGACGCTTCTGGTGGCCAAGGATCGCTGATGATGTTAAATCCTTTGTTGCTGCCTGCCCGGTTTGGGCCCAGCATAAAGATTCCAGCATAAAGATTCTCGTCCACAAGGTCTTCTGCTACCCCTCCCCATTCCCGCCCGTCCTTGGTCACACATTTCTATGGACTTTGTAACGGGTAACGGGTCTACCACTCTCCCAAGGTAACAAAGTGATTTTGGTGGTTGTGGATAGATTTTCAAAAGCTTGCCACCTTATAGCACTGCCAAAACTTCCTTCGGCTCCACAGACTGCCGAGATTGTATTGGAGCATGTTTTTAGGTTGCATGGCTTTCCCCAAGATGTGGTTTCAGACCGTGGCCCTCAGTTTGCATCTAGGTTCTGGAGGGCCTTCTGCCAGCTCATTGGTGCTTCAGCCAGTCTGTCATCTGGATTTAATCCCCAGTCGAATGGACAGACTGAAAGAACTAACCAAGAGATTGAGACAACCTTGAGATGCCTAGCCTCAACCAACCCAACGTCATGGAGCAAACACTTGATATGGGCAGAATTTGCCCATAATACTCTTCGCCATTCCTCAACGGGTATGTCACCTTTTGAATGTCAGTTTGGCTATCAACCTCCTTTATTCTCTGAGCAGGAGTCTGAGGTGGGAGTTCCGGCGGCCCAACATCTGGTTCAACGCTGCCACAGAGTGTGGAGTAAGGCCCGAGCTGCACTTTTGAAGACTTCACGGCTGCACCATCTCTTTGTCCAGGGCAGAAAGTCTGGCTGTCTAGCAAGAACATTCCCCTTAAAGTTGAAGCACGCAAACTGGCTCCCAGATTCATAGGCCCCTTCAAGGTTTTAAGGAAAGTAAACCCTGTTTCCTACCGTCTCCTACTTCCCAAGTCTTTGCGCATACATCCCACCTTTCATGTTTCATGCTTAAAACCTGTCAAGTACAGTCCTCTGTCTCCTGCCACCAGGTCAACCCCAGCTCCACAGATCATTGATGGCCAACCTGCATACATGGTCAAGCAGATACTGGACACTCGGCTGGTTCGTGGTAAACGGCAGTTTCTAGTGGACTGGGAAGGATATGGGCCAGAGGAACGGTCTTGGGTCCCTACTCGCCAGATCCTGGACAAGAGTTTGATTAGAGACTTTCAACGTCCTCACTCTACCCAAGCCTTTGGGAACGTCGGGAGCCGTTCCTAAAAGAGGGTTCTGTAATGTTTTGTCTGAAGTTCCCTGATTTCACCACTAGATGGCATTATTTCTACCCAGTTTATGTTTCCTTAATTAATTGGTTGTCATACTCTCACCTGTGTTGAATTACACCTAATGATAAACCCTATTTAAGGCTTCACTGCATTTTGGTTTTTGTTCAGTCCTGATGTCAGCCAAAGTGTTGTCATTTCTAAGAACTTTTGGATTTGAGATGTTGCCTTCTGTTCTGCTCTGGGAAAGTATGTTTTTGTAACCCTTTTTGTGGACTTCTGATTTTTGCCTCTCTGGACTTATGTTTGAGAAGATATTTTTTCTGGCTGGATTACCCTTTGTGTTTTGCCTCTCAAGGAGAGTTGTTTTTTGTTTTTTCCATCGGAAGTAAAGTGCCAAATATTAAACTCAGACTTTTTGACTGTCCTTTTGTCCTCTGCATTTGGGTTAAACCACCACCAGTAGTGAAGGGGTTAGTGTCAAGGACACACACACACCGGAGACCCGAGTTCGATCCCCAGCTGGATCATAACAGGAAATCTCTTGAACTCTCATCTCAGGCCCACAAGGAAGCAATGGAATACTCGAATAAAGTCGTTATTTTTGTTTTGTTTTCCGCACAAAAAGTATTCTCGTCGCTTGATAAACTTATAGTGGAGCCACTGTAGGCACATGAAATATTTAAACATTTTCTTTAATGACTTTCTGGGCCGTCAAGTGTCATTCCCTTAGGCAGCCTATGTAGCAGTGATCCACCTCTCAGATTTAATAAAAAATATCTTCATTTGTGTTCCGAAGATGAACGAAGGTCTTACGGGGTTGGTACAGCATGGGGGTGAGTACTTAATGACTTAATTTTCATTTTTGGGTGAACTAACCCTTTAAGACAGTAATAATGTGAGTTAACCAGTTAGCAGGAGAGCAACACAATATAAAACTCGAAACTAAGTATTTTGAACACCATCTTTCAAGAGCAAGCGGTTTGTGAAACCTACATTGAACTCAGAGGTTTAAGAAGCAGTCATCAGTAAAATAAAGGGAACACAGCAAAAGTTTAGGATTATACTGTTGTGGTATCGTGGGAAAGATGAATTTTAACCACTGATTCTTCACATGCTCATCCTTGGGCAGTGAAAAAAAACTGGCTTTACCGTCACATTGTAGAGCACGTCTTCTAGACATGATGCTGTCCAGTATCCACAGGAATCAGCTGCAGTGTTTGAGGTTCAAGTTTTCCCTGGTGTCTGCACGCGCAATAAGTGGGCGGGCAATACGCTAATGTTTCGTCTTGACATCACAACGAAACGGCTTATGACTCGTTTGAAAAACGATTAATTTCATTGACTCAGAGTCGACTCTTACTTTTAAAAGACAATAACTTATACGGTGCACTTTCAAATTTTAAACTTTGCAGGATGTTTTCATTCACTTAGAGATGTTACACACTACATGAAAGGTCATTTTCAAAAATCCATAATAGGGGCACTTAAAAAAAAAGGAAACAACAAAGCACAAACAAAGCACACCGACACCTGCAGCTGCGAGTCGCCGCGTGCGCATGCGCATCCGCCTAGTCTCTACCTAGTCTACGCGCAGGAACTGCTCAGCAAAAGTGCATAGTCAATATACTCCATCAAAGTTCAGCTGAACTACGGCAGAGACTATTTATATAGAGACATGCCACTTCCTCAATCCTTAATACAAATAGGGAAAACCCGTAACGCCAAAGATGGCGGTTGTATGCACATGTCCCGCTGGAAAGCCAATCGTCTGCTTTTAACAGTCAAGCCGGGAAACATTTAAGCCTATCGTCTGGTTCCACTGACGCATGCGCACAGTTGAGGTTTGCGACAGCGCAAAATACGTTACTGTTTGAAAAGGCGGCAGATTTGATATGCAGTGTATTTGTGAGTTGTGTAAATATCAGACATCAGAAGTCTCCCGCAGATTGATAGTGGCTCCCTGATGCCCGCAAATTAGTTCAAATCTCCCGGAATCTAGAGCGAGCGAGCAAGAGCTCGCACATACTGTGCTTCAAACTGTGTAGCGCGCGCACGACAGAGGGAGAGAACCCTTGCGCATGCGTAGTAAAAGTATAACCTGTGGGGAAAAAGGCGTTTTAAACCTTATTTTGGGGCAAAGTCATCAAACTTTTTCAGCGATTTTTATCATATTTTACTGCTGTTTCTATACATGCAGTTTTAATGTCCCGGTGACCAGTGAAACTGCAGTTCTGACTCTCTGCCCATTCATTTAGATAGGAGCCTAGTCTTGTTAGTCCGAAATAGCTGCCCGGAGGCGTTGCCAAGATGGCGGCCGAGTGGCATGACTTGCCTAAAAGGACTTTGACTACGGTTTGTACTATTTTTGATTTTTCGAAGCAAAAATAGTTGTTTTTTTCGAGCTGCACAAAGGGTTTCTTTGTGCAGCTCGGGTGTCACTTGCTTCTTTGATTGGTTAATCATAATATGAATATTTACATGTGTAGTTTTGTGCATGTTCAATTTCAGTATTAATCCCAGTTCACAAGCACTTTAACTGACCATTCCACAATAATCATAATTTATTTTTATTCCTACATGAGCCTTGTCTATGAACTCATAGGTTTAGGGCTTAGGCAAACGTTTTTGTGAATAAGGCTGCATGTGTTGATCGAAGCAGATCCCTAAAAACTGCTACTGTACAACACTTACAGTACACAATTCAATTTATGAATTTGTATTTTTTATTATTTTTTTATACATTTCACGAGTTCGCACTTACAAATAAGTCAGATAGAATAAATGCGTATTTGGCGTGCTGTCCGAGGAGAGGGCTCCGGGTTAGGTATTCGGCCCGAACCCAGAGTACTCGCCCCGTATTCCTGGCTGTGAAAGAATAAGCCAAGAGTGAGGAGTCGGGGTAGTGGAGGGATGCTGAAACTGTCAAGGAATGTTAGGTGAGTCGACAGAGTGAATATACAGGTGAAACTCGAAAAATTAGAATATCATGCAAAAGTTCATTTATTTCAGTAATTCAACTTAAAATGTGAAACTAATATATTATATAGACTCATTACATGCAAAGTGAGATATTTCAAGCCTTTATTTGTTATAATTTTGATGATTATGGCTTACAGCTTATGAAAACCCCAAATTCAAAATAAGAATATTGTGAAAAGGTTTTCATAAGCTGTAAGCCATAATCATCACAATTATAACAAATAAAGGCTTGAAATATCTCACTTTGCATGTAATGAGTATATATAATATATTAGTTTCACCTTTTAAGTTGAATTACTGAAATAAATTAACTTTTGCACAATATTCAAAATTTTCGAGTTTCACCTGTATATATGCTTCCTCTCGTGCTGATGGGATAGACATGATAATTGTTTGATGACAAGTTGATTGCAATGATTGTTTGAACGTGCTCCTCCCGAACTTTGTTAATAAAACATCATTTATTCACCTTTATTCACATTTATTAATACATTATGTAAGTAATGACATGTGAAAGACTATTATTTATATAGATTAAATATTTGTATTGCCTTATGGTTTTCATAACACAAACTGAATTATTATTTGAAACAATAAAAAATGGCTGGGTCATCTGGGACGCAATATGCAGATTTTCCACCTTTTGACCACAAGATGTCATTAGTGTGCACAGTGTTGTAAAGCTCAGAGTAATGAATCATTTTTTTGATACAGTTGAGGGGAAAGCCTCAATGCTTCGCAAAGATCAATTTCACCATCACTAATCCAAATACCAGTACAAAAGAACCAAAGACGACTTGAATTTACTATGACTATGACCAGAACTTAAAACTGGACTAGACATGGACTCACCAAACAGTGGTTACACAAACAAAGCTAGACAAGAGACAAAGGGAACATGAGGGCTGTATACACAAGGACTAATGACAAACAAGAAACACATGTGAGCAATCAATCAATGAACCAATAAGAACAAGACACAACATGAACAGGGGAAGCACATAACATGATCACATGAGGGCAAGGAAGTCACATGACAAGAAACCAAGAAACATGACTATGAACATTTCAAAAGAAAAAAGATATAAAGACAAACAAAACAGAAACCAATGTGACAATCATGCACAATTAAAAATCAAATGTTGGCTGCTAAATATATCCTGATTATGGAGATTTCAGGGTAGGATCTTTAGTCAGTTTACATTCACCCAGAAAACCCATAGCAGCAGCATGGTAATGTACTAAAACCCACTTAGAATGCATTGGCAACTGCCCTGGCAACCACCAACAGCTCCGTTGCAAGTTTGCACATTCATGTGCACATATGTTTCTGATTTCTCTTGAGGATCCTGACATGTTTGGACCCCTCTTCCCAATATACTCGTGTTTCTTCTCACACAAGAATCAGGCCCACTACCTCATAAACGAGGAGGCAAAAATGAAGGTTCCCTTTCGAGGGAACTCTACACTGCGTCGAGAATCGACACTTTGGGGACGCTCCCTAAGAGGACGTGCCTCTGAAGTATGAATGAAACTAATCCAATCCTGATTGGTGTTGCGTCGTGACGTAACATGTGACGGCTTACCCGGAAGTATAAAAGTGACGCTGTCACAACACACTAGCTTTCGCTCTTCAGCAAGCGCTCTCTGTGAAACTGTCTGTCTTATTTGGTGTTGTTTGTCTGTGACAAAGCTCTACATATGGCGAGTGAACATTACACTAGTGTGTGTACCCCTGCCCTGTATATCTCACGGGCGGGGACACGCATCAGTTGTGTGTGTATAGTTATAGGAGCGCAGCACACACAGGCAGCTCTCGAGAGGGCTGCCTGTGAACACTGTGAAGCACTTCCTAATAGAGTGCTGCCCTCCCGCTCGGCTATAGTATTTTCTGATGATGGCCAGGCTCGCAATCCCTGCGATTCGGCTCCCGCGTCTGTTGAGGCGGCGCGGCGGCTTGGATCGCGGGGATCGCAGAAGGATCTCGCGGATGAGAAACGAGACTGCTGAGGCACTTTTTCGTTCATCATCTGCTGATTCTATAACACTCGTTCATGACGCAGAAGCCCGCGATGCGGTTTCTTCTGCCCGTGACGAGTGCATGTTGCTCGAGCTATCTGTTTCTGAGGAAGTAGATTATGCTCAGCATTGGGAACGAGCAACATGAGTCACACTCGCCGGCTCATGTTTCTGCTTATGTAGAGCTTTTGGAGGTTGTGATGAATATATGTATATATATATATATATATGTTAGCTGGCCACAAAATAAGCAGGATGATCCTTGTCAAAGCAAAAAGAGCTAGACGAGAGATTCCTGTAGCACTATTCACAACCTCAGCGCCGGGCTAACTGTGTTTTTCCCCAAATCTTCATAAAGAGATAGAAACTCTCCTGGGAAAAACCCCACTCTTTTTCATATCTCATCACATTCATTAAATGATTATTTGAATGTGGTGGGTGTAAGAGAGGCGGGTTATGGCAAGGAGCTGTAAATGGAGGAAGCTTTAGTGAGCTATCTTTCTCCTGATGTGGCATCTTCGCTTAAAGTCCCGGCGCTGCCCAACAATCGTGCAGGGACACCTCTGCACTGGTTGGCTGGGCTTATATGGCGGTTGGTCAGGCTGGTACGTTCCTGTACTCTAAGACGATTTTGCAGGCGTACCATGGCACTAAACGTACCATAGCTTATTGTAGCAGTTATGATGGCTTTGAAGAGACATCAGTGGCTAAATTTGTCTGGGATAAAAAAAGGGAAAGACAAATATTTTCTGCTGAACGCTCCGCTATCACCTTCTGGCCTGTTCTCCGACGCTGTAACTTCAATCGTCGACAGGTTTATAAAAAAAATATATATATAATATATATATATATATATATATATATATATATATATATTGTCCCGCCGTTTTGAACGTTTCGGGCTACATCGATTTCCAGCGAACGCACACCGTGGCGTTCACCCCAAGAGTTGAATGAATGAATGAATGAATGAATGAATGAATGAGGCATTTATATAGCGCTTTCATGTGTACTACTGTACACCCAAAGCGCTTTACAATCATATCAGGGGTTCTCTCCTCAACCAGCACCAGTGTGCAGCATCCACTTGGATGATGCGACGGCAGCCACAGTACAACGGCGCCAGTGCGCTCACCACACACCAGCTATAGTTGGAGAGGAGAGAGAGTAATAGAGCCAATTCAGTGGATGGGGATTATTAGGAGGCCATGATTGGCAAGGGCCAATGGGTGGAATGTGGCCAGGGCACCGGGGTTACACCCCTACTCTTTACGAGAAGTGCCATGGGATTTTTAATGACCACAGAGAGTCAGGGCCTCAGTTTAACGTCTCATCCGAAGGACGGTGCTCTTTGACAGTATAGTGTCCCCATCACTATACTGGGGCGTTAGGACCCACAGACCACAGGGTGAGCACCCCCTGCTGGCCTCACTAACACCTTTCCCAACAGCAACCTGGTTTTCTCAGGAGGTCTCCCATCCAGGTACTAACCAGGCTCAGCCCTGCTTAGCTTCAGTGGGCAACCAGTCTTGGGCTACAGGGTGATATGGCTGCTGGCTGACCAGAGCTTGCAACCAGGCACCGACTATGGTCACAAAATTTTTCTAGACTTTTTCCTGCCGGTCATCTGCTTCAGGAAGTCGAGAATAGTGCTCGAGAAACACCCGAGGCCGGTCTCAAGGGGCTGGTTCCCTTAGTAGATTTTGTAGAATGGCAACGCCTTCCAATTATCTATATGGGTCCTGAATATTTTTAAATATGGGTACAGACTGCAGTTCGGATACCGACCTCCCAAGTTTGTTGGGGTCGTACCGACCGCAGTGGTTCCAGAACAGGCTCGGGTTATGGAACAAGAGGTACAGACTCTACTGAAGTTAAGGGGCCATGGAGAGTGTTCCCCTACCAGACAGGAAGCCCAGGTTTTACAGCCGGTACTTTTTAGTTCCAAAGGAGGATGGTGGACTGAGGCCAATTTTAGATCTAAGGCTATTGACTTGTTCTTTGAGGAGATCCAGGTTCAAAATGCTTACAATTTCCATTATCGGAAACCAAATCAGATCCGAGGACTGGTTTGGCATGGTAGATCTAAAAGTTGGGGCTGTCCACTCAGTTGCAGGGCAACCGATGTTGTTCTTGCAGCGGGGCCCGGAAACGATGTGCCCGCTGTATATGACGCTTCGGGCCACATCATTTTCCAGCGAACGCACTCTGCGTCGTTTTTCCTCGAAAAATAAAAAACGAGCATCAGTTATGGTCACGAAAACCGTATCGACTACAGCCTGTCGGTCTTCCGCTTCAGGCAGTCGAGAAGGGTGCTCAAAAACCACCAGAGGCCAGTCTCGAGAGGCTGCTTCTCTTAGATCGGGTTCTTCCGTTCGGCCTAGCACTCTCTCCCCGCATGTTCATGTGTAGGCATATGGATGCGACTCTGGCTCCACTGAGGCTTCAGGGCATCCGTGTACTGAATTACTTCGACGACTGGCTCTTATTGGCCCAGTCTCGAGGAATGGCAGTTCGGCATTGAGGTGTCGTCCTTGGCCAGAATTAGAATCGGGGGTTGAGACTCAACACTAAGAAAAATGTGTTGGACCCAGCTCAAAGACTGCTCTTCTGGGCATGAAATGGAATTCGGTTACAATGCGGGCACGTCAGGGCCGGCCCGTGGCATAGGCGGTATAGGCAAATGCTAAGGGCGCCACCACTCAATAGGGGCGCCAAAATGAGTGAACGCGTGATTTTTTTTATTTGTTTACTAATACTATTTTAAAACCATTAATTCGAAATACTACAAAATAAAGCAAAACAACTCCACAAAAACTTAACTAAGTCCCCCGACTCCGGTCCAGCGGATCAATCTTCCCCCGCCCAGCGAGTGCTTGAAGTGCGCCAGAAACAGAGCGCGCGCGATCAGTTTACTGTTGGTCATTTGTTGTGTAGCGTCGCCCCTCGCCGCATCCAATGTAGACAGCATTGCTTTCGTTTGAGGGCGCTTAACACACTCAAGCACTAGAAACGGGCCTGGCAGCTCGCGCCAGCTCGAGACACGGTAAAAGTTTCCTCATTGTGACGGATGGCCGAATTTTCATGACACATTTAAATTAGCATTATAGCCTGCGATAGATACAGTGCCAAAGAGAAGAGGCTACAAGGGGATAAAGACAGAGGTAAAGTGATGTAATGAATGAACAGTTTATCTAATTGCATAGTAGTAAGATACTATAATTTAATGGCAGTTATTTTTACCTTATAACTTTATGCTAACAGTAGTTCTAAGTTCTTCAGAGCCCCCAGACAATGCGATTTGTAACAATCATGTCAGTCTTTTTTAGAAGCATTTACTATCACTTTTATTAATTAATGTTTTACTATACAGTTGTGCAGTTTTGAGGGGGATATATGGCATTTTTTAAAATTTATTTGCCAAAATTATTAACGATATTTATAGGCTACAGGTTTGTTATGTTTTATGTAAAATTCACATTAAAGAAGACATTTCGCAGTTTCATTTATGTTGAAAATATGAACCGTGCCATAATTTAGTGGAAGATTGCTGCCATCAACTCCCAAACAAACACTTTTGCTAGTGCTCAATGAATGAATGACATTTGGACGATGACATCACTGTTTTATCCAGAGCAAGCTATATATAAATTAGATAAATTAATATTTTTTTACAACAAAATAAACCATCACTGAACATACTTAAGCTTGATTATGACACTATTTTCTTCTAGATCTGCTGTACAGGAGAAGCAAACTTTGTTGCATTATTTTCCTGTTATCACTGTAAAGCTGCCTTGAAATAATCTGTATTGTAGGCTAAAAAGCGCTATATAAAAATAAAGGGGACTTGACATGAATGCTAGATGTAATGCTCTTGCTATATATATATATATATATATACATATATATATGTCTAAATAATCACCAACACAATGATGGGGTGAAATGGGCTGTAATGCATGGGGCACCAGGTAAAATCTTGCCTAGGGCAGCAAATTGGTCAGGGCCGGCCCTGGGGCACGTATGTCTCCCGCTCGTATCGAATCCATCCTGGCCATCACTGTAAAGCAGTTTCAAAGACTGCTGGGCCTCATGATAGCGGCATCCAACATTATACATTTGGGCCTTCTACACATGAGGCCCCTTTCAGTGGTGGCTGAGAGCCAAGAGTTTTTTCCCTCAAGGGGAATCTGTTCCGTATAATCAGAGTTACGCGCAGATGCCTTCGTTCTCTGGTAATTTGGAAGAAACCTTGGTTCCTATCCCAAGGGCCAGTGCTGGGAGCGTCATGTCGCCGGAAAACCGTTTAGACAGTCGCCTCCCTCACTGGTTGGGGCGCGGTCATGGACGGGCGCTTTGCCAGGGGTCTGTGGCAGGACCATCATCATTCTTGGCACATAAACTGTCTAGAGATGATGGCTGTGTTTAGGGCTTTGAGGAGCTGCCTCCCAGACACAGTGATGGGAATAACGGCGTTATAAATAACGTCGTTACTAACGGCATTACTTTTTCCAGTAACGAGCAATCTAATTGATTACTCTTCTCATCTTAATAACGCCGTTCCCGTTACTGCCAAAAAATGCGGCGCGTTACTATAACTGATGAAGCTGGTTTTTTTTTTCATCAGACCAACTAGATCTCTGAGCGAGAGGCAAATACTTTTTTTACTGTTCTTCCTTGGTTAGTGGGCAGAGCACGAGACAAGCGCATAAATGCTGACGACTGAGGTAGAGTAAAATGTCATTGTAAGCCAATCAGATGTAGAGTTGGGCGGGTGTTCGAAAGCACGCATAGTAGTAGGCATTCGGCACTTTTGACTCAGCTCACTGAAAAGAGCCGGCTCTTTTGGCTCACAAACGGCTCTTTAAATGACTTTGACTATAATATTTAACATTTTTTTTACATAATTATTTAATTTCTATAGGCTAAATTTGTAAAAATAGAGTCGGCTCTTCAGATATGCGAGCCAGCTCCCGACGTTCACCTAAAAGAGCCGGCTCTTAGAGTCGCCTCATTCGCGAATCGCGAACGACCCATCAAAAGCTCATTCGCGAACGAGTCGATCCATCATCACTAACGGCTAACGCTCATGAATTGCGAACGACCCATCATAACGCATAGTCGGACAGGACAGGACACACAATGAACAACACAAGCAAGCCAGTCAGTCAACGAGAGACAGGTATGGCGACGAGCTTAACAAGCTTAATTTAATTTTGCCCAGTTGTGGCCTGTTGAGGGGCAATAAATATCAAAAGTTCCAAAACATCTATTGTGTTATTTGCATTGATCCACTATATAAACATAATATCTACATGGCATTTGATTGGAGGCTAGTCTCACTTTGTCCCACAGCAACATTTTTTTTTTTAGATGTGTGTACAATGTTTCATGTTTCTGTTAATAATGTATTGTATTTAGTGTCCATTTCATTATAATATTCAGATTTATCATAAATAATTGAACATGTATTGTAAGTTCCGTTAAAGAGGGGTAGAGGTGGGGTCACATTTGAGCATTTAAAATTTAATTTTACTTGAAAGTAACGCAATAGTTACTTTCTTAAGTAACTAGTTACTTTTAAAATTTGTAACTGAGTAACTAATTTAGTTACTTTTTGGAAGTAGTAACTAGTAACTGTAACTAATTACTTTTTAAAAGTAACTTGCCCAACACTGCCCAGACATCAAAGGTTACCATGTCTTAGTACGATCTGACAATACGTCAGTGGTAGCCTATCTGAACCGACAAGGGGGACTCAGATCGCGCCCTCTGTGCAGACTGGCGCATCAGATTATTCTTTGGTCCCAGGGGAAAATACTGTCTATCAGAGCAATGTATATTCCGAGGGTTCAGAAATCAGGGAGCAGACATCCTGTCGAGGCAGGGGCTGAGGCCTGGGGAATGGAGACTTCATCCAGGTGTGGTGAAGTTGATATGGGAGAGGTTTTGGACCAATGGAAGTGGATCTATTTGCGTCTCGAGAGACGTCCCACTGTCCACTTTGGTTCTACCTCTCACATCCAGCCCCACCGGGCTTGGATGCCATGGTACAGGCCTGGCCGAGGCTTTGCCTGTACGCATTTCCCCCGATCGCTCTGCTCCCGGGAGTCCTGGAGAGGGTCCGTCAAGAGGGCATCAGTCTACTTCTGGTTGCCCCAATGTGGCCGACCCGAGTATGGTTTTCAGGCATAATATCACTCCTGATAGCTCCGCCATGGAGGGCACAATCTTCCACCCTCGCCCGGAGCTGTGGAAGCTGTGGGTCTGGCCTCTGAGGGGGTTTAGTACCTAAATGCTGGTCTATCAGCCGGGGTGGTTGAAACCATACTTAGCTCTAGGGCCCCATCTACTAGGAGATTATATGGCCTCAAGTGGAATGTGTTTGTCACTTGGTGTAGAGAACATGAGTTAGATCCAGTCAACTGCCCGGTGGCTTCAGTTCTGGAATTTCTTCAAGATCGTTTCTCTGCGGGTCTCTCCCCTTCCACGCTTAAGATATACGTGGCTGCCATTGCGGCTTTCCACTCACCTTTAAGTGATGGGCCTCTGGGGAGGCACCAGTTGGTCATTCGTTTTCTCCGTGGTACTCGGAGGATGAGACCGGCAACCAGGTCCAGGGTTCCTGCCTGGGACCTGGCGATGGTTCTTGAAGGGTTATCCCTCGCCCCCTTCGAACCTTTGCAGTCGGCTTCGCCTAAGGACTTAACGCTAAAAGTGGTATTTCTCTTGGCTATTACCTCACTTAAGAGGGTGGGAGATCTCCAAGCCCTGGCAGTGACACCAGCTTGCTTGGAGTTTGCCCCTGGCAGAGTGAAGGCCTTTTTGCACCCGAGTCCGGGCTACGTGCCTAAAGTTCCAACTAATACGGCTCGATCTACAGTCCTTCAGGCATTACATCCTCCACCTCATGTGTCGGCAGAAGAAGAGAAGCTTCATTTGCTCTGCCCCGTCAGAGCTTTGAGCGTGTACCTTGAGAGGTCCTCTTCTTGGAGAAGGTCGGACCAATTATTAGTATGTTTTGGGTCACCTAAGAAGGGGCTCCCGGCATCCAAGCAAACTATTAGTAATTGGATTGTTCAGGCTATTACTGAGGCTTACAAGGTGCGCGACTTGCCTTCACCTTTAGCCGTGAGGGCTCATTCAACTAGAGGCATGGCTTCCTCTAGGGCCCTTATTTCGGGAGTACCTCTACAGGAGATCTGTGAGGCAGCCGGTTGGGCTACTCCACAGACTTTTATTAGGTTTTACAGTCTCCACCTTCCTAGTACGCCTGGCGCACACATGCTCAGTCCTTGCTGAGTGCCTAAACAGTTTCACTCCGGGACAGGCCTATTCGGTGCGTGGCCTACTGGGCATTCGTTCCCCAAAGTGTCGATTCTCGACGCAGTGTAGAGTTCCCTCGAAAGGGAACGTCTCGGGTTATGACTATAACCCTTGTTCCCTGAGAAGGGAACGAGACACTGCGTCGTTCTGCCACGCCCCTTGAGGCCTTAGAGCGTCTTGCTTCATCGCGAGGCTAGTGTGTGTTGTGACAGCGTCACTTTTATACTTCCGGGTAAGCCGTCACATGTTACGTCACGACGCAACACCAATCAGGATTGGATTAGTTTCATTCATACTTCAGAGGCGCACGCTTAGGGAGCGTCCCCAAAGTGTCGATTCTCGACGCAGTGTCGTTCTCAGGGAACAAGGGTTATAGTCATAACCCGAGACGTTCTCTGTGCTTGTGTGTAGTGTAGTTTGTGACCACAAACTTAGTCATAACTATCTTAGTCTTAATTATAGTAATTATTATTGGTCTAATATTCCTAGAAATAGCTTTCTGTTAGCATTCCTGTTCATCTCAGTGGAAATTGTTAATATATAATACTTTCAACACAGACCTACCATGTTCTGTATTGAATACTTTTAATGTGGCAAAGGAGAAAATTAATAATAATAATCATTGTCGAGCATATTAAATATCATCAGCAAACAATTTACCAATAATTTGAAAACTGAAGTAATGATGCTGAAAATTCAGCTTTGCCATCACTGTAATAAATTACAGTTTCAAATATATTAAAATAAAAAACAGTTATTTTAAATTGTAATAATATTTCACAATATTACTGATTTTACTGTATTTTTTATTAAAGGACAAGTTCGGTATTTTACACTTAAAGCCCTTTCAAGTGTCGTTTCTGATGAAATAGAACGGTTAAGATTAAAATTTAGACAGATGCTGCTGTCCCGAGAAATTTCGGTTTCTTCCTAAAACGCATTAAACTTTAGTTTACAAAGACGTGAAACTAACCGAGTGGTCAGGGGTGTTCACTGATATGCTCACACAAAAATCGCTGCAAAAGATGCTTTACAACAGGTTTTATCGTAGTTTTTGTCCAAGTCAAGTCAAATGGAGTTGTTCATGCCCATGTCTACTGTTTGACGGCGCGTGCACACCAGTCTATGGCACACACTGGCGCGGCGCGAGCGGAGCAAACCGAGCGTTTTCAGTTCATTCTTATGGAAGTTGAGCTTGGCTCACACAAGATCAAGTTTCATGAATGAAGTGAAAACACTCGCTAGCTTCACGCCAGTGTGTGCTCGCTGCTATTGTGCCTGTAAAGCGAGGTTCACAACTTCACAGTAGGCTATACAGTAAACGCGCCCTGCTGTTTAAAACGTGAATCGCGATTCGTTTAACATTTCAACCGACTTGAATCGTCACACATTTTTATCGATTTTCAACCGGTTGCGAGTGAATCGTTACATCCCTACCTGTTACCCATGTACTTACTATGTACTTATTATAGTAATTAATTACTGGGTAATAACTAGGTACTAACCCTGAACCTACCCCTAAACCTACCCTTAACCCATGTACTTACCTTATATTAGCCAGTACTTTCTAGGTAAGTACACTGTAAGTACAGTACTGTACTGACATTTTTTTTATTATCATTTCACAGACATAAAGCGAATTATACAATTCTGCAGTTATGAAACAATCTTAATATAACAGGCATTGTACTGGGATGTATATAATAACATGAGAGTAATTAGATGTGTTATTTGGCTTTATACTCAATGACTCCTTTTTAGAACATTTTATCAAGATTTGGCTTGAAACAATTGTGGTTAAGTAATTTTACAAAATACAATTTGTTCTCTGGCTGAGTTCCACTTTACTTTGAATATGTGTCACACCAGGATCAAAGCAGCTTACGAACCAACCAGCTCTCACCCCCTACTAGCACAAAATCTTCAGTATGCTCATCAACATTACTAACTGCTTCTCTGTTAAAACTTCAAGGATGCAATTTAAGACATAAAAAATAATTCTGAGTGAAACAGAAATAATTTCAGTGGGACCAGATTTCAAGTGGTCTATGATATTATCGGTTCATTTCGCCCCACCTCTGTGGCCTCTGTCAATATAAAATGGGGAAAAGGCCAATAGAAGCATGTGTCTCTGTACAGATTGACTAAATTCAGCCTTGTTCAGATGTGTGGATTGCAAAGTGTCGTTTGCCATAGCAACAGATCCAATGTTACACAATACATTAGGAATAGGAAGAGGGCGAGAGGTCTGGCTGGCTTAATGTGGGAGATGCTGCAGGATATTTTTAGGCTTCTTGTGTTCTTCCTCCTCTCTTGAACTGCAAGTGATTCGAGAAGGATGCAGAAGAGGAAGGTACAGGATACACACCAAACTGCGTGTTTTTGCTGTGTGCATACAGTATTTATCTGTTTTTGGGTGACTACTGACAACTCTATACTTGTGTGTTGCTATCATAAATATGTCACCACATGAATGTAAAGATAAGCACGTCTTCCCCATGATTCACATATATCCAATGGCCTACATGGATAGATGTAGATAGATTCAATGACTCTACATAGTTTATTCACTGTTGCACAACGGTTTCCTGTCTGCCTGAGTGGATTGCGTTTGTGGCTTCGTATAGCTTTTTAACCTAAACCGATTTCGCTAGTACAACGCGCTAGCATTTCGGTAGCCTTTTAACCTGCCATCCGTGCTTACCGTCTTTTTTCTTGACCGCCCTCATGCCTTTTACGAGTCCATCAAACAACTGTGGTGCTGATCAGTCAAAAAACAGGGTGAGTCATGTCATCTTCTCCTGTTGTCACTTGCACTGCCTGCCACATGTATAGCATAGCCTTCTCTGTCAGCGACGAGGGTTTCAAATGTCATAAATGCAGGGAGATAGTCAGGCTGACGGATAAGATTTTAGAACTAGAGACACCCATCCAAACTTCAATCAAGGATAGTAAGAATGCAAGGGCTTTAGATACTGCTTTGGATCTGACTAGCTTAACGAACCCTGTACATTGTTTGGTTATGGTTGTAGAGCCCGTGTAGCAGGGCAACTGGGTGAATGTAAGACGGCATAGTCACAGGACAAAACACTGCTGGTTCCTGCACACTTTTGAAAGTCAAATGTAAGGCTTTTTAAGACCTTTTTAAGACCTGAAGAAATCAAAATTAATACCATACATTAGGGCTGTGCAGTATTGACAAAAAAATATCTTGATATTTTCAACGTTTTGTTGATAATAATTAGATGATATTTTACTGATTGTGTTTTTGTGCTGGTGCCATGGCTGGTTTAGGTCTGTTGTTGACAGCTGACTCACGAAGATATTCATATTTTTCATATTCTATGCAGTGGTCAGTTCACAGCAGTGACAGAAATTAATATTTTAATTAAGGGGCAATATTTGCCACCTTAAATAGATTTTTTCAGGGGTATTTTCACCTATATATGAAGAGTTCAGATGCAAAAGCCTCTAAGTGCCATTTGAAATTTTCTTCTAGAATGATCATTTTTATCAAGCTTGTATATTTAAGTTCAGTAATTTCACTCAAATGACAATTAATAGGTAATCTTCATTGCCATTTAAGTGAAATTACTGAACTTAAATATACAAGCTTGATAAAATGATCATTCTAGAAGAAAATTTCAAATGGCACTTAGAGGCTTTTGCATCTGAACTCTTCATATGGACATTTTTTCTAAACTTATTTAGAGTTATGCATCACCTTTAATGTCAAATACTATCATTCAAATTAAATTATACAGTAATTATACAATAATACTTAATTATATAATAATCATACAGTACCACTGTTACCAGTCAAATTAGATCATTCAATCAAAATCCATCTTTGCAGTGCAGAGGTGACAGAAGCGGCATTAATATATTTACACTCCATTTACAACTGCATAAATAAAGCTATGAGATATATATTTTTAAATCAATATTCAATATTTAAATATGAAATGATTTCTAATTTTAAAATTTTATTTAAAGGGTACTTTAAATATGAAACCGCAGCGGCAAATCACTGTCTTAATAAGTGAGTTGAGGGAGTCATTCATTCAACCGATTCGTTCAAACGGCTGATTCATTCGGGAAAGAAGCAAGTGATTCGTTCAAAACGCGGATTTCAGTCAAGAAATCATCGCTGTGTTGCATTGAGACTCTGCTACGGTTTCATTTTGAAATTATAGTCGGCGAAATAAAGGGAAAACAAACAATATTGACAATATTGTGTCTAAAAAGTAACTCAATGTTAACTTATTGTTAATTTAACTGTTGTACAACATAAATATCACACTTGGAATTGTGCATGGGAAAACAGCACTCTTGCTGATGTGATATTCTAATATAAGAACATAATATGATATAAATATAAGACAAAAACTAATTTGGGGACATAACAGTTACACTGCACACATCACGCAGTGAAAGCACGAGACAAATGCGATGTCAGCTCGCAGTGCCTCGTACATCGTTAAAACAATGATTACAATAATAGACAATAGACATCGCACACCATACGCACATAAAGAATGAACTTACAACTGAACTGACATTTACGACCTTTCTTCTCTTTCTCTCCTCTCGCGTACAGGAGACAGTTATGCTGCCGCGACTCGCGAGTGACGCGAAATGTCACGTGAACTAGCAAATCCAATCCACAAAGATAGAATAATAAATAAATAAAAATACGTACGCTAATTAGATAGTTTTAATTTGGAAATCTTTTAGATATGTCTAAGTCAAAGTGTCATCTAAAATTGAAGACCTTTCATAAGTAAAAATAAGACTTTATAAGACTTTTTATGGCCTTAAATTTTAAAAATCTAATTTAAGACTTTTTAAGACTTTTTAAGGATCCGCGGGAACCCTGTGCTCTTCCATTCCGATAACAACATCAAACAGGTTCTCTCCACTCAGTGACGCACCCACTGAGAATCCTGTTGAAAGTCCCCTAGTTATTGGCGATTCTATTACACGGAATGTAAAAATAGACACCAGCCACCAGAGTTGGATATCGTTTGGGATTTTTTCAATACCTGTGCCAAATTGATACTTTTAAAATGGTACTGGTGCCTAAACGGTGCCTGAACTGATACTTAAAAAAAAAAGAGCCTCAAAACGATGGTGAATAACATTAAAGAACGGTGAATGTTATTTTTTATTGGAAAAAAATAAAATAAAAAATTTGTAAAATTCAATATATTAAAATTATAAAGTAAATATATAAATATAAGTAGTCTAAATACAAAACAGAACAAATTTACATAACAAATTCACAATAAAACCTAAGCCACCTAACACAAATAAAATAATTTAACACTAAATAACACTACACTACTAATAACAGCAAAGAAGTCTGTATTCTTGGTATGCTATAGGCCTAAACCAGCTTCAAATTTCAGCAATTCTTTTCACATTTTTTGCCTTCTCTGGCAAAATACGACACCTCTCCTGACTTATTGCATGTCCTGCACAAGGTGTGCGTTATTTTAGAATGCATCACCTTAAATGCCGTGACACGAGCCCCCTCGTGGAAGAACGCCGTCATTTACAACTGTGGCAATGAGCACTCAGGGTCAACTGAAGGCTGGATTTTCAAAAGTATGTGAAGTTCTATTTTTGCTCTATTATTGGAGTAAACTTCCACAACGTTCTTGAATAATTAATTTATTAGATGTACGCCGGTCTGTTATTGTAGGGACATCGACTTTACATTTTCACATTAAACATGACGCGGAACAAAACGAAGTGTGATTGGTTGCATGACATGTCAGTCAGTCTTTGGCTGATATTTTTACTCTTATGGGCCTTTCACACAGGACGCGGAAAGCGCTGCGCTGCGCTATGAAACCCATTCATTTCAATGGCTTGCGCCGCGCGAAGACGTTTTGTTGCTGCGTCGAGCAAAGCGCAAGCACAGCGGTGCGCACCATTGACTTGCTCGCGCGCACGCCGCGGTCAAAGTTCAAAATAGTTTAACTTTTGCCGCTGCGCTCTGTGACGATTATCAGCGCGGCCAATAGAAACGGGACATCCAAACAAACACGGAAATCAAAATGGATGAACGGCTAGTACTGTGTGTATCGGAATTTCCTGAGCTCTATGATACAAGTTTGAGGTCGTATAGGGACATCGGCAGAAAAGCGGTGTCATGGAGACATATCTCCATTCAAGTTGGCATGTCAGGTGTGTTTTAATATATATATATAATTTGTTATTTTGTGTCAGCTTTAATGTTTGAATAAATGTTTTATTCTAAAAAAGAACTGAGCTCATGATTCGTGTGTTGATTTCGATGTTATATGTGTGTGTGTGTGTGTATATATATATATATATATATATAATAAATAGAACTCCCGCTTAAAAGGTTTTTGAAAACTCCGCCTACTTTGCTCTGGCATAGCGCAGCGCAAATCGCGTTGTATCTGAAGGGCAACGCTGAACCCAGCGGCCAGCGCAGCGCAGCACAGCCCATTCCGCGTCCTGTGTGAAAGCCCCTTCAAATACATGTAAGTGAATGTGTTTTGTCATTTAAGAAACCTTTATAATGATCATGATTCATGTTAGTTGATCTATAGAAACCTTTATAATGATCATGATTCATGTTAGTTGATCTATAACGCACAATGGGCGCCATGTTAGTAGGCCTACGCACCACAGTTCAGAGAATTATATTCAGCTTTAGGCCTACAACACATCAATTCATCCACTTCTCCTGAAATACATTAAAGTAAGTGGCTGGTGAAGTGTGAGAAGAATAGAGTAAATTTTATAGTTACCTACACAATGTTAATCTAAACACGTCATCAATTTCGGTACCCAAACCTACCAGCCACCATAGTCACATGTTTGCCAGGAGCCAGAGCGCCTGACATCAAAGCAAATTTAAAAGTGCTGGCTAATGCTAATCATAAATCCTCTAAGATTATTATTCAAGTCGGCACTAATGATGTCTGACTTCGCCAGTCGGAGATCACTAAAATTAACATTAAAGAGGTGTGTGAACTCGCAAGTACGATGTCAGGCACTGTAATTTGCTCTGGCCCCCTTCCTGTTCGCCGGAGTGATGAGATACTTAGCAGGCTGTCCTCACTCAAGTGCAGAATAACATAGGGTTCATAGACAATTGGAATAGTTTTTGGGGCAGACCTGACCTGTTGAAAAGAGATGGTATTCATCCCTCCTGGGGTGGTGTAGCTCTTCTCTCTAGTAATATGGCACATAGTCTTAGAGATGAACCTTGACCAACTGGAGCCCAGGTCAGGAAGCAGACAGACTGGATAAACCAACCGTTTGCTAGCTGTATTATGTCACAGAAGTCAGATAAATCCCAACACATAGAGACACTTTCATCAAGATATCATCACATAGAAACTGTGTCTTTTCCCCGAATAATTAATAACAAAAAATTCTTAAACCCATTTAAGGGTAAAAATTTAATTGACGTTCAACAAATAAAAAACGGATATAATACAGATAAACAAATAATAAAGCTCGGGTTACTGAATATACAATCCCTTTCTTCAAAAGCACTTATTGTGAATGATATGATTACAGATCATAAACTAGATGTGCTAGGTTGGCTAAAACCTGGCTAAAACTAGACAATTACATTACTTTAAATGAGTCCACCCCCCAAGATTATTGTTATAAACACGAGCCTCGTCTGAAAGGCAAAGGGGGAGATCTGCCCTACAAAGGCAAAAGACCTTAACTCACCAGAGTGTGAAACTGAGAAAAATGACTTTAAAGTTTTTTTGTTGTCCAGCCAATTGTATGATAGGTAGGACAATGAAAATTTGCCAAGTAGTTGTCATAATGAATATATTTATCTACATTAAAAAATATTTAGCTCAAACTTGACCTTTGACCCCTATTCGGAAGTTACTGTATTCTGCCTTTGCATTATCTGCAAAACAATAATGGGTCATACAAAGGCAAAATACCTTAACTTCTAATTTATTGACCATTTTGCCTTTTATCACTCTATACAAACATTTCTATGATAACAACGATAGCCTTAAAATAACATTTAGTAAGTTCTGTCTAGTAAGGGTTAATATTACATCAATAGTTACAAAATATTACAAAATAAAAAAATTATGAGAAAGACCTTAACTCGCTAGAGTTTGGAACTGAGAAAAATGACTTTAAAGATTTTCAGTTGTCCCTCCAAATTAATTATAGGTAGGACACTGTAAATCTGGCAATTAGATGTTTTAGTAATAAAAATTATCTACATAAAAAATCTTGAGCTCAAACTTGACTTTTGACCACTATTTTAAAGTTACTGTACACTCTGCCTTTGCATTGTCAGCAAAAAGTGAGAAGTCATGCCAAGGCAAAAGGCAGTAACTTCCACATTATCAATATTTGGTTGCTGATCACCATTAACAAAATCATTATAGTAACACCTGTATAAAATCTAGTGATCATGGCATTTATTTTGTATGATTTACACTTATAGACATCTACTTATTACTACCCTGTGCTTTGGTTGCATTCTGGTGGCATTATTAATACATGAGACATGGCAAAATACCTCCATAGCGGTAAGATCTTCAATTGGTACCGAGTGGCATAAGACTTGATAAACGCGCGTTCAAAATGATCACGATAAAACAGGTCCTCGCGCACATTCGACCCGGGGACTCGTTTATAGTATATTCGTGTTCGAAGGTGTCATGCTCCTCGTACGTTCACGAAAAGTACGAAGTACGAACGCAGTGCTTTCCATCTTGAGACTCGGTGGGGAGCGCGCTCTGGACTACCTAGACGACTAATGCATTTATAGCACAACCTTCTGTGTTCTGCGTCTTTTCAGTAGCGGTGGTTTCAGCTGTCTGCCCTATTATTGTGCAGTGCACTTCGCTCGTCCCGCGGATTTATTCCGGACAGTGTGATTGTAGGTACAACCCGCTTGTAACAGCTTGTCTGATGTTGTATGCACCAACAATTCTTGCTGCATTATGTTGTATGCACCAATATACCGTTGTTGCTTCATTATTATCACTCTGTGATATATTAGTCGCGCGTCGGCTCGACCGTGTTCAGGGCGGAGCTGAAGGCGCCGGCGAAGTTTTGGCACTCTGCCAGCTAGATGCATGATTGTTTCAACCCGATCTGGGTGAGGCGGGGATTTAGTTCTTTGTTGTATTCACCTGCTACGGCGTGTGTAACATTTTTTTCTGTCAACTCTGCATATATCATTCGCGATGGATAGCCTATCGCACGTTTTTCATATGGAGCGGGTTCAGACCATACTAAATGTTCTGACCGCATTTGTGCTGGACAAAGCTCTGAGGACATCAGAAGTTACAGGGACTGATGGCAGCTGTACAAAGTACACAGGCTACATCGTAATTTCGGAGATTTTAATGAAGAGCAAAACAAAGGCAGAACACCGTACAATCTGAAAGGTAGCATATTTGATAGAACCCCAGCACCGTAACTTCATATTGACGCGCGGCTAAACAAAGGCAGAGTACCGTAACTCAAAATGAGGGTTCCAAAACAAAGCCAAAGAGCGGTAACTGGTGTTACGGTGTTCTGCCTTGGTTTCTCACGGGCTTTTGGAAGTTACTGTTAAGACAACCCATTATTTTCTCGAAAAAACGACGGAATTGACTCAAGATACTTATCCACATGATAAAGGGGGTCTTGAATGTGCCAAAAATATAAAAAACTAATTTACGACCAAACACGAAGTTACGGTCTTTTGCCTTTGCACGGCAGAGATGATGTTGTAATTTACAGTAATATCTTCGGTAGAGGTCGACGATTGATCGGACGGCCGATTAATCAGGCTGATTTTTGGCATTTTTTAATTAATTGGCATCGGCCTATTGTGCTGTAAATTAGGCCGATTAATAGGCAGTTGCAATCTACGAGCAGCTAAACATTGTTGTGGAACACGTGACGCTGCCGCGGGTACCAAAACCTGGTAACGAGTCCAGCGGCTAAATTATTATAGTAGCCTGCGTTGTATAGATAAGGTCCTACGTAATCAATTCTGTTTCTGTACCGGAGAATTTCTCTCCCTCTGAGGCTGCATGTGAGACAGAGCAACTCACACCGTGCCTAGTTCACACACAGCTTTAGCCAGTCACGGTTCTACGGATGAGGGTCACCCTCAAAAGAGCACCCTTAGATGATAATGTAATAATATATTGGCAAAACAGATTTGGCAAAGGCTCCCGTGCATTTGTGTTTGCACTCTGGAGAACGTCAAATTAATCTATTTTCAACGTGTTTTTGCAGCAGTGAGCAATGTAGCCAATCACAGACATAGTTGTAGATTTCTTGAACGCAATGGCCAATCAGAGGTGTTTAATGGTGCGTTCACGTGCTATGGTAATTATGGTAAATACCAAAAGCCGACATGGAAAATGCACATGAACACCCCCTCATGTGGTATTTTCCACTGGGCAACTCGTAGAATATTTTGATGCACGAGTTGCCGAGATGAGATTACCTTTGACCTTTTCAAAATGGCGGAGAGCAACGCAAGAGTTGTGAAGGGTAAAAATATGTACTATTCATGATCTAGAAAATATACAGCATATTATTTACCGTTTGAGTTTTGATAAATAATTTTCTTGCTGTAGCAGATGACTTAAGCAATCTAAAATAGTTTTAGCTAAATAACAGGTCTGGATCTCCATCTTTTTACCACATTACGACAACAAAAGCACTTGAACGCAACACACTGGTAAATACCTGTAACGAGGAGGCAGTGGCGTGAGGATCCATATGCAGCTTTATTAAAACAGAATGCAAGTCAAACAGGCAGAGTTCAATCACAGGCTTCAAGCACAATGTAGATAAGGCAGAATCAAAGTCAGAGTTCAGGCTGAAGATCAGGGCAGGTGACAAACACACAGGGTAACCAAATGACAAGGCAGATGCAATCAGAATAGGCAGGCGGCAAAGAATCAGAGTCCAGTAAACAGTCCAGGTCATACACGGGAAATCACACACGGAATAAACGCTTAGAAATGTTTGCATGGCAAGACAAGACTTCGCAATGAGGAAGCTGAGAGAACAGTTTAAATAGAGAAAGTCAATGGGAAACACCTGTGAGTCAAATCAGCCACAGGTACGGGGTATATGGGAAATGCAGTCCAAAGAGTTAGTACTCAGGAGATGGTGACCTCTGGTGGTGAGCGGAGGGAGCCACAGAGGCTGCATTCGTGACAGAGCCCCTCCCCTGTGAGCGGCTCCTGACGCGAGGAGGCAAACGACGCCGGGGTCTTCCTCGAGATCTTGGGGCAGGTTTGTCCGGGTGATCTCTGTGGAAATCAGTAGTGAGTGAAGGGTCTAGAACATCATTAGCATTGATCCAGGATCTCTCCTCTGGACCGTATCCCTCCCAGTCCACGAGGTACTGGAGGAACCTGCCCCGACGACGAGAGTCCAGGATTTCATGGACCCGGTAAGCCTCCTGACCGTCGATGATGATGGGGGGAGCTCTCTGGTCACCAGCCTCATCTAGGACCTCCTCTCCACTCGGACCATCGGCGGGTTTAAGCAAGGAGACATGAAAGGTGGGTGAGATACGGTAATGGTCAGGTAAGGCTAATCTAAATGAAACTGGAGTGATTTGTCTAATGATTTTGAAAGGACCCACGTACCTGGGACTGAGCTTCTTGCAGGGTAACCGGAGCCGTATGTCACGGGTGGACAACCAAACCCATTGCCCTGGTTGGTAGTTGGGATTGGTTCGCCGATGACGATTGGCCTGTCCTCTGGTGCGATGCACTGCTCTTTGTAGATGGACATGAGCATTGTTCCACGTCTCCTCACTGCGTTGTAACCATGAATTAATTGCAGGTAAGTCCGAGGGTTCTCCAGACCATGGAAACAATGGGGGTTGAAAGCCTAGGATGCACTGGAAGGGGGTGAGCCCTGTAGATGGCTTGCGGAGTGAATTTTGAGCGTACTCTGCCCATAACAGATAGCGACTCCAGTCGAACTGGTTCTTCTGGCAATATGAGTGAAGGAAGCGGGTGAGTTCCTGGTTTAATCTCTCCACTTGACCGTTGGCTTCAGGATGATATCCGGATGTTAGGCTGACCTTAATGTTCAGTAGCTGACAGAAAGCGGACCAGACTCGGGAGGTGAACTGCGGACCCCGATCAGAGACTATATCCTCCGGTAGACCATAGAATCTAAATACATTATTGCAGAGGACTTCAGCAGTTTCCAGGGCAGTGGGAAGTTTGGGAAGAGGTATCAGTCTGCAGGCTTTAGAGAAACGATCAATTACCGTTAGAATGGTAGTGTGGCCCTGAGAGAGTGGTAGGTCCGTCACGAAGTCGATGGCGATGTGTGACCATGGTCTTTGTGGGATGGGTAATGGATGAAGAAGGTCGGCAGGTAATTGACGCGGAGATTTGGAGGTATTGCAGATGGTGCAATTTTGAATGAACGTGATGGTGTCCGTTCTTATAGAAGACCACCAGAACTTGTTGTTGAGGAGTTGTACTGTAGCCGCTATACCTGGATGCCCGGAACTAGGGTTATTGTGTACCATTTGTATTACTCTCTGTCTTAGGGCCAGTGGAACGTACATTAGGTTGGGTGGGGTTTCAGCCGGTGGTGGCTCGATGACCTGGGCTTCTGCGATTTCGGTTAGTATGTCCCACTGCACAGGTGCGAGAATGATAGTGGATGGAATGATGGGTTCTTGATCTGGCGATAGGAGGTCTGACTCATGAAGTCGAGAGAGAGCATCCGCCTTGGTATTTTGAGAGCCTGGACGATAAGTAACTCTGAAATCGAATCTGGTGAAAAAGAGTGACCATCTGGCTTGTCGATGATTGAGTCGTTTGGCTGATTTCAGATATTCTAGGTTGCGATGATCAGTGAGAACAGTGAACGGATGTTTAGCCCCTTGCAGCCAGTGACGCCACTCCTCGAATGCTGCCTTCATTGCGAGAAGTTTGCGGTTGCCAACGTCATAATTCTGCTCGGTAGAGTTCAATTTACGGGAGAAGAACGCACAGGGGAAAAGCTTGGGAGGTTCCCCCTGGTGTTGTGAAAGCACTGCCCCAATGCCTGTGCTTGAAGCATCTACTTCCACTATGAATTCACGTTCGGGATCGGGATGGTGCAGGATGGGAGCGGACGTGAATTTCTCTCTTAGTGAACGGAACGGTGCTATAGCTGCTGAGGACCAGGTTAGTCGTTGGGTTCCCTTTTTGATCATGGATGTCATAGGAGCAGCGATACTGCTGAAGTTACGGATAAACCGCCGATAAAAATTGGCAAAACCTAAGAAGCGTTGTAGTTCCTTGAGAGTAGTAGGTTGGGGCCAGTGAACTACCGCCTGTACCTTCTTCTCGTCCATGGCGACCCCTCCCGAGCTAATCACATACCCGAGGAAGGAGATGGTCTCTTGGTGGAACTCGCACTTCTCTGCCTTGGCATACAATTGGTGTTGAATGAGACGTTTCAGAACCGCTCTGACCTGTTTAACGTGCTCCTCATAAGTCTCAGAGTAAATGAGGATGTCATCAATATAAACAATTACACTTTGGTTCAGCATGTCTCTGAAAACGTCGTTAATGAAAGCCTGAAACACGGAAGGACTATTGGACAGGCCGAACGGCATAACAAGATATTCGTAGTGCCCCGTCGTGGTGGAGAATGCGGTCTTCCACTCGTCCCCTTCACGAATGCGGATGAGATTATAGGCACAGCGAAGATCCAGTTTGGTGAAATATCTTGCTTGTCTGAGTTGTTCGAGAGCTGCAGGGACGAGAGGTAGAGGATAACGGAACTTGGTTGTGATGTCGTTGAGAGATCGATAGTCGATACAGGGATGAAGACCTCCATCTTTCTTCTTGACGAAGAAGAAGCCTGCTGATGCGGGTGACGTGGAGGGACGAATGAAACCTTTGACGAGTTCCTCCTGAATGTAGGATCTCATAGCCTCTGCTTCGGGTTGTGACAGCGGAAAGACTCTGCCCTTGGGAGGTTGTGCTCCTGGGAGAAGATCTATGGCACAGTCACTGGCTCGGTGAGGAGGTAAATGTGATGCTTTCACTTTGCTGAATGCCTCAGCTAGATCCTGATAGACACTGAGAAGTGGCTCTGTTAAGGAAGTCTCGCTCCCCTTCTTGACGGGCAAGTTGTGAAGACAGTTGTGAAGACAGAAGTCTGACCATTGAGTGATTTGCTTCTTAGTCCAGGAGATAGAGGGGTTGTGCAGCTCCAGCCATGGAAGTCTGAGGATGATGGGATTTTATGGTGATTGAAAAACAAACAGACGGATGGTTTCAGTGTGGAGGACTCCAGTGCTCAACTGCAGATCTTCAGTGGTGAATTTGATACGACCGGAGCCCAGAGGTCGGCCATCTAGCGCTGCGACTGCCAAGTGAGAGTCATAGGGAACAAGGGGAATATTGTTATTTTTCGCAAAAGACATATCGATGAAGTTTCCTGCAGCCCCAGAGTCAATCAATGCTACGGTCTCAACGACCCTCCCATTTATCTCCAGAGTGACTGCAATCTCTAAACTAGTAGTGGATTTGGGAATTGAACTCACCACAGTGGGATTGCGGGATGGACGAGTAGGACAGGTTGCTCTTAAATGTCCCGGTAATCCACAGTACAAACATAGGCTCTGTCGAATGCGTCTCTCTCTCTCCTCCTCGCTGATGCGTGTTAAGCCAATTTGCATGGGTTCTACGTCTGAGTTAACTGTTGCAAGTGTCATGGAGGAAGTGGACAGACGGTTAGTGCGACGAGATCGAAGGAGATTGTCGATCTTGATGGAAAGCTCGATGTATTGCTCCAGTGATCTCCCCTCGTCACGACAGGCAAGTTCAGACTGCAACTCCATAGACAAGCCTTTACGGTAGTGGAGCTTGAGAGGATCGTCTGGCCACCCCGTCTGAGCTGCGAGAGTGCGAAATGATAAAGCATAATCCGCCGCCGAACCCCTTCCTTGCCGGAGGGATAGCAATTGCTCACCCGCCTCCTTTCCTCCAACGGAGTGCTCAAACACCTCCTTGAAGCGTTGAATAAAATCCCTAAATGAAGGGAAGGTTGGTCTATCCTCTCTCCATACTGCAGTAGCCCAATCCAACGCTCTCCCCATGAGAAGCGAACACACAAATGCAATGCGGTTCTCATCTGCAGGGTACAACATGGGTTGTTGACTGACAAATAGAACATTGAAGTAAGAATCCCTTACATCGGTCTGGAGATCCATCAAATTTTTCTGGGAAGGCGAGACGAGGACTGGAGGTGTTGGGAATAGCCTGTGCCTGAGGCGGAGTGGGGGGTGGAACAGGCTCGCTGGGTACTTGGAGCTGAAGTGATTGTAATGCCTTTACCAGATCTTCAGTAACCGAAGTCAATCGGTTGAGCTGTTGCTGGTGTGTGGCCAGGACCGATGCTTGAGCAGTGACCTCTGTGGTGAAGTGGTAGAATGCTGCTGGATCGAGATCTGGCGAAGTCTTCTGTAACGAGGAGGCAGTGGCGTGAGGATCCATATGCAGCTTTATTAAAACAGAATGCAAGTCAAACAGGCAGAGTTCAATCACAGGCTTCAAGCACAATGTAGATAAGGCAGAATCAAAGTCAGAGTTCAGGCTGAAGATCAGGGCAGGTGACAAACACACAGGGTAACCAAATGACAAGGCAGATGCAATCAGAATAGGCAGGCGGCAAAGAATCAGAGTCCAGTAAACAGTCCAGGTCATACACGGGAAATCACACACGGAATAAACGCTTAGAAATGTTTGCATGGCAAGACAAGACTTCGCAATGAGGAAGCTGAGAGAACAGTTTAAATAGAGAAAGTCAATGGGAAACACCTGTGAGTCAAATCAGCCACAGGTACGGGGTATATGGGAAATGCAGTCCAAAGAGTTAGTACTGAGGAGATGGTGACCTCTGGTGGTGAGCGGAGGGAGCCACAGAGGCTGCATTCGTGACAGAACCAGTTCACAAGTGGAAAATATCATATTTTCCATAGCACGTGAACGCACCATAAGTTAGTCAAGAGTCTCACCGCTCAAAACGCCTGAGTTTTTATTCAGTGCTGCTGAGTTATGCAGACTCGCGAATCCTCTCATTAACAGACACGATGCAAGTAAGAGATTTATTGTGCATAGACCCTATACCGACTAAGCTACTAAAAGAGATACTTCCAGAGGTCATAAATACTCTTCTTAATATCATTACCGTAATTCCTCAAATAAAGGCCGGGGCCTTTATTTACCTGAACTGCAGATGGTAGCCGGCTTTTATTTGAAGCAGGCTTTTATTAGAGGCAGGCCTTTATTTCTAATTCGCGATCCCCGCCCGCCCGCCAGCCAAGTTTCCATGGTGACGCGTCATGCTTGGCACGTGTTCACCACAGCCAAAATAGCGCTATATGACAGATGTAGCGCTTTTATTTCTAAATATTAACAAACTTGCTTACCATGTCATCAACTATCTTCTATTCTGACTCTCAAATCCGTGTAAGTGAGTTTGTTTTGTCGTTTAAAACCCTTTATAAATGATCTTGATCTGTAACGTGAGATGGGCACCGCAGTTCGGAGATTCCTGTTGTATTTGTTAAGTTACAGCGCGTGAATTCTTCAGTTTCTCCCGAAATACATGAAAGTAAGTGGCCGGTGAACTGGGAGAAGAATAGAGTAAACTTTATAGTTACTTACACTGTGTATCTGATATGAATAAAACACGTCGCCAAATATATTTGAATGGATTGTTATTGCTGCTTCCATAGACACCATTGTGTATTTTACAAACTATAAATTTATTGTTTTGCTATAAATCATATCTATTTAAATGTCTGAAACCTAAAATAAACATGTGGTTAAAAACACTTAATAGTTGTGATATATGACAAGCGCTGAGCGCGTCCGTCTTTGAGTGTACATTCATTTAAAGTGTACCTATTCACACTATTTTTTCCCCGGCCTTAATTTGAGACCGGCCTTTATTTGTCCGCGTTGAACACGCCCCCGGCCACTATCAGAGGCCCGGCGTTTATTTGAATACCGGTCTTTATTTGAGGAATTACGGTAATTCATCTTTGTCATTAGAATTTATACTGAAAACTTTTAAGCTGGCTATTATTAAACCACTTATTAAAAAACACAACTTGAATTAGGTCCCACAGAATTAGTCAATTACAGGACAATTTCAAATCTACCTTTTCTACCAAAGATACTAGAAAAGGCAGTATCCTAACAGCTCTGTTCCTTTTTAAAAAGAAAAAAGGTCTCTGAGATGATTTTCAATCAGGATTTAGACCGAATCATAGTACCGACTACTGAGACTGAGATACAAATGATTTGCTCTTATCATCTGATTGTGTTTGTATCTCTCTGTTAGTGTTACTGGATCTTAGTGGTGCATTTGATACTATCGACCAAAACATTCTTTTGAATAGACTCAAATATTATGTTGACAATAGTGGAATTGCATTGGCATGGTTTAAATCATACTTATCTGACCGTTTGATCAGTTTGTAGCTGTAAATGAAGAGATTTCATACAGATCACAAGTTCAGTATGGAGTACCGCAAGGCTCAGTACTAGGACCGTTGCTTTTCACCCTGTACATGCTACCCTTGGGAGATATCATTAGGAAGTATGGCATTAGATGATACTCAGCTCTATATCTATTCGCATTCCGACGAAACCTACCAGTTCACAAAATTAACGGAATGCATAGCTGATTTAAAAAAAAAGGATGATGTAATTTCCTACTACTTAATTCTGAAAAAACTGTTTCTAATTATTGGACCAAAAAACCCTGCACGTAGGCTACTAACCTAGAATACTGTCTAACACTTGATGGCTGCTCTGTTAATTCTTCGTCGTCAGTTAGGAACCTGGATGTGCTCTTTAATACCAATATTTCATTTGAAAGTATTTTACAGATTTGCAGAAGATCAATATGGCACCCTTTTATTTTATACTTTTTGCAACCTCCTCTTGCCAAGATAACAGCTCTGAGTCTTCTCTTATAATGCCTGATGAGTTTGGGGAACAACTGACAACATAATGAAATTAAGTTGTGGAAAATATTCAAAAATTGGGTTGCATTTGAATGAATTAAACTGAACAAGAGGCTAAAATAATTTTTTGTGAATTAAATCCATTTTTTTTATACCGAACATCCATTTTTCACACATAATGTGCCGCTTAAATTCATTTGAAAACAACTGTATTAGTGTTTTATTATTCATTTATTTAGACAAAATACAGTGTAGAATTTTAATATCAACCATTTATCCGTTATTGGCCAAAAAATAATTAAAAATAATTATTGGTATTAGACATAATTTTAAATCTTTGCATCCCTTCACAAGCACACTAATTATTAATATGTTTTTTAAATGTATAGAGACTTGTATAGCACACATTTAATCTGATCAAGGCCGAAAATTAGAAACAATGCTCTTAATGCCAGTAGGTAGAGGACCAGGTTTTGAATGCATTTTTAACAATTAATATTTGCAGACAGAAGGCCGTGTGTGGGCCTGGTTTTGTGAAGGGCAATTCTCTCTCTCTCTCTCTCTGTCTCTCTCTCTCTCTCTCTCTCTCTCTCTCTCTCTCTCTCTCTCTCTCTCTCTCTCTCTCTCTCTCTCTCTCTCTCTCTCACACACACACACACACACACACACACACACACACACACACACACACACACACACACACACACACACACACACATACACCCACACACACACATAATGTGAGGGATTAAGTGTTTTGAGCCCAGCCATTGTGCTGTTGCCCATGGGCGGCACACTGCACAGATTTATTGGATGATGCCTGGGTGTTTAAATCTATGTGTTCATGAGCATGTTGTTATTGTGTGTATATGTTTGAAAACCCATTTAAATATAATTTTCAATTCAAGTACAGCTGCTTTAAGTATGTTGTCAATAATGTTGGTATGTGGGCGTTTTGCTTTAAAAACCAAAACTGAAACATGAGTGCAGATTTGAAAGCTAATGGCCTCACTGATGAATGTTTATGGAAGCATCCATTTTGGCTTTATTGTGTTAGGATGCTGTACTGGCAGCATGGCAGGGCATAAAACACTGAAACACATTACAGATCTCCGGCCAACAGCACCATGGAATCCTGGTACAACTATAACAACCAGAAAAGAATTACCTTATGGAAAGAAAGAGCCTTATTTAAAGAAACAGCTGCAGTTAAGAAGGTTAATATACACTGTGTATAGTAGGCTATATCTACTCCAGTGTGTGGAACTACTGGTACTACTGGTAGATCATTGTGATAAATGTTTGTACAGAAATCGAGCACAGCGTCAGTTCAGACAGGCCACGTAGGCATAGGCTGCGATCAGCTGACGCGGTCAGCTGTCAAATCGCTCCAACCACTACCGTTCTCCTATTAGACCGGAAGGATATACGCGGCACTTCCGCCTGGGAAATATGCTTAAACTGCTCACAACCCCCAAAGACCACTATAAGTATCAAGTATTTTACTGTGCACCTTTTGGCTGTCGTCTTCTTTGTTTCAGATTATCAAGGGTTTCAAGTTCTAGAGTCACGGACATCATCGTGAGAGACACACCCTTCCTCATAGCAAGCTACAGCATAGACGTCCTGGACTTCACTGATACATCTACATGTTAAACCACGGCTTAAAGACATTACTAACTGTCTTAATCATCTGTATATTGCTCAAGCCGATTGTTCCATAGGGGGGTTAATGCTAAAGCTACGTATGTCATTAATTATGGAGCAAGAACCCCCATAAGGAACCATATCACCAAAGATAAATTGTGTTCAATAAACTCAAGTAAACTTGCCAAAGTGGTCTCGTCTGAAGTACTATATGATTTGTGTATTCTAATATGCTGCACTCTAAAAGTATTGGGCTCTTTAAAGGGATACTTCACCTCTGGAAAGATGAATGTGTATTTAAAATAGGTCATTTATGTAGAAGAAATGTATAATTATTTTTGAATTTGGAGCTTTCTAGACTGAGAAAAGCCAGAAAATGTATTTTTAGCTTATGTGGATGAAAGACAACAACTCCCAGAATGCACTTGCTTCGCTGCCCTAGGAGGCCACGCCTACCGGTAAAAGAGCGCAGTAGTTAAACAACAAGTCTAGGCTACTAGTGAGTCTCCGTGATGAGTCTGCCCGGGATTTCGAGATCGCCCAAAATGTCTGGGATTCGGCTTTTGTGTTCTACAGTCGCCATTAATTATGTTTACTGTGGCGAGCAGGACGAGGCTAGGGCCGCCCGCGGGAGAACGGCGGGAGGCCGGTGCCGTGATTACCGATGAGCGACACCTGTGAGACGCACCGGTCTCGTATCTCTCACGGAGGAGCAGGAATTTTCTTAGCAATGTTAAAACGCACATCGACCGATCACTTGTTTAGCGTTCATGTAAACACTACATTCAGATTCACCAATCGGAATGAATTCAGTTAGATTGAAACAAAAGGTGTGCATGTAAACAATTAATGGCGACTGCAGAAATCAAAAGCTGAATCTCGGACATCGACGGCCGGACATGTCCGGGAGAAATAGGATGGTAACCCCTACTACTCAGCTTTCTCCACAGAACAAGAGCCTGCTAGCTTAGCTTCCAAAAAAGATGGCTGACACTATGTGTACATTCTGTGAGTGAGATCCCACCCTCTATGGGCAGGTTGAGAACATGCGGGACAGCCCCTACTACTGGCTGTAGTCTTTAGCCTCTGGCCAAAAAATCCTCCGATGACGCAAAATGACGATTTTTGCGTCATCAGAGGATTTTTTCCAGACAAAAAATACATAAATCTCTCGTTTTAGGGGGATAAGAGGGTGGAAAGCACGGTAATTTAAAAATACTACAGGTTTTCTACTAATACAAAGTAGTGCTATTAATGCTAAATCCTGAAGTATCCCTTTAAGAACGTCCTTGGCCCCTCTGTGCGCATTCTTAACTGAACTATGTTCGCATGTAATGTGTCATGTTTGTGACTCTGTTAATAAAATATCATTGCATTCACATTTGGCGGTCACTGTGTTAATTTATGGGACAAACAACATGGTGTCAGAAGACGGCACAGATTTTTCTCCTGTGAGTGAACTTTGTAGAAAACAGAGACTGCTCGTGAAATTTTTCTCAAGACCACGCAGTGAGTGACAACGGCGGACTGTTTTAAAAGACCAGACCCGCTCACTTTTGATGGAAATATCGGTGACAAAGAGTATGACATTTTGACATAGCTAAACAAAGAACAGAACAACATGATTCACCAACCATAACCAATTGCAGAAATTGTAGAAATTATAATGCAGCACAGAAATGCCCAGCTTTTGGACAACAATGTTATAACTGCAAGAAAATGAATCATTACAAGAAATGTTGTAAAGCACGTAGTCAGTTTGGTCAGAAGAAATTTAACCACAGGAAAGCGGTACATGAACTCGACATAGAAAATTGACCATGACCCTGATCATGATGACACCTTTTATGTTGATGGCATGGAATTTGACAAGTGCCCTCACATCCCAGAGCTGTTAACCGTCACATGCCAGAGTTGGAAGAGGGATTTGTGACTTAACACATAAACAAAACTCCAATTGAGGTGAAAGTTGACACCGGGGCAAAATGCAACGTAATGTCACAAAAACCTTTCGAACAAATTGCCAACAATGAATGGCCAGAGACGCAATCAAAGACACCTAACCTTGTAGCTTATAGTGGAAGTAAAATCAAAACAAAACGCTTTGTCACATAATTGCAGTGTGGGCAAAATTATCATTCTTCTTGGTGGATCAAGATTTGTGCATGGCTTGACATGGGGATCGTTACAATCAGCACGGGTGTGCATCATGTCAGTATGGACGGCAGTACTGAAGACATTCTTACCGAGTACAAATAATTATTTACCACAACCTCGTATTCCATGACAGTGGACCCCAGCGTGTTAAAGCGGCGCAGGACCGCATACAGAGCCTAAGCATCATAACAACAGTCTCAGAACCGACAGATTGGGTCTCGTCCATGGTGGTTATACACAAAAAGGTCAGACAAGAAATCAGGCTGTGTATCATCAACCCAAAAGATCTTAACACTGCCTTAAAAAGACCCCATCACCCTAAGCGCAGAGTACAGGAAGTAGCGTCCCAGAACTCTTTCTGGCATATTCACCCACAAGTCCTCCATGATGACCACATTCAGCACTCCATTTGGGCACTGTAGATTTCTTCATATGCCATTCAGCATAAACTCCGCAAACGAGGTGTTCCAGCGCTCAATGGAGCAGTTGTTTTCAGGATACCCCTGTGCAATTATTGTCGGTGACATAGCAATCGGAGCGTAGCAACGCTACTGAACATGACATTATTCTAAGAAATTGTGTTAAACAAAGCATGTGAGGTCAAACTCAAGCTAAACCCAGTTAAATGCAAATGTTGCCAAGTAAAGGCCTAAAAGCCGATCCTTCCATAACAAAAGCAATCTCTGAGATGCCAGCCCTCAAGGATGTCCCTGCATTACAGTGTTTCCTTGGAATGGCAAATTATCTGGGGAAATTTATCCCAAACTTCACCGACATTGCCACGCCCCCCAGAAAGCTGACACACAAAGATCAAACGGATGGTGTTGGTACCAGCAGCACCAACAAGCGTTTGACACCCTCAAGTCATTCTTGTCCACCCCACCTGTCTTATCATACCATAATGTAAAGAAGCAAGTTACACTAACCTGTGATGCCTCATGCTTCGGGCTTGGTGCTGCATGCATGCAGGAGGGCAAACCAGTTGCGTATGCATCTTGCACACTCACAGACACAGAGACACGGTACGCTCAGATAGAAAAAGGTCTGCTAGCCCCCGTATTTGCCTGTACTAAGTTCAGAGACTGTGTATGGGAAACCTACACTCGTTGAGATGAACCACCAGCCACTGGTGACCATTCTGAAGAAACCAATCCACACAGCTCCTGCACGACTACAGAGGATGATGCTCAGGTTACAGTGCTACGATGTCACCCTGGTGTACAAGAAGGCTAAGCACATGTATCTAGCAGGCACCGTATCTCGAGCTCCAAACATAGAAGTCCCTCCAGACACTGAAAGGTCACATTTGAGGACATGTCTGTCAATTACATCTCCATTCTCCACTGCTCGACTGGAGGAACTTAGAAAGCATAAGGCGGAGGATGAAGTGTTACAGGCTCTCACCACTGTGATCCAATGAGGTTGGCCAATTAAAGAACATAGCGTGTGGCCCACTGTGGGTTGAAGTGGTTTCAATTGTTCTGTAAAATAACTTCGCAGAGATCTTTGATGCCAGAAATATTAGACTATATTAACAAACAAAGCCTAGCATCTCCTGCAGGGGATCACTCCCTCCAGCAGGAGATCCCTTCCTCCTGCAGGCGATCACTCCTGAACAGTGCCCAGCTTGTCACATATATACATACATCCTTTTCCAAAGATGGTCATACACTTATAGATAGTTTTGGGTGAAGGTCTTGTACCATGTGACTTCTCAGAATAGAATTGACATTCAGGGTCTTTTTACAGAAGGTCTTGCAGCTTTCAAAGTCACCTAGACAGAGTCCTTTCAGAGGACTCATACAAGAAATAATTGTGTATTCTTATAAGGCTAAATTTCTTGTTTTCTGAATAATAAAATCTTCAACAGGGTCCATACCTTCCCTACACAGATGAGCTAGCTGTGGAAAATGGAATATTGATGAAAGGCAAAACAGTCATTCCTCACTCATCCCAGAGAAAATACATCAGCATAGACCACAGAGTACACCCTGGTCTGACGCTACCAAGCACAGAGCAAGAGGTATCATTTTCTGCCCAACGATGTCAGCTATCACAGAGGAACTCCTCTCGTGCTCAGTCTGCAACAGCACAAAGCCATATCAACAGAAAGAACCACTAAAACCATACCCAGTTCCAGACCTGCCTTGGTCTACTGTGGCAACAGATATGGATGGCCAAAATGATCTAGTGCTTGTGGACTCATATTCGGGTTGGTATGCAATTGACCTTCTCTGCGACATCATGTCACCAGCTGAGGTGTAAAGTCCAGGGTTCAGAAAGTAAAAGTCCTTGCATATGTTTATTCCACCCATGAAGTCAGCCAGCTGATTTCACTAATTAGTTATATCTCCTGGCTGAAAAACTGTGCTAATTAGCAAATCCACGTGACTGGAACAAAATACTGAGGAGGACTTTTACTTTCTGAACCTAGACTTTACACCTCTGGTCACCAGTAGTCCAGAGTTCCCACAGTCGAATGGCCTGGCAGAAAGAGCGGTTCGCAGCGCAAAACAGCTGATGAAGAAATCTCACAGAGATGGCACGGATGTATTCCTTAACCTCCTAAACCTGAGAAACATTCCCCGTGAAGTTGAGTTTCCCTGCGCAACGCCTGTTGTCACAACAGACACGGTCAGCCATTCCTGTTAATTCTAGACTGTTGGAACCAGCCCCCAAACATGCCCAGCAAGTAGGATTGGGTACCGAAACGCGGTGCCGATAGGGAACCGGTTCCGACGTAAACGGTAGTAACCAGACCGAATAAGAACGAAAATTTCGGTGCCTGATTTCTGAATCTTTTTCTTCCTGCATACAGACATCATCTTGAGATTTGTTTCTGTTTTCGTTCAGTTCACGAGTTCACGCTTTCAAATAAGTCAGATAGTATGGTATGCGTATTTGGCGTGCTGTCCGAGGAGAGGGCTCCGGGCTCGGTATTTGGCCCAAACCCAGAGTACTCCCCCCGTATTCCTGACTGTGGTAGGAACAAGCCAAGAGTGTTGAGTCGGGGTGGTGGAGGGATGCTGAAAAACTGTCGAGGAATGTAGGTGAGTCGACTGAGTGAATATATGCTTCCTCTCATGCTAAAAGGATGGACGTGGTAATTGTTGATGACGAGTTGATTGGATTGATTATTTGAACGTGCTCCTCCCGAACTTTGTTTAATGAAACATCGTTTATTCACTGCAATGGATACATTGCTATAATGAAAGTCATTCATATTCTTAATTGTTTATCTAGTTAATGCCATACCCCAATATTGATCATTGTTAAATATGTTTACTTTCTTTCTTTGATAGGAAGTTTCAGCTAAAGGAAGGGGATGTAGATCATTGTGATAAATGATCTGTATGGAATAGGGATGCACCGAATATTCGGCCACTGAAAATTTTCGGCCGAAAATGGCCCAAAAGTAGCCTGGGAAAACCCAGACAACTTCCGGCAAATTTAGATTTGCTCTGAAAGTTAGTCTGGCAAAGAGCTCATTCAAGCCCATTTCCAATCCGTCGAAATCGGGGCACCAATCAAAAACGTTGGGGCGGGCTTTACACGATGACGACAGCGCTGGGATTTTGAAGCAGATTTTGTAGCCTACATTACAAAGATGGATGCCGCCGTCGAACATCACTTGTTCGAATTAGCTATCGCGTCTGTTTTAAGCGATTTGAACGTTTCCTTTTTGTTAAAAACCGAGCAAAAAACAACACTCGGAGATGTTTCTCCACCGCTCTGCATACGTCATCTCCTTCATCGCTCTGATTGGTTTTAGGTCTATCCGCGACGTCCGTTGGTGACGCCACCTCTGGAAATTATTTGACTATGACGCTTTGCCAGACCATAACTCAGTTACAACTGAGAATGGTCTGGTTTTAACCAGGCTAGCCCAAAAGGGCATTTTCGGTTTTCGGCCGAAAGACTTTTATCACCGAAACAATACGGCCGAAATGTTGTGATGACGCAAACAGAAACCACGACTTGCACGTGCTTGTCTGAAGCAACATGTCTGCGGTGTGAACGTATTTCAGTATATCTGAGAAAGACCCACGGACAGCGATTTGCAAAACATGTAATGCCGAAATTTCAAGAGAGGGTGCATCTGCAAAGACTTTCTCCATTGTCAGGTTTAATTTATCACCTGAAATCCAAACATTCCGATCGCTACGCTGAATATGAGAGGAACGCGGCACAGAAAAGAAAAACGCCTTTGAGCACGTTTTTGAAAAGGCAAGGAAGTTTCCCAGTGATGGTGTCAAGGTAAAGGGCATTACACAAAAGATTATGGAATTCATTGCCTTAGATGATCAGCCATTCTTTGTCGTAGAAGATGTGGGATTTCGTAGGCTGATCGAGCACATTGAGCCCCGTTATGTCATGCCGAGCAGACGACATTTCTCAGAGGTGTGTTTACCTGAGCTGTTTAATGTTGTTGCAACTCACGTCCATGAGCATATAGCTGCAGATATTTCAGAAATCAGTTTCACGACAGACATATGGAGCTCAGACGTCAGCATTACCAGTATGCTCAAACTAACCACACAATTAGAGATGCACCGATTGATCGGCTGGTGACCGGAATCGGCCGATTTTCACGTGATCGGCCATGATCGGCGACCGGCCGGTCAGTCTGACATATGCCGATTTTATGCCGGTCAAATGCACTCGGGCGCCGCATGATTAACACTTTGCGCAACATCAGCATCACACGTGCTCACGGAACGCACATGTAGGAAACCTCGTGAATTACGCCGTTTCACACCGCAAGCGTGAGCAACGGGGTTTTTTTTCTTCGGCGTGCATGTTAATCAATGAGTGGATCCACACCCGGAGCGGGAGCAGCGCGTGAGCGTCGAGCAGGAGCGTCGCGTGAGGAGCAGTGAAGCGCGGGTTTCGGCGCCGAGTCTATTCTGCTCGCGCTCAATTAAAGTGAAAGCACACTTTTGATGGACAAAATAAATATGATTTCACCCAAAAAGTGCCCAAAATGCATAGAATTTGCATGTCTGGTGTGTTTTAACAAGAACTGCAGTAGCCTAGGCTGTCAGAAAAGAAAATTAAGACTAAAAAATATTTATACAAAATGTACCCATTTAAACTTGTTTTTATTATTTCCCAATCGTTTCCCTGCACATGCTCCACTTGTCCTGTTTAGCCTGGCTGGACATGTATCAGAGAGAAGAACTGTTTGAGAAATATAACTTGCCATTGATGTACAAGTGATTGCAATAGGCCTGTGTGTGTGTGTGTGTGTGTGTGTGTGTGTGTGTGTGTGTGTGTGTTGAGAAATATATACTGCAAGGGTATATTTAATTTATTTTTATTTGTTATTTATATATTATTTTATTAGAAAAGTTTAGTTTGCTAAATATATACATTTTAGTTGGATATTGGATGTGAAAAGAAAGAAATGGTTCTTCCATAACACTACACTTTAGATGTGTGTGGATTTCCCACACCAGGAGTAATTTATATAGTGTTCTATTAAAGAGAAGATAGAAAATAAATATTTGTGTGTGCTGTAAAGTGGTTTAAAAAAAGGAAATCGGAATCGGCTAAAATCGGTATCGGCAGGTTAAACTCAAGAAAAATCGGAAATCGGAATCGGCCTAGAAAATTGTAATCGGTGCATCTCTTGGATCGACGCTGATTTCCAGCTGCAAAAGATTCTGCTCCATTCACAAGAGTTTCGAGGGTCACATACAGCAGCAACCATTTCTGATGCATTCGTCAATATGTTCGGTGACAATGCAAGAAATATGACAAAAGCGATAGAAGACAGCCAGCTGAAGGGAATACGGTGCATGGCCCACACACTACATCTGGCTGTGAATGAGGGAGGGTTGTCTCAACGCAGCGTAAGAGACGTACTGGCTATAGGCAGAAGAATTGTTTTCTCAGCTGGCCTATTCCCGCTAGCAGTCTATGCAAGATCAGTTTGGAACACCAATAAAACGGTTCCAGCAAGACTTCACACCAGTGGGTCTTAATAGAGAACATTCTCTCTCTTCTTGCCCCCTTTGAGTAGCTAATTAAAGAGATCAGCTCCTCTGATATATCTGTAGCGGACGTTATTCCTATAATTGCAGCACTAAAGCGTCTCTTAGAGTCTGTCAGCACACGTTTCACTGAGATCTATTCAGATCCTCTGCAATTCATCGCGACTGTACTTGATCTGCGTTATAAAGACCATTACTTGGATGCGAAAATAAAGCGGAGAACCCGCGTGGAGACGGAGCAGCGAACGGAGCAGCGCCCAGCGCAGGAGAAGGAGATCAGAGCGCAGAAAAAAAGACTCGTCTCTCTGCACCAGATGAGGGGCATGCACCCTCGTTGTCTGATATGTTCAGTGAAATCCTGCAAGAAAGTGCCTCAAATAATAATAATAGGTAGGCTATTCTGACTACTATATATGTGACTATCAGATTGTAGCCATATTTCTGCTAGATATTTTTTTTTATTTGATAAAAAAATTTATTTATGCACTGGCCCTATTTAAAGCTCCAGTCGGCAAGTCTGGCAGATTGAGTGGATTTAGGAAAATTTTGAATGTTTACAACTCTCATGCCCCTCCCCCACTATCAACGGATACCCTCCCACCCAGTTCATGCTCGTCAGTGCGTGTGCACCAGATTTTCAGTGAACGCCAGGGCTCTCAAGTGTCACGCATTGAGCGTGACAGTCACTCATTTCGGTCTTTTGTCACGCTCTCCCGCCACACATTGTATTTCTCACGCTGAAAAACTATTTGTAATATATTTAATATGCCGCAGCGCCCAAAACTCTGGCCGCGCCGCTCTCACTGTGGAACCGGCATGAATCAAGCGCGTTTCCTCTGGTGTTGTTCGTCGAGCTACACAATAGCCAATCAGAAAATAGCACTATTGTATCTGGGTAAGATTTAACGCAACAACCAATGACAAAAATGTATCCAACCCCCCGTCGGCTGGGTGTCACTCTTACCTGTCTTCAAAACTTGAGAGCCCTGGAACGCGCCCGTCTCATCAGCATCCATCAACACCATGGAGTATTTGGAGGTATGCTGTCCTGGCTAATCTACCGATAGATTGCAATTGCTAACGTCATTTATACTCTAAATGAGCTTACTTGATTTTCAGCCATCACTCTTCGTTACTGCGCGAACTTCCGCGAACTTCAGGCGTGTGCATGTGATTGTAACGTGCGCGAGGGGTGGCGTGTGCCCGATCTGTGATTGACAGTCAGATCTCACACCCCCCTGCGCTGATTGGACATGATGAACCGGGAGCTGTGGATTTTTGCAAAACAAATAACAAGCTCCAGGTGGAGTTAGAAGCTCGGGTTTTTTTCTAAAACCACTTTATTTATGTTGTTCTGTCAGATTATAGTGTCGATTTCACTGAATATGATCAAAAAAAATTTGCCGACGGCAGCTTTAAATACACTCTCTCAAATCTTTCTCAAATGTCAGGCAGATGACAAGCTCAACCGCTCAACAGCTAGATGGTTATCTGTCTGAAGTTCCCATCCCCAGAAGTGATAACCCTCTTGCCTACTGGAGTAGTAATCACGGCCGCTTTCCTGACCTGGCAAAATGGCACGCAAGTACTTGTCTGCTCTGTGCACAAGCACTGACAGCGAGAGACTGTTCAGTGCAGCAGCTCATGTTCTCGATGAGAAAAGGAACAGACTTCACTGTGATAAAGCAGAGAAGCTACTCTTCATCAAGAAAAACCTGCCACTTTACCTCAAGAAGTAGAATGGGCTTGTCTAGTGTTTAAATATTTATTATCCACTTTGCACATCAGCAATTCTTGGTGCATTTGTTAAGTTCTACTGATAACATATGGGCTATGGCAGTCTTTGTTTTGATACACTATTATGTTGAAGGCCTACAGAGAAAATATTGTTGTATCTTCTTTAAGCAGTTGCACTTGTTCTGAATGCACTTTCTTGTAGTAGTCCTACAGAGAAAAATTTAAAATGCACTTGACCTAAATGCACTTCGTTTTTATGAGAGAACATTTAATTTTAAAACCTTTCTGCAGGCCAGTACATTATTATTTAATGTACACATGAGTGGGGTCAAGTTTTGAATTTTATTTTATACTGTGCATTGTTGCAATGTGCTAAATAAATATTTGCATAATTTGTAATTGATTTATTCTTTGAAACTTTAATATTAATTTATGCAATTGCAATGCCTTGATTTTAGTAAAGTTAGTACACAGTCATAGCCATAAATTAAATGGTACTAATAATTGGCATAATTTCTTTCGGTGTTTTGGTTTTTGGCCTTGGTTTCCTCTTTTTCGGTTTGCGGTTTCGGCCAAGAATTTTCATTTCGGTGCATCCCTAGTATAGAAGTACAATAATGTGTATTTTAATTTGCTGCACTCTGTGTTGGTGTGCTGGGTGCATAGGGTTGGGTGTGTGAGGCTCTTTAAAGGGGTCATATAATGCCATTTTTGTACAAGCTAATATGATTCTTTGGGGTCTAAATTAAAAGTTTGTAATATACTTTAATTAAAAATTCTCATTAGTATTGTAAGAAAACACTTATTTTACCTGGTCAAAAACAGCTCTGTTTTCAGCACGCCGTTTCAGTGCATATGACTTTAAATGATCATGAGCTTTGCTGACTCCGCCTCTCTGTTCTGTGTGTACACCAGAGCTCTGGCGTACACCATTTGTAACTCAATAACCATAACGCGTTGTTCAGTATAAACGTGGGATTATGAATTATATTGAGAACGTCATACTACATAGAAAACATGCCGTAATGTACCCTGAGTGTAAACCTTAGACGCATTCATTGTGAAGCGTGCAGCTAGCGATTTGCAAAGATTAATATATTAATATAAAGTTTAATAAAACGTTACACTCACTTCCGTTCTTCTGGAGATTCAGCAGGAACACGAATATCTGGTACCGATCCATTTTTCATGAGCAGCAGCTTAGCAAATCCAGCTTTATACTGATCCTCGTCTATAAAGCAGTCTGGTGAGAAATGATTCGCGCAAACATGAACGCATTGACGTTGCTCGTGGGGAATATTCCCTTCGAAAACAAACACAGCCACTGCGTCTTCAGCGGTTCGGATTTAGGAACATTAAAATGACTGCTGTGTTCGTTATTACACCCAAGAACAGAACACCACAATCGCTTAGACGCCATTCTGCTCATAGACAGTGCTCCAGCATATCAACAATGACCGCGCCGGTCCGCGCAGACTATGATTGACAGCTCTCTCATGGAGCTGATCTCACCCGCGAGGGCGGGTCTGTGTTGAGACGCTCCTGTCAATCAACAATCGTGGGAGGGGCTTCCGAGCGTGTGACGTCACACGGTCGAACGGCTCGATTTGAGGCAGGGGAAAACATATAAGGAGATTAAAACAAAACCACTGGATGGATTTTTATCATTATATGATGGTTGTGTACAGACACTGCCAACACACATTTCAGTACAATCAACTTGTAAAAGTGCATGCACCATTATATGACCCCTTTAAGAACGTCCTTGTGCGCATGTACTTAACCCTCTACTGCACGCATTATTATGCAATCATGGAAAAAATTTTTACAGTGTTTTTTTATATATAAAATAGACTCAAATTAACATTTCTTTTTTTTTTTTTTTTTTTTTTTTTTTTGGGAGGGGTACTTTTGGGTACGTTGCCATATGGCAACATTGTGCGACAATGGAACAGCCTGATGCGTTTTCTCCCAAAATGATATGAAATTCATAGATGATTACAGACCTGTCTTTTAGAAATGAAATTGTTTTTATTATTTAAAATGTTTTCAAGAGCTTTGTGTACAAAATATGAAACTAATTTTCAAAGTATTATTTCAACAATATTTACAAAACATCTGACGCAAACTCATAAGAACTGTTCAAGTGAAACTACTCAATGTGAAACGATTATTTCAACAACATTTACAAAACATCTGACGCAAACTCATAAGAACTGTTCAAGTGAAACTACTCGATGTGAAACGCCTTAAAGCAGTTGTTCTCTCCGTTAAAGGTGGGGTATGTGATTTTCTTTTTTGACCATTTTTTCAAAATCACTTGAAATCCTATTCCTAACCCACTTACAGCCACTGAGTTAGAAGCACTGACATGAAAATTAAAAAATTTAATCATCTGTGGAACGGGCAGGACTCGAAAAACTCCAGCCAATCATTTCCAAGACCACCTAGAATCATTGGACAGTAAGTGCGTCAATCAAACGGTCGTACCATACCCCCCTCCCCCCATGCCCCTCTTCGAATGGGTGGAGTCAGGGCCAGTGTTGGAGGAAAGAAGGTAGGACCTTTTGAGTTGTGTATTTTCAAAATCTGCCGGCCGTTTTGCAAATCACTTACCCCACCTTTAAGGCAGAGGTGCACCGTGCACTTAGAGCAAACCCCTCTGACGATGCCCTTGCAGCCAGGATTCTTGCACCTTCCTTTTGGTGCACCCATCTCTGGCCAGTGATCAAAGCGGTCAAGACGGATATATATTTTACTTTTATACTTTACTTTTACTTTACTTTATAAATATATACAAATATATATAAATATATGAGTAGAATACAACCATCCAACTATATCAGTGCATCCATACATTGTCATTCATACAAAGCTACTCTGCATTAGCATGGGCAAAATATTGTTCCATTACCGCACAATGTTGCCATATGGCAACATACCTATTTTATTAAATAAAAAGGTAATATAAGTATCAAAACAATGTAACAATGATTGAAAAAAGATTAGAACTTATCCCAGATGCTTGATGTATTTTTTTATTCCGAAGAAATATGAAAAAAATGAGGAAAATCTTCACATATACACGAGCACTTTTTCAGCAGCTGGAGTCATCAAAAGTGTGTGAAAAGAATGAAGTTGCAAGGGTGTGTGTAGTGTCGTGATGTCATCAAAGCATATCATTGGTTACCACCGGGTTCTATTATTAATTTAAGATCAATCAGAGCTCATGTTTATTTTCAAATTTCAAGAAATGTCCAAAGAAAGGGTATGTTGCCATATGGCAACACTGTGCAGTAGAGGGTTAACACACGTAAACTATGTTAACGAAATGTATTGTGTTTGTGACACGAGCTCTGTTAATAAAATATCATTGCATTCATTGCTTTTAACTTGATCGCCGCATTTTTAGAATGAAGTGTCATGCACGAAATCCTGCCAAAGGCCCAAGACGTGAATGCAAATGTTAAAAAAATGGCTTCCTAGCGCATGTCTAGAAAAACAATGAATTAAGAAGAATGGAAAAAATGTGTTCTGTGTAAACGGCCCCTTAGAACATGTTTTTTTGTTTGTTTTGTTTTTTCAAAATTGCACGCCGCAAGGTACTGGAGTGAAAAAAAAAACCTGCAAGGTCCACAAACTTGTTTTTTAAAAGTTGAACAGCTTTTAACTTTAGAGCTGCGTTTTTAGATATTAACACAGAAAAACAGTACAATGCAAAATGTGTTGTGTGTGAATGGCCCAACTCCACTCCATTACTAATTCTATAATGTCACAATGTAGCTAGCAACGAAGGCTGGTTCTGAGAACTTACTGGAGTAATGCCAGTTACTCTGTCTGTTATTGCTCCACTAATGAAAATAATTCCAAACAAAGCCACAGCAAAACCACTGCAACACTCAAGAGTGGTATTTTGATCCTGAATGAATCAGACTTTTAAGCCAGTTGGTTGAATGAATGAATCAATGACTCACTTATATAGACAGTCACTTGTCGCCACCTACTGGTATGACAAAGCAACTTGCAGAAAGAGTCACTGAAAAATCCCCACTTTTGATACCAGTCATATTGTGTGATGGTAGCAGTGCACGATGAAAACAAGGAAGATCTCAATAATAGTATTTATTAAGCTAAACAAAACTCAGAAACACTGGAAAAATCACAGAAGCAAAATAACACAATGCATCAACAAGAATCGACCAGGAAGGCTTAAATACAATGGGCTTAAATTCACTGAGCAAACAAAGAGAGCCATCTAACTGATGATGAAATTGACATCAGCATCAGTTATTTAAAAATCAATTAGTTGACCAATAAATTCTACATAACAACCAGCCACAGAAATTAAAATGAATCAATTGCTTATTTGCATTTGAATTACCTAAAATGACCTCTTAGTAAACCCATTTCTAAAAACCTGTAAAATAAAATTTACATGGAAATTTAAAATTAATCTTTTACTGAAGTCCCAAATCAGGCTGGCTACACCAGCTTAGATAGCTAGCCTATATCCGATAACTTTCTGGAAGTTATAACATAAATCATGTTGTCACATGAGGCTTCATAACGTGTTTGTCTCTATTTGCTGCCTGTCATTTTCAGGCTATCCTCCAAAACAGATCCTTGCGTTTCATCTCAGAGAGAAACACACTTATCTCAGTTCAGCAAAAACACATGACCAGCAAGCTGCTGTGAAAGATAAGAGAGGATATAGTGTGACCTGCTCACACACTCTCTCTCCCACACAGTCAGGAGACATGCTGTATGCCTAAAGTCAGTTTCATAGAAATAAATGCACAAATGTATCTTACTTTTATATAAAACTTGTGACCCTTTGCTTGATTATTTTAACATGACCTTCTTGTTGGACCACTGGTCAACAAATTCTCTGTAGCAGGTGATGGCCACAGGCAGAGGTGTAGCTTTAGTTTAACTGAGGCGAATGCTATCTAATGAACTTACACATGTATAACATTGAGACAAACCATCACTTTCCTAAACACCTGTTTACGCTGTAAAATGTTCCTGATTTATCATAATATTTGCAGTCTTGAAGTTTGGCAAAGTGAGTTCACAATGGCTGCTCCATGAAAGTTTACCCAAGGGCCTTTTGGTGCTTTTTAACCCCACACTAAGCAGTTAAAGGGTTAGTTCACCCCAAAATGAAAATTATGTCAGTAATTACTCACCCTCATGTTGTACGTTCCAACCCCGTAAGACTTTCGTTCATCTTCGGAACACAAATTAAGATGTTTTTGATTAAATCTGAGAGCTGGATCACTCCTCCATAGGCTTCTTAAGGGATCGAAACTGGCCGGCCCAAAAGTTATGAAAGACATCGTTAAAATAGTCCAAGTGACTACAGTGGCTCAATCTTAAGTTTATCAAGCGACGAGAATACTTTTTGTGCGCAAAAATAACGACTTTATTCAACTATTCATTTCCTTCTCTGTTGGCCTCGAGATTTCACGTAGTGGAACTGCGCAACGGTTCTGTGTTGTACGTCACACGCAGGCTCACTATTGGCCGACGCTGGTCATGTGTGTGATGCGTGTGACGTACAAACTAGAAGCTTTGCGCAGTTTCACTACGTGAAATCTCGAGGCCAACAGAGAAGGCCTCGAGAAATCTCGAGGCCAACTTCTGTTTTTTTTTTTTACCTTTTGAAGGGCTTAATCAGGGGCCGGTTTCACAAAGATACTTTGAATATGGCTTAGATATAGTAGATAGTCAGACTTCAGATAGACATCTAAATCAGACCATTGCACAAAGCACTTAAGACTCTGACTATCTTAAGTAGGACTACACTGCAATGCATTCTGGGTAAAATAAGACACTTTTCAAAACAAAAAACATGGCGGATCGAGTAAGCGCATTGAACCGCTCAGTGCAGTTTACCCCAGCGGAAAATATGAGTTTGTTGGAGTATAACAGTTACAAGGATATTTTACTTGGGAAATTTAGTGGAGAATGTAGTAACAAGAAGAAACGTTTAATTTGGAAAAAGATTGCTACGACAGTGTCAGCGTTAATCCGACCGTTGTGCGGAGCATTAAAGACGTACAGAAAAGATACAAAAACATGGTACAAGATGCCAAAAAATAAATATTTAAGAGGAAATATCCAAAAACGGGAGGAGGACCCCAAAAGAAACTTAAAGACACCACTGAAATGGTGATGAATATAAATGGAACTCGCTCATGGGGTTTTCTCTCTATAGCCCCCCCTCCCATCCTATCTGCCGTCCCTAAACTCAAGCGTTTGCCACCATTTCTCTACTTTCCACAAGCAGGAATCATCATCCACCTCTTCAGGAATCAATCTATCTCTCGCAGCCTATTACACCAGGCTAAAGCTTGACACTCCTAATAAACGGTCAATCAAATCTGAATGAGGACGCCAATAATCCAGTCAAGAAATGCTCAAATCAATTCTTGAAATGCTTATCATTACTGAATATTGTAATTGAACACTTAAAAAAACAATTATGAATGGAATAATCAACTATACAATCTTTTGCCTTCACTTATCCATCAACATACTCACATTCCCTTTGTCCACCTCTCTTATCCCTATACATTCATCCCTGCACAGATCAGATTGCAATGGTTGGTCACATTTTAATTAAAATCCTCTAGAAGGGTCCTATGTAATCCCTCCCTGGTTAAGAAGCTTGAAGAGCGAGTACAAAAGACTACACATAAATCTTTGCTTTATTATGTCCTAAGGCTGTAATCAAATCCATCCGGTGAACTTGTCAAGAAGGCTCATGTCTCTTCAAACAAATCTTAGACTTCATCTAACACCAAACACTGTTTACACTAAACAAACACACTATTTATGCAATATCCCAGCACCAGATCATACTTGTTAAAAAGTATAAAGTTTGTCGTCATGACAACCTGTTGCCATGGTCCACGGTGGTCCCTGTTTTAATGAGAGTGACAATGTAATACACCTTTATGTGTCCCTAGAATAAAATTGCTTTGCATTCCGATCCATGACTCATGAATATGTATTTCACATAAAAACAAGCCTGTTTTTCAACACCTACTGATTCAGCCTCACAGTACGTAAAGGGCTTATTGTCTGTGATTGATAGTGGGTTTCAGAGATGTCTTTAATAAGCGGTAAGAAGCTGGTTGATGAATCATCACACAGCAGATGGATGCTTTTGAGCAAACAGATGGCCTGCTACATGAGGTCAATTAATCCACAGATCTCCATTATATTGGCCACATACCTTCATCCTCTCAAAGGTATGGATGTCAGGTGCATTACATAATCTGAAATGTGGGTGTTTGATAAAGTGATATATAAATAGATATGTTCAAGCAGATGTCTGCTTAGAAGAGCTTAGGTAGACTTTGAGGAGTAGTTGGTATTAAGGGCCATCGGCTAATTGGATTCAGAAACCTCTTACAAAGAGAGTTTACTGTATGTATATTATTACACATCAACTACTGATAATTAAGATCTCTCGTAATCAGGGGTTTGACGGTCTCTTAGTAATTAACATCCGCATATTCCTCTGAGATTTCAGTCGAAATTTAAAACAACTCTACAACTAGGATCTGGCTCAAAATTGTTGATGAGCCTTACAGTATGAATTTTGCTGTTGACTGGACACAACTAAAAACAAACAACTGTATGCAGGGATTAAAGTGAAAAAAATTCTTCTGACTGAAATTTTTTTCAGGCCAAGTCATATTCCTGTAACTTTATTTAAATAGTCGAGACCAATAGCGTTTTAAGGGAAGATGTTTAAAACCGATCTAATATTGAGTAATTTAAAAGCTATTTTAATCTATGAAAAACAATTACTTATCCTGACAAATAATCAACCATCTACATAACTTTTCAGTGCATGTTTTTATTTATCTTATGAGACCAAACAATGCTAAACTATATTAATATGTGCCATGGCAAATTGTTTTGGCTGAGGGCAAAGTGAAGTTTTATAACTGTATTATGTAGGCTATATTTAACTTTAACTTTGTAGCCTATTACAGAGCTGACTTATGTTTAATTGAATTGTTTGCTTTATTTCTCATTGTATAGCTTATTATAGCCTATCTATTAGGCTACTACTTTTGAACGGGATATTAGCATTAAAACTGACATTTAACAAAAAAGAGACATGGTTGTGTAATTTTATATATTCTAAAATATATAAAATATTATATTACTATGCATTCTCTTCACTGTATGTGTACGCATAATACAATAAAACGATACAACCCTGTCTGTTTGTTAAATGTCAGTTTTAATGATAAATAATGTTTCATATTTTTAAAATGAAAACAAAAAGAAGCAGGTTTGTGTTTTAGCTATATTTCGTGTTGTTATAACTATATGATAAATCAATGTGCGTTGCCTGAACCACATTTGTGTGGCCATTTATATGTTTATGATAATAATTATGTTCATTTATAAAAGAAAAGAGGCACAGTGGTGTTGATGAAAAAAGGCAGAGTTGATAACCGGAGTAGCCGCGTGCTGAGTGACGCGATCAAGAACGCGCTGTTAGCAGCGTCCTCTCGTCCTCGGGAGTTTGTTCTCCTGAGTCGAACTTGGCAAGTCCGAACTACCAAGGACGCAAGTCCGAAGTTTGCATACTTGGTATTGAGAAACGACCAATATTGACCCGCGTTCTGTTTTCTATCATGGGATCGCAGCAAACGAGCTGTAGCCTCGCCTGACAAGATTGAGTGAACAGGGTCCAGGGAGCAGTTTTTCCGTGAGCGGGAATTGAAAAACCGGAGTGGACCATGAGCAAAGTGATTACAGAATGCTTAGAGTGGAGAGAGGAACCTGCTTTTGCTCCACTCCAGGCTTTATCACATCCCTCCTCAGCAGGGTGAATACGCATCATCTTTCCTTAATTTAAGACCTATTCAAACTAAAATTAAGACATTTATCACACTGTTTGCGAAATGAAAGCCTATTTACGGCCTTAAAATTATGAAAAGTTAATTTAAGACATAAGGACAGACGGGAACCCTGCAATTGACGGATATCCGTCATAGACTCGCTGCAATTAACGGAAATCCGTCGTAGCGACGGAGAACTTTAATCCCTGTGTATGCAAACATATATTACTATTTACAAAAAGCAGGATGTAAAATGGTTGAGAATATTCTAAAAGATTTTTCTGAGCTCCTAACGTCAATTATTTAAGAGCACTACTTTTTGAACGGCAAGTAAATTTCTAGTAATCTAATAGTGACAGTAGCTATATACATATATATTTTTAATTTAAGTAGCTATTTATTATATACTTGTACTTATTTCAATAGTGACTAATATCTATTGAAATTATTCACTAATACTTATTCCAATGGTGACATGTAGGCTACCTATTCCATAGGAATCAGTGGGTCAGACACCAACATTCACTTTTGAGTATTAAATAATCCTAAAAGAACTAGAATCTTTTTCAGTTTCACTAGTATCTGTTCAATTGAAACTTTTGCTGCGATTCATTATCCTTGTAACAAGTAACAAAATATGTATTCACAACACAATTTGGCTAATATTTTAACTTATATTTAACAAATATAAGTATTTGTTTATATCATTAGTCGTTAACTATTCACATAGTTACTAATATCTGTTCCATTTTATTTTAGAAGTAACTGAATAGACATTAGCACATAGCTATTACAGACTAGTGTAGCAGATTCCTATTGTTACAATACAATTTTTGTGGGACAATAATATGTAAAGTAATTCTAGGAACAAATTTTTCTGTCTCATAAACAAGCACTAGCTTTGAATAAATATGTGTAAGTAAGTAGGCCTACACGTCCTAGTAAAAGTAAAGCTTGAATATAGGCTATACTAGCAACGTTTTGAGTTACTAGCATAATGAATAAAACTGGAATAGACACCAGCAAAAAAAAAGAAAAGAAAAAATGCATACTAGTCAGAACCAAGTTTAAAGTATATTAGCCAAATTGGGAATACGTATTTTGTTACTGGTTACAACAGGATAATGAATCGCAGCAAAAGTCTAGTGAACAGATAGTGAAACTGAGAAAGATTCTAGTTATTTTAGGATTATTTAATAACAACATACACATAACCCAAGCGCTAGTAATAACAAAACCAGATTAAAGTGTTCAACGGCTTGCCATAGGCACCTGTTCTCCGTCTCTATAGCCTGTGTTATGTAAAAGCATCGCATCATCCACTGCCATAATCTCGCCGACTGCATCAATCCTGTGGCGATTTGTGATTTTAGGTTGTCGAATAACCAGACACATCACCTTATATAATAACGTACACTTGCTCTGTTTTCCTTTAATATTACTGTTCGACTTATAAGTAACATATACGATATTTTTATAGATATGCTAGAGTAACAGACCGGTGGCACTCGTGGCGGAATCGCGGTTCAATCCCGTAGAATTTCTTGCGCTGACCAAAATAATTTTACTAGAATTTATTCAATAAGACACTATGTGTGAAGTATAAACTTACCTATCCAGCAAATGTGATCCAAAAATATACAGCCTGCACCCCGCACTTCTCCCTGCGATATAATCCTCCCGTTTAATTCTACAAAAATAAATATGACTTTCTAGAACGGAGCAGGCGCGTACCCTGTATTGGCTCGGACTGGTTGGATGCCAACAACCAGCCACCAATATTTATCTGTCGTGACTCCGCATGTCGTGTGACAGATAGCGAGAACGTGCTCGCTGCCGTTGACCGCTGGTTCAATCCATTCGCCGCACCGAGGGGTATTCCGAAAACATGACACTGCACATTTACACTACACTGGGATAAAACCACACCAAAACAATATTACATAGTTGGCCTTCCGATACATGTTTATCTCGTTTAGACTTTATCAATTCATATTTATAAAGCATTTCAGTTAAACACGCAAATTAAAATATTTGCTGTGCAGCTTATCTATAAAAGATTTTGCATTTTGAATAAACATAACGTCACATCCTTCAGAATTCTTAATTATTATTTTTATTCTGTTCTTTTAACTTAATATTCATGACATTTTCTTAAATTAGTGTGTTTTAAGTGGTTAATTATTGAATTTTATTTACATCAGGTCTGGCTTATATCAGGAGAACTCTTGTTTTCCTCATGGCTTCCAGGAGATGACTTCAATGGCAGTGGAGGCAGCTCTCTGGATGATGGAGTTAGGGTGTGCGAGTCTAGACTTCAGCAGAGGCACATGCTCCAGCATCTGTGCCCGGGCCCTAGGAACCTCTGCCAGGACTGTAAGGGCACGGAGGGCATTGGCACACACGGCTATATTCTCACTCACCACCAGCCGCATCAGAGGGGCGATGGCACCTGCGTCCAGTGCCTCGGACTTACCTATAAACAGGCAGAAAATAAGATCTTGGATGTATAATCTAATACAGGGGTTTTCAAGTGAGTGTTAAGGGGTCAGCAGGAAAGTTCAGAGAAAAAATTGTGTAAAAATACATTTAAAAAAAATTATAACAAAAAAAACCCTAACAAAAAAAATGATTACAATAATTGAAATCTACAGAATTTGATATTACCACATGCTTCTATAATTTCTTAGAAATTATAATTATTTTATTCAATAGTCAACACCGTTTCTTCTTGGGTTTATGATCTAAATTTACTTTGATGGTGAGTAGAAAAAAGCTATGTAATAGAAAATAAATATTCTGTCATGATTCTGCCTTAGTATTCTTGATTTTCCTAGTCGTGAGGCAGGATCATGACAGAATCATGTTTTATGTACAAGCGCATGGTCTGTTATTTGGACCATGTGCTTGTGTTGTCTCGTCTCGTTACCCCGCCCCCTTGTTATCCTCGTCTTGTGATTATTGTCTAGTCAGTTTCACCTGTCCTCGTCATTAGTGTTCCCTATTTAATCCTCTTGTATCTGCTGTCTTTGGTCGGTTCATTGTGATTGTTATCTGAGTGTTAATCTTTGTCAAACCTTTGTCAGAGTCTGTGAGTATCTTGTCAAGAGTTTTAGTCCTGTTGTGCTATTGCCTGTAAAGGTTATTTGTGTCCCTATAGTTATCTGTCTCAGTCTAGTTAGTCTTCATAGTCCTGTCTTGTTTTGCCCCCTCGTGGGCTTTGTTTTCCCGGTTATTTGTTTTAATAAATCGTGTTGCCTTGACTACTGTCTGCTATTGGGTTCATCCTTCCTCACCCTCATAACAGAATGAACCGACCAATACAGAACCCAGCGGACAGTATGTCCTCGCCTGTCAATTGCCAGTCGGACCCTAAGGATTGGTGGTACCAGGCCATCGCTGACGCAAAGAGGGGCAAACTCCCGATTCCCGCCCAGGGACAGCGATCGGTAAGGGAGTATGCTCGGGTCGCGAATGAAAGGAGGTTTTTCTTACCAGAACTCCTCCTTAACCGCTACCTCGTCGCAGGTCTCAACTCCCCTCCACCCCTGGCTGAACGGGAGGAGCTGGTGACCCGTCCGTTCACGGAGATGGTGGATCGTTTATCGCGGAGAGAGTCATAAGCACCCTCGAGCTCACCATCACCCAAGGTGTCAGTGATCCCGGAGGGTCGTGTTATAGGCGTCGCGACGCTTGGGGACCAGGCTGGCTCCCTCACGACTCCCGAGGTTTCATCCACACCCGCAAGTCTCCGTGGAAAACGAGGGAGACGGATTTCCTGGGAGTCTGCTTCGGAGTCTTCAGCGACGGAGTCTTCCCTGCCTGAGACAGCCCTCCCACTTCCAGTCATGGACCCTGCTGCGCTTCTCCTGCCGATCTCCAGTCCAGCTGTGACATCAGCTCCGCGTCCCAGAAGGAAGAGGAGGAAGGGGCCCTCTTGTCCTCCGTCTCTGTCTTCCCATGAGCCCGCTCCAGCAAGCGCCGTCCATGAGCCCGCTCCAGCAAGCGCCGTCCATGAGCCCGCTCCAGCAAGCGCCGTCCATGAGCCCGCTCCAGCAAGCGCCGTCCATGAGCCCGCTCCAGCAAGCGCCGCCCTAGAGGCCGCTCCAGCAAGCGCCGTCCCAGAGCCCGCCTCAGCAAGCGCCGTCCCAGAGCCCGCTGAGAGAGTTGCGGCCGATCTAGCCGCTAAGGAGGTTCTGCGAGCAGTTTCAGCTCGTCAGGAGATGCCTGTCATCATTGCGGCCAAGACCCTTTCCGATTACCTGTCTCGTCTCGTCGCTATTCTTGAACCCCCTGTCTGTCCTGCCTTGTCCTCAGCTCCCAAGCCTGTCTCTGTGAGCGCTGCACCTGATCCTATCCCGGTGAGCGCTGCACCCGAGCCTGCCGCTGTCATTGCTGCACCCTGTCCTGCCCCTTTGCCTGCTATGTCTCACGTCAGGAGTCCCGGTTCCGCATCCTCTGTGTCCTCGTCTGAATCTGTTGCTGCTAATTCCCGGTCTGTTTCCCCGTTCGTCCCTGTCTCCACCAGCCCCCGGACTGTTTCCCCGTTTGTCCCTGTCTCCACTAGTCCCCGGACTGTTTCACCGTTCGTTCCTGTCTCCACTTGTCCCCGGACTGTTTCCCCTGTCACCATTAAACCCCGGACTGTTTCTCCCAAGACCTCTACTCATGTGTCCCCGTCCAAGCCTGCCCGGAGTTCTCGTCCTCAGCCCTCCTCCCGTGGAACCAAGACCCCCAGTCCTCCCATCCACCCTGGACCTCCCCCCATGAACTCTGTGTTTCCTCCACCTCCTTTGCCTTGTATGTTGTTTTTGATTTTTCACCCTAACCCTGTTATTGTTTATTCCTGTTTGCCATTGTTAGTGTTTTCCATGTTTTGTTGGTTCGTGTCTTTGTCACAGTCTGTCATGTCCCGTGTTTAATGTCCCCTTGAGGAGCGTCTGGTAGCCGCTCCTTAAGGTGGGGGTTCTGTCATGATTCTGCCTTAGTATTCTTGATTTTCCTAGTCGTGAGGCAGGATCATGACAGAATCATGTTTTATGTACAAGCGCATGGTCTGTTATTTGGACCATGTGCTTGTGTTGTCTCGTCTCGTTACCCCGCCCCCTTGTTATCCTCGTCTTGTGATTTATTGTCTAGTCAGTTTCACCTGTCCTCGTCATTAGTGTTCCCTATTTAATCCTCTTGTATCTGCTGTCTTTGGTCGGTTCATTGTGATTGTTATCTGAGTGTTAATCCTTGTCAAACCTTTGTGAGATTCTGTGAGTATCTTGTCAAGAGTTTTAGTCCTGTTGTGCTATTGCCTGTAAAGGTTATTTGTGTCCCTATAGTTATCTGTCTTAGTCTAGTTAGTCTTCATAGTCCTGTCTTGTTTTGCCCCCTCGTGGGCTTTGTTTTCCCGGTTATTTGTTTAATAAATCGTGTTGCCTTGACTACTGTCTGCTATTGGGTTCATCCTTCCTCACCCTCATAACATATTCTCCAGATAATTGTTCACACTATCTGTGGAACTGGAAAAACTGAGACATCTGTTCAAGGAAGGGTTGACATCAATTTGAGACATAGGTCTAGGTAAACTTTTCAGATTTTCTAGATACATTGTTTTCATTATGTATTTTTGCAATTGGTTGTTATTTAATCTTATTTGAAAGCCACTCCCTTTTGTAAAGGTTCTTTTAAAATTCTGTTTGCCTGAGAAACATTTGATATCTAATAAGACCTTTAAGTTGGCCGAAACGTCATTGGTTTAAAGAAATTAAATCGGTTATGTTTGTAGAGTGAGTGTTGCACCTTTTTCTAGAGTTTGAAATTATTACTTTTTTAGTTCCCTCTTTAGTTCCCTTTCCCATATCTCTACAGTTGGTTGAGCCCTGCTTTTCAATTTGTGTTTTTCACTGTATAAAAAGGTCTCTATACTCAAATGTATTGCTGCCTTTAACCTGTTAACCTTCACCAGTGCGTGGGCGCTCTGAAGCGTTTTTTTTTTAAATAGTTCAAAGTTACTATCATATTTAATGTTATTAACTTGACAAACTATACATCATTAAAACGATATAAGACTCAAGTTTCAGTATTTGACCACTATTGTATTCTGAGAAACTTATAGTGACAGCTATGTCTTAATTTGTGTCAGGAGTTATGAAATTAAAAAATGAGTCGTTACCTTTAATATGAATTATGAGCGTCAGCTGGTCTCATTCAGAAAAAACTCCCGTGCGATCGTCATGACAGTGCTTGACAAAACAACGTCCATCAGGGCTTTTAGCTCAAACATGTGCAGATTTGGAGAAATATTGATAGATTCTCATAAGTTTACATCAGATTTCTATAGACAGGAATAATATTTATTGAATTTATACCCAAATGCGTCGATGTAATCATTTTGAGCGCTGGATTCGCTGATGTACTGTGTTATCCATTCATACTGAAGTCTGAGGGCGCTGTTTGCACAGTAAAGTCCATATATGGATCACATGAAGAAGAGCCATAATCATGTGACATTCAGGAAGTCCTGACACAACAAAGCTATCAGAGATCGCTGTAAAGTGCAGATAAAGATGTTTTGAAGACAATAAACATGATTGCAATGATATTTGATTTACCTGTGTTCTTCGAGTCATGTCAGGTATTTTCATAATAATAGATTATATGTATAATGTAATGCTAATCGAGATAGACTTTCAAATTGTGCAGAATACAATAAAATAATATATTTTCTATCTGATTTTTTTATCTGAAGCCAAATCAGATTACAGAAAGTTATTTAAAACACTCGACTTGCGCTGTAAAGTAAGTTTGGAGCACAAACATAGTTTTATTCTCATAAATTGTCGTGTATTGATGGTGTGCTAAGCTAACATGCTAGCTAGTACTGAGCACCTGCTACCTAACTTCGATGTAATTTTTATGATTTTTTTTCTAAATAAGAATGCTTACTAAAATGTTTCGTTTTTCAAAAAGGGCATTTGATACAGTTTCACTGTGAAGTGAGAACTTTTATAAAATAAATGAGGGATTGAAACAGTGTGAATTGCTAGTCGTTAGTGATTATAATGCAGACAAAAGAAAAGCATATTTAGAGCAATAAACAGGCTGGAGAGGTGTGAATATGTGCAGGGGAGACTGACACTGAATGGGGCTCGTTTTTGCATCACAAAACAATAGAGGCAATAGACTGAATAGATGCTTATAAGATGACAATAAACACCAGTCTAATCAAAATAAAGTCATATGACATGATCTTGAAAAACATTGAACTAAATACAGAGTTTTAGACTTATCATCTTCAGATTTTAAATATAACATGGTCAGACATGTGGCTTTAGCTGCAGTGCATTTCTAGATTGCTACAATGCCAACTTCAATTTTATTTTCATGAAGATGTTTCATAAAAATAAATGTATAATAATTTTACAAAACTTTGAAGCTATTTATAACTATTTTTTTTTCATTATGACAATAATTAATTCTACATTTACAATAAACTTCCAGGTGTCAGCTTTCAAATGAGATCTTACTTGTGCTTTTAGTACAAAGGGTTCATGAACTGTATCTGTTTCGGTTTGGGAATGCCATATCTGGGGATTTTTCAAAAATGGGGTTGCAGGTTAACAGGTTCCCTCGCAAGTGGACCATATTCGTGAGTCTGGGGCATCAAAGAGTCTGAAAACCCCTGATCTAAATTATGTGCATAACTAACATCAACACCATTTAGAGGTTTTAAAGGGATGGTTCACCCAAAAATTAATTATCTGTTATCATTTACTCACCCTCATGTTGTTCCAAACCTGTATGACTTTTACTCTTCTTCTTCAGAAAATATTTTGAAGAATGCTGGTAACCAAAAAGTTTTGGTGGCCATTGACTTCCATTATATGGACAATAAAAAAAAAATGAAAAAGACATTTCTCAAAATATCTATTAACATTCCACAGAATAAAGAACAAAGTCATAGAGGTTTGAGGCAACATGATGGTGAATAGATTATGACAGAATTTTCATTTTGGGGTGAACTATCCCGGTGTTTTCAGATGACATAACAGATGTTGAAGTGTTTCTAACTTCATTCACTGATTGACTAAAAAATTACAAACATCCACAAAGTTGATTTTGTGCTGACCCTTAGTGATAACAGCTGTGTTCATAATGGTCCCTGCAGCATTAGCGACAACCCCTTGGTCCTCATCTGACAGCAGCTTGACCAACATGGGCAGAAGATCCTCCTCACACACCTTCATCTTCCCATCTGCAGGCACACTAAGAACAGGAGAGATATTCAAGGGTTTCTTTTTTTACCTGGTCTCTGTACTCTAATGAATGACCATAGTGAACTTAACCCAAACTAGATTGCTGGGTGCCATGCTGCCTACCTGATTCCCACTAAGGCAGATGTGGCTGCCTGGCGGATGGCGGGGGACGGGTGAGACAGCTGATCTTTCAGGACCGGGATCACATCACTCTCCAGTGCAGGCAGGGCATTCACACTCACACAGGAGCTTAATGTGGAGAGAATTAAAGCACGGATGTTCTCTTCTTCATCGGAGACCTTCAGCACCAATCTGGGCACCAGGCCCATACACACCATAAATACTGCTCCTGTAGAGAATATAACAGAGGACTCTTCAAATGAAAAGCTTCGGCAATAAATTTACTGTGAAACAGAAGTATAAGAAACAATAGTCACCTGAGGGAAATTCAGCGATCCTGTTGAGTGCCAGGTGCACATTTTTACGACAGGCATTCTCAGGGTCCTCTAACAGGTTTGCAAGGGGACCCACAATGTCAAATTTCAAAAAGGCATCTCTGTGTGAACACAATTACATTTAGCCAAATTGCCAAAATGCCTTGTGTTGCAAGTATTTCAGTCGTGTTTTAAAAATTTCACATCCATTCTTGTGATATTAAATATTCAATTTTTAAAGTGTTGGACACTAAAATATCCTTTGATCAGAAATAACTGTTACTGGAAATAACAATCCTTTCTTGATATTTTATTATTAAAATATTTTTGAAGAAGTCTCTTCTGCTCACCAACACTGCGATTATTTGATCAAAAATACAGTAAATGCAGTAATATTGTGAATTTTTTTTTTTTTACAATTTAAAATAACTGTTTCATATTTTAATGTATTTTCAATTGTAATATATTCTTGTGATGCAAAGCTGAATTTTCAGTATCATTACTCACTACATTATTCTAAAATGCTTAGTACTCAAGAAAAATGTATTATTGTTATCGATGAAAACAGTTGTGCTGATTAATATTTTTGTGGAAACCATGATAATAATGAATAAAGTTTCAGGATTGATGAACAGAAAGCTCAAAAGAACATGCACTTATTTAAAATATATTTATTTTGAAATATTATGTTTTTAGTTTCAATTTAATTTAAATTTACCGTCAATTTATCAATTTAATGTGTCCTTGTTGAATAAAAGTATTAAAAGTATCTTTAAAAAAAACCTTTGTGATCCAAACTTTTGAACGGTAGTTAATTACATTTTAGCTGTAAAATAGTTATACTTTTACCTATTTTATTTTTGTAAAAATGATGTAAAGACCTAACATCTAATTAAATTATAAATATTCTACATATAATATAAATATACCTAAATAGGTATTAGTCACTGTCGTTGAATCCTGTTAAGGATCCACTTACTCTGTAACAATTTAACATAGAAAATATATATTTATATAACTTGTATATATATAATAATGTATATAAAAAACACATAGGCTACAGGGCCAAGCACATTCACATGCCAAAAGCTTACACAAACTAGAACACAAGAAAAATATGCCCACGGACTCTTGTATGACTCACCTTCCCAAGCTGTGTGAAGCAAGCACATAAAGCACTTCAGTAGTTTTGACCCTGACTAAGTTATCCTCATCTTGCAGCAAAACCTTGAGTCTTTCCATACATCCTATGATGAGGTCAAGAAATGTTATGGTTGACACCGGGGCATAAAACAAAGTGTGTGGTATCTTCAAAAAGTTTGAATTAATGCACACATTTCTAGTTATAACGTTCGCTTCTATATAATCATATATTTATGGACAAAAAGGTTATTAAATATGTGTTTACCACTGAGAATGGCTTCATATGCGCGCTCGTGGTCATGGACGAGTTCGCAGAGTGCAGCGAGCGCCCTCTGCCGGGTAAACAGCTCGACGTCCTGCAGCTCCATGATCAGCTTTGGAAGCGCCCAGTTCCCGAAAGCTACCGGCGCTTGTGTCGGGTCAATATGCGGCGGGGGCTGTTCGGTTGTTTGCGGACTTGCCATCTTCGTCGACAGGGTGATTCAAATGGGATTTCGTTAAATGTGTTTACATATCAAAAAGTTATTTGTTTCAACGGCCGACTCAAGATTGCAGGATTTTTGAGGGTTCATCATGTCATTATATATTCAAAATGTAAAACAAGTATTCCTAATTTATTTGCATGTTCAAAATCAGAAGTGTTAAAGATAATATTACCTTATTCGCTGGTTATAATAACGTCCTCTGCGCTTTTCCCCCCTTGTATAGTTAGGTTGCTATGGTAACTACGGAATTAACGCATCGCTCTTTTTCAAGTAGTAACGTAAACTCCGTAATTCTCTGTACTATCACTGAAAATATTCGGTGTTCAAGACCTCTATCACTTTTATGGCATAGTCTTCTTTTAGGCTTCGCTGCATATTTAATTAATCTACTTATATTTTTTAACTTATAAACAAATTTCATATTTATACATGCAAGTTTACTAATTAAAAACCCAACTTTGTGGTTTTGACTGAAGAAAGGCTGTACAGACAGTAAAAGACTCTGAAAAAAAACCTATAAAAACGTTTGTGAGCTCTACAATGTATTTATTTGATTTTTATATGTTTATTTATTTGGTAACACTTTACAATAAGGTTGCATTAGTTAACTTCTTAATTAATGTTAACTTCAACATTTACTAATACATTATTGAAATCAAAAGTTGTATTTGTGATGAGACCTTATTGTAAAGTGTTACCATCTATATTATGTAGATGGTTTTCTCTTTTTTCTTTTCTTTTTTATGTTTGTTCATATGTTGAATATTTGTTTTTTTGTTCAATATTTGCATTTGAACTTAAGTGTATGTGTGCATGTGCATCTATTCAGTAAAAAAAAAAAAAGCAAGAGAGATAAAAAGTTGTTAGGTGTGTTAATTTTAATACGTTCATTTAAACTTTATTTTAATGGAAAAGACCCGTACAAAGCAGGAAAATTGACCGAATACATTTCAAATGAACAAGCTGCACAAAGTTACTGCCCTAAAAATATTAAAACCCACATTGATGCATATTTCTTCTCTCCCTCGATTTTCATTTTAACTAATGGCGATAGTGTGTCTTAGGCATATAATTGAATGTGAAGGTTGATCAGTTGTCTGAGGAAGCCTGGGTTGGGGTAGATGCCTCTTCTTTCTTTTACCTTCTTGATTGCCTCTGTCAGCGTCATGTTTTGTTTTAGCATGAGATATGCCAAAACTATAGTTGCAGACCGACTCACTCCAACTTGACAGTGAACCAGGATTTTGCCTTTGATTAAAAAATATTTGAGTTTAATGGTAGTTGCTTATTTCTTCTAAGGTAGACTGGGTTAGGTTTTGTACACACAACCACTTACCTCCCTCTTCCAGTGCTGTATGTATAAACTCAGCCCCATTGTTAAAGTGGGCACTCATGTCATACATGGGTGAATCATATGCGCATATGCCCATGTACGTGATGCCCATGCCATCATAAATCTCGCCATCATGTCTGGAGCTGTGGGCGCAGTTCAGGACATGGGTGAATTGCATACTTCTCAGCTCTGCGCAATTCACAGCTATACCCCTAACGAAGAGAAAATGCATATTTATTATCTTTGTGATTTTGAATATTCTAATTTTAAAGTTTTGGACACTCTAAAATGTTCTTTGGGCAGAAAGATAATTTTCTTTCTAGAAATAACAATGACTATGTTAAACGCTTAAAAGACAGGGCGGGACACAACAGCTACTCTCCTTTTTTTTAAATAGCCAGTAGCGTTTCGTTTATATTACAGCTCGGCCAGAGCCGTTGAGCTCGGTAAAGTCGCAGTTTCCTCCTAATCTCTAACCGTTTCACCTCCAAATCTCCTTCATATCGCTTTAAAATATAGCATTCTGGGCAGGATTCAAATGGGTCTGATACGTTTTGTCTTCTGTGCCGACTCACGCATATGATCCGCTCTGTGCTATCATGTCTCTGGACTGAAGCAGACTGTGCGGGCTGTGGCAGTTCGCATGACACTAACGTGAAATCATTAGACTTCATTCACCCCAATGGAAAGCATATTTACACTGTCTGAATTGTTCCATATTCCCTATGTAGTGCACTATGTGCCATTTACCATGTAGAAAATAGTAAATGTGTGAACAAGTTGCCAATTTTAGCCGCAGCTTCAGTGTCTATTTGGGGGCGGGATGCAGATTCTAGAGAGCATTTGATTGGGCAGAAAATCTGACGAGAAGCTGAAGTGCAGAGTGATGTCATCAAAATCAGGCAAAAAAATTCATGGGGACTTCTTTTTGGAAAGAATCTAATCAAAGCAAGTTTTTGTATAAATCTTCTTTTATTTATTGGAAAGTTGTATATTCATAAATGTAAATATACAAAAAAGATTACCCTGGTTTAACATCTTCAAACAAGAACTGAATTTGTATTTAAATACAATCTGACTAATAAGAAAGCTATAAAAACATCTAGAATTTACGCCATGTTTAATATTCTTTGGTAATATGCTTTTATTAATTTTTGTGCCCTCCCCCTTTTTTTCTTTTACATTTCTTGAGAAATATTTTTCAATAGGCTAATTAGGCTCTTGTTGAACATTGATAGCTTGTTTATTGTCTAAAAGTGTGTTTCTGTGTTATTTTATCCTCTGTTTGTTAAAATTTGAATAAAAAACTACATAACTTGACTAAAAAACTTTTCAACTAGCCTACAGTAGAAACTACAGAAGTGTATATTTAATTTTAATACAGTTATATAAAGCTACATGAGTCAATTGGAGAAACGGGAAAAATTGCAGTCTGCTTACATGTCCCCTATGTAAAGATGGGGCCAGACTTCATCTGCGTCGTTAATGATGATGGTTTTTCCTGGATATAGAAGATCATCAACTCCCTTCATCGCTAAAGCGGGAGAGGTGAAATCAATTGAACTTGAAGTACCTTGTGAATATTTCGACCTGAAACATACGGAGCCCCTAAAAGGTCATGGTGAAGGGAAAAAATAGGCAAAAAATAGGAAAAATTATTTCTCACATTTGATCCGTGACCACAGCAATTTCAACGGGAATTTAATCCCATAATAAACACCCTCTCAAGTCAAAATTTTAATGCGATGAGCTCGTAATCACGACATCTGAAGTGGGAAGTAGGAAATTTCCAATAGCCCGTGAAGGCAGCATAAATGCCCATTAACAACTTCAAATCTCATACTACGGAGCCCCTGGCCTTGGGACATGGTGGTGGAAAAAAATATGAGAAGTCAATGCGTTGTCTCTCAAATGTTTTGCAAAAACTTTTGCATGCTGCCGAGAAACTTTGCGTACGCTCGAACACAAAGTTTCTTGGAGAAACGCAAAAAGCATTGACATTATTTTGCCTACAAACTTTTTTCCCACCACCTTGAAAGAACAAACTCGGTAGGACGCGAGGACACAGAACGCATCTTTGTGAGAATTGAGATGTGCTGCGATCTTGTTGCTGAACTGACTGTCATAGCATATTATAAGTAGCAGCTAATGCACAATAAATACAACATAACATCACAAACAAGTGTCATAACCTATTAAAACATTTCTTTCATATTATTATAGACATTATTTTCCTGCATGTATTTGTGAAAATGAGTATGTTTAATGTTACCTATGCTTTATTAATGTTAAAGGGATACTCTACTGGTTTTTCATATTAAACTATGTTATTCCCTTAATAATAAGTCGGCAGAATACCATAGCAAGTGCTTGGGAGCACTTCGACTCGGCGCAGTAATATCATCTCTCGTGAAAAGTCCGCTCTTGTTGAAATGAGAGGGAGGAGGAGAGGGAGCGGGGGGAGAGCACTTTTCATGAGAGATGATATTACTACGCCGAGTCGAAGTGCTCCCAAGCACTTGCTATGGTATTCTGCCATACAATATAGTTATCCATTTTACACGCTTAGAAAAGCGCAACGTTTTATTTTGTGTCACCGTCCTAGGTCGAGTTACACTACTCGTGTAACTGTATTTAAATAGGGAAAACGTGGAGGTGTTTGGTCGCTTCTCTTCTGGGCACGTATTGAATGAACAGGGCTGAGATAAGATCTAACAAAGTTTCGCCGCAAGACAGCGATTTAGTGCACGCACTGAGACGAGAGAGGTATGTATCAACTCGTCTTTGTTAAGGGAATAACATAGTTTAATATGAAAAACCAGTAGAGTATCCCTTTAAGATTTTTTTTAATATGCCAATAAAAATACTGCCGGCTCTCTTGAAGTCTTTATCACTTTATTAAAATTAAGCAAAAGAAACGGACACGTTTACTTTCTCAAGCTGTCACGTATTTGTGAGCTTGATGCGGGATTCGCGGGAATCTCTTAAGTAAGAACGAGAAGATTAAAGCTTACAGGCTTCCGTACGTCGACTGCCTGCACCATCTTCTGGGATTTCTAATATCAAGAACACATCCGGGTACTTTCATTCATCCTCTGTACTTGCATTCTTGTGAATTGGAATTTAACCTCGATGGTGGTTGATGAGGTAGTATGAGAACACAAGGACGCAAGATCACTAAAGAACGCATATCGAGAAACAGTCAATGCATAGCAACGCTTCCCCTTCTAAAAAAAAACTGGCCAATTGTCACGAATAAGCAAATCGCCTGAAAATACTGACGAGCCTAGGGGCAGTATAAAATGCGGAGGAGAGACAATTGCGTCAGAATCAAACTGAACGCTGCACAGCTGATCGAGGGGCGAACATGGCGGCCTACGCAATGTCTCGTTCCCGCCTCTCAGGGAACTGAGGTTACAACAGTAACTGGAGACGTTCCCTTTCGAGAGTGGTCACTTCAACATTGAGTAGCAATTTTGAGGGAACTGTATACAATCCCGCCGTCAGAGTGGCGAAGATCAGCCCGTAGAAACAGGGCTAAAGTTACACCAAACAAGCAGTAGAACAGTACACAATTCAACCAATAGGGACGCCACTGGGAGTGCTCACAGCTGATAGGTGGAGCTAGACCAATGAACAGCCAGCTTAGGTACACCAAAATTAGCATATCGGATCAGCTCAAGCGAGCGGGCTACAATGAATACAGGGCAGAACAACAACAGTAAGCACATATGAATGTACATGGGCATACACAGTGTGTCCAGAAGCAGTCTTAGTAAGAAAACCCAAGCAATAAGTGAGGTTATTCACTCACCGAAAGCACTTGAGACACCAAGGACAGCACATCCAACTTGTAAAACTTGCCGAAAGTGTTCTGTGAAGACCAGCCAGCCACAAACCATACAGTATATCCCGATAAGACGTGCCTTTAGATCAGGCCCATGAAGAGAAGATAGCCCTCGTTGAGTGAGCTCTGATGCTGAGGGGGCATTCATATCCCTGGCTCGCATAAGCCAAAGCGATAGCGTCGACTATCCAAGAGAGACCCTCTGCTTAGAAACTACATGTCCTTTAGTACAGCCACCGTAGCAAACCAAGAGCTGGTCCGACTGTCTAAAAAAGTGGAGGTGAAGGCCTTGTGATCAAGGTGGGGGGCTGAGGAAGGCCACAGATGCACGGCGACGGTCTCCTCGATGGGGGGCATGCGCACGTAGTCGTGGGCTTCTGCTCCGTCCACATGGGAGAAGATGGCCTGCGTAGAAGCGTGGTCGCGCACCGACTTGGGTGCAGACCACGACTTCACCACGTGCTAGTGGACATCAGGAAAAACCGGGGTCTTCCTCCTCGAAGCAGCCTGGCGGCGGCTTACTCCTGGTGGGCTCTTCCAGAGCACTCCATGCGAGGTCGAGCTCCTTAACAGCCTTGTCAAAGACTCTGGCGAGCTCCTCTTGGAGGTCTGTGGGGCCTTCTGTGTCAGGGTGGTCCCGCTCCGACGTTGCCCAGTCCTTTTCTGATGCCGAGATGGACATGGAGTCTTCTTCTCCGCGACGTAGGGAGGGGGACGAAGGCTCTCGTCAGAAAAGAGGACTGGGTAATGAGCAATGAACGAGGAATGTTCTTCCGAGTCCTCAGGACGCGCTGCGGTAGGTCGGCTCAGTGCCCACAGTTGGACTTGGTGAAAGCAGCCTCAGCAAGGGCCAGGCCCAGGCAGGTGGTGCAGTAGGCGGTGCAGTACTCATGTGGGTCCGCCGGGCCAATGGGGCCCACGTAAAGTAGGCAGAAGGAAGCCATCGGATGCGGTAAATAAGTATATGTTGTCGTCTTCTTCAGTTGCGTCTTCAGCGATGGCAGCGTGGAGTAAAAGATTCTGACGCAATTGTCGCTCCTCCGCATTTTATACTGCCCCTAGGCTCATCAGTATTTGCATGCGATTTGCATATTAGCGTCAATTGGCCAGTTTTTTTACTGCTGTTATCCTATAAGGTTTCAGGAATTTGGAGAAGGGGAAGAGTTCAGCGTTGCTACACAATGGCTGAAATGACCACTCTCGAAAGGGAACTCATCTGTCTGTAGTATTAATAATCCTGAAGACTGATTAGCAGGTTCAGGTGTGTTTGATTAGGGTTGGAGCTAAACTCTGCACTCCAGGACCGACATTGCCCATCCATGTTATAGATTAAATATAAAAGTAAAGTGGCCAGTAAGTGGTGGCAAGTTACTGTCTTTACGAGTGAGTCATTCATTCAAACGTCTCGTTTAAATCAGGAATTCATTAATTCACGCTGTTCTGCTGTGGCAATGTTTGGAACTCTTTTCGTCAAAATCATGCAAAAAGAAAAAATATTCTCAATATTGTGTTTGAAACTCACTCAATTTTTTTTTACTTATTGTTATATTGATTTATAATACAAAAGCTAAAACATCTACAATCACTCTAATATTGGGGAAAACACTATTGCAATAAACTCTAATATTGGGGAAAACACGTGGTATTGTTGTGGCATTGCTTAACTGTATAATTTTATATCAGTGCTACACAAAATGTGATGAAATTTATAAAACCATAAAGCAAGCATATATTATTATTATAGTATAAATACAAAAAAAAATGTAACAGTAATAGCCATAACAGGTATCGACGAGCCACGCACACATAAGAGTGGTGTTGTGAGGCCGGTGCATAGGCCAGTGCATGGTGGCAGCTGTGTCTCAGGGTGCCAGGTTCAGTGGGAGGCGCTGTCACAGAGTCAGCCACACCGTCACAGCCCCAATCATCACTCAATCACCAAGACCCGCCCACTTGCTCACAATCACCAGAGTACTGACTCGCAGCACCTGCACTCCCTCATCAACACACCCTCTATGCATCTAGCGGCTGGAATGAGACGGCCCTGTTGACAGCCTTTCGCCAGGTTCTGAACCCGGAAGTGCGCCACCAGATGGTCATTTATGATGACACCGTCGGTTTGGAGAGTTTCATTCAGAAAGCTGTGCGTATCTCTCAACGTCACTCATTGGATCATCCCGCATCCTCCTTCATCTGTCGCCCTTCCAGCACCAGAACCCATGCAGGTAGACACTTACCATCTGTCCAACGCTGAGCGTCAAAGAAGACTAACACAGCACTTGTGTCTGTATTGTGGGGGAGAAGGTCATATCATCACCAATTGCCCGATACGACCACCACGCCCAGCGGTGAGTACCATCCAGTTTCTGCCCAAAGTTGCATCTCTCACTCCTTTCCAAATTCTAACCCCAAAATTTCTCGTTTCAGCGCAAGCGCTCATCAACTCCGGGTCTGCAGGGAACTTCATCTCTCATCAACTTCTCCAAAGACTCAACCTCCAGAGGAAACGCTGCTCACAAGAATTAGCCATTTACACCATCCTCGGCAAGCCGCTGGGCCGTGGTCGTGTCCGCCACTTCTCCCCTACAGTCACGCTATGTGTCGGCTGCCTGCATGAGGAGAAGATCTCGTTCTTGGTGCTGGAAGGATCCACCGCTGACATCATCCTGGGACTACCTGAATCGACTACCGGGCCCTTAACGCACAGACTGTTAAATACAGTTATCCTCTTCCTCTGGTCCCTGCCTCATTGGAACAGCTCCGTGGGGCTTGCATCTTCTCCAAGCTGGACCTGCGGAGCGCCTATAACCTCATTCAGATACGTGAGGGTGATGAATGGAAGATGGCGTTCATCACTCCGGCAGGCCACTACGAGTACCAGGTAATGCCGTATGGCCTGTCCAACCCACAACTAGCCCGTTGGGCGCTATTTTTCACACGGTTCGATTTCACCGTAACCTACCGACCCGGTACCAAGAATTGCAAGGCGGATGCCTTATCCCGTCTGTATCATCCTGAACCTGAATCCTGTCCTCCAAAACCAGTTCTCCCTCCAGTCATGGTAGTCAGCCCAATCCAATGGTCCCTCGATGATCAGATCCTCCAAGCCTCCGCCGGGAGGTCCTGAGGGACGGTTGTATGTGCCATCCGCCTGCCGTCTATCCCTCACACACCTCTCCGGGCTCTGGACACCCAGGCAGCCAGCGAACCCTCTCACTCCTACAGGATCGCTACTGGTGGCCCAACATGGCCCAGGATATCTCCCGATAGGCAAGGCAAGGCAAGGCAAGTTTATTTATATAGCACATTTCATACACAATGGTAATTCAAAGTGCTTTACATAGGAGGAAATAATTAAAACAGTTTAGAATAAAAAATAAAGTACAGTAAAAACAGTCGGACGAACATTGGCACAGTGCTCATTCAGTAAATGCATAGCTAAACAGATGTGTTTTGAGTCTGGCTTTGAATGTGACTACTGTAGGAGCACATCTGATCTCTTCTGAAAGCTGGTTCCAGCTGCGGCTGGCATAGTAGCTAAAAGCAGACTCTCCTTGCTTAGAGTGAACCCTTGGTATTTCTAACTGATGTGATCCTAATGATCTGAGTGATCTGTTGGGTTTATATTCAGTGAGCATATCTGCAATAAATTGAGGTCCTAGCCCATTGAATGATTTATATACCAGTAATAATACTTTAAAATCAATCCTAAATGTAACTGGGAGCCAGTGTAAAGACCTGAGGACTGGTGTGATATGTTCAAATTTTCTGGTTCTGCTCAGAATCCTGGCAGCAGCGTTCTGTATAAGCTGCAACTGTCTTATGGTCTTTTTAGGAAGGGCAGTGAGGAGTCCATTACAATAATCCACCCTGCTGGTGATGAAAGCATGCACAAGTTTCTCTAAGTCTTGACTGGAAACAAAGCATCTAATTCTTGCAATATTTTTCAAATGATAGTATGCTGATTTAGTTATTGCTTTGACATGACTACTGAAACTAAGGTCTGACTCTAGAGACACACCAAGATTCCTGACTTGATTTTTAGTTGTTAGACCCCTAGCGTCAAGGTATGCATTCACCTTGAGAACTTCATCTTTGTTTCAAAACGCAATGATTTCAGTTTTGTCTTTGTTTAACTGAAGAAAGTTTAGGCACATCCAACCGTTTACTTCATCAATGCATTGGCACAGGGAGTCAATGGGGCTGTAGTCGTTATGCGATAAGGCTAAGTAGAGCTGTGTGTCGTCTGCATAGCTGTGGTAAGAGATTCGGTGTTTTCTCATTATTTGGCTCATTGGGAGCATGTACAGGTTGAATAGGAGTAGTGCAAGAATTGAGCCTTGAGGGACTCCGCATGTCATGGGTGTCCACTCAGACTTATGGTCTCCTATACTCACATAATAACCCCTCCCTTCTAAGTATGACCTGAACCATTTTAGGACTATCCCAGAAAGCCCCACCCAGTTTTCCAGCCTGTCAAGAAGTATGTTGTGATCGACAGTGTCAAATGCAGCACTGAGGTCGAGTAGTACCAGCACTGATAATTTGCCTGTATCAGTTTTTAAGCGAATATCGTTTATTATCTTTATGAGAGCTGTCTCTGTGCTGTGATGCGATCGGAAACCAGATTGAAAATTGTCAAAGTATCCATTCAAGCTTAGGAATTTGTTCAGCTGATTGAAGACAACTTTTTCAATGATCTTGCCTAGTATGAAAGGAAGATTTGAGATCGGTCTATAATTGCTTAAGATGGTCTTATCCAGATTGCTCTTTTTCAGGAGGGGCTTGACAACTGCAGTTTTCAGGGAGTTTGGAAAACTCCCAGAGAGAAGTGAGGCATTTACCACTTCTAGAAGATCTGCTTCTAAGCTGTTTAACACACTTTTGACAAAAAGATGTGGGAAGTGTGTCAAGGGTGCAGGTTGATGTTTTAAGGTGCTGTACGGTTTCTTCCGAAATTTTGCCATCAATTTCTTCGAAAACAGACATAGTAACTACTTTCTCAGGGTGTATTCACACCAGGAAAGTCCGATAGTTCACTTGCTTTGGTACGGACCAAATATTTTTTTTTTGGTACGGTTCGCTTTCACACTGCTCTTTTTGCAAGTGAACCAAAATTTGTAAACAAAACCACACGTGTGCTAAGGTCGTCCATTCATTGGACAAGGATTCTCAAATAGGGAAATCAGGAAGTGCAAAAAAGGCTCAGCATGGAGATATTTCGTACTGCAATATTTGTTATTTTACTAATTTTGTGTTATTCTGTACAAACACAATATGAAGAAACTGCGCAGAAGACGGATAAGGTATAACGTTTTCATTCATAGAGAGGGGCTATGTTCACACATTCAAATAATGATATTCTTATTGTATATACTGCTAACAAGTGCTGTCAATGTTAACGCTTGCGATTAAGTTTGTCCAGTTTAACGCAGCATCATCCTTGTATTGTAACTATCGTTACATTATATGAACTGCAAAAGCTTTTTTTTGCATCTATGCGCGATTAGACTAAAGAGAACGCTCTGTATGTGAATGTCCTGATGCACACACTCATTCATTCATTCCATTCCAATGATGCACACACGACGTGCAGAAAGACGCGCAACAGTATCGTGTGGCCAGACAGCGCGCCGGAATGGAATTCTCTTTCGCACTTGAACAACAATAACACAAACCATTATGCCAAAATCTCCGACTACGGAAGCCTGTTAACTCAAAGGCGCAGTGCTTTCTTGCAATTGGGTCGGTTCATGTTCACACTGTAAACGAACCGTACCAGAGTTCGTTTGGAACCGTACCGAGACCACCTCTTCAGCTGGGTCTCGGTTCGGTTGTTTGGTCCGCACCCGAGTTCGATTGCTGTATTCACACCTGCCCAAAAGGTCCGCACCAAGGGGGGAAACGAACTAGAGTTCGATTCAATCGAACCAAACAAGGCAGGTGTGAATACACCATCAGGTAGTGGTCTGATCTGTTTGACCCCAGCGCAACTCAAGGATGAGCTGATCACCTTTCTGATATTATTGATTTTCTCAGAGAAGAAAGAAGCAAACTCACGGCACTTGATGTCTGAGAGCATTTCACTAGGAATCTGGCTTGGGGAGTTTGTCAGTCTCTCTACAGTAGCAAAAAGAGTGCGTGTGTTGTTTAAGTTGCTGTTTATAATATTCGAGAAGAAAGTCTGTCTAGCTTTGCCTAGTTCCATATTAAAAGCATGAATGCTGTCTTTGTAGATGTTATAATGGACTACAAGTTTTGTCTTCCGCCACATGCGCTCTGCTCTTCTGCATTGTCTTTTCATGTTTTGCACAGCTGTTGAGTTTCTCCAAGGTGCTTTTTTTCTACCACTATTCTTCCTGACTTTCACAGGAGCAATATCATCAATTACACTTTTAATTTTTGAGTTAAACGATTCAAGGAGAAAATCAACAGAGTCAGCAGATATGCTTGGTTTTAAAGATATAGCCTTCATAAATTGCACACTAATGTTCTCATTTAAGCATCTCTTCTTGACAGACACAGATCTAGCTTCAATGGCAGGAGAGATCAGTATATCAAAGAAAATACAGAAATGATAAGACAGTGCTACATCCTTGATAACAATCGATGAGATGTTTAGACCCTTACTGATAAGTAAATCTAGAGTGTTTCCACGATTATGTGTGGGTCCATGTACATGCTGAGTCAGATCAAAAGTTTTGAAAACAGTTTTGATTTCTTTTGCCATATTGGTTTCTGCATTATCTATGTGAATGTTAAAATCTCCAGCAATGGCAAAACAGTCAAACTCAGAGGAAATTGTTGATAACAGTTCTGTAAAGTCCTCAGCAAAGGCTGGAGAGTATTTTGGAGGCCTGTAAATAATGATAAGTAAAATACGTGGAGCACCTTTTAACACAATACCCAGATATTCGAAAAACGGGTAATTCCAAAATGATATTTGCTTACATTGATAGACATCTTTAAAAAGAGCAGCTAAGCCGCTGCCTCTCTTTCCCGCTCTGCAAACACTCATAAAAGTAAAGTTAGGAGGGGATGTTTCATTGAGAACTGTTGCACTGCAGCTGTCTTCTAGCCAAGTTTCATTTAGAAACATAAAGTCCAGGTTGTATGTGGTTATTAAATCGTTGACTAGAAGTGATTCATTTTTAAGTGAGCGGATGTTTAAAAGTGCTAACTTAACAGTCTTACTTTTTGTCCCCATAGCGATCTTAGTTTGGCGTGTGATAGGCACCAGATTAGATGGGTTTGCTGTATGGCTTTTGAAGGCCTTAGATTTTCTATCATGTAATTGAACAGCACTAGAGAAAGATACAGGGACACTGGGTTCCCGCTTGTTTTGTAAACATTTAAGAAAGTTACTGTTATCATAGCGGGGACCCGACACATATCACTGAGAGTTGGTATCAGTTCACCGCGAGCCGCTGGAGGATGGTTAGGGCCCTGGCGCTGTGGCAGAGGCCGAAGAGCTCTCACAGGAGGAGGAGGAGGGCGAGCTGGGCCCGCAGGCTTTGGTGGTTGTGGGGCCTGCCGTTTTTTGGTTGACATCTGGGGGCTTTGCAGCAAAAGAGTGGGATAGTTTGGTTCCAGCATACACCAGTTGTTCCATTTTCTCTGAGAAGCACAAAAGTGGAGTTGCTGGAGAGAGGGATAACGTGTCTGGTGAGAGGGGCTGTTGTTCTGGTGTTATCGGAGGTTGTAATATGCTGTCCTGTATTCCCAGAAAGTCGTCCTTGGGTGCTGAATCTTCTAGCAGTTCTAGTATGTCACAGTCTGTTTGTGGTGAGCTCTGTGGGCAGGGCTCAGCTGAGATTGTGTCCGTGAGCAGAGGTTGTTGTGGCTGAGTGGTGTTATCATTGTCCTTGTGATGTGTCGGCCGCATGTCCATTCAGGTGCAGAAGTGAAGTCCTGTGGTCATTCATACTGTGTCCAGGTGTGTGTGTGCCATTCAGGTTGAGTGGATTGGCACACACTGCAGAAGGATGATGGAGGGAGAAGTAGATATTGTCCTTTAGCACTCTTGAGCCAAGTTTGTTTGGGTGGAGCCCATCCTGTTGAAACAGTTGCCTCTGACTCCAGAAAAGATTGAAGTTGTCAATGAAGTTCACTCCTTTTATATTGCAGGTTTTTTGCAACCATGTGTTAAGCCCAAGCAACCGTGAAAACCTGTTTGTTCCTCTTGCTGGGAGTGGTCCACTGATGAATGTCTGAACTTTCAGTCTTTTAAGTGTTTCAAAAAGTTCCTTGAAATCCTTCTTAAGGAGTTCTGAGCTCTTTATGAATATCATTCTTCCCCACATGAACAATGAGTCGATTTGCAGTCTTATGTTTCATCAGAATGTTCTGAAGTTCCCTGTTTACATCAGAAGTCGTTGCTTGTGGAAGGCAGCATGTAGTTGTGTCCCTGCTAATAATGTTTCTGATTATCGAGTCACCCACTATCAGAGTCCTGGGCTCGGCTGCGCTCTGAGCTGAGTGCCGCTGTCTGCTCGACCTTGAGCGCCAGTTAGCATTAGTGTTAGCTACTGGCTTATTCATTCTGTGTTCGATCACATTCATCCCATTCAGGGATTCCTCATTCATTAATACTTCAAATCTGTTCTCAAGATGTATAGGCGGTGGTAGGAGACCAGTGTTTGCAATCCTTGTCAGAGCCGTATCTGAGGTAGAGGATGCTACTGCGGCAAGGTGTGATGCTCGTGACAATCTGATGTCTCGAGTGCCTTTGGGTCTCGCTCCCTGTTTGTGCCATCGATTTGTAAGTCGATCGGCTTGTTTCTCTACACTTAGTATGGCCTGTATTGGAGCACTAGATTCATGGGACTCACCGGCTGTATGCTGAGGGCGTCCATGATGAAGCTCTGTTGTGTGTTCCGTCTGGTTTGGTGGTCCCACAAGTAACTTTGTTTCAAGAACTGCAATCCTTTGTAAAAGTCTCTGGCAGTTAGTGCAGCAAGTAGATTCCAGAAGAGGCATTTTCTCTTATCCTTATGAATGTAGGCAGTTGTGTTTTCTCTTCCCCGGAATGTAAGCTTTCAGTGGGAGGCTGGTCGGAGAAAAGAATTCTGCTTTTTTCTAGTAATCAAGCGTTTGAGCACTGTGCTGATTTGCTGAAGTTAAAATTAGGTGATAAAAGGAAATAAAATATAAAAATATAAACGATAGAGCAATAAAAAATATAAAAGCGATAGAGCAAAGCGCGGAGCAGTAAGCAAGAGCGTCCGAACAGTAGCTGAGCAGGAAGTTGTTCAGGTGGACATATATCGGTGACAGGTCGAGTTGCAGGCACACATACAATATAACTGTGTCCTGCCACGGAAGGATTTTACCCCAGCTCGGAAATTGCCAGCTGACAGTTGTCTTCCCCTGTACAAGTGAGCATCAGTAGCCATGAGTCGCATATGGAGTAACATCAACTCCCCTCTTCGATTGATTAGCTAGAGGAGGAGCTGTCAACCTATAACTAGTGGACCATTGGTGACACTTAAACACGCCCTAATTTACATGAAACTCAAACTGCAATATTTGGAAGAGCAAGCGCTGAACGTGGAAAGAAGAGCAAAGGGAAAGAAGAGCAAAGAGAAAAACAGCACAAGTACAAAAGAGCATAATATCAGCAGAAAATGTTAGAGAGCACAAAGTAATAAAACCAAGGAAAACAACTTTAAAGAAGAACAAATAAACATAATTTTAAGATTTGTGCAATATAATTTGTAATGTGTTTAAAGTTTTGGTTCATGCTTGTTATTTTTTAAAAAGCGCTTTTAATTTTTTTTTCACGCTTTTAATATTTTATCCTGACCATGTTGTTTACTGTTCTGATCATTTTTCATTTTTTTTTTTTTTTCAGTTTGTGCAATATATATTTTTACATGTGCTTTTAAATGTTTTATTCATTGCTTATTATTTTTTGATCCGTGACCACAATACTTTCGGCGGGAATTTGATCCCATAGGTTCTTGTCCAATTTTTTAACTAGGAAACTAGTAGCATCTAATAAGGGCTATTTACGATAATTCCGATAGCACGCAAAGGCAACATTAGTTGTCCACTGCTTTTTGTAATATTAGCCTCGAAGTTGTTCCGATTGAAGTTAAGAGCACGAGAATACGCCTGTTAAAGTTATTCAAACTGTCAATTAATTTCTGCATGAATAAAAGCCGTGTTTTGAATTTCAGTGCAGGTAACGTTAGTTATTATTTTAGGGACCTGGATATCTTTCAAATTGGGCCTGCGCATTCACACCAGAACATGTTCATGCAATCAATGTAACAATATACTGTATCTATCTTCTATATGATTTAAAGACAGATTTCAATTGATTTAATCAACAGTAACTTAGCTGCTACTTATTACAACAATATGCACAAAACCTTTTAAGGCGATGCAGGAAATAACTGTAATTTCAACATTGACATGAATTAATAAATTGTGGACACATCACATAAGTTGGTTATTAAAATGGGCCACTGCAAGAAATATAAAGATTATAGAGTAGTTTTTCAATTAAGAAATATAAAGTAAACTGACTTACATTGTTAAAATGTTCACCATTCAAAATGTCGTTATTGTAAAATTTGAATGTATACCACTGAGTGATAAGTGATGTATACTGAACTGTTATTGGTCTTCTTACAATTATTTGCATACTGAATTGTGATTGGTCTTCCAGTTCTGTATAAAATCAGCATGTGGTAAAAAGCGGCTCTAAAGGTGTGGTGAGAATATTTTGTTCAATTGAGCTACTATAGTGAAGCTTTTAATAAATATTAATAAATTCATATTGTTTACAGTAAAGTTGTCATGAGCCTCATGAGCCAATGAAACAATATGACACAATAATATGAATGTCCTGATTTTTAATATGAGAGACCCTACTGTCAGTTGACCTTTATTCAGTCCTACAACATTATGGAGTAACAGCCCCTGCTTGTGTTCAAAATCATGCATTACATTGGGGACTTCAGCAGGCAGGTTTTTGGTCCTTATTTGGGAACTGAGTTTTCAATATATTCGTTATACAAATATACTTTTCTTTTCTTTTTTTCGTGTAAAGATTAATCTAATAACCAATTTCAGGTATATATGAGATCATTTACAGAGAGAGAGAACGGAAAACACATACAATAAAGATAAACATGGAATCCGAGACTTCATGCAGAGCTCAGTTGATTTGCAGTTTTTTGTATTTGAGATACTTCTCTGCTGTGGTATGAAAAAGCACCTGCTGATATTATGGCACTGTTTTTCCTGGTTACAAAACAGACATAAGATCCTTGTGGTAGAAGGAAGACCTGTTGGACGGTCCGTGATGTCAGTGACTTTGGTGCAAAGTATTAGATGTAGTGAATTTAAAGGGAACTTTTATTCCATAGAGAAGTCCTGATGGTCTGTCCATAATCCGCATCCCCACTCCAGTCATTCAAATAGAAACTGTATATTATTCCTTTATGTCTTTTTAAAAAAGGTCCCCTGTTTGACTGTAAACAGGCCTGCAGATCAGCCATGTCAATGGCTGCTGCCACCTGAACACTGACGCAGATGTATCCATTGCATCAGTTACAAATCAATAGTCTCACAAAGAAAAAGAAACAAACAATACCAAAAAGTCCTCCGAACTGCAGGATGTAAGCAATAGTGTTAACACAATGGCCTGTACTAAATGGTGAACTGAGATGCAGGCGCGTCGAACTGGTGCATTGAGATGCAGGTCTATTGAACATTTTAGAAACCCCATGAAATGGTTTGATGAATGCATTTTTTATCAAACTAAAACAAATTCAAATGGCTCTTCTTTTTATAAAATGGCCTAGTTTACATCACAGCCTTGTAAATCATGATTTGCTACTCGATATTGCTTGTTAGAGGCAGGTGATACTGAAGGGTTGTCAACTTTTAGCAGTACATTAGCATGTAGATGGTCTCAAAGCTAACTGACATGTGTAAAACCCACCAAATGGCCATTTTAATTTAAAAGGCTCTTTAAACTTCAGATGTAGGCCTGGACAAATAGCGGGGAACTATGCAGTGATGGCAGTGAAAACTGGTCTAAAGTCCATCCAGGTTGTGGGTTTGTAACACTCAGTTTGGACAAGATAGACCAATGATTGTGTACGAAAACTAGCGTGTGTAATCAGATAAGGTCACATTTACAGTTGCTCTGCAAAATTTTGCCAGTGACATCAAACCATTTCAATTGGAATCCGCACAATCGGGAGTTTTGCATAAGGGCGGAAAATTTCCCCCCGCAATATATTCCACACAAATTTACCAGGTTGACTTCTGTGTGAGTGGTATTTCGTGCATATATCACTTTTAACAATTGAAAATTGACCTTCGTGAAAAGAACACATTTTCACGAAGAAGGTGACAATGAAACAAATGAAGAAACTAATACAAAACAAAAAGAAAATGGGTGAAATTACATGGATTAAGAGCGAGTTACCAAAAACTGACCTTCCTTTATTTATTAATCAATTATATTACAATAAAATCATGAATGTATTGGTATAATAACAGTGCTAAACAATGTTTCAAGTACAAAATGAGAAATGGAGGCTTTTTTTTTTTTAATGAAAAGTTGTGCTACCAAAAAGCCCTGGAAAAAAATGTGGTTGAATTAGCTGTTTTATCCCTTCTATCTAAATAGGAAAAAAATCTTAAATCCGGTTTATGCAATGAGACTTGTTTAATTGAGCTTAATCTGACATGAGCAGATGTTAGACTGCTGGATGGCAGAAGGCTGGTTCGAGTATGGCACTGCAATGATTAGGACATTTTGCGCCTGTATTTCGATTAATACATTACCATCATTAGGATTCATGACCCAAAAACACCACAAATTTAATGCAACTAACTGGCAAACACTGAAAATCATATTCTCTGATCATGAGAAAAGATCATTAAAAAGAAAACGCAACAAAAGAACATCCAGAACCATCATCAATCCACCCTGTTATTAAAAAGCCTTTCTCTCAAGGCGGTCTAAGATGGCCTGGATCCTCTTAACGGCCTCTTTGCGAGCCTGTCGAACGACTTCCTGCCCGTTGGTCTCTACCGAATCCAATTCCAGCAGCTCTTTTGTCAAAAGTTCCTCCAGGTACCGGTAGCTCTTTTCCGTCTTTTTCCCCACAAACTCGTCCACGTCCTCTTGGAGGAGCTGAACTCTGGCCATAATCAGTTGAACTCGAGCCAGGCCGGGATTATCACTGAACGGGGCCGGGGTGGGGCGGGAAGACGTTGGAGGTTGTTCATTCTGGGCTGGTTTGGTCTCAGGTCCTGCACCTCCAGAGGGACCCTTGTTGTAGATCTGAGGTGGAGCGCTGAACTGGGCTGGTTTGGGCGGCGGTGGAGTTGGGTTTGGAGTGCTGGCACGTGGTTTGGAGCCTGGAGGCTGGTTTCGAGGGTGCATATGAGGCTGGCTGTGATATGGTGGATCCTAAGAGACAGATATTCATTTAGATATAAATAAATTCTCAATATTACACAATATACCAATTCTAAAACCACAAAGCGGGTTTTGTATGTGTTAAGTCTGAAAATCACAACCCGTTTTTTCTAACCGTGCATACTCTGAATGCTCAACTCACACATGCACATTGATTATTCTTCTTTTTTTTTCACTCAGTTGGTCCACAAAGTGGCAACACTGGTCTGGGCCGTTGTTTTACAGTCGACAAACATCAAACAACTTAATGGACAACAACAATAGACTCCATTTGTGTGAGGGGGTTAAGAGAAACCTGCAAATCCACTTTAAATAAGTAGAAAGGCATTTTTATTACTTATAACTTCTAAGAGAAATAGCACAGACCCTGGACAAGGATAAAACCTTCTAGTGCACACGTGTCTAAGACTTTCGCTGTCCACGTAAGTTAAGCATTCGCTTCAAAACTGAAGTATACTTTGGGTTTTTGGTCAGGAAATTCAAGAGGTAGTCTTTTTTGAACAACTAAAAGTCTGAAATTAAGATTCCCATGATTTGTACACTTTCATTCCTTGCAGGAAAAGGGCAATTGCTTTTAAAATAAGACTACACAACAAACATAGTCCCCCGCAACGAGTATTAAATATGCTGCCGTCTATGTTTGTGAGTTGAAAACAGGAAATCAAAGTGTTGTGATGTACAGTAACATATTCTGATAGTGGGAGAGTTGAGCGGTCTTATGTAATCAGCTTTGGGAGAGAAGAAGGGTTACATGAGGTGAACCCAGTCTCTTAACTGTTAAATAAGCCTTCCCACTTCGTGTTTGCCAAAGTGCCAGTCAGTACATTTACCTGCACTTTAGAAGTATATCTGGCAGGCTGAAGCAATAATTTGTCTTAAAATATCATGCAAGTGTTTTTGTCCAACTAAAATCTGAGTAACACATTTAGATGTGATTTTGGCCTCGCCCTGTGCTTGCTCTGAAAGACAGAGTTGACGCGCAATGTGTATTAATCACTCAATATTCAAATGCACATTGGACACTATCATGTACACTAGGACATAATGAACACTGCAGCTCGACAACACAAAAACTTGCTTTGGCTCGATTATAACCTTGCATGTAATAGAACTTAATGTCTTTAAATTCAGCATGATTCAGAAGACAAACATTAAGATGCCAACCTGAAATATTGTAATTTCTATGACCTACCTACGAGTTTTTAATAGTTCACCAAAAATGATTACTAATTATAAATGATTAGTCATTACTAACCCTCATGTTGTTCCCAACCTGCATGCCACTTTATTTTTCCAGTGAAACACAATTGTCATTTTTGGGTGAACTATTACTAAATAAAGAATAATCCTATGATTTAAAGATGTGATGGAGCGGAAATAGCAAGATATCTTTTGTCCTGCACTGTGACGTACATCGGAGTTTAACGGATAAATGCAAAAAGAAAAAGATCTGAATGCGACCTTGCAGTCAACAACAAAAACGGGCCGGAGTAAGCAGACTGTAGTTCCCTTCCCAGGACTCAATTTACCATTGTTTATACCAACATAGTATTTTTTCTATAATACTGATTCCATGATGATTTATGTAAAGCACATTTCAGACACAACCATATTTAAAACAATTTTCAATAATTTTTCCTCAACACCTTCACGTCAAAGTTGAACGTCTTTTGACTTATGACCTTTAACACCAGTGCTAGTTGCCTAGAAACAACAAAGGGAAGAGGCAGAAAGAGGTGCTCTATTTCATTTTACTTAAAGAGTCACAATCATCTTAAGGAAAAAGCATCAAATATTATTACATTTGCTTTGGCTGTTCAAATTTGGAAACCTTATTCAGCGACAGAACATTTGTGATATAACTTTTATTCTACTACTAAAGTGAACATGAATACATGTTTGTAAACCATCACAAATACCTTGTGTTCATATGGAGGCGGTGCGGGTCCTTGCCACGGCGGGGGGTGAGGTGGTCGTACATGGTTGCCATAGGGGCCATGGGGTGTCTGGGTATTGGATGGCCACTGCTGTTGGGGCGGTGTAGGCCCATACCCTCCAGAGTGGGACCAGGCCTCATGCTGGGCTCTTGAGAGCATGGGCTGCTGGTTGGGGTAGGGGGCATTCGGAGGGCATCCTTCTCCATAGTGTGGGTAAGATCCTGCTGGGTAGCCAGGAGCCTAAGAGGAAAAAGAAGACCAGAAAGAACTATAAGAATGATAGATAATTTTTCAGGTGGTGCAATCAAAACCGAGAGATTTTCTATAGAGGTCAATAAGTCTCTTAAAATATTAGATAATATGAGATGGTTAGTTCATTTTGTAAAATTGGTGTGACTCCCAAAAACTTAATGACATTTATGAATTAATTCACGATATTTGTTAAAAATACTTAACTAAAAATTATATTTAAAAACAATTAGAAAATAATGATCAAAATGTGTACACCCATGTTATTTTAGTATTATTTATGGTATTTAGCAATATTTTGAATTTAGCTTTTTTCATTTTCATTTTAGTTTAAGTTTAAGTAACGTGTTTTTTAATATTTCTATTTATCTTTCATTTATTTTTATTTCAGAATTTCAGTTAGTTACCAAGGCAACATTTCTCATTTTTGTTTACATTAAGTTTTTAATTTAATGTAATAATAATAATGCCAAATAATTCCAAAAATGCATTTTTAATAGTTTTAGTTAACAATAACATAGCTGGTAGGGGCAATATGTAAAAAATCGTATCAATAATCACCTTACGAAAATTCTGTGATATCCGATTATTTGTTCTACCCAAGCGGAGACAACACTGCCAATATACACCATAAACACACAACATGTTCAGTTTGACTGAACTTTATCTAATGATAGCTTGTGATTCTCTTATTTTATTTTAATTATTGAAACGGTAAAGGTTTGTTTTTTCTTTTATTAGTTAGTGCTTAAACTAACAGAAAACATTAGCTTTGCTGTTATGTTGGTGTTGCTAATAATTTCCACTCTGTTCTTATCGAATTTGTGTTTGAAATGAATTTTGTTTTGTGAAGAAAACTGTTAAAGAAAATGTCTTGAATAAAATGGGCTTATTTTGTTCACAAGGTCTGATGTTTCTCGTTTTTCTTTTTGGCATTATCGCCTGAGTAGACATTTCGTTCTGAGAAGTTTAATGTCCTTAATTTATAAAGATGTCCTTAAACTTTATGCTATTATGCATTTGGTATTTGTCATGCATGTCTAAAATCAGGGATTAAAAACAAATTGAGCAAGAAGTTTTTTTTCTTTTTGTCTTTGAGTTCCGAGTTCTCCTTAGGCCAGTTATAACTAAATGAAAATTACTTTATTTATTTAGAAACAGATGTCATTTAAAAATGTTATTTGTGTATTTTAAATGCCAAGAACTTTGCACACGTGTTCCCTTTACTAGATCTTTCTTTACCATGGAAACTATTATTTGCAATCGATTCAGAAATGTGCTTGGTGCAAAACCAAACTTACGTTCATATATTATGTTTATATTTAACTGAATTTACCCCTTGGCAGTGAGGTACAGGGTAAGGGGGAGGAGCCGAGCCCCTCGCATTTTGTTCAGGGCAGGTCTGGCTGTGATACTGAGGTGGTCTTGAAGGAACCTGGTCACTGCAGTAGAATGGATTGGAAGGATGTAGCATACTCGTGGAGTATTGCCCTGGATTGTACACCCCATTGGGATAAGCTGACATTGCCTGAAAAGGGCACAGCAGAGTGAAGTGGGATAAGTCTGCTGTGTATTCGACTGACAGAGGGTGTTGCATAAGAATGAAGTGGCATTACCTGGTGATTATATGATGCCTGTCCGTTGACCTCTGTTCCAGGGGGGTACGAGTTGCTGTAAGGTCCGGCTGTGTGTGACTGTGGGTACCAATAATTTGAGTAGCCAGGATACTGAGATTCCTAAAATAAAAAAAGAGTACATGCAGATACAGTTATAGATGTGGTCAGACAAAATATTAGTGTGCCCCTATTATGCTATTTTAAAAGGGTCCTCATTTTGTTTTGGAGGAACAATAGGTTTAGATCTCCTACAATAGGTTTACATGCATCTAACATCAAAGAACACAAGTTTAACAAGTTAAAATTATTAATTAACAAGTTAATTAAGTTTTTGTCACCATTTTTGAACAAGTTTATAATTTGGCCATATACACAACAAGCTCACATTATATCTTGAGGTTTTCTTTGAGCTGAAAACATTAAACAATGTATAAACAAAAAATACACAGAACAAAAGCATTTAAACTCAAGCAGAGCAAAAAATAATATGCTAATAAAGTGCTTAGGATTTATCATTGATTCACTGCAGTTATGGCCAGCAATGCAACATGCAGCAATATTTGAAAAGTATTTTTCGAATAATTATTACAGATCAAATATTCGTAAATTCGACTATTTGTGCACACCACTACACAGAAGATGTGTACTTAAATTATTTTGAAACAAATTGCATAAAAACAAAAAATTCTGAATAACTAAATAAATGTTTTATCTCAGTATTACTCTTCTTAATTGCTTAATTTACCTAACTTAATATACAGCTGTACACTACTTTACCTTTATTAGAGTGCAGAAGTGATGACGTCACTTTGTAGGACAACTCGGAAGCTAGCGGCGCATGGGTTCCCTCGATCGAAAAGCTATGCATTTTCCCCATAGACTTTTGGAAAATCGCAAAAAATAAGATCTGTGTCACGTTTTGTCTATCAAGATAATCTTTACAAGTTAATCCAAAATTTATACATTTTGAAGCCTATATAAAGTTTTTAAAAAACACAAGCAGACACAATAAAGTTTAAAAAACCACAAGCAGGTTATAACTGTGTGTTCTATGTCATAGATCAAAACGTGAAAATATTTAGAGGCTTTGTTCACCACAGACCTTATTTCAGGCGATTTAGCAAAAACCCCTTCAAAAATCCCATAGACTTTAGAGCGAGGGAACCGGGAGTGCTAAAATGCTAACTCACTTCCGCGTTTTGGCCTACAGAGTGACGAGTTGCTGTTGTGACGTTACGATCGTGTTGCATTGTGGTCTTTGGATCTGGTTGAAGTGTACATATGAGTAGACTTGCTCCCTCGGTCAAAATCAAGGGGTCTAGGGGAAGTTTGCGAGTATATGTCTAAAAGTGGAGTTAAATGCAGTCTTATGCCAGGTACAGACTACACAATATTTTTGTCTTGTTACGATAGTCACTGTGTCAAGATTATACGATTTTGACTTCTAAATTCTTGTCGTGTCATGGACAAGAAACATGTCAGACTACACGTTGCTTCCCAACTAATCATCGTTTACCGTCTTTAATGACGTACATGATGTCATCGAGTAGGCGGAACTAGTGACTAATGCTGCGTTCCAGGCAGGTTTTTGAGCACGTAAATCACGACTTCAAACCACGACTCACGACTTTGTAGCGTTCCAGGACAGTCACGCCAAACTACCTGAGCGCAATATACATACTTATTGTTTCAGACACATAACATTGTAATACATAATCGTGTGTGTATTATTATTATATTATTATTAATTTGACTGCAACGTTATATTGTCCTAAAGTGTATTCTCACCGTGTACCGCCTGCAGAAACACTGCATCTGTAGTGGCTGCCATTGTTGTTTTGTATGGTTTGTATGGCTATGTGACGTCAGACCTCGTAACTGGGAGTACATCGATCTAGTACGAGTTCACGGGTGGGAAGTCACGGGTTTGACTGCCGTTCCAGTGCACTTTCACGGGTATAAGGTTGGAAAAACACGGGCTACAGGTTGCCTGGAACGCGGCATGACTTCCAGAAACAAGAGTGTAAACGAACTACAGAAGCGGCATGTTAACTTAGTGCTAAATCCAGTTCTTACCGGGTTGCTGAAGCACTATCATTCGCCAGCATATATGTTTTTTCACTCTGTCGTGGTAGTCACTTGAGGAAATGTCATAAAAGCAGGATTATTGTTGCCATAGCTCCACGAACCTTTCCTCCATTGCATAATTCCACCTAACAGCACCAATACTGTCACCTCTCTTTCGTTTCGTCAAGTTTGAAAGCGGTATACGGAAGAGCTTCTGTGCTACTATTGGTCAACTTCACAGATGTGACAGAACCCGTCGTGGAGGATCAGGAATAAAAAGTATGGCAGACGCGGCATCAGTTGTTGTCCACTATGACACACTATATATGAGATGAAACGATCAATTCTTGCGTCCCGTAGCCCATTATCGTTTACGAATCACCAAGACACCCTACGTCAAACAGATCGTGCCAAAATCGGGATGATAGCGTGTAGTCTGAACCCGGCATTACAGTGTCTGAGTAGTTGTACACTTCAGCTTACAGGTCAAAGTAGTTGTTTGCGGGCAATCAATGAAGACCATATGTTGGTATTATGAAAATTTGTTACAAACCTACGTACTTTATTAAAACTTTATTTATAGCGCACTTTTTCATGCAAAGAGGTCACTACAGTGGAAAGCTGTTCAAAAAGCCTTTTCTTGCATTTTTGCATGGGTTTTGATGGCATAGTTGCACATCAATCTCTACAGGAGACCTGGTGCATCATCCTATACACTGCCACTGTGGCGAGCAGCACAAGGCCGAGGGCCGTGAGAGAGCGGCGCGAGGCCGGTGGCGTGATTGCTGATGAGCGACACCAGTGTTGCCAGATTGGAAATATCCAAGTATCGTACCAGAAGCTCAAAATTATCGTATTTGGAAGAAAATTATCGTTCACGAGTCAAACGGACAGGACACAGCCATTTAGACAAGTGAGGTTGACTGGATTGTTGACGGGGGGTGGGTGGGTTGACTGGATTGTTGACGGGGGGGGGATGGGGGGTTCATGACGCAGGGTCTCTCGCTCTCTACCGTGCTCTCTCACCTTCACTTTCTCCTCACAATCATGACGTAGATCCACAGCTAGATCAATGAGTATTAACCGAGAAACACTATGATTACAATGACCTCCGATTGAAGTGTCACAAAATTCTGAAATTATCGTACATTATGCGATTTTTTTCATTATTGATCGTACATCGTACAGAGGTCAAAATGATCGTACAAATACGATAATTATCGTACATCTGGCAACACTGAGCGTCACCGGCCTCGCGCCGCTCTCTCACTGCCCACGGCCTTATCCTGCTCGCCACAGCCACCAAGTGGCAAGCCGTTGTGTGTTGATATTTTTCCATCCAAACAAGATGGCCAATGGCCAGTCAGAAATGCCAAGTTGCTCTGGAATATCCACACATGCCTTCTATCCTAGGAGACTCTTGCAGGTAAAAAAAAAATTCTAGCATCAAGCAATATCAAATCACATTTAAATTTTTCAAGTATTGATTTTAGATTGGGAGAAAATTCTGATTAATCATCTGTCCACTATAGTGGACCTCATGCATCATGGCTATATTTCAGCTACAATACTATTACTACTGTGACTGTTGTTTTTGAAAATACTTAATCTGCAGTAACTTTTTTTGACTGTAAATAAATCTATTTGTGTTATTAGAATGTAATTTGCATTAACATCAAAAAATAATGTGATTACTTGTATGTGACTTGTAATGCATTACTTTACTCATTACATCAAAAAAGTAATCTGATTATGTAATGCACAGTACTTTTAATGCATTACTTTACTAGTAACATCAAAAAGTAATCTGATTATGTAATGCACATTACTTTTAATGAATTACTTTACTCGTTAGATCAAGAAGTAATCTGATTACGTAAATGCATGTTGTTGCATGTAATACATTACTTTACTTGTAACATCAAAAAAGTAATCTGATTGTGTTATCCATGTTACTTGCCCCAACACTGCTCATTTCAGATGAGATTGAAAACACCTGATCACTAGGTTTTTTCGTAGGAGAGCTATGTTAGAAAATGTGTCCATTTTTAACATAATCAGAATTATCAGCTAATAAGGGTAAATTGATATACTCTAGTACACTGGAGGGAGCATCTGAGTTGGGTTTCCACAGTTGTACCTTGACAGTAGAGATCTCTGATGGAATCACGTCCTCATGTTCTGATATCAAAGATACACGAAGTTCAACTTGTATGAAGTTCATTTGCCTTTGCAATATTTCGCATTAATATTTTTTGTATATATTTTATAGTGTTCACGTGATTTTTTATTTATTGTATTGATTGGTTTGTTAAATACACACAATATTGCTGTGTTATTATTACTCTATTATGTTTAATATAGTATCTCTTCAATTTAAACCATAAACGCATGCTGTGTCCACTCAAGTGGACTTCTGAAAATGTCTTTGAGAAATATGTGTAAATAATAATAATAATAATAATTTATCTTTTACATGCCCTAAGAACAATAAAAACACATAGGAAAAAAATCCTGACTGAGGTTATCATAATTCATGCATGAAAGGGTTAAAACTTTGCAGACGTTTTGTCACATGCTTGTTTAAAAAAATGTTTTATCCATCGTAATTGGTTAGGGAGAGAGTAATCGGTCTTGTGACTCCAGTCAAATTAAATCGCGCATAGAAAAATAATTACCACAACACAGTAGATTGTGCTAACTGCTATTAATCATGGCTGCTGTGGAAGCATCAATTCAATACAGATATCAGCATTTATAATAAATCATATTAAAAGTTTGTGATGTATCAGTTAAAGAGATTCATATGAAAGAATATTTTTTATTATTATTATTATACAGGCCAATTAATAGATATTTAGATACCAAAGGGATGTTCTAATGACAATACTCTTCATAAAAAACATAATTATGTATTCTAAGCATTATTTTTGTGGATTTTAGGGTTACCCTGACTCCAAAATCCCAGCAAACCCTGGTCATCAGCTGCCCAAAATAATATATTTGCCTATTTTAGTGCATTAGGAGAGGTTAACTGTTTGATAATATTAATGATTCTCATTTCTTTATCAGAAAATGCTAAAACTGACACTGTTGAGAAATTGCCTATCTCTCTCTTTTTTAACCCATCTCTGGTGTGTGATGCTGAACTCTCACATGAGGGTTTTTGTATTCTTTGCACTGTTCTGAACGTTGGTATTTTATGAGGAACAATAGCTGCTCTGTGTTCACAACTGATTTTAAATCTAATCTTTTCATGCATTATGATTCAAAATGGTGATGAGTGTACTGAAAATAACTTTTTAATCTTTTCATCTCTATAATGGTTTTTCCGTATTGTTTGGGGAAAAGATAAATTTTATCAGAGATAAGTGATGTATTTGGAAAAGTTGTCAGCAAAAAATAAAGCAGTTTGAGGCTATAGATATTCTTCATTCTTACTGACAAACAGCAAAGGATAATGTGAATTACAGTATCAGTGTTTTCTACATTTTTAAATTGCAGTGAACAGTGTTTATTATTCACAATCACTACTCATGAGTACTTTTACATAATCTACTCTTTTTACGCTTATTCAAGTACTTTTAACTTTACTCAGACTACATTTTTTGGAAAGTAATGTTACTTTTACTTGAAAATATTTTTTCAGTACTCTTTCCACCCCTGAGTAACTATAGCAACACCAGAAAAAAAAACAGACAACAAATAGCTACATTTAACACGTGTGATGTGCAGAATCATGCAGTCAGCACAGTGAGATTTTCTGATGGAAAATACATTTTAAATCATTTTGAAAACACGCTGTAGCCTAAATTCATTCATTCGAAGTAGATGACGGAGTCAATATTTTTGACACGTCATTTTATCACCAGCTGATGAAAATGATCCATACTGAGTGAGTGATATAGAAACACACATTTTGTCCGAACCAGTGAGTGGTAACTGTTTATGCTCAGGCTCAAGTAAGTTAGAAGTTATCAAGGGAATAAACAAGAGTTACTGAGAACACAGTCCAGCTTTATCAACACTGCCTTTTTAAGGTATTTAAACCCCAGTTACTTAAAGAGGGATTACACAAGCTGTGAATGAAATCCATGTTGCAACAGTTTCACGTTAAATGAGCGTTTCTATAGCCGTCATACTTATTTGCGCTGGTAAACAATAATATCCAGTGTCCATTCAAACCAGAGCATGCAAGACAGAAAGCATGTGGTTTTGCCTGATGATTTAACGTTACTAACAAACCCAGCGGGCCGTACTGTTGATCAGCGGCGTACAGCTCGTTGCTTTGCAGTGTGAGCGATAGAGAAATCGTTAGAAATGCTAGAACGGCTTCAATGTTATTTCTCCTACCGACCTCTACCAGTATCAGATGACAAAAGACTCACCATTCCGTTGTTCCAGTTATTGTTCTCTGAGTTGTAGCTGGAAGGCCAAGATGTCTTGGGATCAGACTGCATCTGCTGATGCATGATCCACGCAGCCTCACCTCCGACTCTGTCGCTGCCAACTGAATCGAAAGCCATTCGTGACTAAACCACGAACTCTTTTAGTCTTAAGTTCACTTCTGTCTATCACAGCTTGGTTTAGAATGAAACAGGTCTTCTCAAAGCTGGCCTTTAATTATCTGCCACTACGTTTCACAAAATGCTGTAGCTAGAGAGTGCGTCAATTGGATATATTTCCCATTTTGTTTGGTACATTCACTGCTGAGGCACGGCGCTGTCATTCAGTTCAACTCGCCAGCAGACGCGCCTTGAGTGACAACTCAACTGGCCAATAGGAGACGAGTACAATGGTGACGCCACACCCATGTGACAGAGTTAAAAGTTTCTATGGGAAGTCCATTGCTTATCGGTTCTTTAAAATGTTAAACGACCGTTTCAGTGATTATTGTACTTCACAACGTAATAACGTCAACATGTACTTGATTCATTCATTTTATAAAGTGTTTTTATTGTAATTTCACATGTCACGGTTCAATTGGTTGAACTCATGAACACATCAATCATTTAGAACCTAAATATACGTTTCAGTTACATTAAATAATACTTAAATCCATTTACATCTCTTGACTGAAAATGTTTTAGGTTTCAGTCAAAATCATTCATTAACAAGATTCGACTCGAACGAAAGCTTTTTTTCCATGAATCGGATATCGCAACTGTTAGATTTTGTAATGATCATCAGTGAATCTAACAAAAAACACAGAAAAATAACTTTAAGGCCATTTGGTTGTCATTTTAGGTAAATAAATAATTTAAAGCAACGATTGGTACCTTTGGAACGAGCGGTAAGGAGTTGGGGTTTAAAGGGTTAAATTGAACCGGAAGCACTCGTTTCTATGGTACATCCTGTGGAATAAGGATACACTTTTGAAATGTCCATGGCTTGATACTTTACGTTTAAAAACTCCCAAATGTCAGCAAAATGAATTACATGCCAGGGACTGCGAGCCTCATCGAGGACATTGATAGTAAGTTAATTGCGAAATGATTCAATATATTGGATTCACCCCGGCGAGACACACACTCACACAGTTGGCGTTGTGTAATGATGTTCGCTTAGACGCTTTTATAAAAAGCATTTATAAAAGTCACGTTGGTGTTACATGTTTTAGCTAAAAATATAACTCTATTGCTCTTTGCTATTGTTCCGCAAGCTGAGCTAGTCTGGTGAATCAAATAATCCAGAGTCCACGTGAATAATAATTGCCTCCATACAGGTGTTCGTGTGATTAACGTTACATGAATTAATGACAGAAATCTCAAAGGTCAACAGTATACATGTGACTCACGATGCTTTAATTTCGCCTCCTTTTTTTTTTTTTTTTAAGAAAAACACCTTGTTCTCCTTCGCGATGGAAGAACATTGATTGGGATCCTTAGAAGCATAGATCAGTTTGGTATGTATAGTGGCCTGGCATTATTTTGCAAGCATCTATTTTTTCTTTTAAATTTTAATATATATTCTGCTGTTTGGTGTTTAGGTGGAGGTCTCAATCATTAAAAATATATTTAGATTTTTCATCATTTACGCCCTCTCATGAAGGTCTATACTATGCAATTCAATGAACACACTAAAAACGTAGAAAAAGTCTCTTTATTTTGTCCACACCGTAAAGTCAATGATATTTGGACCACCACGTTTTTTTAAAATATCTTTTGTGTTCCACAAAAGAAAGTCATGCAGGTTTGGAATGATATGAAGGTGACAGAATATCCATTTTTGGTTGAATTATGTGTTTAAGACTAGTAGTACAAAAAAACAGGCATTGCTCAGTATGAATGTTTATTTTTATTGTAAAATGTACCATTATATTTGAACCTATGTGATTTCTTTTTTCTTCCACAGCCAATTTAGTTTTGCATCAAACAGTGGAACGAATCCACGTAGGTAAAAAATTTGGTGACATACCTCGTGGAATATTTGTCGTGAGAGGAGAAAATGTCGTCTTGCTTGGGGAAGTAGTAAGTACATGTGTTCATCGCCCTGCTACCCTCGGTATGATTTTATGACTTTGTGTAATATTTGCAAGGCATGTGGCGTATGATGAGACATTTCATGAGGGTAACAAATCAGAAATTTTGCCACAACCCACTTTTATTTATTTTTTTGGATTTTCCAAAAAGTTGAATAATATGCTATTTTCCCCTTCCAGGATCTGGATAAAGAATGTGATCAAATCCTCCAGCGAGTTTCCATTGAGGAAATTCTGGAGGAACAGCGGACAGAACAGCAAGCCAAGCAGGAGTCAGAGAGATTGAAGCTACAGGCAGTGAAAGAGCGAGGTTTATCGATCCCTAAAGCTGACACGTTAGATGATTTCTGAAACAACATTTAGTTATTTTTTGGATGATTTTATTTCTGTTTTATTGGATGGGTTTTGTTTGGTATGAGACGACAGTCTGTCTTGACTTTGAAATCATTCTGTCCATTGATAGAGTGAGTCTGACAAGATTATGACTTCAAGATTTTGTTTCACTAGTTGCTTGTGAAGGCACATTTTGAGAATTGCCCACCATCTTTGTTTTTTAATGGCAGATGCCATAGTGAAATGAAGGATGGACCAAACTGAAGCACTTGTTGACGTTTAGTTTAAAATTAAACAACTGTAAATGTATACAAGAAAAGTTTATTTCAGTGTTCACTATGTTATGGATATGACGCTATGGTTAAGTTGGTGTACTGTATAATGTAAAACGCAACAACACTGAAAATATTTTTGTTCTATTAAACCTGTTTTATACTGATGACAGGCTTTTAATTAATTGTCACTACTTGATTCTGAGAAACCAAATATCATTTTGATGTATTATGTTTTTTGATTACTAATCTCCAGAAATGTTCTTAGTAGCCAATCAACACAGAGGGCTTGTGTTTTAAAACATTAGGGTGAGATTAGAACACTGAGTAAAATTATTATATAAAAAAACTATTTTTATATGTGAATAATATAATTATTTAAATTGATTTTATAATTAATTTGAAAATTTCCACATATACATAGGTTTATTATATGCTTCTTTATTATATTCTTTATTTCTCAATAGGGATATAAGGGGATTTTCAGGTGAAACATGTCCTTTCATTAATCGGTAGCTAGGGGGTGGTTTTGCATTTGTTCTGTTTTGAGGCAATAGTTCATGAAGAGAAAGACATCAAAGTTTATGTTAGACAACAATACTGTTTTCACATAGTGAGAAGAGGACATGTCATGGCTACAGTGAGACTAAATTTATTACAGTGAGTATAATTTATCTTGATGCCAAATCTTGGTGTTGAAGTTTATATGCTCTTAATAATTGTTTCATATAGAGTAGGCTATTTGAGAATACATCAAATGTACAAAAGGGAAGAAATGCCCTAAATTTCACTTTATTGGATTTAAAAGTGTTTATTATTAATATTTTACTTAAAATAACTATAACAAAGCACAATGATACATGGGGACTGTACAACAGCTAATGTTCTTCGAGTTTCACTCTCTCAGCAAGTTTCACTACAGTAGTGTAAATGAGAAACAGAAACAAAAATATACAAACTAGCTTGTCAGATTTTGTCTGAAACGCTATTTATTGAGTAGGCTATTAAAGGGATAGTTCACCCAAAAATGATACTCACCCTCAAGTCATCCTAAGTGTATATGGCATTCTTCTTTCAGACGAATACAATCGGAGTTAAAAAATGTCCTGGCTCTTCCCAGCTTTATAATGGCAGTGAATGGCTGTTTCTGTTTTGAAGTCCATCAAAGCGCATCTATTCATGATTAAAGTGCTCCACACGTCTCCTTGGGTTAATAAAGGCCTTCTGAAGAGAAGCGATGCTTTTGTGTAAGAAAAATATCCATATTTAAAACTTTATAAAGTAAAATAACTAGCTTCCGGCCAAATGAATACAGATTCCAACCTATGCGAGTAATGCAACGTAGCCTGATATTTACGCTACTTCCGTCACAAGTTGTGTAAGTTGCGCAAGTAGAATTTTACTTTGTAACGTGTGGAATATGAATATTTTTCTTACACGAACTCATCGCTTCGCTTCAGAAGGCCTTTATTAACCCCCCGGAGCCGTGTGGAACACTTTTATGATGGGTAGTGGGTAGACTTCAAAACAGAAACATTCACTGCCATTGGAACAGCCGGGACATATAACTCCGATTGTACTCGTCTAAAAAAATAATGTCATATACACCTAGGATAACTTGAGGGTGTGTAAATATGGGCTAATTTTCATTTTTGGGTGAACTATCCCTTTAATATCTTGAATTGTTTTATAAAAGCAATACCACAATGAAAATTGTGTTGGTCGGTCTAATTATCAGCATGGCTGTGATTAACTTAGCAGCTGAATAACATGTGTTCAAAAGAATTATTGTTCATGTCATATTGAATCAAATTGATATCTCTGATAAGTCATCATCAAATGGTCCATAGCCTGAACACAAAACTTGTGTTCTTATGAAATGGACTAGAAATGGCCCCTCTTAAATTAAACAAACAAAAAAGTGTAATTCGTCTTTGCTATTTATTGGCCTTGACTTTCAATCCCGGGCTATCCCACTTTCTATTATTGCGCCCAGTGCCGACTGAAAGAGCGGGAGCGGCTTGAATGTCCTGCTATCAAATATCCTTTGACAGCCATGCATGCTTGTTCTTCAAGGCTCGTGCGTCACAGCTGCATTTAAACACGCCCCTTTCAAGCGCTTGTTGAATAGGAATGACAAGGAAACATGACAAGCGCTAAAGATGAATCTCGTACACCGTTATAACTGCACGCATCCTCAACCTTTTGCATCGCTACGCCATTTGAACACAGCTCTACCGCTGTAAATCTGAACGGAGCCACGGGGAAAGCCGCTTGGGACCCAGCCAAAAATTACAACTGAAAGCAGAAACCCAACCCTGCTTCGATTACGCACCGAGAGAGGGAGCACGCTGATAGTGACAGCGGCACTTCAACAACTCCTGTATGATCGACCGTACTCTACTTGATCCGTTTTCTGCCGTGTACCCTCAAAGGATGTAGACCTCGGCCTGCTGTCTTTGGCATGTACGTTTTAACGTGACTTGTCGCCAGTGGCTCGACAACGCTGTGTTTCAACAGGCAATGCCTTCCTTACGCCTTTTGTGGCGCAAACTACAACAACAACCACGCGCGTGTGTCAGCGATTCGTTGTTTTACGTGTGTATACGTGTGTTGATAATTTAAAATGCCTAGGTTTTGATTTAAATACTTTTATAAGGACGGAAAATAGCGTATTCTGCTGGGAGGAGCAATAAGGAGCTCTATCTACTCTTCGGCTTCCACGGCAATATCACGGTGTTTTTTTGATGGAGCTGGAGAATATTGTTGCAAACACGGTACTCTTAAAGGCAAGAGAGGGTGAGTACGGAAAATGAAAATGTGATTTATTATAATTATTTTAATCGTATGTAGTTTGCTAGTTTTTACAGCCAGGAAAAGCCCTGAAACCGCTGCTCGTGCAGCTTTTGTGATGATGTAATCTTAAACAGATGCTGTGTGAATTTATCCAGTACGACATGCAACATTGTTTCGAACACCTCCAGTGGTTCTTTCATCTGTAATCGACGTCATAACGCCAGCGTCATAATGCTATAACATTGTATCTTTTGACAGTTGGTACGTGTTACGGGTTGAACGGCCGAAAACATCAGCTTCCCACATCCGTATAACGAGCTGAAAAGCGAGTCGTGATTTTTTAAAAATGCAAGTTAAATGTGGAGATACTACAAACTTCTCGCGCTGAATAAATAGCCCGTTTTGGTGGTATTTTCTATAGGCTACCATTCATTTCCAGTGAGGTAGGCTATAACGTGAGCTGTGTAAGGAAATGGTATGCTACAGCTGCCACCTTTTTAACGTTTTTCCACAAAAACACGCACTACTGATGTTATCTCGGTATCCGCCAAACCAGGTCAGCAGCAGTCGATAAGGCGATGTGAAAGTAGCCTACGCTTGTCTTCGTTACCGCGAATACCACAATAACCGCTACTTCCCTTGCTCGTGTTTTGATGTCCTCGTCAGACGACCATTATTACACTGAAGCTTGAATTGATTTAGATTCAAAGTGAACCAAATGTAAAGCTGGTCCACAATCCTAGGGTAGAAAGAGAATTGAATTAGCCTACCATAGGACAGATGATAAAGGCTAGCATAAAATAAAGCAACGTTTTTAATTTGACATATTCCCCATTTTGACAATCAGTGTGAGAAATCATTTTAGCTAAGCTGCTCTCTTGAACCTGTGTGCATCATGGAAAATTATAATGGAGTCCTGATGGGTCTTGAGAACCTGTTTTAGATATGGAACTGGCTGTCCATGTCAAAATGAACATTTTAAACAAGATTCCATTCCATTTACATTTCACACTTCTCTTTTTTGCTTAGAAAGTGAATCTGAAGTGAATTGCTAACTCTTGTTGTATCCCAATATACAATTCAATCAGTCATTCAAAATGCTTTTTGCAGTTTGTTGTGATCTCCGGTTACATCTCAGTGCTTTCATTCATCTTGTGGTTCTTGCCATCCGCCGTGATACTTCAGAGCTAAGTTGTGACAACGTTCAGCAAAAATGGCAAAATATGGAGCTGGTGAACCTTGTTAGCCATAGCTTCCTCAAACGTCTTGCACCATTGGCTCCATTAATTACCCAAATTCTCTTGTTGGACTGAAGGCACAAGCCCAAACATTCAGTTCCTGTGTTCATTGTTGCCCTTAGCCCAGAGTTTACCATAAATGACCAGGTTTTGACAAGTGTAAGATTTACAGTGTACCCTCACTATGTTGTTGAACAGAGGGCACTAGCCTAGGCCAGTAATGTTAGCTGATCTATAGACAAATAATGTAGAGAATTTTTTTAAATGATGAAGCTTGCTTTATTTTGCTTTTCCACACTTCAGATAGTAGACAAAAGAGTTCCTCTCAATGGACAGCAGGGTTTGCAGAGTGTTTGTGTGGACGGTAATGTGGGTGAGTGTACATAGTTTAATAGTTAAAGGAAGATTTCACAACACTTTGTACAAATATTGAAAAAAGCCTTTTTACAAACATGTTTCTCGTCATGCTACTGCGCTTATTCAAGTTGCAACCCTTCTGAACATACAGTGAACATCAGGAAACAGTCTTTTTAAAGTGGTCTTATGTTTATTGATGTGTGCAGTTGTCTGTGTGTGTGCATGTGTGTGAGAGGGCACCCCCCCCCCCCCCCCCCCCCCCCATTTGTTTATCACGCTGTGTTTGGAGCAGAAAATGAAGCGCAAGGCACGCAGACTCTCGTCCAAATGTTCGACTAGCAGCAGATAACAGGAAAAGCAGAGTTTACAGGCCACACAGTCTGTTTACATGGCTGAAGCCACGCTTCCGAAATCATTAGAGAGTCCGGCCAGAGCAAGGCAGCCCCAAACTAAACAGAAATCCCATCTACGTCTCCTATGATATTCTGCTTGGAGATATTCAGGAACAGACATTGAAGAAGGTAGGCCCCTTGTGTGTAGTCTTAATTTGTACTTAATTTGAATGTTTAATTTCATTGAGTATTCTTAATTATTCATGTAGCCTGCCATAAGCCTATGACAGTTTGACTAACTTTCTCTTTGAACTGTCAGTCACTTTGACGTAGTCAGAGCTCAGAAAACATGTTGCACTAATGCACATTATAATATTGAAGCCCAGTGAAAGATAAAAAGTGGTAGTTGTAAGAGTTTACAAAAAGAGAAATGGGGTTCTATATTATAGAGACTTCTTGTGTCACACCATGAATTGCGCTCTAACATTTTGGAATGCAGGCTCATTAAATTGAGCTAGCATTGCAGTATTTGCATGCGCATTTGCTTTAGAGTATGTTTTGGGCATGATCACCCTTTCCTGGCACCACTAGTGACATAATTTCCTACGGTAACACCGTGTCTACACCGGACGCAAGCGGCGTGACTTGACAAAAAAAGCAATCCAATGTTATAGTAAGTCCCAATGCACATATGTCTACATTATGCAGTTCTTTAAGCCTAGTCAATTTCCAGACACATGAGCTGAAAGAATTGATTAGATTTATGAGGGAAGTTCATTCGCAAATGGAGAAATATCAAGATGACATTAGGCAAACATATCAGTCAAGTTCATGACCTCAGATATCGGGTGTGATTATTATAGACAGACAATACAGGCAGATAGGTCATAAAAAATAGCCTCATTGTTTTCAGTCCAGGGTCAGCTCAGAGTAGGATGTAAAGTCAACATGAAATCAAATCTGACCCTGTTTAGTTTTTTTATGCAATGTGAATGGTTCAGCGGTGGATGTTATTCCAAAGAAATATGTTTTTCTTCATAATCCTTAAATGTATTAACGTACTCTTCCTCTGAAACAACTTTCCTTTTCAGCTGATGTCACTGATGACATTTATTATTTAGGCATTGTTTTAGAAAACTTTCTGTTGATTTGGCTTTATTCTATTATGGATCATCACCCACTTTTTACCATCCAACCCCTACTTTTTCCTGGTGAACAGTTTGATTAATTATGGTTTGGAGTTGGATTAAACAGTATATCAAATAACAGTAAAAGATCTATGAGGAAAATAATTACTATCTTTTGTAGTATCAAATCTCATTATAGGTGTGAATCTTATCCTGCCTCATGATTCTATTTTATTACAATTCAGAGGGTAATGATTTGATTATAAAATGATGCTCAATATCACGATGGAGCTTCATTTTAAGAATAATTACTACATTGATAATCACGATATAGTTATTTTAGGGTTTTTTTATCTTTGCTATTAAAAATAAGAACAAAGCTGCAAATAACAACCAGTAGAACAAATACAAGAAAGAAACGTGTGATTTAACGTGTGAAACACGTTTATCGTAAAAAACTAAATGTGCCCAAAAATCTGCTTTCAAGAAGTTAGTTATTATCTGCGAACATCAGATGCAAGTGCATAGTGCATAGGCGAAGGACATATGCATTTTTTTTTTATTAATGTATGTTAAGAGTACTTTATTTCACTATAAAACATTACATTAATATGTATGATAGGCCTATTTTATTTTCAAAATAATCGATTGTTTCGTTTTTATGCAGAATTGTTCACATCCGCATTGTGATGCAGTGTAAAAACTATTATATTCCCATGTTTTCATAACTTTGACAATTGATTGTTGTCAGTGCATTTTTTTGGACAACAGGGGCACGTTCAAGATCACAACGGTGCGCAACGTTTTGCTACGGTTTCCGGGTTGAACGTCATGTTTCCTGGAAACGGTGTGCAACGGGGTTTGAGATGCGTTTTCTCTTGTTTGGTGGGTGTGTCAGAACTGCAGTCCAATCAGCAGCAACATAAAGCACACGGTATTAAAGAGAACTCGCACAATGGAAGTAATTTACAAATGTGTTCGATACGCAACAACTGAGGATATTAGAAGACATGTTTGTCGTAAGTATTATTGTAAAAATATAGGATATCAACATAATGATGTAGTTGTTTATATGTTTAGCTTCATTGCAAGTGTGTGACATTTGGTATAGAAATAAACAATGCATGTAAAGTGCTTTTCCTAAAAATGAGAAAGAAAATACAGGGTATTAATAAAACAGTATGAACAACAAATAAAGTCAGTAGGCTATGTGAGGCTAAATAGATGTGTTTTAGTCTTTATTAGGTAAGATGTGCTTCCATTTCAGTTTCCACAAATCCCTTCACTCGATTGGGATGTTCTCTTGTGTTCTGGGCGGCAAGTGCAGTAGCAGCTAACTGTAACATCGGGCATATTTTGTAGTAGGCTATTAAACCTATTTATACCGTATACTTATATTTATTTATACTTCATCAGGCTCCGAAAATTCTTCACAAAGAACACAAAAAGCCTTCTCAGCTGCCGTAGTTGCAACTCTTGCGTCATCACAACAGTGCGTTCAACGCATCACCGTTTCTGTTTAAAAAACGTTCTGCAACGTTTTGCAGGCGCTGAACGCAGCCCTGGTCAGTCTTAAAGGTGCAGTAAGAAACTCTGTTGAAAGTGAATCGGACCAAGCACAACACACTTGTAGCCAATCAGCAGTAGGAGGCATGTACACTCATGATGGGGGCAGAGTAGGCATGTCAGGGTATCAAATTTTCATGTTGCGATAATTGCTTAAGCTTTTATCAAGGTATACGTTATTATAACGATAAAAAGTGTTGTCATACTATAACCGGTTTAATAACTTTTTTTATTATAACAAAAATAACTCAACATATAAATAAAGCAATACACAAAAATGTATAAAGTAAACAAATGTTTTAAACAGATTAAAGTGCAAAAGAATTATAAAGTTATTCTTTGTTAAAGCTCCAGTCCGTAACTTTTTTGGGTTAAAAATTATCCAAAATAAATTTGAGCAAGTACATAACCAGCCAGTGTTCAAAACTATCTGCTTGCCCTAGCTCGATTCAAAACGGTAAGCTTGTAATAATGTTTTTAATTCCAGTGGTGCTGGTGGATTTCCACGGGAAATTCGAGCATGTCTTTGCGTCATTACGTCACATCTGTACACATAAAGAAGGAGTCTCGGCTAGTAGGCTATATTGCGTGTGAGGATGTTGGAGGTGGAGATTTATAGCCTTTTCTCACAGCACTTGATATAATTAAACTTATCAATTTGATGGCGGATCCAGAAAGGTTCAAACAACAATCACCAGTGACAACTGGAGATTCACCCGTTGTAAAATGCAAAAGACTTTGGACTTCGGAGTGGCTACAAAAAAAAAGAGATTGCAACCGCACCATGCGAAGGGCATTAAATGTAGTCACACAATGCTGATGTTATTAACATTAACAATTTGAGAACAAAGTATAATGTGCACGGTTTGACGTGATATAAGCGATCGGTAGATTTAATCAGCGTGATTTACTGCAATGCTTTTGTTCCCTTAGTTGGTCAGAACAAAAGTGGATGTTTCTTACTTGTTCAGATGACATTTTTCGGTGAAAATTCTTATGTTGGTCATACTTTCAAAAATAATAATCTGTGATTCTGAACGCTAGTATCCACACCGGCGCGGTTACTGACAGCCTCACATTCTCCTCAAAACATTGGATTCATCCGCGCTGTGCCGTGCCATAACCACGTAAAGTTGATAATTCGGCGAATAACTGCAATTGCAGATTTCGAACAGAGATGGCGACAGAGGAAAAACTACGGACTGCAGCTTTATGTTAGTTAAATACAACTGATCATTGTTCAGGTCTTAATGATTAAGACAGGTCTTAATTAACATGAACTAAGGTTAATAAACTGACAATGAGAAAATACTTCTAAGGCATTTATGTTAACTAATTAACTACTAATGGAGCCTTATTGTAAAGTGTTACCAAACAATAATAAAGAATCATAACATTAGTCCAGATTAAAATATAAAAATGTTTAAATTTGAAAATAAATAGCTTAAGTATTTATTTATTTGATGTTGCTATGAACACCATTGTGAATATAGAAAAATCTGAATGGCTGTTTACAACATTCAAATACTGTTGAGAAACAGAAAGTAGTGTGACTGCTTTGTTTACGGGGTTATCAGTGTAATACATTTATGCTGTTCCATCAGCTCCATCTGATGTCAGTGAACGTGCTTTTTCATTCAGCCACTCGTTCCGTCATGCTGCTCATGCGTGTTTGGCTTCTTTAGACAAGTGCATGCTTCTTTGACGCAGAATACAGCAGTATTGAAAAAGTATTCTCAATCTAAAAATCGGAATAATTCATAATAAATAATTGTTCACAGTATTTTGAATTGCCCACGATAACAATATTGTGCATATTCATTATTGTGATACATTGTTGGCACATGTCTAGGGAGGAAAGGGAGTGAACAAGGGAGATTTGAAGAAAAGACTACAGAAAGATAGATGGCTGAGAAACATTACAAAAGAGAAATGGTCAGAGAAATATCACTGGAAAAAGAAGGCTTATGAGCTTTAAAAGCCAAGTTAATATTAGAAAAGATTTCCAGCTCCATACACAGAAACATTGGTTTTGCTATGTTTCACATATGCTGAAATTTGGAATGTTAGTTATAGTAACAGGACAGTTTTGAGTGTCATTGTTTGTCTGGAGCTGCTGTGCTGCTGGCGACTAACAGCGAACTCTCGTCTTGCTTGAGTACTTGTGTACTTTATGTTAATTTAAATTTTTTCCTTGTAGTTCGTTAGTCATCTTTTCTTTATTTTTTGTGAAGCCTTTTTTTGCAGTATAAAAGTTTGCAACATATATGTTGAGTGCGTAAACACAATGGCCATTCAGAGACATATATTTTGAGTGTGTGAACACAATAGCTAATCAGAGACATATATGTTGAGCACGTGAACGCAATGGCCAACCAGAGGTGTTAAAGAATCCGTTCAGCATCGAGGAAAATGCTGGTATCGGCATAATTTTAAAATTTCAGTACCGACTTGGTCCTGACCCATCCCAATTTGTAGATTGTTTCATTATTAAGCTGACAGAATTACAGCAAATGTACCATGGAACAATAACTAAGAGCAGCCCTGTTAACCAGGACCTTAGGTAATTTTTTTTTCCCTTTGGCATTCTCTCATGGAAGTACCATTGTATTGGTTTCTTTTCAAAGAATGAGTGAGTGAGTGAATGACTGTGTCTGAGAAATGGTGGGGGGTGAATTCCTAATAAAGGCTGTAATCTGACCCTGGCCTCCTCAGACAGCATAGGCGATGTGGAGTGCACGTCGTAACCCATGACGACGGCGGACGAGGGGCTCTCCTCACCATTCAAGAACTCTGGATCTGGCAGACTGCTCCTCTTTACTGGAAACTGCCGTGTGAAATCCTGAAGAATAAACATCATCCAGACCCATGTAAAGAGGTAGTCAGAGGCAAATGAGGAGACTAAAGTACAGAGAGCAAAAAAAGACTGATAGAGAATGCAAGGCAGTGGACGAAAGGAGAAAGAGCTAAGAGAGAAAAAGAAATATTGTGTCACACACATAACAAGGGGGGAAATCTGCTGCTGCTGCTTTGGCCAGATGCTAAAAAGTTGCGCCACTGCGTTGAGAAATTACATTCTTGTGTTGTTAATACACAGCTTCCAGTGTTAAAATGCACTCTGTCATAGAAGCGTCTTCTTATGTAGTAACACTATCATAGGTGATTCTACTAGGCATGGGCAATGATTTTGCTAGCAGTATACAGTTAAGCTACTGAATATTGCAGTTATTTTTTTAAGATAAAACAGATAATTTAATATTATCTATAATACACACACACACACACACACACACACACACACACATATATATATATATATATATATATATATATATATATATATATATATATATATATATTAAAAAGATATTTAAAGAAATTCTTGTTGATGAAATGATAGACCATGTTGCAACACACAGGCATTGGTCTGATTCTCAAAGAATGCATAAAAACGTGTACTTGAATACTGTGTTAGTTGCTTTGGATAAAAATGTCTGTCAAATGCGTAAATGATTGTAAATTTATGATTTAATCTTCATTAGCTGCAGTAAGCTGAAGTTTTTGTGTGAATCCATTATTCTTTTCATTAATTCAAAGTAATTCGCAGAAATGAATCATAGAAGTGTCAGTGTGCCATTATTTGTAGTTAATGAAAATATTTCATTATTTTTAGTTAGTACTACTAGTAAGTACTATGTAGGCCCTATTGATATATTGGTGCATATAGCATAACTGAAATTATTAAACATAATTCAGTGAAAAACTGTAAATATACCATGACTATTTTAGACTAAATTAGATTTGATAAAAATAGATACTGTATTTACTGTACTGCTTGATCAAACAAATCTTTCATTTCTTTCTATAAAAAAACAATCGTTTTATGTTGGTTCATAGCAATGTTCTATGAATATAACTAACAATGGGATATATTTTATTAACTGTCTTCTAAAGGCTAAAACTTGTAATTATTTATTATTGCTACTTTGAGTAGGCCAGGCATACATAATTCTCACATAACATTTTGCTGAACCATTGTTTATTCCACACCCAGTCTAGCAATGACTGCTGCATTAGATGGATGTGTTGTGGTACAAGCAGCACAAATATGTAGCAGAAGTGCTGAAGCTTGTGTTGGGCCGAGACTGATAGGCGTGAAAATTGAATTTGACTTGCTGTAAATGGCCAGTTGGTTTGCGAGCAGACGTCTGTTGCCTTAGCTGATGTCATTTCTGTCTGATCTAATTCCACACGGTCAATATCCATACTAACTTGTTGACTGACTTGTGGCATTGGTTACATTTAGAAGTGGTCGAGGGAAAGTCACGTGTGCTACTGAAATGGCTGGGTTATGTTTGAAGTCAGACTTTAATGGGGTTTTTTTTATTCAGATGTGGATGTATCAAGAGAAGAGAGCAGGGTGTTTGGGAAATGTATGCACATGTTAAAATCTAGAAAGATTATGACCTCCACTGTCAAGGTCGTGTCCCTTTCCTAGTTATTAGATATGGGCCAAATTGTCCCTCCACAATATTTGATATTCTTGATGCTGCTCTTGTGCAATCTATTATGCAGCACTCTGTATATTGTTAGAATGACAAAGTTTTAAAAGTTCATTTTTAGGATGGTCTACTTCAGTGGTCTAACAGCGTTCGTCAATGAGCATTTACTGTACATGCACGTTCTTAACCCGATTATGCTTAATAATCTGACTAATCTAATAATGCATGTGGTTATATAAAAACATCAACCCTCAAGGTCATAAATGGCTTAAGCATAAACCAATCGACATTTTTGCCTCTTACCCCGATTTTGCCCGGCTTGTAAACACATTAATCTGCCATCTATCGGCTTATTGAAGTGCGCATGTGTGATATGTAACATCCACACTGTGCGAGCGGGTCACGGTAGGGGAGGAGGAAATATATGGCAAGCTCCGACCCAAGAAATTCTTGACCCAAGATATTATAAAAATGTGTTGGAAACACAGTTTACTTGCGTTGATGGATTATTTGTTTGCTTGTGACAACGGGTTAATTCAATAAGATGATTTTTAGGAGTTTTTCACCATATCGGTGGGTATGTAAACATGCTCAATGTTAAAATGTTTAGGCAGGCTTTATTGTTCACAGAAGGCAAACATGAATAACGCTTCAGTTTTAGCGGTGAAAGAATGTGAAGATCAGCTACTGTAGACATTTAGCTAAACATTTAATATTTGACAACTCTTTTATGATAGAAATGTTAAATGACCAACAAAAGTAATATCCAGTCAGGCAAACTACTTGACTTTTTTGTGTAATTTTGCCATTTTGAATTTAAGTGATTTCAATTTATTCATAATTGAATGTTCTGTGACAAGGCAAGAAACATTAACAGCTGTTTTCAACATATTAGGAATTTGTTTAAAGGGATAGTTCATCCAAAAAGTTGATGGGCCCCATTGTCTTCCATAGTATACATATATAGTATATAGTAAAATATATATTTTTCTTTCTTTTTCTTCCCTTAAATCCCTTTAATCCTTTAATTATTTAATTCCTGTAAATGTCATTATTACACCCATCCCCCAAACCAGTATTTAAGACATAGTTCTGGCTTCTGGCCTTTCAAGAAGCTATATGGCTTCAAAAGAGTCGGAACATAGTGCTTTGTGGTCTTTTTTGGATGTTGATTGACATGGTTACTACAAACAGTTATTGTATAGAAATAAGCCATGTCAATGTAAGTAAATAAGAACTTTAAGAACTGCTCACTGAAGTGATGAAGATGTGCTAGAACAGAGTTCCAACATAAGGAAATGTCAAGATAGTGTGACCTTGAGCTGTCTTGGTACTCATAGAATACATTGCTGAATGATTCGATAATTGTTGGCATGAACTGGGTTTTGACAGCCCTAGAAGTACTGGGCCAATGTGCAATCGGGGAAAATAGGTGGAAAATAATCCATCTGATCTCAATTTAAGGTCTATATAAATGAATGTACTTAAAAATAATGTCTATTTACTGGCATCTATGGTTCTATGAAGAACCTTTAACGTCCATGGAACCTTTCCATTGCACAAAAGGTTATTATAGTGGAAAAAGATTCGTTACATTTAAAATTGTTCTTCACACTAAGAAAAAAGGTTCTCTTACAAACCGTTCACTGAATGGTTCTTTGAAATTATTTAAATAAATAAGACAAATAATGGTGAAGTTTAGACATTGATTTGCTCAATCATTTGCTCATTTATTTTTTATCCTAAGAAATTAATATAGTGAATATTTGAAGTTCACCTGCTGTTTACTTGCCTGTCATTGTAGAGTAAAGCTAAATGTTTCCTGTAAAGGTTAGTGTTACAGTGGAGAGAATTTGGACTTGGGACTTGAGACTAATTAGATGGTGGCTTGTAAAGGTGTAAAATAGTTCCATTGCATTTTCACATCAAAATACAGAATTAACAACTTTTAATAAAACTAAAGCATGTCGCAACAAGTTTTGGGTGCTTGTAGTTGATGTTCCACCATGAAGAGCAGCTCAGCGGTTGCATCATCAGTGAGGGCATTGACATGAAGCTAAGAATGTTCGAGTCAGAACAGCTGAACTTTTAACCACATTCTGTCCTGCTGAAGTGCAGGGGAGTTTTCTTTCATTTTCATCTGCCACATTTTCCTCTAAAGGTTTTTACAGGCTTTATTGCCTGTCCTTAAATGCAGTCTCTTGCTCTCATTTTTGTGTGTGACGTAATGCAGTAAAGTTTTAAAAGCTCTTCTGAGTGGAGAGACTCTAATGGAAGGGAAGGTCCATCATCATGAAGTCTTAACCTCGCCTTTAGCCCACTCACTCTCCATGAGAGCCTGCTTGTGTTTATGTGAGAGTGAGAACAGAGCCAACTGTCAAATATTTAGTCTTAATTTGGACTGGCTGTAAAAAAAAAATACCATGCATCACCCTGTGTTCATCCACAGCTTAAAAAAATCTTTTAGAGCTTTTTTGCCTTTTACTTTTGGAGGTAAAAGTGAGAACGATATGATTTACCCCATTACCCCGGCCTGTACCATGGCGTCAACCTTGAATGACATTTAGGACAGGTGACTGGTAGAATATCTCATTACATGTCTGAAATTCTGCTTTGCATATTACAAACCATGAGTACATGCCATGCTTTGCATATTGCATTGTCCGAATGAATACAATGTGTCCTATTGATGCAAAATTTGAATAACCTCTAATATTACAGCATAGAGGAAAGTAGGATAAGATGTGGCATCCTTAATCTTGCACACTGTGTATTTCCTGCTGTATTTCTTTAGAATGGGTTCATCATACTGAGCAGTACGTGACTGAAAGATGCTCATGAGAAAAATGAAAAGCATTAAGGCTAATTTTTTCTTCTCCTGTCAAAGTAAATTTTTTACATGGCAGGTAAAATAATTTTTATGAATTGACTGTATAAATCCATTGATAAAAATACGTTATAATTTAATTAAGCATTTTTGGTAGCTGTGGGGGTAAAGTGTGTCAGATGCCTTGGGGTAAGCTGTGCCAGTGGTTCTACTAATAGTAATTGTGAGCTTTGCCTTTAAATGTATGACATAATTTACCAAAATGTTGAAACATTTTTACTACACTAAAATATGTCGGACAATGAATCTTTTCTTGGCTGGTTTGTGCAGATAATAAGCCTATAAGCCCACTGTATCATATATCCATCCATCCATCTTCTTCCGCTTATCCGGGGCCGGGTCGCGGGGGCAGCATTCTAAGCAGAGATGCCCAGACTTCCCTCTCCCTAGACACTTCCTCCAGCTCTTCCGGGGGGACCCCGAGGTGTTCCCAGGCCAGCCGGGAGACATAGTCCCTCCAGCATGTCCTAGGTCTTCCCCGGGGTCTCCTTCCGGTGGGACGCGCCCGGAACACCTTTCCAGGAAGGTGTCCAGGAGGCATCCGGAACAGATGCCCGAGCCAACTCAGCTGGCCCCTCTCGATGTGGAGGAGCAGCGGCTCTACTCTGAGCTCCTCCCGAGTGACCGAGCTTCTCACCCTATCTCTTAGGGATCGCCCAGTCACCCTGCGGAGAAAGCTCATTTCGACCGCCTGTATCCGGGATCTTGTTCTTTCGGTCATGACCCACAGCTCATGACCATAGGTGAGAGTAGGAATGTAGATTGACCGGTAAATCGAGAGTTGAGCCGCAAGGCTTTTTTTCACCATGACAGACCGGTACATCGACCGCATTACTGCAGAAGCTGCACCGATCCGTCTGTCAATCTCCCGTTCCATCCTTCCCTCACTCGTGAACAAGACCCCAAGATACTTGAACTCCTCCACTTGAGGCAGGAACTCTCCACCAACCTGAAGTGGGCAAGCCACCCTTTTCAGACTGAGAACCATGGCCTCGGATTTGGAGGCGCTGATTCTCATCCCAGCCGCTTCACACTCGGCTGCAAACAGTCCCAGTGTATGCTGAATGACATGGTCTGATGGGGCCAGCACAACAACATCATACGCAAAGATCAGAAACGAAATCGTGTGGTCCCCAAACCTGACACCCCTGGCTGTGCCTAGAAATTCTGTCCATAAAAGTTATGAACAGAACTGGCGACAAAGGGCAGCCCTGCTGGAGTCCAACATGCACCGGGAACAAGTCTGACTTACTGCTGGCAATGCGAACCAAGCTCCTGCTCCAGTCGTACAGGGACCGGACAGCTCTTAGCAAAGGGCCCCGGACCCCATACTCCCAGAGCACCCTCCACAGGACGCCGCGAGGGACACAGTCGAATGTCTTCTCCAAATCCACAAAGCACATGTGGATTGGTTGGGCAAACTCCCATGAACCCTCCAGCACTCTGGAGAGGGTATAGAGCTGGTCCAGTGTTCCACGACCGGGACGAAAACCGCACTGTTCCTCCTCAATCCGAGGTTCTACTATCGACCATATTCTCCTCTCCAGTACCCTTGCATAGACTTTACTGTGGAGGCTGAGAAGTGTCATCCCCCTGTAGTTGTAACACACCCTCCGGTCCCCCTTCTTAAAGAGAGGGACCACCACCCCGGTCTGCCAGCCCAAAGGTACTGTCCCCGACTGCCACTGGATGTTGCAGAGGTGTGTCAGCCAAGACAGCCCCACAACATCCAGAGACTTGAGGAACTCAGGGCAGATCTCATCCACCCCCGGTGCCTTTCCACCGAGGATTTTCTTGACTACCTCTGTGACTTCAGCTTGGGTGTTGGACGAGTCCAACTCCGAGACCTCAGCCTCTGCTTCCTCAATGGAAGACGTGTCGGTGGGATTGAGGAGATCCTCGAAGTATTCCTTCCACCGTCCGACGGCGTCCCCAGTTGAGGTCAACAGCCGCCCATCTCCACTGTAAACACTGTTGGTAGGGCACTGCTTCCCCCTCCTGAGGCGCCGGACGGTTTGCCAGAATCTCTTCGAGGTCAGCCGGTAGTCCTTCTCCATGGCCTCACCAAACTCTCCCAAGCCCGATTTTTTTTGCCTCCACAACCACCCGGGCTGCAGTCCGCTTGACCTGCCAGTAACCGTCAGCTGCCTCAGGAGTCCCGCAAGCCAGCCAGGCCCGATAGGACTCCTCCTTCAGCTTTACGGCAACCCTTACTTCCGGTGTCCACCACCGGGTTCGGGGATTGCCGCCTCGACAGGCACCGGAGACCTCCTGGTGCCACGTGCACTGATAGACATTCGGGCGACTTCACGGCCCTCGTTTTTCCATCCATCATAAAGGGTTTTTGAACCGCTCTTAGTCTGACCCAGTACCATATCATATATGATACGCAAATTTCTAAGGCCTCTAAATTATCAACATGACCAACTTCGCTGAAAAACCTGTTGTACACAATCGTCTACTTGTCTTCTGTCTTTGGATTGATAGTTTAGTTTACCCTTTAGTATAATTGTAAAAATGGTTCAATAAACATGCATTTCAAGAAATTTGAATTTTCTGATTTATTTCATATGTCAGGTTTTACAGGGTAAATAATGTGCAGCAAAATAAGACATTGGAATATTTTTAATGGTTAAATGAATGACCTTTAACATCCATAGAATCATTCCATTGCACAAAAGGTTCTTTATAGTGGAAAAAGTTTTTTTTTTAAAGATTAGATTATTAAAATATTATTCACACTAAGAAAATAATGGTCCTTTTAGGAAAATATCACTGAAAGATCCTTTGGGAATCCAAAAATGGTTTTTCTATGGCATCACTGTGAAAACCCAAAGTATGACGCTCACCCCTAATGTGGGGGACTTTTTTCGGAGGAGAAATTATTTCTTTGGCCATATATTGTAGATGTTTTTTTTGTGTAATTTCAACTGCTAACAATCGTCATATAAGGAGTATTATTATTACCTCTTATCTCATTTCTGCTCGCATAGAGGACAACTTAACTAAAAGTGGCTCAACTTACACCACTTTCCCCTTTAAAATTCTTCAAACAGCAACATCCCTCATAAATGGAAGGAACATGATTGGTGTTCATTACAGAGAAATGCAAATTCTAAAGCTCTCTGTTGATAAATGTCACCTGATGTCATCCTAATATGTTGTGGAATGGATTGCAAAATGTTGCATTGAGCAGAAGGACTACACTCCTTTTGGTAGTTGAAAGCACAAGCAAATATTTAATAGCCGATCATATTAGGCTTGGTTAGAGCTGAATAACAGCTGTTCCAATTCAGAAGAACACTTTCTTCTTTTTTCTTTTGTTTGGTTTCCGTTAGGAAAAAGATCAATAGCATGAAACTAATTGGATTTTTGCTCCAATCATAATGAATGCAGCACTAAACTTGGCTATGCTTTTGCTCAGAATGTTCTTATTTGACAGTGATGATGTGCCAAGAAACCCCTGAACTCGTAAGAAGAGTCTATGGGTGGAATAAGAGGAGCTTGAGGGGGAAGAGAGGGAGCGGCAGTGGTGTAGAGGAAATCAAGAACAGCTGGCTAGGAAGCTAGGGGCTCTACGAGGAATAGCGAAACCACTTTGACCCCTTGTCCAAAACAACTACTGCGAATGTATTTCCGCTTCGCCGCTTTGAAGTTCTATAACGAAACCATTGTCAGATTTCTTGATGGCATTCCATGCAACTAAAAGAAAGAATAAGAGATAATCAAATGCCATATGCCTCTCCCTGATCTTTCGTGTTGAGGCAGGTATCGAGAGGTACTGTAACTGGCCTCTCCTCCACTTTTTTTTTTTCTCCATTGCTATCTATTCTTTTCCTGTGGACTTTGAGATGCCTCGGTGACAGCATTGTGCGGCACACTTTGAGCGCAAATGCTATGTGGTGCTTGTGTGTTATGTAATTGTAGCACAAAGCATCCATGATGGCAGTCAGACCGGCATGCTTTCTCACATTCCACACTGTCGCTATATATAGTGGCAAGGAGAGATACGACACCTGGCTTAAGTCTCAGGAAGAGCTTAATGATTCCTTTGTGGTACAGGTCCTACACGGATTAAACACAGACAGATTTACATGCTCACACACCCACACACACAAACACACACACACGCTAATTTGAAATGCATATCTTTCATACACACAGATATAGTACAAAAAAACTGTGAGGGGTCTCTACCCTGCATTTTTAAACACAGAAACACATTCTGTGTAAATGGCCCCTTGTCACCATTTGGTTATCTTGCAAATGTGCTTTATTTAAGAATTAGCAAAACTATGTTATCAAAATCGACTTATTGGTGGGTTGCCTGAATAAATAGTTGATTAAACAGATTATGCTGCGTTCACACCGGATGCGAATAGCGCATCAAATTCGCGTCTACCGCGTCTAGTTTGACGCTTCACCACTTTGTGTTAATTCGCGCGTCAAGAGTGAAACTGACGCGCGTAAAAACAAAAGTTTGAAGCGAAATTTATGCTCGTCGGATTCGAAACCTGTTGGCGGCCATCTTTTTTATTTTGATCGAGCATTCATCGGGAGAGTCACCGCTCTGTATTTGCTCTGGAGAGCAGAACAGCGGCGTAGGGATCATCGTCGCCGTATTTGTGTCCACCAGACCCTTCGGAGGTGAACCCAGTTTGGCGAGTTTCACCATTTGCTCGCTCCAGGAGCTGCGCCTGAATGACGGCCGCTTTCAGCGGTACTTCCGCCTGTCCCGCGCCCAGTTTGATGACCTGTTGTCCCGCATCGGAGCGAGGATCACCCTCGCCCTCACCCACCTAATATGTCATTTATTTTTGTGTTGATGATAAATGGAGCCAGCCTCCAAAAGTGATTAATCTGTCCTGTGATTTTTTCTCTCTCTCACACAACACTGTCCAGACACGAATTTATGCACTATAGTATGTCGGTTGTCTTTACATTATAATGATATTTCATATAATCTAGATATGGAATAAATAGCATTCAATACAAAATGAATGTCTCATATATTGAAATCAAGTTTTATGTGATAAAATATTTGATTTGTTGTGCATTAGAACCACACCAGGCATATTTAGTCATATTACAACATAATTTATTGAAGCATCCAGATACTTCACCATGTGACAGCAGCAAGCAGCTAGGCTCCTGATTGGTTAATGCGGCGCGAATTGACGCCAAAGTTCAGATTTTTCAACTCTGGCGGCAGACGCGAATTCGTGTCAAACGCGTGAATGCACAAAATGCGCGTAACGCGCCAGACGCTCAATTCGTGCCATTCGCGCGAACGAGGCGTATTCTCGTCTTCCGCGCCGCAGGAATTTGCATTGACTTAACATTGAAATCACTCGTGGCTGACGCACTATTCGTGTCCGGTGTGAACGCAGCATTATGCGTTTTCGGATATTAATTTCATGTAGCATGTAATATAGCTGTTTGGGATTGTAAAAGGTCAAATTGCATGATAAATGTTGTTATTGTCCCCCAAAAGAAAGAACTAATTCTGAACTGCCTGAAACTAATTTTCAGTAATTCCACTCTTTCCTACGTTGGTTTGTAACAAATTTCTTGTTCACTGGCTGTCTGTGAACAGCATCTACTTTGAAACATGTAGTTGTAGCTGAGGCCTGGAAGAGTTTGACGTTTTATCGAGAAGACGTTTTCTTTTTTTTCTTTTTTTTGCGTGCACTTCCAAAAGATGAGGTCTCTGGCTCGAATTGATATGGTAAACCAACCTATCACTGTGTATAGAAAAGCTGAGAAATCCTACAGAGCTGAAATTCAGATATGGTAATGGACATTTCGTTTCCGATGCACGCTGTAAGCGGTAGACCGATCACAACAGACTTGGACATGTGACCAATCAGAGCAGAGTTGGCTTTCGGAAGGAGGGGTTTAGAGAGGCTGAATTCTTTATTGAACCGTTTCAGACTCTGTGAGAAAACAAGTGATGCTGCAATGGATATTGAGAAAATGTAAGTGTTTTTTTTTTACATTTACATTTAGTCATTTAGCAGACGCTTTTATCCAAAGCGACTTACAACTGAGGACTAAACCAAGCGAGTCATCGTGAAGAGGCAAAAACAACGCAAGAAGTGCTCAAAATACAAAGTTCAGACATGTCATTGGATGCATGTTAACCTATTGTTGGAGACCTCCAAAACAGAAACCTTAACTAGAATTTTTTAATTCAAGAATTCCTGAACAATGATGCTGGTTTTAAGTTCACCTGGCCAATCAGATGTGTTTCTTAGTGGTGTATTGGTGTACTAATCGTGGGCTTTACGATTAATCGCAATTTAATTTTGAAATCGCAAAGCCTGCGCTAATTTTTTTTATGCGCCGCTTGTCATTGATTGTACGGCTCTGTAAACGCTGCTCCATCTGAAAGCACTGTGAGTTTGATTCACTTATAACGTGCATTTGAAAAAGCAAAACGCTTTACTCCATGCTTTTACTCCAAACTCACTTCATAACGACAGTTGAGCAACCTTCTGTAAGATGATGTGGCTTCTTACACAGAATAAGGCAGTCGTGTGTTTATTAGTCATGTTTAATCAATCAAAGCGTTTCAATCTTCTGTTTATTCAGCTACAGATAGTATGATGCCCAATAGGGATTTCCTGGAATGATGTGCGTTATGCGGCGCGGCATATTTGGCGTGTCTGCGTGAGAGCGCCCTCTGGCGTTCAGATGAAGCAGCATTTACTACCAATCAGCTGCACTGCACTGACAAGCTGTGCATTAAATGATCGCAGCCTTTGCCAAACCGCGCGTGGTTTCATTGCGAATAATCGCGCAGCCCTAGTGTACATAGTTCTTGGTGCGTTCAGCTATGCGAGCACTACAAAATAGAGTTGAATGAAGGGTCAACTTTTTGACTAGTCGACTATCATGACCTAGGGCTGTGTTCAATACATTGATACGACAATGTATCGTCACATACTACTTGTCGATATGAGTATTCTCTTTCATGAGATTACTGCATCTTCTTGGCGGGGTTACGTTTCTTCAAGCTGTAAACTCTAGGGACAAGGCTTCTAAACCGCGATTTTTAGAGGAGTGATGGTCAAATGACGATTGTTTTCAGCCACCACATTTATCAACGTACGATGGGATTGGCAGCTTACGAAAGTTTCATCTATCATATGTGAACCCTGTCGTAAAATGATTTCTGCGCTCGGATCTGCACTCGTTTCTATGCTAAATTGATAAATGGCCTCATTATTTGCACCATATGACATAATTCTCCAGCAAAAATGTATTTAAATTATTTATTGTACATTTAAAATTAAAGATTTAAAAAGAAAAAATGTCAGACAACTCAACTAAAGCGATTATAGATGGTTCTATATCCGATTTTTTACAATATTTTATGTAGATTAGAGTTTTTATTAAGAAAATGAAAATTGAATGAAAAATATTAGTATACACCACTAGTAAAAAAGTTTGGAAGAATTAAGATTTTTAAAAATGTTTTTGAAAGAAGTCTCTTATGCTCGCCATTTATTTGAATAAAAATATAGTAAAAACAGTAATATTGTGAAAAAATAACTGTTTTCTATATTTTAAAAAAATATTCAGCGGAATTTTCAGCATAATTACTCCAGTCTTTAGTGTCACATGATCCTTCAGAAATCATTGTAATATGCTGATTTGGAATAATTAAGATTTTTTTAATTTATGTATTTGAATATTAGTATTTATTATATTTATTTATGATGGGGGAAGTACTGTCTGAACCACTGGTGTCATTGGGCCAGCAGAACGTTTTGTTTGGCTTTTGTACAATAGGAGTACAAAACTCCTAATTCACAATTAGAATTCACCTGATTCACAATCACTGCTGCTCTAAGGTCACACACTAGACCGACTGTGTTCCCACTCGACATACTTGCACCCCATCTGACTTGTGTGTGTGTGTGTGTGTGTGTGTGTGTGTGTGTGTGTGTACCAACAGATTTTGCCCCCGAGCACAAAAGCTATTTTTAATTCTGGTAATTATCAAATGTCACAATAAGTATGCATGGCTTCAGGAGGACCAATTGAATGTATATCTGCTGTTTGACACAAGCTGTTCTTCTTTGGTGTTTGTTAAAAAATCTGATTATTGTTTTAAAAAAAAACCCACTAATGTAGTGTCATCTATGTTGTGTAATTATTTAATGCCCAATCAAGTGAATTATTCTGACACTTGTTTTTACTTATAAATTAGACCTATAATCTAGAAATTAGCTCGTGCTGGAGAAATCTGCCTTTTAAACATGTGTTATGAGAATGCAAGAAAGATCATTTGTTAAAGTCGTGCATTATGTAAACCAAGACAATTCAAAATTTGCATTATGTTTGCATTCATAATGTTTGCATTCAGGTTTGCAGCAACAAAACAGCAGCTCGGCAATTTTCTAAGGCCAGAATGATGCTAGATTGTTAGGGGTGGTTGGCAGTGCATTGCTATGCAGTTGCTAAGATAGTCTGGGTGTTGTTTTTTTAATGGCACTGCTAAGGCGTTAACATAATGGCTTACATGTGTGCTGCTTTTACTCATAGGATAGTGAAGCTGTCTGTCAGATTCAGATGTACATATTAGATTCTGGGATGGATATTTTTCACCAGCTGTTTAATGAATTCTGCCCATTTGACATACTATTCATTTGACTTACTGCTTTTGACATACTAAACAGAAGGGAAGTAGGCATATTCAGAAGCAGCGATGGTCTCCATAATATTCTGGTCCCTATATGGCTTGGGTTTCAATGCAAAAACCTGATCCCTTAGAAATTTTTTAGCCTACCTATCCTCAGCAATTTGTTCTAAACCTCTTACCCTTAATACAATTATTCGTAATAGTGATGCTTAACTTAGTTGTAGTTAAAAGTTAAAGTCTTGAGCATGTGTTGAGATACTGGCAGACAACAAAAGAATAGTGACCTCATAACCCTCAATACTATAACCAAGCTAGTTATTTATGTTGAATATTTTTGAACTTTCAATAAAAAACATTTTCGATGACGCACAGCCAGCCTGTAAAATAGATAACTGCCTTTCTGTTCTGTAATCTGATATAAACACATTGAGGATGCTCTAGATATCAAAGATCAATATTACAAATATTTAAAATCTTTGTAGAGCTGTAGAAAAGGGAAGACACCATTTGTATTTATCAGAGTACAACAAGAATCCCCTTTCATGTTTGACTGTCATTGACTCAAAAAGGAAAATTCTGTCATTATTTACTTGTCTTCACATTGTTTCAAACCCATATGATTTTATGGTAACACTTTACAATAAGGTAACTAATCATGAGCAATTCATTTGTTACTGTATTTGTTCATTTTTATTAACGTTAGTTAATAAAAATACAGCTGTTCATTGTTTGTTCATGTTAGTTCACAGTGCATTAACTAATGTTAGCAAGATTTTAATAAAGTATTGGTAAATGTTGATATTAACATTAATAAATGCTGTATGAGTGCAGTTTATTATTAGTTCATGCTAACTAATGTAGTTAACTAATGTTAAAAAATGAACCTTATTGTAAAGTGTTACCGATTTTATTTAATCTGTGGAACACAAAATATATTTTTGAAAGAATATTCTGGCCACTTTTGAAGACTAGCCTTCAAAAAGTACTCAACAGTACCATACAATCTGTTTCTGCATCTAATTGTACATCATGAATGTGCCAAAAAGAGCTTTTACCTATGTCAAGATTCTTTGTGAAAATGTTTCAAATTTTAAACTGTTCCTTACATACAGCTATCATATGACTTCAGAAGTCATGGAAGCAAAGAAATTGTATGGACTGCTTTTATAATACTTTTCTGGTGCTTTTTGTCATGTTTGAAGCTTGACTGTCCTCATCCTACATTCTTCCAAAAATGACCTTTTGTGAAGAAATTCCTACAGATTTGGGTGAGTAAGTAAAATGATGACAACATTTCTATTTTTGGGTGAACTGTCCCTTTAAATGGCGCAGACTTTATGTTGAGTCTTTTACAAAGCAAGCACTGTTAAGTTGAGCCAAAGTGAGCATGGCCTGATTGCTAAGTTTCTCTTGGTCATGACTCCTTGAGTTCTTTGAAAAGCTGTTTGAAGCCAGTGCCTTTAAAGCGATAATAAAAAGACACATGACCGCATCGCACTGGAACATTTCAACAAAAGGCCTCTTCCTCCAATAGTCCTGGCCTTCACCTTTGGAAAAGGCGGCACTTTTTTACATCCTGTGGCACAAAGGCTTCTGTTGTAGTTTGAGGGGCCACACCTTGGAGAAGTCCTTAAACACATAAGCACATGGACTTGAAGATCAACTATGTATAGAGCAGGTTTGTTTTCACTTAACACAGGTAGTCATGTCACTTTTATTTTCTGTACCCAGACTGTGTTGGCTACCGTTAGTAGCCCGCGCCGTGGCAAAGCAGAGTTAAATAAACACCAGCTATGCTGAGGTTTTGTTTGATAGTTTCTAACATGTTGGGCGTCTTTTGGAAACCAGTTGTGTGTTCTCACTTATGATGACATGGACTGACGTAAAACCTGATAAAGCCATGACTTTAACATAATTTCACGCTGTTTATCACATATTTAAAAATTTGGTGCCTTAATATCACTATATATGCTGGTAACAACCATGTTCAATTTTTTATTTTTATTTTTTATTTATTGATACACAATATTTCCCCCGAAATTGATTTCCAAGGGCATTTTTTCCTAGATATGTAAAAACACACAGTCAATTTAGACTGCTCGAAAGGCAAGATTTTTTTTATGTTTTCGAAAGAGATCTCTTACGCACACCAAGGTTGCATTTATTGGATCAACATCAACACACTAAATGCCCTTGCTGGTTAAATAATTACTTTGGGTATTCAAATGTTTATGAAAAAAAGACTAAAGCAGTGTTTGTATTTATGGGAAGTCAAGTTTTTGATGGTTCGCAGATCCCCCAAATGGCTCCAGCGTGAGCACCAGCAGCAGTTAGGTAGATACACCTGGAATACATTATTAGGAAACATTGATAACGGATGAAAAACAGAAGTTCACTGAGAGGGCATTTTCATCCCCACATTTTACATATCTTGGGCATTTTTGCCCCAAGGCCTGGTTAATTTCTTACACGGGTCACAGCCCACCCCTTCTTACCCAAAAAGGGTCTACAAACTAGATTTTTGTTTTGTTTTTTCTAAAATACCAATTGAGGGAATATTGGTATATATATAGTGATGCTATGTTTTACCTCTATGTTTTATAAATAATGGCTATTTGAGTTGTTTGACATTATTGTAAAAGTGCTACTCAGACAATTAAACACACATGGCGTTGTAAAAAAACCAATCTCTTTTTAATGGGCATGCTATAATTATAAGTATAAACAGCATTCTTTCTTGTCTTCCAGGAAGATCCTCTTTACTTGATATAAGGCAGGATTGGCCTTTTTGTGTGTGTCTTGTTCAAGTCTATGAATGCTTTGCAAACCATTCTGCTAACTCTGCAAATTCAGTGACTGTAGTTTAATTCTTAAAACATGAAAGTGAATGGCAAAACATAGCATCAGAACAGAGTGTTGTTGTAATTTTGACACATTTATGGTTTTGTCTTCAACCATTAGCACATTTTTGTCATACTATTTGTTTTTTTTAATGCCTTAATTTAGTTATGCTACTTTTTATGTATAGATTTTATTTACCCTAACCCCAGACCAAGGGAGTCCATTTCCACTGAACAATTTAAAACAAATAGATGTATTATAATATTTATAATTTTAATGAACAAATAATTAAATATATTTGGGCCAAAAGTGCTTACAATTGAAGAAACTGTTACTGTATAAGAGAATACCAGTCCAAAACAGAAGTCTTACACATTGTCACGTCCAATCACCATGTGAACATGAATTAGTCTTGAAAATGTAGTTGCTTAGTCTGTTGTGCTACATTATCAGGTTTTGTCTGCATTTGGGTGCTTTCAATGAGTTTTTTAAGAAGGTGGGTTGACATTGAGGTAAATAAAAGAATACCATTCAAACAAGCACTACATATTAAAACCCTAGGCTTTTGCATGATTACATGCCACTGAGGTTTGCATTTTGCACTATTTGACTGTAATGCAAATCGCTTTCCAGAAACAGACATGGTGCCGTCACAAGAGCAGTCTGTTTTCTCTTCATTCACCTCTGCGTTTGCATGCAGCTTATTGGTGATCAACGTCACCTTTCAATTCATTGATTTATGTGGTAGTCTTTCTGTCATTTTGTGCATACAAACCAAACGGGCACCATTTTGTTTATGCGTGCTTTTGATGTTAATCTCTGACATGGAGTTTATTATTGTGGTATAGTGTGTTTGAATGTTGCCAGTGTTTCCTGTTTGACATCTGCTGTCAGCCATCAGAGCACAAGAGATGCTTGATAAGACTGTGATGTTTGATACACTGTCAACAAGCAACTGATACTGTTATATTTAGTAATGGTTTATAAAGATAGTAAAAGCCTTTTACAAGTTTAAATTGCTTCAAAATAAAAAGCATACTTTGTGTAGCTATTTAGTTAGCCTATTATTAACTGTTCTTTAGCTTTTATTAATACATAAATAAATAAAAATAAAAATTTGATGACATGATAAATGATCATTAGTCTTCAGATGCTCTGTACACTTGTAACACTTGCAGGTGTCATGAAAGTCCCCATGTTCCCCAAACTACCCCACTCACTGATCATTTCATTTTTAAAATCATTTCAAGTTCACTTTGACATGCCATTATTTGAATGTGTTTGAGCATGTATTTTCATCCGTCAGGATAATAGTATTATGTTTTTTTTTTGTTTTTTTTTACCGGTTCATTGAAATTGAACTGTCCTAAAGAACCAGTTAGCAGAAAAGAATCAGACTTTCTATCCCCATAGCAGCAGTGTGACCCTTTCGGGCCGATTTGTAGACCATTTGCAACCATGATTGATATGCAATATCATATTTTTGAAGAAATTATTAGCCAATCAGTGCCATGGCCTTCTCATGTGAGACTTTTCACCTGTATTTCTCCTCTTACATTCTCAGTTCAAAGTGAGGCTGCTGAAAGAGCTGCTGGTTACTCAGAAAAAAGTTCAATGTTTATTCAGTTCCTTTGTAAAAAGTAATCAATTATTAAATTAGTTCAGTTTGGCTATAAAGCAGCTCTGCAGAAAACAGTGATGTCATCGTCCAGCTCAGTTCAGTTCTCATACAATTGTGTCAGTGAAGTTAGATCAATAATATTGTTAAATATTAAGTGTCCCCAACTAAGAACTAACTTCCATTAGAGTATTAGTTGACTGTCTGCTTAATATCTGTTGTTAACACTTTATTTTAATGATCCCCCAACAGACATTCTACTGCTTTGCAACTGCATGTCAACTTATTCTACTCGTCTGAACCCTAACACCTAACCTCAAAAAAGCACATTCATCCATCATAAACGTAATCCATACAGCTCCAGTGGGTTAATAAAAAATAATATCCATATTTATATCTATAGACTATAATATAATCACTGGCTATAGTCATATACACCTAGGATGGCTTATCTGATGGAGTAAATAATGGGATTGTTTAAATTGTTGGGTGAACTAACCCTTTAACCTAAAAATTTACTTAAGTCTACTAATACTCTGATGAGAGTTAGTTGACATGTAGTTGCAAAGTTTAAAGTCTAAAGTGGACCATCAAAAAAAAGTGTGAGAATTATTTTTTTTTACCCCTTTTTAATCTCTTATTACTTATAAATCATTTTATTTCCTCATCTACATTTTTTTTTTGCATCTACGTTTTTTTCTTTTTCACGTAGGCTATGTCTCTTGCCTCCTCAGAGAAAACGCCCTTGCTGTAAAAATATACCTGCTACCTCATGTTTGCAACAATACAGTGCACTTACAGTTGGGTTTTTCTGTCTGGTTGATATGGGCCTGCTATTTTTCATCTGATTTGTTCCCTTCCTCAGGATGTGGTTTACTGGTGAACAGTCTGTGTGGATGAACGATTTAAGCAAGATCTTTGCTGAATGCAGTCAGCAAAAGCATGCACTTGTGTATCTGAGTGCTGCAGCTCGTATGAGGAAAAAAAAACACTCAACATGAGTGATCTGTCAGAGATAAAGATCTACAGTATTCCTGCACATACAAAGTCGGCATGAAACGGGTGTTGTGGTAGTCTTTTCGTTACTCGAGACATATCCAAGTGAAACGACTTCTTGAACAAGAAAAAATGTAGGGCGGGACTTGGTTTTGTCCATCGGAAATGGTTGATTTGTTGGATCATTGTCGTTTGATATTAATGTTATCCAATGTGTGTGACAGTGAGATCACCTCGCGCCAATAAACAGAGTTATTATGCATCTAATTTAGTTCAAGTAAATGCTGCATAAATTACTATATAAATGATGTATTATAATAGTAGGGAATTAAAATATAACAATTTAAATGTTATTTTATATCAATTATTTCATAAATATATTAACAAATTATTGATTATTATTAATTTTTTTTTTTTTTTACTTGCCCTCTTTTCATTCCAAACTTGTATGCTATTTCTTTTCTCATCGACCAAAAAAAGCCTTTAAAAATATTATTCAGAATGACATTGAATAAATGATGAGTAAATGACATAACGAATAACACAATAACTACATTTTTATTTTTGGGGTCAACTGTCCTTTTAGGTCAATATTTAGGCCTTCTTCATTTATCTGTCATGCTTGGTAACCTCCACCATATCCGATGTAGCTGTATATGTGAGCTGGCATACAAGACATCATTGAAAAACCTCTCCCCAAAAGATCGACTCTATAACCATACAAGGAAACAGTAGTGCTGCTCTGTTGCAGATTTCTCGTCAATCAAAGTGCGGTCAGGTTCCTCTTCGGTTCACACAGTCACATGTATATTTAGCCAGAGGTATAGTTAGTACACACATACACAGAGTAAGTAAAAAAAGCGCCGTTTTGTTCTCAGAAAGTGAAACTAGGTTATGGCCGGTCGGTTGTTTCTTTTCCTCTTGTGTTATCACACCTTAATATTTTTTTAAGCAACACTTCTAACCGAGGCTGTCATGATAAAAGTGTGGTTAATCAAACGTTTTTTAAATGCTTTATGGGGTTTTGAAAAAACTATGATGGCTGACAGCAGGCGTTTAATTCACTGCGTGAATTTTTCAAGCAGTCACAAGTCTTTTAGTTTAGTTTTGCACAGGTGTAGCCAAATGTTTGTGATGGACATGTGCTGTGCCATGTTCACTTTTGCATATTTTTGTTTTAGTAAATTTTACTAACAAAAAGAACATTTTATTATAAAATAATATGCACAATGTTTGCATTGGCTTTATTTGAATAAGTTCTAAAAACGTTGCTAGTGCATTTGTTAATGTTTATGTTAATATTTTTCTCAACTCTGCATTTTAATTACAATGTTAATTGAAACCATAATATTTCAATTTTGTTTATTATCTATAATTGTAATGTTTTAGTTTTTGGTCTTGTCATCATTTTTGACTAAATTAAATCATTTAAAACAAAGTATAAGTGAACGTCATAAGTAACTTACTGTATATCAGAATATCTTGCATATATATCTTATATATGCAAAATATCAGTTATGCAAAATAATACAAAAAAATATTAGATTCTCGTCATGTGTTCATTTATTTAATACTTAGACTAATATTAACTATTCTTTCAGCTACATACAGAGCATAAGATTTGCTGTGTTTGAATTTTTAACATTACTGCTTTTGTTTTCCTTGGGTTTGGAACAACATGATAGTGAGTAAAGATCTTTTCCCTTAGAAACGGGGCTAGCAGAATGGATTTTGGTATGATTTTTCAAGCCATGAAGACTTAAGGTTAATCATTTATCATAATCCATTATCAATTCATTGCTAATTTTAGACCCTCAAGCGATGTTCAACATGGATTGTTTATCAAGTCGACTAGGTGTTGCATGCAATCGCTTAGGCTACTCGTTTTTCCATGACACCACGTCTGTCGAGTCAATACCTGTTATAGTCTCACCAGACCACCATCTAAAACACCAGCACTCTGGTTGCAGAAAAAGAAAATAGACACCGAATCCACAGGATCAGGAGAATGGATGTCGTAATGTGAAGTTGAAGTGCACCAAGTACCGATCTCCATAGAATTCATTTGAGAATCAATGAGAATGTAATGTGAGGCGTTATATGAAATGCAGAGTATCGTAGATTCTGTATTATACACGGTAAATATTTTTAAGTTGAAACTACACTGACTTTTCAGCAGCCTGGATTGTACATACTGAGGTGGTGTAAAATTGTTGTAAATGGGTTGTACTTCAGTTTGTGGGTTGCCAATAAACAAATCCTTAATGTGACGCTCACAGACGAGTGAACATTCACACTTGAACAGGTTCTACAATTTATTGTAGTGTTTTATTTTACAGTTGTCGTTCCTATAACAACTGTTTCCCATTATTTGAATTGTTATATAATCTGGCTGCATTTAACTGTAGTTAATGTGCTCTCTAAAGACTTATACCTCTGAATCACCAAGAAAAACAATCAACGGTAAAATGGCCTAAAGTTGCAATGCAGTAAATGACGACATGTTACCGTCATGCAGGGTGTGTGTCTGCCGTTGCTCTGCATGTTACTGACAGATGCATGGCATACTCTTGTGAAGCATATTTTTATATTGTGCACATTAGGTCATATCTATAAAAACGAACATGAAACAAAAGGGTGTAGTCTGAGTCTTGTGGAACTAATTAAAACAGGCTCACTAATTCTTCAACATAATATGGCCTCCTTTTCTTTGGTCTCTGACATGAAATACAATAATGTGTATTCAGTTAATTGTAAGGACACGGAGAGACAAATAATTGATTTCCTGTCATTCTCTGTCTATGGAGTGTGTTTGTTTTACTGTATTGATCACTCTATGTACATCGAGGGTACTTTATAAATGCTGCCCAAATTGTGATATATCTATTGTCAAAATAAACGAACAGGTTACCAATTATCGTCAAAAAAAAAAAAGTAATTAAGTCACAAAAACCATGAAATAAGGCGACCCAAGTAAATTTATTGAATGGTAGTGCATTTGACTGATCCAGACAGATTGAAATAATGTTTTGACATCTCTGTGTCCAGACCTTCTATGTTGAGACTGCTTCTTTGATTTTAGATTTTATTTAAATTGTGAATGTGTATGACATCAAGCACATCCTAGTAACATTTTTGGACATTTGCAGGACCTTCTCAAAACACCAAAATCCAGCTGGTCAGCCATCATGGGACACATTTTAAAATATAAATTCTGTTGTATACAATAGGGTCATTTTTGAGCCCTACAGGACTTTTTTTCCCACTCATTCAGAGGAAATATTGTAAAGTATTACTGAAGCTGTTTTTTTTTTTTTTTGAGAAACTAAAAAATGCACAATACGGTGCTTATACCATTCCTAAATAAAGATACACACAAGCACCTGACCGTGCTGTGGCCCACACACAGTGCCATGACTGGAATTCCTGGACTGAATCCTCACTCATTTTGAATATGAAAACAACACAGTGAGTTTGCCAGGCACTTGTAATTGCTAAACGCTGGGATCTGCGTTCCTTCATAATATTTTCAGCTTAGCCGTGTGTGTATGTGACCTGTTGTTGACTTTTGAGGAGTAATTCTGTAGTCATCACTAATGAATAATAAAGCTGAAAGATTTGACTAACTGTCTGATTTGTTAAGAATGAATATCTGCACTGTCATTTCGTAAATGATTAAATCCGTTTGTTCAGACAGTGTTTTTAATAGTTTTGCCATAGGGAGACATATGAGAGTAGTTGTTGCTGTGGAATGCAAGTGGATGAAGCATTGCAGATTTCACCAATGCTCTCTTTCATCATTTCATGTCAAGCACATCAGAGACCCAATAATTTAAAAATAAAGACAAAGTAAATGGTTACTGCAGTTCCTCTGATCTGATGCATGTCGAGCTGATCTGAGCACATATGTACAATACATTTACATAAAGCTGTGTACGCCTTGCGTCCACTTAAACCTCTTCAAATATTGAGACCGGATCCCTATCCCGCTTCAGTCATAAGGGTGGTGCTTTGACTTCGCTTTTCCAGCTGTAATAATCAGCAAGAGCTCCATCAAGCTCTCTAAATGTCATTCTCAGCAAATTCGATTCTTGTTTATATTACTCGGATGAGTGAGCATTCAAGCCTTCTGACCTTCGCTGTCAATCTGACTCTTCTAGTTGGCTCTGAGATAGACTGAAAGGGAGGTTAATTACATCTCCGTTTTTTTTACCCACTTTCTTCCAGGTGTTTTAGATTGTTTGATGCATTGACTTCAGCTGGCCCGTAATGCGTGCTCTGACTTGAACAGACCTCTGGCAGGAAGATAAAGCAAACATTCTTCTCTGGTGTGATTGGCATCTGTTTTTTTTGTGTGGCAGTATGGTCACCATTACTCCTGCCGTCACTTTCACTTAATCTGTTACAAACACACAGGCATTAAGGATTATGTAAGCTGCAAGTCTTTGGCAAATTCTCATGATCATATCATTATGTTTGTTGCGGAATGCGGATGGTCTACAGTATTTTTCGTCTTTTTCTATTTTCGACCTCAGCTCAGTGTTTTGGGGTTCAGTTATTATCTAAAGGTTTGTAAAATTAAAAAACATTATTTAAACTTATATGACCCATGGGTTGGTTTCTATTAAAACTAACAAATTTAAACGTTTGTGTGTGTGCGTGCGCGTGTGTGTGTGTGTGTGTGTGTGTTAAAGCTGCAGTAGGGAGTTTTGAGAAAACGTTGACTTAGCCTGAAAATTTGAACAAGCACAACTTACAGGTCCCACCCCCTTGCTCTCTGCTGCGCTACAGCCCTCCCTCCACAGCTCGTCCTCCACAGTGGAGCCTGTCGTGAACGCGCAGGCTAGTAAACAGGGCCACCCATAACGGCGGATAAAAAGTTATATGGCACATTCACTAATAGGGACTAAACGTCAACAGTATGCTTTACATTGACTATGGCCTGCCCATACTTTGACTACAAACCTCAAATCATTATGTATTTTGCAATACATGTAACTTTATAACGTTGCACTCTTTCTATAAGTTATAAATAGCTAGTAAGATAACGTTAATATAACGGTAACTAACGTTACAGTATGTAAGTAATTATTCTAGCGATATATAATGCCAGATAAGGTGTGCTAGTACATTATTTCAGCAACATGACAAGCCAGTGAATTAGCAGGTTTCAATTGTTGCTTAGCAGAGTTCGTGACATTTTATCTACATGTTATGCGGCTAGAGTTTTGACACCGAATCAATGGGCTCTGTGTAATTCTTTCTTTTTCGCTTGTTTATCGTCATCGTTCTTTTTCCTTTTACCTCTTTGTTTTATGAGCAGGTGTCACTCGAGAATTGGCAGTTTAGGTTGTTTCTCCGTCATAAGCACAGCTGCGGCACGCCGGCAATCTTGAGTTTGAACGACGGCTCGCGCAACGCACTGTGCAAGAGAGGGGTGTGATCAGCGCATACACGAGCATGATTGACACTGCTAAGACATTCCTCCTGGCTCTGATTGGTTGTTTCTGACCGGGAGCGTGTATTTTTGCAAATGGCAATAGGACCACTGGGAGGAGCCAGAAGAGCTTGATTTTTTCACAGATTATCTGTCTCATATTCTACTGTCAGGACATAATGACAGTTTTAACAGTTTTAACAAATATGTAAAAAATATTTTTTGCAAAAGTTACCTACAGCAGCTTTAAGCAGTGTTGAGGGTAACGCATTAAAAGTATTGCGAGTTACAAAATCAGATTACCTTTTTCAAGTAACTAGTAAAGTAACGCATTACTTTTAAATTTACAACAAAAGTTAGTAGTTTGCATTTCCTTCAGCCTGAGGCTTATTCATTTCACTTTTGCTGTGAAAAGTCTTTACATTTGCCATCATATAACATTTTTTTAATTAAAAAACAATCAAGCAAGCCCAGTCCACATGAGAAATGGTATTGCAAAAGTAACGCAACACATTACTTCCTTAAAAAGTAACTAATTGCATAATTAGTTTTATGGGAGTAATGCAATATTGTAACGTATTACTTTTAACTGTAACTTTGTCCAAAAGCCCGGCATTTCAATAGGAATCCACGTGTTTGGGAATTTCGCTTGAGGTAGAATTGGGATAGTCACACAAATTCACTGCGTAAAGAAAGCTTCTTTGTTTGCAAAATTTCATCAGTTTGACCGTACCTTTTGGGCCCTATTTTAACAATCTAAGTGCAGGGTCTAAAGCGCACGTCGTAAGCGCACTCAGGGCGTGTCCGAATCCACTTTTGCTTGTTTAACAACGGGAAAAATGGTCGGCGCGCCCGGTGCACATGGTCTAAAAGGGTTGTCCCTATTCTCTTAATGAGTTTTTGTTTTTATGTTTTGGGCATAACGTGCAATAGACCAATTGGAGTCTCCCATTCCCTTTAAAAGCCAGTTGTGCTCGTGCCATAGCGGATTCGCTATTTACATGGCGGAATTTGCAAGCGGAAAAAAACGAACGCTTCCCTACGAGAAAACGGATTTGCTCGTGCGCGAGGTTAAAGAGCGCAAGCAAACCATCTACGGGACAAAGTGTACGCCCGTTGTGGACCTGTCTATAGGCGCATATTACTAACGCGCTCTTTAAATAACGAAAAAAAAGATCGCCAAATTTGTGGGTTCCAAAATATGACCATACAGAAAAATGACAGAATTGCCCTGTGATACAGTGTGGCCAAAAGTGCCCATAGTTGAAGTGTCCTGTCCCAAACGCCGCACTTGATGTGTATTTACAGCCAGTGACTTGCAGGAGCATATACTAAACTGAATTTCCTGCAAATAAACCAGATTTGAAGGGAATGTAAAACATGTATGCATAATGAACATTAAAATGCATTATGTATTTTCATAAATAATTGTAACCAACGTTAAAATGCATTATAATATTTGCAGATTCCTTGTAATGTCTTAAATTGGTTGTTGTCATGTTAAAAGAATTGTTAATAAACACACACACACCGAAATCACCCTGCCAAGTATGAACAACTTACTGTAACATTCCTCTCATATTTATTTAAGGTGGCTGAATCTGGCTAGTACCTTCAAAAATTGATTTGTGGCTAATTAGCAAAGCCTGTCATGTACGTGAGATGAATGTCTTTAAGGACCGGTCTTGGGCTACCTACCCTGGTTGTTTGTGTTTGGAAAAACAGTCAGCACTATTCACAATGCTGGAATTGTCAAATGCTTCATGTTTCGATTTCAGAGTGGGAGCACCATACAGCAAATTCTCCTTAAATTCAAATCCAGAGTGAAAGAAGTGATAAAGAGCACTTTTGTAACTAACTGTATCTGTAGCAGAAACTGCTCTGTTTTATTGGCCTCTGAATGTTTCAAAAGGAAACCGTTATTGCAGAGCGTGACATAGTTTGTTGTAAAAGCTCCTCTTTTCTCTTGGGAGGGAATGCATATTTTTGACCTGTGTTGACGTCAGAAATGACATACTCGTTTTAACTAGAGCTTACTTACTCTCAGGCTGAGAGACCAGATGCTGACATGTTTTATTACACTGCACATGTTCAAAGTCACAAGGAGATTTCATGAGGTTCAAAGCTAATTAGCGCTCACATAAAGTATCCTGGCATTTAAAGTCAGCATGAACCGGCATTCGCAACGCATTGTCCTGTAAAACTGTATCTTATTCATTGGGATTTGATTGGGATTTGTGATATTTTATTATTGGTTCATATTATTTTCCTTTCTCATGCACAGTTATTAACCCTGTAAAGCCTGGCAATTTAAATAATAGTCAGATTTTTTTTTCTAAAAAATGGAACGGTTTATTAAACCTGTGTTTTATGTTAAGTATTATATTTGACACATCAGGCTTTTATGGCTCATGACAGTATGAAATAGGCGATATGCAATTTGGTGCAGATGTTATTTATATATGGTCAAAAATTATGATAAACTTCTGAAAGCTTGTAATAGCTGTCTGATAGCTGTTTATAGCAGACTATTATATATATTGAAATATATCATATATTTATACGTATAATTAGGAGATAGAGTGACTGATATGTGTGTCTTATGTCTAAAATTATATTTAAATGTTTAGTTTTGTGATCAAAGCTCAGTAGTTTTATAGTGGGTGCAAAACATATAATGCAGTGCAATACAATGATGACTGAGAGATGTTCAAATAAACCTCCCTAAAAATCCTGAACATTTTCGATTTACTCTTTTTTTTTTTTTAAAGTCATGTTAAAATATATGAATAATCGAGTAAAACAGTAAGTTGCGTCTGTCTAGTAAATGTTCATCCTGAAATATTAATTTAAAAAAAGTGTATATATATATATACAGTATATTAATAACAAAATTAGTTGTTCTTAAATTCAGTAAAGATTTCTCTGCAAAGACACGTGAACCACGACTTGAAGGGGGACATTTTCACAATTATACTAAAAGGTCTTTTACCTGCTAAAAAAGTATGAACTGTCAATCAGAGGGCAGAAGGCATAAAGAAGATTGTGTAAGATCATGTTGATAATTTAGAGGCCTTAGAAACAACTTGCATGTCAAATATGGCACAGCAGGCTTTTTAGGGTTAATTATTCAAAGGTTGTTTTTCTTTGTTTACATTGATGTTGATTTTGATTTTTTTTCTTTTTTCCCCTATCTAGGTGGAGGAGGAAAACGGAAAGGAAGAAGTAAAAAATGGAGGGAGATTCTTCGTTTTCCTCATATCAGTCAGTGCACAGAATTGAGCAAAACCATCGGTAAAGTATCAACACTCAACTTGTCTTGTTCATGAACTTCCTGTTATTGTCATGCTCCTTGTCAGCTGTGGTGTTCTCCTGGCCAAATTTCCCTTACGGTGATGTCATTTTTGCAGTTCAGCATTGTTTAGTCATTTACATTGTCATTGTCTGAATCCCAGTTTGCTTACTATCTGAGAAATAGAATGTGAGATAAGCATTTGTGCGTCTCAAATTCCAGTATGCCTGGATGTCATACTTCTCCCAGTAGATTTACAAAATATCCAACCTTGCATGTTTTTGATCTAATATTGTGCTTAATTTCTTGAGCTACAGATGAGGAGGAGTGACTGCCATCCATCAACTTTTTCAATTGTTTAACAGTGACAACCAATTCAAGACTTTTAGTTTTCACATTTTTCAAAATTGTGAAATATTATTACAATTTCAGAGAACTGTTTTCTGTTTGAAAATGTTTAATTGTAATTTATTACTGTGATGCCAAAGCAGAATTTTCAGCATTATTACTCCAGTCTTCAGTGTCACATGATCCTTCAGAAATCATTCTAATATGATGATTTGCTGTTCAAAAAAAACATTTCTGATTATAATCAATGTTGAAAACAGTTGTGCTGCATAATATTTTTGTGTAAACCATGATGCATTTTTTCAGGATTCTTTGATAAATAGAAAGTTCAAAAGAACAGCATTTATTTGAAATGGAAATCTTTTGTAACATTATAAATGCCTTTTTACTGTCACTTTTGATCAATTTAATACATCCTTGCTGAATAAAGGTTTTAATTTCTTTTTAAAAAACAAAAATCTAACTGACCCCAAACTTTAAAACGGTTGTGTATATTATAAATCAGAATTATAAATGTATAAAGTTAAGTATTGAGACATTTTTAAGTAATTAATTTAGCTAGATGCTAACACTAACATGCAAATGCGGGCAGAAAAAGTGTCTGTGGTGTCCATTGTGTAATGTTTTTCAATACTTACTGTCTTAACAGTTTCACCCAATAATGAAAATGAAATAATGTAATTTACTCACCCTCAGATTGTTCCAAACCTGTATGACTTTTTTTTTTTTCTGCATATTAACTGTTTTGTCCATGCAATGAAAGTCAATGGTGTTCAAAACAACACTGGACCCTGCTAGCTTTCATTGTATGGACAAAATGTCATCTTTCATCTTGCACACGAGATGGTAATACAGGTTTGAGAGTCACCATCAATCACTGTACCATGATGCCACCAAAGCACATTTTTGTAAAGTTTCCCTTTTGTTTGGTGTCTCAGAGCGGGACTACTTCAGCCTGTGTGAGAAGCAGCCCATCGGGAGACTTCTGTTCCGTCTTTACTGTGAGACCCGACCGGAGATGCAGCGATGCATCCAACTCCTGGACTCCATGGTATGTCAATGCACACATACACACGTCTCCAACGCTCAATGCACCTGCTTTATGTTCTAATGAAAACAGAATTAGTTTAAGATCATCAAAACAGCTTTTAGTCACTAATTGCTGGATCTTTTAAGCAGTTCATCTTCTCTCAAAATCTCTCTCAGGATTCTTGTTAACCCCTCCACCAATGTTCCACTGGCCTGGACAACATGCTTCCAACAAGACTAGCTTGGCTAGCATGGAATAAAGCCCAAAATATCAGTACCAGCATCTGGTCACTGAATGAGGCCATTGTCTGGTCTCTAACACCACTATAGACCCCAAACAGTCTGAACCCCAGGAACCTGAACCCATGACAGGAAGTCACCATCATAAAACATGGGGCAGCATATTTGTGTTTTTTAGGACATGGAAAAGGTGTTCATCTTGGAACTTTCGCCGCCTCTTTTTGAACAAAAACCCTTTGTGCCGTGTCGCCGTATAGCTGAATAGCGGAAGCTTTACTGATGTGTTATAGAGACTCGTGCAAATGTCTGAAAGTCAAATGAAAAAAACAAAATTGTCCTAAACATAAAAGCATCATACAATCTGGGTTACCAGAGATGGGCTGCATCCGAAATAACGTACTTCCCTACTATATAGTAGGCGAAAAACAGTATGTCACAAAAAAAAGTATGTCCAAAGCACCCGGATGACCTAGTACGTCCAGGCGAGATTCTGAAGTGTGCATACGATGGACACTTTGCCATTCATAAATCCTGTCCTTTGGCCTCATGGGAGTGAAGTGATAGTAGGTCACATGACAATGACAACATGGCAAATGTAGTACATCCGGATTACATTCATACTAGAATGAAATTTCTTTTTTTAGGGGTCTTGAGGTAATGACTTGTTCAAAATAAGTACCTATAAGTACTTAAAATAGTGGCTCTACCATTAGAGAAAGTGTAATGGCCAACTAGGATCACGTGTGCTTTGATAACCAATCACATTACAGCCTTGACGTCATTGAATATCTTTCAAGTTGTGCGACGTTCAATCACTATTTGCGGATACCATAGAAATGAATGAGAAGTGCGGTAAACTGAATCCTACATGTTGCAAAATTGTCTGTGACTTCTCTTATAAAACAGCATTTTTCCTGTGTAAACTTTAGAAATAGATCAATCCAAAATGTTTAATAGCTAACTTTAGCCAATAGGCTGTTGATTCATTAAATGATAAGCTGTTTTCCCACAAAAGTATCCATTACAAAAATGGCTCTGCTCTCCTTCCCTGCTTTTCATTTAATTTTCATTCCACTTTTATTTGTATAGCCCTTTTCACAATGCGTCGTTTCAAAACTGCTTTAAAATGTAATGTAGAAACTTGCATTTCCTGTAGAGTAGTCCGTAATCAGAAGTGTATCAAAGTAATGTCCATATGTCAGAAATTCACAGTTCTAAGATAATACAATCATACAATTAGCATGAATCATGTATTCATTTAGGCAGAAGCAATGAGCTTGTTAAAGACATCAGTATATTAATATCAGTGATACTGCCCTTCATTCATAGTAATGCCAGAGATACCATTTAACTAATTTTAAACCATCTTAATGTGGAAGTAAATACATTTATTAGAAATAACATGGAACCCCACAATTCTTATTACTGTAATGCCAAAAAATTAAATAAACACTATCATTCAAAAGTTTGGGGTCTGTAACATTTTTTTTTTTTTTATGTTTTGAAAAAAGTCTCTTATGTTGAAAATGGTTGTGCTGCTTAATGTTTTTCCGGAGTCTTTGATGAATTGTAAGTTTAAATAATAGCATATGTTTGTAATAGAACATTTTTTTAATGTAATAAATGTCTTTACTCTCACAAAAATTTTACTGACCCCAAACTTTTTAACTGTACTGCATATCATCTAAATTTTTTCATGATAGTACATGTATGTATTGTAGTATGCTGATTTTATTTTTTTAAATCACTGTATGAGAACAGAATAACTTGCATTACTGCATTAAACTGAGATCATGGGAAGTAATGAAAAGAACTATAAACAAACTAAAAAATAAAGCACCCAGACACATGGTAAGGAGAATCAGGGTCAAATTCAACTAATTCTCTTGAAAATAAGGCATATAAAAAGAAAACCCAATGCTCCTAAAAATTTCATTGTCTTTATTCAAAATATGTGTTGTTGTTGTTTTTTTTTTTTTTTTTTCAATATGTGTTTTGATTTATAGGGTGAAATACTCTGCATACTCTTGGCTTTGCGAGATTCACCCAATTAAACTGTATTCTAAAGTCAAGAAGAAGAAAAAGTGCCCTTTATGACCTGACATGCATCAAAATGAGTTCTGGATTCAGCTTTGAATAACGAATTGAATGTAAACACAGAGATTCATTGAACTGAAAATACTTGAATGTGTTTGATGTATGTCCGCATATGTTCTGCCGGCAGCAAGTGTGCATGTGCGTATTTGTGTAAGCCACCATAAGGAAAGAGGCCGGGGGTGGTGGGGGTTTGAGGCCTGCTCTGACGTCAGAAAGTAGCGGGATCTCAATTGTTGTGACGAGTTAGACGGCACTGTCTGTGTCTGCTCTGTGTGAGATCTCTGTGTGTGTGACAGAAGGAAAGAAGCGCAAGAACTTTATTGTGAGAAACCTCCTCGCACATTATTTAGGTTTCAGTGTACACAAAGACAAATGAAATGTGTATGCAGCTGACCTTCTTGGTCCGGGTTTTGTTTTTCCATCTCGGTGGAGGCGGAATAGTCCGATGTTATCTCACACATCAGATTGGCCCAGTTCCCCTGTGTCACTCAGAGGCAGCCCGCCATTTGTTTTAGCCTGGTAGCTCTACTGTACCATTCAGAGCCGCTGACGTAGGTCTGTTCTCAAACCACTATTATGATTGGATCTCTCTCTCTCTCTCTCTCTCTCTCTCTCTCTCTCTCTCTCTCTCTCTCTCTCTCTCTCTCTCTCTCTCTCTCTCTCTCTCTCTCTCTCTCTCTCTCTCTCTCTCTCTCTCTCTCTCTCTCTCTCTCTCTCTCTCTCTCTCTCTCTGTCTCTCTCTGTCTCTCTCTCTCTGTCTGTGTTAGGGGATAGAATATACAGTTTGTACAGTATAAAAATCATTGTCTATGGAAAGTCCCCATAAAACATGGAGACCCAACATCTGTGTGAGATCTCGAATGTTTGTATTTGCTGTTTTTTTCCATGCGGTGACCTTTAACATGCAGGCATTGCAAATTCCCCTTCAAATTCCATCATTTCCCGTTTAAAAGATGGCAGAGAAAGTTGAAATAAAGCAGTGTCCACTTCCCTAATATCACTATCACCTACAGCAGTATAAAATATAAAAACATGTCAGTATAAAAATGTTTTCTGGGTTCAGTACAGATTAACTTCAATCAACAGCACTTGTGGTAGGATAACTGCAAAAAATAACATTGGCACGTACCCAGCAAAAATTACTGTTCCAGTAAAGTGCTTACAATGGAAGTATGTGGAGCCAGGGAATAAACATGACAATAAACATTGTTTTACAAGTATAGCCACAAGCAGGGCTTGACATTAGCTTTTTTGCTCACCAACCGCTGTGACTAGTGGTTTTCCAAAGTTACTAGCCACTCAGCATTTTCACTGGCCACAATTTTGACATCGACACCATGGGGGAAAACTGCCATATAGATATTTTTAATATTATATCATAATTTGGCAGCACGTATATTAGGCTGATGTAACTTTAAAACCTGACGCACGGATCCATTATACTGTTACACTTGCGTTTTCTTTCTCAACTTACTGTGTTTACATGAATACTTACCAAGACTTGCATTTTGACATTATTTTGTGTGTATTTGACTGTTTAAGTGCAATAAGCAGCGAAAAATAACTCAATTTCATACTAAGAGGTGGCGACCACTTTGGGTGTGAGCACAAATTCTGCAGGAATGAGTAAAATGATGCGCAATACGCACAATCCCACGGCGGAATTCAAGCCAAGACAAACCATGTGTAAATTCATAAGTCAACAGCATTGCTGAGTATTTTCTCCTTAAAACGCAGTTTGAAATCGCTAGTGTTTCTGACGTCACAAACTACCATGTAACCAATCAGGTCAACGTGTGATCGTCAACGAGTGGATTTCTGAGCTGGCGTGAGTGAGTGGAGGCGGGTTTAATTTGCATATTCATAGAAACGAAATGGAAGCTCAAACTTGCTTGGTTGATGCACGAGAACCAATGAGGTTTGTTCTCGCATGCCACACAAGCATGTTTGAGCTTCCACAATGAGTATGACAGATCTTTAATTTATGGGTGAACTATCCCTTTAACTTAGGGACTAGTTGAAATTATTTCAAAAGAACTTGACTTCTATTGAACTCTGAACATTCCATGTAACATTCTTTTCCTCCACTACTCACGGCAATCTTCCAGTGGATGAGTTGCTAAATGTGTTAAGGGGAATGGAAATCATTCTGTTAGTGTCGAGATGCAGTATATACACACACACACACACACACACACACACGCACACACACACACACACGCACACATCCCCCACTATGTAATGACGTTCAATGTATTTAGTGACGCTGCTGGGCCGTGCTGTGGCGCTCCAGGACCTTATGGAATCCTGCCGTGTTGACTGGCTGGTTACCAAGCAACCTGAAGTCACACACGGTGGGCTTCATGAAGCATGTGTGTGCGGTCGCGAAGCATATGTGTATGTGCTTTTCGTACTCTACAGCCGGGCCGTGTGACGTGGGTGCAGACACGTGATTTGTGCAAAAACCTATTTGTGGGTACATATGCTTCGTTGTGGGCGCGAGGTCTTGTGTGTATGTGTTTACATCATTCGGGATTGAACTGAAAGGGGGGCAGGTGGTCATGGAGAGTCTTGCGTAATGGGATCCACAGAGCACGAGGGCTGGAGAGAGTGTTGATTAGGGTGTCATCAAGTATTACCCCCCTAACACACACACACACACACACACAGGCACATCTACAGCCCTTAGGGAAAGGACGTGCCAGACTGTGGAGCTCATTCATTGTGTAATCACTCACAGACTCAATTACATGATGCCTCTTCCTCATTCAGCATATAGAAATGGATACCATCAGTAATGGTGAAGTCACTGGATGTAGTTTCTTTTTTCCCAGTGTTGAACAAGTGATATGAGTTCACTTAATACCCTCTGTCTGTCTCTGTATCATTAGACTCAAGATTTTTGAGTATCGGCACAAAGTCTGATCCACATTAGTCTCATGTGACTAGATCTTTAATTAATACATAAAGTCTGGTCCATGTTACAACTAATAATGACCATAAAAACCTCCTTAGACAGGAAGAGATTGTTTTGCCGGCATTATAATTTGACTTACCACAGTTGTTTTTGCATGCTTTGAGTTCTGAAATAGATTATACAATAATGATAGTGGTGTGAAAAGAAATTAAATAATGGCACAGCATTTTGTATTGGATACCCCTGAAAAATTGGGTTGCTGCACCCCTAGTAAGCATCAACTTTAATTATTTCAGTTTTAGCTTTAGGAATTGTAGTACTTAAACTTTAACAGAGATTAGAAATGTTGTCTTGGTGGCAACTAACCAAAATGAAAATAAGTTGAAGTTGAAGTATTTCATCTAAAATGTATTTTACTGTTGCTTCATTTGAAACAAATTGTAATAGTTCTTTTTTTTTTTTAGCTTTAGTTAACAAGAACAACCTGATTGCTAATTACATTTATTCTCATCATTTACTAACCATTCCAAACCTGTTTGACTTTCTTTATTCTGTGAAGCACAAAAGAAGATGTTTTGAAGAATGTCAGTAACCAAACAGTTGATGGGCTCCATTGACTTCCCTAGTATTTTTATTTCCACACTATGGAAGTCAATGGGGCCCATTAACTGTTTGGTTACTGACATTCTTCAAAACATCTTCTTTTGTGTTCAGCAGACTAAATAAATTCACAAAGGTTTGGAACAACTTGAGGGTAAGTAAATGATGACAGAATTTTCTTTTTTGGGTGACCTATCCCTTGCATGGTATGAACCTTGGGAACTCAGGAAGGGCTGGGAACTTGTAAATCAAATATTGTTTCTCAGTGGACGACTGATTAAAAACCTGTTATCCCTAACTCCCAGGAACTGCAATTTGACATTTTTATGTGCAATATAAATCAGACTGGCTTCTGAGGCTGGTTACGATTTCATACATTTGGTGTCATTTATATTTTGGATTATGTTATACCTTGTTTGTCTCAATGTTCAGTTAAAACTTGTTTGTATCTGGTGATTTAGGAGGAATACGAGGTGGCACCAGATGAAAAGAGGAAGAGTCGAGGAGATGAGATCATCAAGAAGTTTCTCACCAAGCAGGTGTGATTTGGTTTAACTTTACTGTGTGTGTGTGTGTGTGTGTGTGTGTGTGTCTGTGTGTGTTAATTTTGGATCTTGAATGTCCCAGTGGGCATCAGTAATCAGAGCATGTTGTTTCTCTGACAGTCCTCTGAGTGTGTGGATGTTGCTGAAGGTCTTGCTGAAAGTTGCAGAGAAAATCTAGAACTGAGCCCCTGCAAGGAGATCTTCAGTGACTGTCGCCAGTAAGACAAATGCAAATACGCTTGTGAACACCTGGATTTCTGTTGCTCTTAAACTAAGCAAATTCAAATACTTTAACTTCGGCCCCAACCGTTCTTGTTACACATATATGGTGGTGGTTTTAAATTTGTATTTTATTTATATTGATTAAATATTATATAAATAAATACTTTTTTTAACTTTTTTTTAAACTAAAGATTTTACTATGGTTTAATATTAGTTTGTATACTTGCACTATGTGCTAAAGATATGTTCTCCACCAGTGATGGGAAGTACACTACCTTTCAGACATTTCTTCAGGATTCTTTGATGAATAGAAGTTCAAAAGAACAGCATTTAGTTGGTATGGAAATCTTTTGTAGCATTGTAAAAGTCTTTACTGGAACTTTTGATCAATTTACATATGTTCTTGCTAAGTAAAACTATTAATTTCTTGCTCAAAATCGTACTGACCCAAAACTTTTTAACTAGTAACCTACAGTTAAAAAGTTTGGGGTCAGTATGATTTTTAGGAAAAAATTAATAGTATGTAGTAAGCATTGCCATAATTGGGACAGGCTGCAAAATTAGCCCAAAATACTTTTAAAAAAATCCTCCGAAAATTGTATGCAATCTGGGCACCTTTCACATACTGTACTATTTTAAACGTAAACCTAATATTGGATACTATATAGAAAAGACAGTATGCAGAATTAAGGGTTATGTAGTTTTTCTGGGATATTGATCATTCAACGCATTTTTGTCCCTAAAGAAGCAAACTACTATAATATTTCTGGAACCGTTGCATATTTTGTCTTGTGTACAAGTCAAGTCACCTTTTATTTATATAGCACTTTATACAATACAGATAGTTTCAAAGCAGTTTTACAGTGAAAATGATTCAATGATGCAAACAGAGGTAATTTCTGCTGTACAGCAGCTGTAAAAGAAAATAGTGTCACTGTTCAGCTAAAGTAAGTCAACTGCACTAACAGTGCTGCTTATGGTCTAACAGTCTCCATGCTGTTTTAAATCTCACAGAACTCTTCATGACTACTTAAGTGGTGCTCCGTTCTCTGACTATCAGAACAGCATGTACTTCGACCGCTTCCTCCAATGGAAAATGCTGGAAAGGTTGGTTACACGCTTTATCTCCCTTTCCTCTTCTTTTACCTTTTTTAATCTACTTAAAAGTTGTGTATTTCATTCTTTTAGTTTGCTGGAGGAAGTTCTTTGCTCTGCTTAAACCAGACATCCTGCTTTTGTTTCATTTGGCTAAATCATATTCAGCTGTTATGGCAGTACAGACACTAATCCGTTTAAATTATTTGTTAGTGTAATTGTTAACCGCTCAACACACGAAAGCAGAAAGCAAACAGTCATGTTTTGGGTCATGAAACGTTCAAGTTACTTTGCAGTGTCCAAGCCTATGCTAATGTTGTGTATAACTTGTGTAGCTTGTGCTCCACCTAGCTTTGTTAATGGATCTGAATGTTTAAATGTCAGGTTCCTGTCTGCGCTGATTTGATATCAGATTTTGTGGTTTCGTTTCCAGACAGTCCATCACAAAAGACACATTTCGGCAGTATAGAGTTCTGGGGAAAGGAGGCTTTGGAGAGGTAAGGGTGCTGTAAAAAGTGATGACCTGCACTGTGTGTGTGTACTGAATATTTCCTCAGTTGCTCTGTATAATAAAAACTAGTGAGCTGCCTACATTAGATCAGTGTTTCGCAACCTTTTTTTTTTTTTTTTTTTTTTTTGCCACGGCAGTTTTGATGAGTAAAAAATCCCACGACACACCACTAAGCACTAAAATATAACAAAATTGCGTAAAAATGCATTACTTTAAATGCCGTATTAAACTGAATATAATATTAAAACTAGTACTCACAATTAGAGTGAAAATTGAGTTTAAGTCAAGTAGGGACACAATAGGTAGCTGCGATTGTTGTTGTAGGATGATAATACAACAAATTAACATATTGTCACTGTCAGGTGGAAACCTCATATTTTTTATACGCTGTTGTCAAAGTTGGTATTGTGGCTTTGTATATGGTCAGACACTTGCATGTGTCATTATAATTTTAACATTTTATGAAGATCACTCAAATGGAGTTACAAGGTTTTTGACCAGCGAATGACCGAGATATTTTGTCAGTTACTGGACAGCCGCATCTGACGCAGTAAGTGCATCGCTGTATCTGTTTTCATCAACTTACGGGTTATAAGGTTTAAGGTTTATTGTAGCTATATGGGCGCTCAGTTTTTCTTGTTGTTGAATACATTTGAATACAATCTAATGATATAAAAGATGAAGCACTATGCACAGGATATTTAAAACAGTTTATTTGCTTCAACTAGACAGGAAATACCAGACTAGACTATTCTCTACTCTTTAAAGGCGAGGTAGGTGATTTGTTCCAGAAACAACTTTTGTTATTCTGGTTGAAAGTCTCTACACATCCTGATAGCAATCACTAAGTTAAGTGGTCTAAATGTATTTATATCAGTAGCGAACTGTGACGGGAAAAAGTCAACTCAGCCTAGCTTACCGTGTCTGTGTCTATAATAGTGCATGTTAGCTTTGACAAAAAATGCCACAAGCAAACATCAGAGTGAGTGTGAGAGTTATCACCAAAAACTAAACAAAAAGTAAAAAAAATGCAAATCATTACAAAGAATTGCATCACACAATCGGTGTGTCATTTCTGAGGAATTATGGTGACAACTGGTTTAATGTAAGACATCGCATCAGTTACAAGGCTTAATCACAACCTCTTTTAAATGCTTTTCATTGGTTAACTATTTGTAAAACCCACGCAAAGGATGACCAATGACATACGTTTTTTTAAAAGATAAAACAAAAATGACAAAATTTAGAGATGCAAGGTTTCCACCCGACAGCAACGGTATATTCTTATTTGTAGCATTCATTTTGATGTATTTTTTGGAATTTGATCATTTTCCATGGTACACCTAACAACCTGCTGGGAAATACTGACCTAGACAGTAATTTTGGACATTACAAGTGTGCTCACCAAAGGCTGTTTCGAAATATCGAAATAAATCATCATACTGCCTTTTGAGATGCCTTATTTTGGCCAAACAGCGAAGCAGTGCATGTATCCTCGTCATAGGTAGTCCCAGAATAGTTGATAATTACATCATTGTAATCCACTCAATAACCAAAATCACCTTAGCCACATGCAAACATCAAGTCAAGTCTACTGTCTATCTCACATAAAGAGCATTATTTGTGTGTTGTGCAGAGATGCAGTCAAATTAGTGACATTTCGCCCCAAAAAAGTTATATTGTCAATAGTGTAACAATGTATAAAGTCACTTTCAAGTTAAGATGCTGTCTTTAAAGGTGCGGTGACGTTTAATGTTGCTTACGATTAAGTTAGATATAAGCAGATATCGCTCGTGTTCAAGTTGGTCATGCGAATTCACCGCTTTGACCAACAAAACTTCTTGATTTTAAAGTGAATTGTGTGAACTGTGCACACTATTGACAATGGACAACTCACAATTTTCTTGCCCGCCAAACCTTGTGACCCAATCTTAAGGCAGCATGTAACTTCTCGTGTGTGTATATATATGTGGTGATTAATATATGTACATCCCTGCTCAGGTGTGTGCGTGCCAGGTGAGAGCCACAGGTAAAATGTATGCTTGTAAAAAGCTTGAGAAGAAAAGGATAAAGAAGAGAAAGGGAGAGGCCATGGCTCTAAATGAGAAACAGATTCTGGAGAAGGTCAACAGCAGGTTTGTGGTAAGCGGATTCATTCATTTATTCTGTTCTTTCATCTCTTTTCCTCTCTTTACTCTTTACCTGGTTTAAACATCCATCTTGGGTGATCCTGTCACAAGTGGCCAGGCAGTAAAGCCTCAAATCTCTATTCCTCCGTACATATCTGTCTCCGTTCAATTTTTTGATCCAATAAAGGCTTGCTGACAGCTTGTATACTTATAAAAGGGGGAAAGAATGTATTTTTGAGAATTGGCATCCTCTTCTCTCTGACTCTCAGGTTAGTTTAGCGTACGCGTATGAGACCAAAGATGCCCTGTGTCTGGTGCTGACCATTATGAACGGTGGTGATCTGAAGTTTCACATCTATAACATGGGAACCCCGGGCTTCGAGAAGGAGCGTGTGCAGTTCTATGGGGCCAGTATCTGCTGTGGTCTAGAACACCTGCACAGAGAGTCTATCGTCTACAGGTGGGCAGGAACCAACGTGTGACTCTACACCATCCTCAAAAGCACCCAATCCTCATAAAATGATAATGAAATTCTATGGTTGAGACATTTCTATCTTGCTTTCTTTCATTCTAGGGATTTAAAACCAGAGAATATACTTTTAGATGATAATGGTAAGTCAAGAAGATCAGTTTTTCATTCAAATAAGCTAAATATGACATTATATTAAATTGGATTTGGTCTAGGGATGTACTGGGATTTGGTCTAGGGATGTACCGATACTGGCTGAAACTGGCTTCCATCTGAATAACAAAGTTTTTTTTTTTTTTTTTTTTTTTATCAGTTCACACAAAATCTCAAACTAAACATGACTTCATTATAAAAGACCAAATGAAAAAGATTATGCATACAAAAATGCATACATTTATTAAAATATTTTTTATTTATGGATAAATTCCATCATTTATTTGATTGATTTCAAGGACTAAGTTTGCCATATTAATAAATATTTCATTTAAAAGCCCCAATGTCAAAATATATAAATAAATTACATTATATGTATATATAAATACATTTAATATTCAGTCAGTGACAGTGTAATAAATTGTGAAATGCAACAATAAATTAATTTTACATTTAACTTGTTTTGTTCTGGTTTGTTTGCTACTACTCCCTCTCTCTCTATCTATCCCTACAGGTCATATCCGGATCTCAGACCTGGGACTGGCCATTAAAGTGCCTGATGGAGAACAGATCCGTGGTCGAGTGGGGACTGTGGGCTACATGGGTAATGATCTTTAGCTGTATCGATTTAATCTTAATAGCATCTTTCATTTATAAATAAATCATAACTCTTTTATATTGTTTTTTTTTTTCAATCAAATTAACGAGTATTATATGTATTGATTTACAGTACCATTCAAATGTTTTTTGTTTTTTTTAAGAAATTCATAAATTTTTATGGCAAGGATGCATTAAATTGGTCAAAAGTGACTGTAAAGTAATTTATAATTTATTACTTTAATTATAATTAAATTATTTAATTATATTCAGTTCAAAATATTTCTATTTCAAATAAATGCTTTTGAACTTTCTATTCATCAAAGAATCCTGGAAAAAAGCACCAAACAGCATATTCGAATGATTTCTTAAAAATATTGATAATTCATGCGAATTATTTTATATTGTAATACAATTTCACAATATTACTGTTTTTACAGTTTTTGATCAAATAAATGCAGCCTCTGTGAACACAAGATACTGCTGTTCCCAAAAAAGACCCCAAAAGTTTGAACGCTAGTGTAAATACCAAATATAATCAAAAGGCTAAAAAATATCAGGTTTTGTTTTTAGCTGCACAACTCAGTCCTACTAGATATCTCTTCATGGCAATATGAAGCATTGAAATGTTATTCATTGATTGATGAATTGAATCTGTGTTGATGGACAGCTCCAGAGGTGATCAATAATGAGCGCTATAGCATGAGTCCGGACTGGTGGGGGTTGGGTTGCCTGATCTACGAGATGACCGCTGGACGATCGCCTTTCCGCGCGCGCAAAGAGCGAGTGAAGAGGGAAGAAGTGGAGAAGAGGGTGCAGGAGGAGGAAGAGGAGTACAGCGACATGTTTTCAGAAGACACCAAAGCCATCTGCAGGATGGTGAGGCCACACATACACACACACACACAGAATGAAGTTTCTATGATGGTCAAAATCCAAGATGACACAGTCGAGTACAACTAAGAGCTTGTATCCAAAGCTACATTATCTCCTCAGTCAAACACGCCATAGAAGCTGATTAAGAGTCCATTGATTGAGTGCACAAAACTGGTCAAATCGAGTTCATTCTGTACGTTTGGCTCATTTTTCTGGCTGCTATTGCATGTTTTCGGCTGGGGAAGAAGCTGATAATGAGCTCTCTGAGAACAGCTCAGTTCAGTATTGTTTAATTCTCTAAATGTATTGTAAAGAACCTCAGCTGTCTTTTATTAGAGCCGTGTCATGCGACTGGCTTTCTGTTAATCTTAAAGGGACGGTTCACCCAAAAAAGAAAAATATGTAATTTACTCACCCTTATGTTGCTTTAAACCAGATTTTACAAAATATATTTGTAGGGATTTGAAAGTTAGCAAGTACCCTTAAGATGTTTATATATATTATAAACATTCATCAAATTTGATGAAATTACTTTTATTTTGCTCTATAAGACTTATGTCCAGAGAATATTTTAACAATTTGCTTTTGTACAATTATAATTTAAAAGCCAAATTTTTCGTACAATATTTTTACAATATCACACTTGATATTATACTTGTATAATTTAAATGTTTTTGGTTGTTGTTTTTTTACATGAAAGAAAGTATACACTACAATTCATACTGTATACTTTTATTCAGCAAGGATGCATTAATTTGATCGACAGTAAAGACATTTATAATGTTAAAATGATTTCTATTTCAAATAAATGCTGTTCTTCTGAACTTTCTATTCATCAAAGGATCCTGGAAAAAAGAATCACAGTTTCCACAAAGACATTAAGCAGCACAACTGTTTTCAACATTAATAATAATAATAAGAAATGTTTCTTAAGCATCATATCACCATATTAAAATAATTTCTGAAGGATCATGTGACACTAAAGACTGGAGTAATGATGGCGAAAATCACAGGAATAAATTACATTTTAAAGTATATGAAAATAGAAAATATATATTGCAATATTATTTCACAATATTGCTGTTTTTACTATCAAATAAATGCAGCCTTGGTGGGCAAAAGAATCTTCTTTCAAAAACACGTACAAAAATCTTACAGACCCTAACATTTTGAACGGTAGTGTAGCTGCTGTTAAAGGGATACTCCACTTTTTTTGGAAATAGGCTCATTTTACAACTCCCCCAGAGTTAAACTGTTGAGTTTTACCGTTTTTGAATCCATTCAGCCGATCTCCGGTTCTGGCGGTACCACTTTTAGCATAGCTTAGCATACATCATTGAAGTGGACAAGACCATTAGCATTTATAAAAAAAAAAAGACCAAAGAGTTTCGATATTTTTCCTATTTAAAACTTGACTCTTCTGTAGTTACATCGTGCACTAAGACCGACGGAAAATGTAAAGTTGCGATTTTCTAGGCTGATATGGCTAGGAACTATACTCTCATTCCTGCGTAATAATCAAGAAACTTCACTGCCGTACCATGAGTGCAGCAGGCGTAATGATATGACGCAGCGCCTGAAAAAAGTTCCGTTGTGTTGACGGAAGGTGGCCTATTTTCAGGCGCTGCGTCATATCATTACGCCTGCTGCTCTCATGGTACGGCAGTGAAGTTTCTTGATTATTACGCAGGAATGAGAGTATAGTTCCTAGCCATATCAGCCTAGAAAATCGCAACTTTACATTTTCCGTCGGTCTTAGTGCACGATGTAACTACAGAAGAGTCAAGTTTTAAATAGGAAAAATATCGAAACTCTTTGGTCATTCTTTTTTTAGAAATCCTAATTGTCTTGTCCACTCCAATGATGTATGCTAAGCTATGCTAAAAGTGGTACCGCCAGAACCGGAGATCGGCTGAATGGATTCAAAAACGGTAAAACTCAACAGTTTAACTCTGGGGGAGTTGTAAAATGAGCCTATTTCCAAAAAAAGTGGAGTATCCCTTTAAAAGCAGATCCCTCAAAAATGGATCATTATATTTGGGAGTCCTTGGCAAAAAAAGAAGCTTGAGGTCTTCTGTTAACTGAATGTGAGCCAACTAAAGTTGGGTCACAACTAAAAGAAGCTAAGGCCCTCATCTGATTTGAGACTTTTGCTCTTCATGCAAAACGTACTTAAATTACTTAATAATTTTTAGTGAATCGAATGGAGTACTTGTTTTGTTGGAGAATGACATGAAGATAAGTGAATGATTACAATTTGAAATTTTAATTTGAAATTCTATGTTGCGTGCAAATGGCCTCCACATCTTTGCTCACAAAAGTTCCCAGCCTAACTCGTTCCTGTGTGTGGGTTTTGTGATGTCTGGTTTGTGATTGCTGACCCTAGTTTTAGGATGTTTGCCCCATTTAAATGTCTTCATTTGGCACACAAGCTCTTTTTCCTAGTGTTTCGAAGCCATTGACCAGCTTGGCCTCTTACATTCCACTCTTGAAGAATGTACAAACCTGTGTTCCTAATGTCTGTCTGGCTGCTCTCCGCTCCTTGTCCCACAGCTGTTAGCCAAAGATCCCAAGCAGAGGCTCGGCTGCCAGGCGGATGAAGGTACTGGAGTCAAAGCCCACCCGTTCTTTAAGAACATCAACTTCAAGAGGCTGGAGGCCGGCATTCTGGATCCTTCCTTTGTGCCCGATGTGAGTTCCTGTTCTCATGTAGTTGATGTTAACACTGTGAAGCCTGACAAATGAAGTTATATTTAGAGGCTCAGACTGACCAAAAATGCAATTTAGTGCAGTTGCTCATATTTATATGGCCAAAATGTCAAATCAAATTCTGATAGCTTGTGATGTAAACCAGTGAGATTATTGCAGACTACTTGTATAACATGCATATAAATAACAGTTTTTACTCTGTATCGCTCAATAATATGTCTTAGTAAGGTGGTATTAAAATGCCTTGTTTTACGATTAAATCTCTGTAGTTGTTGAGGGTAAAAGATATGATGCAATGCAATATAATGACGATTGACAGATGTTCAAATAAACCTTCCTCAAAATCCTGATGCATCATATTTGATACTCACATTTTAACATGATTTTTCAACAAAAAAAAATGATGCATGGATAATAAAGTAAACCAATCAAATGTTCACCTTGAAACATTGCCAACACTTTTAAAGTTATTCTTACATTTACATTTAAAAATCAGTAAATATTTTACAGCAGAAAGGCCCGTGAACCACAACTTGAAGGGGGAGGTGTTTTTACAATTATTCTACAAGGCCTTTTACTTACAAAAAAAGTATCAATCAGATAACAGGTTTTTAAGGAATGTTAATGTTGAACATTTGAAGGTTTTAGAAATTTGCATAGGGTTGAATTCTCTTATTGCTCAGTTTTTCACTTTTGTTTCCCTTCTTTGCTTATTTCATAGCCCAGGGCGGTCTACTGTAAAGATGTTCTGGACATTGAGCAGTTCTCCACCGTTAAGGGTGTCAACCTGGACCAAACAGACAATGATTTCTACTCCAAGTTTGCCACTGGCAGCGTCTCCATCCCATGGCAAAATGAGGTATAAAATCTTCTGCCAACATAATGCCATATGGCAAAAAAAAAAAAATCAGATAACACGATAATGAATCATTCAACCTGGCATCATCTGGCACAGTAATGAACAAGAAAAAATTTAAAAGGTTGCTGTCCCCTGGGTGTATAGCTGTTAATAATGTATATTAGCATGACTGGAAGGCTGTATTGACCAATCAGCATCCAGAACTATAATTATCCTTTCTGTAAAGATGTTAGAAAATAAGGATGGTTTGACCTTCTTATCATCATTTCTCTCATTTTGTTTATCTGTATCCGTCTGTCTGTCTCTTGCTATTTTGTCTGCTTTCTGTCCTGCAGATGATCGAGACAGAGTGCTTCAGCGACCTTAATGTATTCGGGCCTCAGGGGACACGGCCCCCTGACCTGGATTGGAACCAGCCTCCTGAGCCTCCTCGGCGTAGCCTGCTGGACAGGATCTTTAGGAGACATGTGAGGATCCCCTCCACCTCCACCACAGAGGAACACCCCAGAGAACACAATAGTTAACTACAGACCAGGTCAAACACCCCATCAGGACACCACACGCTCACACACGTAGAGCAGAACAGCAACGATCAGACTGACGCATTGTACCCAGGGGCCAAAAATAACTTTGCCACATTCATTTAGAAAATGTAATGGGGGGGGGGGGGGTTCAGTCTCTACACAGGAATTCACATGATCAGTTTCACAAATTTACTTATTTGATTAATGAGCTAGAAAGAGTGAAGTTTTTTTTATGTTTCTTCTTCATTATAAAATGTTTCTTTGTGGTATTTCTTTCAAAATCCCTAAAAGTTTATTTTTATTTCCGGTTTTAAATTAGATTTTTGATTCTTAAATTGTCAGTTAATTTTCAAATTTCACTTTATTTCATACTGGCCATAAAGCTGTATTTCTCTCACTCACTCTCTCTCACACACACACATTTTAACTATTTATTTAAAGGGTTAGTTCACCCAAAAATGAAAATTCTGTCAGTAATTACTCACCCTCATGTTGTTCCAACCCCGTAAGACCTTTGTTCATCTTCGGAACACGAATTAAGATATTTTTTATGAAATCTGAGAGCTGGATCACTCCTCCATAGGCTTCTTCAGGGATTGAACTTGCTGGCCTCGAAAAGTTATTAAAGACATCGTTAAAATAGTCCAAGTGACTACAGTGGCTCAATCTTAAGTTTATCAAGCGACGAGAATACTTTTTGTGCGCAAAAACAAACAAAAATAACAACTTTATTTCAACTATTAATTTTCTTCTCTGTGGGCCTCGAGTCAGTTCACTAGTGTAATAGCGTAAGCTTCTGTTGTTGTACGTTACACGCATCACGCACATGACCAGCGTCGGCGAATAGTGAGCCTACTTGTGACGTAGCTCTACAGAATCACACTACGTTAACTGACTAGAGGCCTAAAGAGAAGGAAATGAATAGTTGAAATAAAGTCGTTATTTTTGTTTGTTTTTGCGCACAAAAAGTATTCTCGTCGCTTGATAAACTTAAGATTGAGCCACTGTAGTCACTTGGACTATTTTAACGATGTCTTTAATAACTTTTCGAGGCCGGCAAGTTCAATCCCTGAAGAAGCCTATGGACTAGTATGGAGGAGTGATCCAGCTCTCAGATTTCATCAAAAATATCTTAATTCGTGTTCCGAAGATGAACGAAGGTCTTACGGGGTTGGAACAACATGAGGGTGAGTAAATACTGACAGAATTTTCATTTTTGGGTGAACTAACCCTTTAAGTCCACTTAAAAGAAATGATTTACAGGGACACAAATACTATAGATGCAGTCAAATGCATGCACATAATCATGGACAAGCGGCACACAGCAGATCTTCACAATATTTAGCGTCACTCTAACATCAGCACCTCATGATTTTGTTCTTCATATTTTTATTTTGTTGTTTTACTGGGAGAAATACACTACAAGCACTACGCAAAAAGTTTGGGATCATAAAGTGTTTGATTGTTTTTGAAATAAGTCTCTTTTTGCATTCTGCGTATATTTGTCATTTATTCCTGTAATGGCAAAGCTGAATTACTCCAGACTTCTTTTGTTACATTATAAATGTCTTTACTGTCACTTTTGATCAATTTAATTTGTTTTTTCTGAATGAAAGTATTCATCTCTTTAAAGAATTGCTGACCCCAAACTTTTGAATGGTAGTGTAAGTGTTTTGTAAATAAACCACAAAATAACTAGGCGTCCTAGAAAAGTAATCACCTTTTATGTAATTCAATGCCTTAAGTTACTTTTGTATTTTATTTTCTTGCCCAAGATGCAAGTGATTCTCAAAACGATAGCTACACATGCAGAGATCTATGTTGTGAGGCAATACCCACATTCTGATATTTTGCACAACTGAACTGAACTAAAGCACACTCATATATTTTCATTCAGCACCCATTTCTGGAGAAAAAATGGAGAAGAAAGAGTTTTTCAATTGATTTAGGGAAAAATAACTACACTAAAAAATGATTGTTGGTTTAACTTTAAATTGTAAGGCACCCAGGTAACTTACTTTTTTGAGTTCATTGAAATAAAAAAAATTGAGTTAATACAACAGAGATTGGTTGAATAAATAGAAACTCAAACTATTTTGTTATCTGAACCACAATAATTATCTAAGTTGATTTGAGAAGAGATTAAAAGTTGTGATAAATCATGAAAATAATTTTTTTGCAGTGTAGTAATGTGCATTACCCCCCAACACTGCTGGTGAGTGTTAATTTTGGACCCTGATTGTACATGTCTATATGTGAGAGAGAATTTATGAATCCTAACTAACATTAATTATTTTTATCTGTCATTTTCTCTCATCCTTCAGCATCCAGAGGTGACCATCGCTCAAAGCCGGGTCTCGTCTTCCAGTGTCAACTCTGTTGACTCCATGTCACACTCTGCCCCCTAGTGGACAAATCGCTGCGGGACTACCGGGGACAAAAGCGAGTGAGTGATAAAGAGAGGAAAGAATAAGAGTGAGGAACTCCTCCTGCCCTTTAAAGACCAGTCGACAGAGCGTGGAAGAGTCCGTTTTCCTTGCCTTGGCCCACACTATCCATCAATGGCCCCGCCGAGAGGACAGGAGACAAAACAAAAGTCCTGTTTAAAGACCTTTATTTATCCGTTTTGTGACAGAAAGGAGAACATTTATTCCTTCACCTCACGCTCCCTCAGGATTGCTGGAACATTAAAGAGCCACTGACAATGACAGAATATTAACTCATATTATTCAGGGGATTTTATTGACAAAGAGAGGCCTCCACAGGGAATGGGAAGGGGGCTTTTTAATTTTTCTTTTGCAAAGGAAAGCTAATATAGTGAACTTAAGAGACTTATGCACACACTCACAAACACACGCACACTCTCGTTTCTTCCTCCATCCCTCTCGTTCTACCTACCCACCCCTTTTATCTTTCCATCTACATGTAACACCTCCAACCTCAACCCAAAATGTGCATTGCCTTGCATACTCTCAGGCCAAAGATAGAGCTTATTACAGGAAGACACGTATTTGAGTAACGTTGCCATGTTTCGCTGCAGAGAGTGATGAAAGGCCTAAAAGCACAAGGAAATAAGGAGCTCATTGGAGCTGTATATTCTTTCCTTCCCGTGTCATCTGCAAATTTTGTGATATCACTGAAAAGCAAACTCAATTTGGCAGCTTCCGCCTATTCCAGTCCACTCTAAAATCTCATCTTCTCCAGTCGCCGGACACTACGTGGTCTGCAAACATAAGCTAAAAGTATCAGTTCCTTTGTGCATAAAGACTGTTGACCGTAGTGAAAGGTGGAGCCATCTCAGTGGGCGTGGTCTTTGGGTAGGTAGCCAATCACAGCACAACAAATCAGTCAGGGAGTTCTTCTCATTTCATCGCATTATTCATAAGTGGCTTATTTACCCGATTTACAGAAAATAAATTATACTTCAGCTTTTCAGAGGCAATTTGGCATTGAATCAGAGGATATTGCTGGACTCTTCAATCTGAGCTACTGTGAGATTTTGAGCTGAATTTGTATCATGGCAGCTCCAAGAGGAGATAGAATTGACCATCTAATAATACATCTACACAGTCAAGCATTTTCACTTTCTAGGACAACAAAGCAGCTTTTTTCCAGATTCGGTGTGTAAACATGCCTTCATTTAATCACATTTCAACCACTAATAGACTGAAACTGGCACCACTTCACTTCAGCCTTTATACACACACACACACACACACACAATACAGCAGACTCATGAAGTTTCATACCTCAGCAGCTGTTTTTTTTCCAATCAGATGCCAACTGGTAGAAAGACATTTCATTTATCTTCCCCAACTGTAAATGTACGCATTTAAAGTGTCCAGGATTTCAGTTGTATAGACATCATGGGAATCCAGAACACACAGCCCTAAAAATACATTCATATCCCGTGCATAGAGAATACATGATAGTTTTGGAGTGTTCAAATGTTTCTTTAAGAAAAATTGATAATTTATAAGTAACAAAACGGAGCGACTCAAGAAGGAATAGAATATGTATCTCAACCTCATAATCTTGCATTTACAATACCATTCCAAGGTTTTTTTTAAGCCTCAGAGTTCAATAGAGAATCTCAAGACAAATCAAGTGTATTAAAATGATGACTTGAAGCTATTTCACGAGTACGTATGCTAAGTGCCATGTAATTTCCAATCATTAAACTGATGTGTGTTTACCAAATTATGCATCAATTATGCCATTAATTTACAGTGCTAGAAATTCCCTCTGAAGGGTTTAAAGTGAAAAAGTGTATACTTAGTGTAGGTTCTAACATTTCAAACTTCTCATCTGATGTGTGTGTAATAACTGGTTATTGCACTGTATTATGACATGTTACATAAATTGCACTGCACACTGCATGGTCAATCAACTATTCATCGAGCGGGACCAATGTGTCTGTTAGAAGGTTAATGGTTTAGGGGTCTGATCTCTGTGTATACTAGTGCCATGCTGTTGTTCACTGTGGTGAGACTTTATACGCCACATACTTGTGATGATTCATGGTCACTTTCAGGTGAAATTTAGAAAAGAATCATGTTAATTAATTTCTCCTATTTTAAAAATTTGTGGCCAATGTTGACAGTTTGTTTGGAAGTACTTTATTTACCATTACAGGGAATATTCTTCACTTTTGCCACATTGTTGCGTATCTAAATTGGGGAATCTTCTAACCACAGTTGGTTAATTGCTATAAAACGTATTAACTTGATGCTCTGGAATCTGAGAGTCGTGTTACTGATTTTACAGTTAATTTGAAGCAGAATTTCCCCCAAGTATGCATTGATAAACTGCATATTATTTGTGTAATAGTTCATTAAGTGTTTCTAGCACTCTATATCATGAATAGGGAGTGATCTAAACTGATATGAAATGCTATATCGGCAAGTAAATGTTGATTTGGTCTATGGAAACAAAGGAAAGGTTTGTCACTTTTTTTTCCTTTTTTCACTTAAACAAAAGGGTTGTAAATTGAAGGCCTGGTGGTTTAAACTTCAAACTTATTGGTTTGTATTTCTACAGTATCCTCTGAACTAATTTAACAGCTGTGAAGTTTAGAAAAATGAACCTTTCCCAGACTAAGAGTTAATGCTTTGCTTATGTATACTTACTGTATGTCCTCCATACGTACAACAATGTGATGAATGAACTGGTGGTGACGTGTGTAATTGCTGCATAAAAGGGAACTTTGCCTTTAAAACAATGACCAAACTAAAAGGGAACTGAAGTGATATTCATTTGGCAAGTAAAAACTGAAATTAGAGACTATGAGGGTTTGAGAACATGGCTCCTTTTGGATTCATTTTTTGTATAGGTCATTAGATAGAAAACCCCAATGAAGTGCCTCCTTTTTAGTAGTCTAGTCCAGGTTAGTGCTCATGATACGGTTTGCACTTTGTGTGTCACTTCAGTCATTCACACAATGTAAACATGCACACGCACAAACATACATACACACACACGTTTTAAAGAGAGGTGTTGTACTACGCTGACTGCATGTGAAGCCAAACCTGACAGTCCTTCTGAATAAAACCTGTGCTGGCCTGAACATAACTGTGTAGTTCTTTTAGAAATGTGAATGTGTTTGTATTATGATAACGTACGTGATTATCATGAGCGATAAATAAACGTAAAAAACTTTGAGTAATAAATGGGAAGGAAAACTGAATTATTTTGGTTTAAATGGTTTTACTTTTTTTAAAAGACTGTCAATTTAACCTTTTAGATTGATGCGATTATAGACTAATTACATTTAATGACTAATTAATATTTCTATTAATTATATAAATTAATAAGTAATTTGGGGGAAAAAAGGGTTACAGTTTATTTTAAGGTGTCATTGTTACAATGTAATTATACATTTAAGTACTAAGTAATAATAATTAACTACATTACAATAGGGTTAGGGTAGGATTAGGATTTGGTTGAGAGGTAGTTGCATGTTATTATGCATAATTTACTGTTATTACTATGGTAAGTTCATGTAACATGGACACTGTAAAATAAAGTGTTACCAAAAAAAGTAATATGTAATTAATTCAGAAGGGTGGTGATGGCGCAGTGGATAAGACACATGCCTTTGGTGTGAGAGACCCGGGTTCGAATCCACTGTGAGACACCAATGTGTCCCTGAGCAAGACACTTAACCCCTAGTTGCTCCAGAGGCGTGCGACCTCTGACATATTGTAAGTCGCTTTGGATAAAAGCGTCAGCTAAATGAATAAATGTAATTAAAGTTTGTAATCCATTGACCGCTATGGTTTGCACCTGTTCCAGCGTCATTGACACAGTCCGTGGCTGTTCCATACCTCCTGATTAGAAGTTTGTCTGATAAAGGTTAAGGCTTAAAGTATAAATTACTCTGAGGGACACAAGGTTGTGGGTTAAGGTGCTTTCACTCATAAAGACACTTTTCCCCCACAAGATATTTCTTCAATGTTCTTGAACAAGTTGATTTTACGTCAAACTGAAACCCACAAGTCATTAAACAAATATTTTCATAGAACTAGGAAAGTTTCCATTGCCGTTGAGTCCAAGGCTGGATCGGCCTTTTATTGTTGTCAGTGATGGAGAATTGATTCGTTGCAGCTTTGATATGGGTTTGTGTAGCACAGCGTGTAATAAGATGTAACCAGGATTTGCAGAATACACCACTGCTTACATCTCTGGTATTATTGAAAGCTAGTCACTTTAAAAGTACACACAAGTTGTTACCCAGGTTTATTTTGGGAAAAGCCACTAATTAGGCCTACCTTCTTTTTTGGGGGGGGGGGGATGGCACCAAGTGATGATGTCATTTTATTTGACCCCTAGGAGTTAGGATGATGATGATTTTGAACATTTTTGGCTGATGATTTGTCATTATAAACTTGTCCTCCTGAGTGTTTCCGGCTTATCATGCTAAAATATATCTGTAGATAAGTAACACTGTTTGTTGTGACTTGAAAAAGACGGACAACATAAGTGTACAAACCAGTGTTCTGTGTGGGTAGTCTTCAGGCACTGGCCGTTATCTGTAACAACGTGTTTATAGTGGTAACAGATAGGCCGTCGTGTTCACTGCACATCCTTGACACACAGGGTCACCCCCGTGCTTTGAGTGATGGTGCTGTTTTATCTGCGAGGTGACGAGAACGCAGCCTTGTCTGACGGGGCTATAAAGGGAGCGAAGCAGGCAGCTGTTCCTCAGATTCCACTTCTAACTCACCGTGCCCACATTTCAAGTGTAGTCATTCATTCATCGGTTAAGAAAATTTTATAATGTTGCCTGCAACGGTCAAACTGTGTGCTGGCATTTCCTACAGGCACGTGAGAAACATGACAGGTAAGAAGTTGTTTCATGTTTTTTTAAAAATATTTTTATAATATGTATTTATTCGAGTTTTTATATATTGTCTTTTTCTTTCACAATCAGGTTTGAGGAGGAATGCATTGATTGCAATTCATCATGAGCTGAAAAAGCTTTCTGGACCTGGACCTAGTGCTTGGATTAACCACGTCCGAAGAAGGAGCTCACTTCTCAGTAAGATAACTTCCTCACAACTTGAACATTTATATTACAGAAATATGGATGCTGTAGACTCCAATAGCTAATAATATTAGCCAATTAAATTCTTAAAATGATTTACTCAGTTATTGTCCTGTTTAATTGTCTGTTCAAAATAATTTAACCAATATTACAGGAGCAGTGTCCTGTTGTTTTGAATATTAGTGAGTGTGATATTGCTTTTGTACAAAAGATATATAAACAAAATTTCAAAATTCAATTTAGACAGCATTTCCAACTATTTATCTATTTTTGCTTCAATCACTTGCTTCAATCACCTTTATTTATATAGCGCTTTTTACAATACAGATTGTATCAAAGCAGCTGCACAGTGATAACATAAAATTAATACAAGTTTGTTTCTAGAAGAAAATTGCATCATCGTCCTCCTGACGTACGGCAGATCAATAATATTGTTGCGTTGTGGTCGTGTCCAGGCGCAGGTTTACCATCTGATCTGGATACGGCCCGGATCCGGCTGACTTCAGTAAACCTCGGAATAAATGGAAAGACTAACATTAGCGTAGATGCCATTCTTCTTATGACGTAACGAGTACATCGGGTGTTTTAGGAAGTGTCCCCGGTTCCAGCTGACCTAATCTATGCAGCCTAATAATCATTTAACTGATTTGAATAATAGAAATGTGTAATGTGAATGCCAGGGACTGTCTTTATGTTCATAATTTTGTTCATATCTTAAATAGTTATGAACAAAGCCACAGTAGAATTGTGCATCTGTGCGCAACACAGTAACGGTATCGTTTTAAATGAATCAGCATTTTGATTGTGTGAATGATTTAATTACTTACTCATAAAGACAATCACTTGTTTTGTTCTTGAACAAATGAGTGTGTTTTAATGAATTGGTTTAGTGAATATAAAGACAGTCCCTGCATCTGAAATTGCATACTTCCCTAAATAGTACAGTAGGTGAAAAAAGCTGTACCCGGATGACCTAATACTTCTGGCAAGATTATGAAGTGTTTATCTGATGGACACTTTACTATCCCATGAGGCCACGCCAGAGTAGATGTGAATTGCAAAGCAACTCAATGGATGTCAGAGGTCACATGACAATGACAACATGGCGGATGTACAATATGTCTGGATTTCATTCATACTACAACCATTAAGAATGTACTTTTTTAACGGTGAAGTAGGTTCTTTATAAAATGTAGAACCTACTCAGGTGAATTCAAGTAAATTGGGACACTTTTTGCTTTTGAGATGACTGGGAAAAATGTCCCAATTTACCTAAATTCACCCCTATGCGATTTTGGACACAGTTACTCACTTGTTTTGTTCTTGAATGATTCAGTGTTATTAACGAATTGGTTGAGTGAATGATTAAATGACTCACTCATAATGACGCGATAATGAGTCTCTGCATCACAATATTACGACTTCCCATATAGTAGGCTAAAAACAGTATTTGACAGTATGAGTCATGTGTTTGAATTAGACCTACTGCCAACAGGATTCCGAAATGCACAAGTGATGGACTCTTACTATCAGTTAGTCACTTATTTGATTCCTAAATAATTCAGTGTTTTTGAACGAATGATTCAGTAACGTATAAAGACACTTCTTGCCACCTACTGGCATAACAATGTAATTTGCAGAAGGGGTGAAACAAAATTCTCCACCATTTTCACCGAAATGCACATTTTCTTCATAAATCTAGTATGTATTTGTTGTTTCTTTATGGAGATGATCATGTATATGTGTGTGTTTCTTTGCACAGGTAGTCGGATTGCAGAAGAGACGTTCAGTGAAGCTGAGCAGTGCTATGTGCAGCAGGGACAGGAAGCTCTGCAGAAGTCTATCAGCATCCTCAGTGACCAGGACGGCTGGCAAACTGAGATTGAGACTGTAATAATAATAATAATCATAATCATTCATTCCGATGAGGCCACGTATAGATGCCTTATATGCATGCATATTTTATTATACAGTTTTATACAGCACTTTGGTGTCCAAGGCCTTTAGAGCTGCAAACCTTTTTTTTTTTTTGCTCATATATACTATAATTATAATAATTAAAACTGTTTTTTTATGTGGGTTTTTCTCTCTCAGGTCAATGGAGATAAGGTGATGAGTAAAGTATTACCAGACATTGGGAAGATTTTTAAGTTGGAAGTGATGCTTGAACAGCAAACAGATGACCTTTATGAGGAGCTGGTGGATAACATGGAACAAATGGGGGAGTGGAACCCCAATGTCAAACAAGTCAAGGTGGGTAGAAATAGATCTACTGACTGCCAGATTCCTATGCTGCAGGCCTGTGTGCATTTTCAGTCACTGCACTTTTGAAGGACTGCCTATCTTCTCAGATCTTACTCACAGACCTCCATCACAATGTAACAAAACATACAGCTACGGTTGCTTGGAGATATTTGGTATTTAATACAGTTTTGGTCCCTCTCAGATTCTTCAGAAGATCGGTCAGGATACTATGATCACACATGAGGTTTCAGGTGAAACACCTGGAAATGTGGTCGGCCCACGAGATTTTGTAAGTGTCCGCTGTGCCAAGCGCAGGGGATCTACATGCTTCCTGGCCGGAATGTCCACTCAGCACCCTGGAATGCCTGAGAAGAAAGGGTTTGTAAGGTAAGTGAAAATTTTAACCAAATTTTCCCCATCAAAAACTAAAAATTCAAACCTCTTGCAATGTATTAAATTAATTCTTATTTTCTAAGGGCTGAGAATGGACCTACATGTATTGTGATGCGACCAAGTGCAGATGATCCCAATAAGACAAAGTTTACCTGGTTGCTCAGTTTAGACCTTAAGGTAAGCCAATTGCCCTCTCGGTTAAAAGGGGAAGTGAAGTATGCAATTTCTTGGATGTTAAATAGCCTACTTTCTCTTATTCCAGATTAATATGTATAAGCAAGCCATTGCTAGGCTGATTCCCCTAAAAAGTTGCACTGTTGGTGCAATCAAAACATTGCTCTGTTTTTGATTCGACCAATAGCATGCGTTTGAGGCGGCAACCAATAGGGGGAGTCTTCAGGAAACTTGTTAGAAAATTATTTAAAGTTACTTTTTCAGTTTTATTTGGTGTTTCTAGTGGCTTTAAAAATGACACAGTTTACCTTTGAAGCAGCTGTGAATTTAAATGATAATTGATAGTTAATGCTTTAAATGGTTTTTAATAAGGAAGATCTACAAAAGTAAAGTCACTCTCAATGTAGTATCAAACTATGCTTCCAAATAAGCTTAAGTGTTCTAATGTATGGTTTGTCCCTGCTCTGCAGGGATGGATCCCGAAAACTGTCATCAACCGGGTACTTTCGCAAACCCAGGTGGATTTCGCAAATCACCTCAGGCACAGAATGGCATCCAATGGTAGTGTGGAAGCAGCCATTGCCTGCTGATGTCCACATTTATACCCTAAAAACATAGATGTCACAACAAAGGCAGATTCTTTTCAGAGTCAAGCTCCTCCCACCCAAAGTTGTCACCCCCATTCAAGCCTACACTTGTGGGCCTAAACATTTCACACAGATACAGAAGTTAAATTGTCCATCGAAGCAATATGCTGCTCTTTGTTCAAGCCACACAATTTAAAATGTATTCACATTGCATGCACAGAACTGACCCAAAACATTTATGCTGTAGGTTGCTGGGTCATTGTAATGGAGGTTTAGTAAGTTTCGATTTCAACCTGGTAAACTCAGTTGACTTCCTCCATCACCTCCATTTTGTGGCTTTAACTTCCTTTTATTCACTCACATACTTCTGCAGAACACCACTGACTATCAATTTATGGGTTTATTAGTTCATGTTTTATCATTGTTTGTGTAAAAGAAGTATTTATTTTAAGTTAATATTATTGCATAACCCTGGAAAAGGATGTCTGCTAAATGAATATTTAATAAACCTATTAAAATGACAAACTACAATATCAGTCTTTTTTGTTCATGGTTGTATCAGAAGAGGAGTAAAAATTATGACTGAAGCCTCATTTTGCAGACTGAGTAAGAAAATACAGGAAGTAGCTTCATCAACATACTTTGGCAAGCCACTCAGCCAGTTACATAAGCAAAATGCCCATTAGCGTCTCAGCGATGTTCAAGCAAATTGCCCCCGGAAAGGGTATGTGACTCGTATTACAGCCAGAATATTCAGTCCATAAAAATGTCTTGTCGTCTGGACTGAATTAGCATGAGCTTGCCAAAGCAAGGAGGTGTTTGGTCATTCACATGTGTTTTAGGAACTTCTCGGCTCCTTGAAGGTCTGTTTGAGCCAACATTGCACATAGCAGGAAATGAGGTCAACACTGATGTCCTGGCCAAAGGCAGGCCACATTTGCCTTTCTAATGTTTTTCATTTTTTTCCGATGCAGTTGGCCATTTCTGATTATATTAAATCAATTTCAAAGCAAAAGTTGTGTAAATGACCCCTCTGCATTCACGGTGTTGGGAGATTTCTGAAAGACACATGTTGAATATGTTGTTTATATGCCTATGTGGTGTTTATAATATGCTTTGAGACAAACCATGTGCAAATTCATAAGTCAACACCATTGCTAAGTATTTTCTCCTTAAAACTGCAGTGAACCAAACAAAGACAATCTCAAAAACGGGGTTTGAAATCGCTGGTGTTCACAAACCATGTAACCAATCACATCACCGTGTGATCATCAACGAGTGGAGTGAGTGGAGGCGGGGCTAATTTGCATATCCATAGAACCATGTACGCTAAATGAGGCAATGGGTGCATATTCAAGCTATTTTAAGGCATGAAGAAAAATGTTCAAAGTAAAAAACGCTTAAATATGTCATTTTGGTGATCAAAGATGAGTTTTAAGGGATACAATTATTGACAGGGGGACTTTAAATTAGTAAGTTATTATTAGTATTTGTTATCCAGGCGTGATCAGAACACTTTTGGTTCCACTAACACCCTTATGATCTTAGACCTTGTACATACAAGCTCAGTTAAACCCAAAATGATTTATGCAAATTTTATTTCAACTTAAAAGTAATTTATAAGTCTGGCTGCATTACACTATGCTGGTACTAATAAATGGTAAATGGACTGCATTTATATAGCGCTTTCACAGACCCAATGGCCACCAAAGCGCTTTACATTTTGCCTCACAATCACCCATTCACTCACTCATTCATACACCGACGGCAGTGTCAGCCATGCAAGGCGCCATTCAGCTCGTCGGGAGCAGCTGGGGTTAGGTGTCTTGCTCATGGACACCTCGACACTTGGTCAGGTGGGCATTGAACCACCAACCTTCCGGTTTGTAGACAACCTACATGAACCACTGAGCCACTGCCGCCCCAATAAATGGGTAGTTGTATGAAAATTTTATTTATTACTTCCTTCTTTATTACTAATTTTGAAAAGAATTGTTCACTTCAAAATGAAAATTCTGTCATCATTCTGTTATCAGTTGTTTTCAAACCTGTATGAATTTCTTTCTTCTGCTGAACACAATGGAAGATATATTTCTGCACTTTCCTGCAGAGATTTCTTCCAACCCTGACCAAACTCACATGCCTGCTTTCTGGTAATCCTGAAGACCTTGATAAGCTTGTTTAGGTGTGTTTGATTAGTGTTGAAGCTAAGCTCTGCAGGAAAGTGGATCTTGAGGGCCAAAGTGGGCCCTGTTACAGAGCTAGACATAAACTTGGGTACGACATGTAGGTAGACTGTAGACTTGACACCTATTGAATCGTAGGCTACGACACAAGTTGGAATAAAATGTTATCAGCCTGCGCTATAGTGTTAAATAGAGCAAGTGTTAACTTGTGGCAAGTGTTTTAAGTGCGCTGAAAAAAACAGGAGGAAGCGAAAGAGGAGAATGTGGACAAGGTCATAGCTAGAGAAAAGAGGCCAACTTGGCATGCCAATTTTGCTAATGGAGCTTGAGGTAAGTAGTTTTAAGTTTTAGCGCCATGTCGCGTTGATCAATACGCCGTTTCATGGTGTGTTTATTGGCTAGACAGTAGACTAGTCAATGGCAATGAATGAGGAATTGTCCATGATTTGTTTTCTGTAAAATATTTTTTGTGGCATGATATACATGTTTGCCAAAGGTTGTTAATTAACTTAAAAGGTTATGTGAGGTATAAAGGTTTACTTGTGATAAGAATGTAGAAAATGGATTGTAAATATGCACTTGAACCTATATGACAAATATATAAACGTCCTTATTTGTTGTATTATGGTAATGTCATAGAAATTAAATGACATGGTGTATTGGAATTGTATGGTACATTTTTTTGTAAAACTTTTTTGGTGACCTTGATGGAATTAAATGTATAGCTTTTGCCTACAGTTTTGGATCTTTTTTTCTGCCTTCATTCCATCTGGTTTGCATCTACTCACTGGATGTTAGCTGCACTTTTGTATCTGATTGAATCTTAGTTATTTATTAGCCTATACTTAATTATACTAGAATCCTTTCAGATTAAGTAGCTGACTGCTGTCTCTTTGAAACAAAACGAAACAAACAAAGAAACAAAAAAGAAACAAAAGCGTGGATTCTTGATGTTTTGCTATTCGAATAGCTTTAGGAACTTCTCTGTTACTTGAAGGACTGTTGAGCCGAAAGCATTTAAGCATAAACTATGCCATTATTTACTATTGTTGTTATTGTGAAAATACACATATATTCCATATATAATTTTTAAAAAAATATCATAAAATGGCATATACATAAATTAAAAATATTATTTTATATATTTTTAGATTAAGCACTGTAGTCACTGTTTTTGCTGAAATACTGTAAAAAAAAGAAAACGAACTTTACTCCTACAGCACCGGAAGTCTATTTACAGTAGAAGAACCACAATTCCCACAAAGCGTCGGGGTTTTCAGTTACTGTGGAAAGGGGGAAGGGAAGCAGAGATTGGAGGGAGAGAAACTGAGGTAAAAATAAAACGAATATTTAATACCTATCATTCTAGCAAGGGTATAATTGCGTAATTAGCAGCTAAGAAAGACAACGCTACATTGTTTCCACGTTTTGGTGTACATTGTCTCGTAAAAGACTAATTTTAGGCAAGTTAGCTAAGCTAGAAGCGAGAGTACAAAAAGATTGAGGCAGTTTAACGTTAGCTCGAGCAGGTTCGCGAGACAGACGCTTTACCAGTCACTCACTGAAATGTGACAGTAAATAACAATTTTTTAAACTGAAATAAGTAACGGTAGGTTTTGAGTGCTGAGGTAAATGTGAGTGTTTCGTGTTGCTCATTTAACTTGAAGAGAATGAGGAGGGGGCTGAAATTACCGTTATTTGTGGCTGAAATAGCCTAACGTTAACTGTTATGCGAGTAAGTTGGTCAATTTTTTTGTTGGTCTTTATCATTATTAGCCGTCTGATAAATCTTTCATGTTCAATGTATGTTGCTAGATTAGTGATTGCTGAAGTAAAAATACGTGTAAAGTAATACCGTCATGTATCTTTATAATGGTTATGGTATCTTTTGTAAAGGTGTTTGACAGTTCACTGGATGCTGTCATACATTCATGCTGTGCCGCATTTGGAACTGATGCATCATATCTGATGTCGCTGATATCCAAATTAGCGTTAATGATCGATTAATACTTTGGCTTTTGAGTTGTCTGTCGTTCATGTTTATTATAATGTTTAGTTAGTTCAGGTTTTGTGAGTCAGGATATAGATGACGTCACCCCTCATCAGTTTAATTTTATGAATGCAATATATTCAGTTATCCGCCATATAAAGCCTGTCTGCACATTAAAGTCATTGCAAAACGAAAAGAACCGTTTGAAATTTCACCTGTGGTAATTGTTGATCGTATTACTTATTCGATTTCATAGGGATGCAGGTTTGATACGATGACGTCATCCCGTTTGGATGCCTATTTTCTGTGCAGCGCTCCTTTACATTGTTCTATAATGAAAACTGGAGAGTGTATCATGCCTTTATATTTTGCACACGGTGATATTTGCCTTGCATGTACCTTTTGAAATATGTTATATATTATACAATTTGCACATTCTAATATTTATTATTGTATCCTACAGAGACTGTTGCTGACATCAGAAGGCCACAGGGAGGATTCTGAAGAGACCCTTAGTAACCCTCCAATCCATCGTTAAACTCCCTTTTTAGCGACACATCCCCATAATAAGCCTTCAATCCTCCAAGTAGAATTCATCAACACAGGCACTGTCAAAAACAGCTTCATCACTGCTGTACCCAATCAATGTCTGATTTCTGCTCCTTTTGCAACACTCCAGTTTCACATAAGTGGACCTATAACAAGCCTAACGTTCACCTATTAACGTTCCACAGACCCGGTACAATTAGCACTTGACAGACTTGAGAAATCCATCTCCAACAAGGCCATCACGATTCACAACTCGCTGCACAGTCCCACTAGAACGAAACCTTAGTCCTGTTACTACTGAAATTATGCTTCTGCTCCTTGGCCCAACTCTGTTTCTACCAGCCCCTCTTTGAATCTCAAGAAGTGGCACGGTTAAACAATGCACTACTGAAAGCTCTTCTGCTGTTTCAGTCTTAATCTACGCTTGTAGGACAAGGAGCAGGTGCTTCTGAAAGCGTTAAAAGTGCTCTAGAACCATGTGTGTCCAGTGGGCAGTGTTTACAATTGGCCTAGTCCACAGGATGGGTGGACAGTAGGGGGACAGCGAGACAGTGGACTCATGTCATGGAAGGGGTTCTTGCAATCGCAGTACATACAGAGGTATGTATGACATCCTTACCTAGAGTACTACAAGCCACTACACTACACTATACTTCCACAGGTAAAAAAATAAATATCAATTCAGATCTGTTTAATATTTCAGCTGTTAGTATTAGACAGCAAAATATATATTTCTCATTAGAAAAAGGCCCATTTGTCTCCTCTAGAGTTGGGTTCCCAAAGGTTTTGTCAGCAGGACTTCTTAGATGTAAAATGTTTACTTAATATAGATTTTAATTTAATATTTCAACAATTTTACAACACAAATGCATGTTCATGGTTAATGGTCACATGACATTTAAACATAAAATATATTTTTTAGTAAGTGTTTTATTTTGATTGTTTTTTATTTTAAATATTTTATTTTAATTTTATTTTAAAAATTGTTTAGCTGGTTCTTTGCATCCACATCATGCATTAAAATCGTGCTCAGCTAGCCATAAATTATCCCGCTTATCATTTACGTCATTTACGAGCATTGACAAGTTAAAGATGTGTTAAATTTGATGGCAAGGGTTAAAATGACAGTTATTTTCATCAGCTACGACTTGTTAGATCTAGCATTCTGCCGGCTTTAAATCAGACAAATAAAGTAGTGCGGTAAGGTTACATTTGTTTGATTGAATTATAACATTTATTTGAATTAATTAGCCTATCAAGAGAGAGAAAGAGAGATGTGTGTGAATTACCTGTGTCTGTGCAGTGTCTCTAGTATTAACTAGTGTTAGTTTTGTCAGCTATTCTTAGTCCTTAAATTTACTTTTTAGTTTTTATCATATTTAGTCAACCTTGTCCTGTTTTTGTTTGGTGATGTTTTAGCCGACTAACCCCTGGTTTCACAGACAAGGCTTAAACCTAGTCCCAGACTAAACGCATGTTTGAGCTGTTTTAAATGAAAGCAATTTGCACTGGCATATCTTAAAATATGTCAGTGCCATTGTTTTGTTTTAAGCTGCACACCAGTTATGTTTTTTTCTAAGGCATGTTTATAAAAGCTACCTTTATGTCCTAATTGAACTAAGGCCTAAATCTGGCTTAATCTAAGCCCTGTCTGTGACACCAGGCCTAAATGTCTGGGATTTTTAGTCTAGTTTTAGTCAGTGAAAACTTTTCACATTTTCGTCATGCTGCATAATGGTTAAATAACATCGATAATAACAATTATTTTGCTCAAAATTATAATCACAATGTCATTTGAGAAATTTATTTTTACATTTCATCAGAATTATTGCACTTTCACCTATAAGCACAAATCAAGAGATAAAAACATAAACGTTCCACCGAGAAACTTTTTGTTCTGGTTTCTTGAGGGAATGTAAAACATTTTACGAGCGAACACAAAATATTTGCGAGAGAACAAACAGATAGATACTGGCTCTGTATTGTTTACAATATTATCGGATCTGTTGTGTTAACATGAAATCAATATTTATTCCTTTAAATAATATGGTTATATTTTTAATACCAGTATATTTTGACATCTCTTATCTGGACTGCTAATTTTATACAGTTTATTTGGGAATAAGGAATTTTTTAATTTTATTAATTTATTTTTTATTTTTATACAGTTTATTTGGTTTACTAATGAATTTTCGGAGAAACATCTGAGTCAAAGATCATTAAAGGAAACTGAGAACTGAAATAAAACATAAGTCCATTTAGTCTGCTAATCTATGAAAAAGCCGAACTATACTGTACTATACCAGCTCAGGACTGATTTTGTAATATTGGGGCATGCATATACACAGATGTCCAGTTGATGCTGCATTTAAAATTTCTTAACAGGTGATGCATACCATCATTTACACCTCCTCTCTATTTTACTCTGGGAGCAGACAATACAGAGGGAATTTCACAACATGGAAACTACACTGACTAGGGAGATTATATATTGTAAATTGTTCAAATGTAATCGTAATTGCATTTGTAAAGTGCTCATAATTTAGACTTTATCAGTGCAGCTTCAAATGGACATTGCGATTCCTTTTAAAATGTTCAATTGGAAATACTTTAATAGAATTCATTTCAGACATACTTACATTTTAAATGTAGTTGAATTTCAAACATTTGTGGCAGCTTTTCAGAATAATTTGGGGAAAGGAATAATATTATCAATACATATTTTTTGTTAACACTTTACAATAAGGTTCATTAGTTAACATTAGTTAATGTATTAACTAACATGAACTAACTATGAGCAATACATTTGTTACAATATTTATTATACAAATACAAATTTCACAGTGCATTAACTAATGTTAACAAATATAACCTTTGATTTTAATAATGTATTAGTAAAGGTTGAAATTAATATTAACTAATACATTTCCTAATAAATGCTTTAGAAGTATTGTTCATTCTTAGTTCATGTTAACTAAGGTAGTTAACTAAAGTTAACTAATGAACCTTATTGTAAAGCGTTACTGATTTTAATTTTTTTTAAATCCTTTTAGGGCTTGAATGGTTTTCCACAAGAATGTAAACAGACAGAGGACCTAACCAATGGGCACTCCAAATGCACAACTGTGAGAACACACTGCTAAAATTTGTTCAGTGAAACCAGGTCTTGTCACTATCTGCATGGATCACGGTTGCTTTCTGTTGCTGTGCTTTGTATTTTTTTTTAGATCCTAAATGGATTGTCTCCAGGTAATTGCATCAAAGAGAATGGCAACTTGAATGGCAACCCTTATCTCAAAACTGTCCCTGTGAGTATTTCACTTAAACATAGTCACATGATGTTACTGGTTTAAATAGCAATGGTAACGGTGTGAACTTGTGGTTGTGTAGATCTCAGCACTAAAACAGAATGGACTCTTACAGTCTCTGGCAGCAGGAGGCAATCAGACTAAAACAGAAGGTAAAGACTTCATCACTCAGAAACATTTTACACACAGAATGATGTCAGTAGTTCAACAACATCCTTTACTCTATATGTGTGTGTGATTTTTGTCTTTCTAGAGGTGAGCTTGGAGGTGGAGCGAGCACAAGAGGAGTGGGATGCCCTGGAGAGCATCCAACCAGGTGAGACCAATTACCTTGTCACCATGGAAACAACGTCCTGTCAGCCTGGATACTGAGCACATTACGTCACCATGACTAAGCATACGCCCCTATCCTGGAGAGATGGCATCACTTCCTTGGCTAAAATAGATACATTACGAAACCTGATCACTGTCAGATACAATCTGGAGCATTAGCATCTCTTGGTGAGATATGTGTGGACAACAAATGGGCAATGATTTTACAGCACAATAACTATATTTAGACATAGGAGTGGGTGATATGACCAAAATCTTTTCATGACATGAGAAATTTTAATATAATTTTAGCAAAATATCTGTCCCCTGACAGATCTCAGTAAATAAGGTGTCATGAAATATCAGACTTGTTTAGGCTCTGTAAACTGAACCATTAAAGAAACTCTCAAAATGTGACCGAGACTCTTTAAGCCAATCTAAAGACCTTTAGCTAAGTTTAAGTGGAGTTTGTATGTTAGGTGATTTAGAATGAATTAATAATTAAAAAGTTTGATACTTGGAGTTAAAGGTTTAGAAGAAACCAATACGGGGGTGCCTTTCAAACACTGTAATAGCTGGGTTTCAGTCACGTGATTATGATGACGCGCGAAATTCAGATGGAGGGCAGGGGAGTGAAGAGCGCAATGGACGAGATGGAGGAAAGTCCGTACTGTACTACTTTACACGCTATTACAAGAGAAAGATATAAACAAAAAATCAAACATATGTTGGACGTGATCCTTACGTTATGAAGAGAAGCGATTTTCAACTGAATTGAAAGATTTTCCTGCCATCGAGGTGGTAGATATCAGCAACTACCTCGTCTTACAGACATACTTTGACTTTACAAAGTTCGTAAATGTTACACGTTACACAAACATAGCCACTTAAGTTGTATTAACTCACCATTGACGAAGTGATCACTGCACAAACGGGCATTTTCCCATTCGGCTCCTCCCGACCGCAGACGTAGGTTTGCAAGCCGTTTTTCGGTCAATTTCTTGCATTTCCCCCCTTTATGAACAACAACTTTTGGTACACGATAAAAACTCCTCGTGGTTTGATCGATTTAAGTAACCATAAACAACGCAAAACATAGGCATTTTGAGTTTGTTATAGTGCTTTCTAAATACAGCAAATCACTTCCTGCCCTCCATTTGCATTTCGCGCCATGGCAACGCAGTGGCGTGACGTCATATGAAAACAAGCTATTGAAGGACCATTTACTGTTCCCAGATCCAGTGATCCGACTTGCTGTCTAATCCCGACATATGGAACCTCATAAGTGACTGTTCAAACTACTGTTCAAAATTATGGGATCAGCTTTTTTTTTAAGAGATGTTTTATGGTGTCCAAAAAAATATTAAGTAGCACAACTGTTTTCAACATTGATAATAATAAGAAATATTTTTTTAAAGCATCAAATCAGCATATTAGAATGATTTCTGAAGGATCATGTGACACTGAAGACTAGGGGTTGAATGACTTCGCCTCTCGTTTCCCCCTGTACACTGCACGACAAATGACGCATGACAGAGCTTTCAGCCCGACTCAAAAAAGAGTTGCACAAGTCAGAATTTGGCTTAAAATCAGACAAAAATCGCACAGGGTATGCCCAGCTTAAGTCAAGTCAAGTCAAGTCAAATATATTTATATAGCGCTTTTCACAATACAGATTGTATCAAAGCTGCTTCACAGTATCAATCAAAACAACTTAACAGTGTTTGTTTATTACTGGAAAAAGACATCCAAGTTTGGTAGAGCTGATCAGTGGTATGATGGGTCATTTAATTTGAATATCCTTAAGACACAGTCTGTACATAGAGGCTGTTTATACAACAGGCCGAAAGTCTGGATAAAATGGAAAAAAGAAAACCGTAAAAATATTTGTGTTTCCAGACTATTGCCCCTATTCTACTTTCTAAAATATAAAGTAGAAGAATTATAAAATTATAGGAATTTCTTAAATTATTGTCATATATGCAGTGTGTTTTCATGATGTTTGAAGCAGGCAGTCAGTGCAGCCAAAAGTTTTGAGATTTTTTTTTAACATGACAATGAATTTAAGGTGCATGTTTTCATTGCTCAAAACTGTTCATCTTTATCATAAGTATCTTTTCATCTTCGCTAAATGAATGAGCGTGTGACTCCCCATCTCTCAAACCAGCAACAGATAAAGGGAGCGTGCTATTATTTATATAAAAATGTACTTTGCTGTTTGTTGATCGTGCAATATGTTTATAGTATCACACCGATACTATCAAACCGTTTTAGGTTTTTCTCATCAATTTTATAATATAACAAATTTATATTATACTGGATAGGATATTTTCTAAATAAATGTATTCAGTGACAATAAAATTAATTTTATGTTTTAAAACTTTTAAGTTTAAAATGTATTCAAAACTTATAATATAAATTCAAAATATTTTAAATGTATGCGATAAATGCGATATTTTTTATAATCCACATTTCTCTTTGTTCACCCTCCATCTTGGAATTCTTTTTTTGTGATTTTGCTTTATGCATTCTGATTTTCTAGACTGAACCATGTTTATGATGGAGGGATGCATTGTGTGGTCATCTGTCAGAAAAAAAACAATGTGTCTTTTATAGTTCTTGCTGAGGATCTCACTCCATCACCACTGATCTCCTTCAATGAGGCTCTGCAGCATTTTCAGACCACTGATCTTGGAGACTTGCTTGTGAGTTTGTTTTAAGTGAATATGCATTATGACACTATGATTGTCATGACTATCAGGGTTCATATGCGACCATTTTTTGAGAATGTGCGAGTTAAAATTTTATGTGGTCGCATTTGTGCGAGCGCATGGTCATGTACTCAGTTAAATTCACCATGCGCAACAGAACGCCGTTGTATCAGCAGCTGCTGCAGTCCGTATGTTCAACATGAACGAGTACATCATGAATCCATTTTCCAAACCGTGTTTTTGACTTATCCTGAATCACTACGGTACGCCTATAATAAGTGTTTATATTCTGACTATTTTATCCCGGGGTCGGCTCGGCTGCGGAGTTGCCCAGTGCCTGCGTGACTCGCCATAGACATTAACGGAGAGAAGTAGCTCCGGCTACAATGTTCTTCCGCAAGACACTTGCAGTTTATTTATTAACGAACGTGCACACTGATGGTGAAACGCGCCAATTAAGTCATAATAATTGTAAGTTAAATGTACAGTGTACGACATGTAAAAAAGACAAGAGGCTAACAATGTCAAGATCAATATTTGTGTAGCCTGACACGGTGTTTTCACACTGCATCCGTTCCAGGAGCGGTGCGTATCAGTGCAGAGATCGTTTACACACCGAGTCTATTTTTGCTGTGCTGCACGTGCTGTGTTATGAAAAGTGACAGCGCATAGTTCGTGGTCAAAAGGAGCACAAATTGACATGACAATGAATTTCATCATAAATGCATTTAATTAAATAAAATGTAGTAATCTCACCATAAATGCATTTAATTAAATACTACTATTTTTCACAGTCATCTTTTTACTTTTAACTTTTTAATAGTCTTTTTGAGAATATTTTGATTTGATAGTTAAAAGATTAAAACATTTTGCTAACATGAGATCTTGTGTCACTGTCAGTCTTTTTACATCAGTGCAAAACTATGGTATGGAGATTAAGACCACTATTCATCAGCATGCATTGATTAATCCCATGGCATGTAAAAAAAAAATGTTTAAAAAAAAAGGTGCGACCAAATCATATGCTGGTGCGACCAACTGAGAAAGTTGGTAGCACCAGTGCAACCAGTGGAAAAGTTAGTCTGGAGCCCTGACTATTGAGACCATTCTCTTTCTTTTTATTTTATTTTATACTTGCTCTTCTCCTCTATCAGAAGAATATTCAGCCCACCATTCACAGGACTGGATTGGCTGCCATCACCCATTTCCTGTTCGGACCTCCACGGCTACACAAAGACCTTTTAGAAGAGAGAGACTTAGTGTTTGCCATCGCACAATGTGAGTAGAACATATGACTTGACAATGGATAATTTGTAGGACTGTCAAAATTATTGTGTTAATGCATGCAATTTAATTGTATTTAGTTTAACGCGTTAAAAATATTTAACGTAATTAACACAGCAATTTTTCCATCAATCATTGGCTAGCGTTAAGGTGATGAAACACAGGGCAGCTTTTTGAGCAATGTTGCTGGGCAATCTTGCCGAGCGATTGTTGCTTGGGTACTTTCCCATTGAAAATGGGCAATACATTCCTATCTGGATAATTTAGATCGGTCGTGTGTCTCATCTGGTTGCCCGTTGATGGCAACATTGCCCAGCAACATTGCTCAAAAAGTTGCCCTGTGAATCATCACCTTTACAGTATATGATCACGCTCTTGTTCATGTAAATACTTTTAAACCATTCAAGCGTGATAAGACACAAAAAAGAATGCAGTGCAGTACTGGCAGTATATTTGAATCTCCCAGCCTAATACACCTGCTGCTGTAATGTCTGTCATTAAAGTTAATCAAACTAAAATTAGTTAAATCAGCTAAAGAATCAGTTAAAGAGGTGGTGAAAGGCATTTTCAGATCTTTTCTGAAGAATTTTGCAGAGAGCACACTTCCTTGATTTAATTACAAATGTTGAGGGGCATGTAGAGGAAAATCGTGACATTATGACCGAGGCGATTTCAAATCCTGTCATTTCAGAAAGGTGGAAAACAAAAATTCATATTTGAAAATGGGGAGTTTGCTTTGAGTTATAAAACTCTTGAGTGTTTTTTTTTTTTTTTTTTTTTTTTTAGAGTACCCTTTTATAAATGTAAATATAAAGGACATTTTTTATTTTCTATTTTACAACCTATTTTAAGTTGTTTAGATGGCTACCTGAGTTACTGATTAAATCAGGGATGCGTAGAATTGGATTTTTTGGGCGATACCAATATCCATTTTAACAAAAAACTATTGGCCGATACCGACATTTATCACTTCCTTACTTATTTGAACTTTTGTCATTAAAATATATCACGGTTTTGATCATGTTTTAAATTAGCAAACTTCAAAAACACATGCATTAAAGTATGTATTAATTAATTTCATTGAATATGGATTAGATCCATTTAACATTCAACAGGCCTACACAAATACAATAGTACAAAGATGAAATAACAGTGCTTTCATGTTGGTCTAACAGTAGTTTTCAGGTACAGAAATTGAATAAAGTAAATAAATGTAAAACAACACAGCATATTCACTTTGTAAATTAAATGTATATTAAATATATATTAAAGTTGCAAAAGTTATTTAAACAAGAGCCAGTGATCAATTTCCTTTGTCTTTTGTTGTTTGATTAACATTAAAAACAGACAGCATTACAGCAGTGATATATTATAAGTTGCTTTCACTTTAAGACCCAATGCATGGATACTGTAAACACATGTTCACTTAAGGCATAACTGACTATTTACTAGGATACTTGCCAAGACAGTCATTTTGAGATAATTTTGTGAACTGGTACATTCAAGTGCAAGAAGACATGAAAGATAACTAAATTCAGTGGCTTTCTGGGTGCAAACCTTCTCACACAGCATTCAAGTACCAAATTGAGTTCTCTTTCGTGTCTTCTTACGCTTGAATATTTAAATTGGCAAAGCTTAAAAACATGTGCAAATGATCAACTTTTGTGACGATGCAGCGCTGGCCCTATCTTTGTTCATGCTGGCCCTGGGCAGTTCTTATCGTCGAGCCCTGCTATATTTTGTACCGATTTTGTTTGGGCGAGCATTACATTTTTTACCCAGAGAAGAACATTGGATTATGCAACAAACATTAAACAACTCTGTGCTTTCATGCAGTTAATTTATAAACTGTCAGTTTATTTTTGTCATGCCTTTTTCATGCTGTTGGCAATATAAAATTGATCAAAAATGGGCAGATAAATATTTGTAGCCTATACATTGATGCAACTCTAGCTTAAATGTCTTACAAGTGTGATGTTTTAGCAGACGCTTTTATTCCAAGAGATTTGCAAAAGAGGAATTAAAGCAATTTGTCAAAAAGCCAAAAATATTTGTAGTATACAATGCCAGGTTTATTAGACAACTAGATTAGGAAGCAGGCTAGTGAAGAGGAGAAATGCAGAGAGAAATGTTTGTGATTCTGTAGGTTCTCTGGATAATGGACAGTCAGTGCACATGCGTGTACTCCAGACCGTCTACAGGAAATTGACTTGCACTCGAGGAGACTGCCCTCGCTATGGACCACACTGGGAGAATGTGGGCTTTCAAGGTACGTCAAAAATTTAAGGCACCTGTGTTAAAAAAATCAAGATAAACTGTTTAACCACAATCATCGACTATTTAATTATTCATGATCCCGTACAATAGAAGTCACCTGTTTGTAAACTTTGTATTTGTGTGACACTTTCATACTCATAGGTTCAGACCCTGCTACAGATCTAAGGGGAACTGGTTTTCTGGGTCTGATGCACATTCTCTACTTCGTCATGGACCCAGAGATACTACCACTTGCTAGAGACATCTACAAACTCTCTCAGCATCCAGTCCAGGTGATGCAAAACACAAAGAAACATACTCTTCTTCACGTATCATGCCTTAAAAACTACAAACGTATCGTTATCATTCAATTATTATAAAAATACTATAATTTTTAACACCTGCAGAATTTTCCGTTCAGTGTGATGTCAATCAACATGACCCGAATCGCTCTCCATGCTCTTAGAGAGGAAGTGCTGTCCAAGTAAGTCGTCATTTGTCACAAGATTACATGAACATTAACTGATGGTTATTTTGAGTAATATTAATTACGTGTTTTTTAAAGCTTTGAAATCATCAGGGTGTGTTTGTGCTGTAGCTTAACATAACCTCTTCAGTTGTTTTCGTGGCAATAAAACATTTTGTTGCTTTGTCATGTCACCTAGGGAGTGTAACCGAAGGCAACAGGTTGTAGCTGTGCTGAATGATTTTTATGTTGCAACATTCCTGCACCTCTACCAGCTGTGGAAGAACCAGCAGAAAACTATCTCGGATTCTGGCCATGTACTCAAAGGTGACCTTTCAGTTACAAATTAACAGCGTAGTATTTGTTCTTGGTATTGTTTACTGACATTCAGCAGAGATTTTAATTAACACGGTGTCATTTGCTTTATATCATTTGAAGGGGCCATAATTTACTTATATTTTTCCCCATATAGTCCATTTATGATAGTAAAGGTTTGCTCCAAAAACATGTTTAACTCTCACTGACCCTTGTTACTGTGACTTTAAGAGTTTTACGTGTATATTGCCCTTTGTAGTTTAGAGAGTAGTCTGGAGAGCCACTTTCCTGCTGAGTTTTGCTCCAACACCTGCCTGGATGTTTTCAGTGATCCTGAAGACCATAATTAGCTGGTTTAGGTGTGTTTAATTAGGACTAGGACTAAATTCTGATGAAAGGTGGCCCTCCAGGAGCAGGATTGAACACCTTTGGTCAAGGTAGCCTGGATGCTGAACATTTAAGTTTATCTACTTTAAAAAAAAAAAAGAAAAGAAAAAGTCTGACCATGTCTCTGTCTGTTCTGTGATGCACAGAAGTGGAGCTTTTTGCTAAGAAGAACCCCAAGCAGATTCTCAGACGTCTCGAGGGCTACCTGAAGGAGCGACGTGCTGGGACAGGACACCGGACATCACCAGACACACTATCACATAGCAACCCTTCGCCTTGTGACACTGGGTCTCAAGCAGGGAGTCAAGGCGGGAAGGAGGGGAAAGAGATCAATTTCATCGGAGTGTGTGAGCTGCCACCTGAAATGGAGGGAGAGGCGAGACTAATCTGAGAGACATAGAGGCATTTGATTTGTACAGTCTCGACTATCTCTCATGCTCTATCTTGGTCTTTCTCTGTTTCTTTGTTTCCTTTCTGTCCTTTCTTGCTTAAGTACACTCAGAAACAAGTCTATGTTGTAACTGTAGTTGCTATAAAACTCTTTACTGTCTTCTGTTCTCTTATAGTACATATTGGCTCTTTAATGCTTTCTATGAAAAATACCAGTAGATTTAGTTGCCAACTATCAGTTTAAAAGGAGAATCTTAGAATGACCTGCCTCAGTGGCAGCAGGTTGTCTTGAACCTGTCAGGAACTTACAGGCCTCATTGGTGTGCAGTTGCAGAGTGGCCTGCAGAAGCAAGCACCTTACCCACGACTGTGGTATTGAGTGAGAAAGACTTCCTGTGTGAAGGCCTGACTATTAGGCATGTGTTTGATTGAGTGAAAGCCTTGTCCTCATGGTCATTTGAACATGTTCACTGTGACCGAGTCAATGTTCAAGAAAGTTGGCAGAGTTTATATTGATGTTGAAGAAGAAGTTGTTTTATTTAAATAGCGAATATAATCAAATGTTGGCTCTTTACTCCTCACTGTTGAATTTTTTGTTTTCCATTTAAATCCCTTTAGAGAGATAAATGTCACAATATGATTCAGAGATTTTCTGGCATGTTTCTGTTGGCAGGAACTCTTCAACAAGAGCCTGAAATGGTAAAGTCAGGACATCTTTTTGATGGGAAAGTGCATTTTAGTGACCTGTAGACCAAAATGTATGAATGTGTGAGTATCTATTTTGCAGTTCCGTTACAGAGCTAACAAAAACCCTTGCAGACTGATCACTATTAACAGAATTGTCCTTATCAGCTAAATTCTCTTTGCGCTTTGAGCTACAATTAGGACAGTATTCAAAGTTGAATGTGATATTTGGAGGTGTTATGCTTGTCTGCATGAAGCAAAAGCCTACATGCTTCTAGCAGGCCAGGTACATTCCTGTTTTAAGTAGTCATAACGTGTCTGTGAACATGTGGACGAGAGTGAGGATGATCCCATGGCAAATAACTTGTGCTGGGTCATTTCTAGGATCCCGGACGAGCCCCCAATTTATGTTGTCAATCCCTGTTATGCCAGAAATAATCCTAAAAAAGTTGTTATCGGTTACTTATGACATTTCTCATGCGGTACAGCTTTCTCAATCTGTCTACTAGCTTGTCCTGAGAGAATAGATGGTGTGTTTTTAAACTGTTTGACAGTTATTAAATTGTTACAGCACTTTTAGCAATGAAAGTGCATAAACAAGGCTTAATAGGGCTACTCGTGTCTATAAAACATGGCTTTAAAAAAAAACATTAGCCAGGAAGCTGCAGGTCATTTAAGCTGTATGTTATACGTAAGCTAACGATTATTTCCTTCAGAGTTGCATGAGACGTGTCGAAAACTTCAATATCTAAAAGTGAATCACTCTATTGAACTTCTTGCATCTAACAAACAGCATTCAAGTAGACATGTGAGACCTGTCTATAGTATAGTAAAGGACACCGTGAGAATTGTTGATTTAAACACGAAAAAAGTAGAATACTTTATTTACTGTTGTTGAGCCACTTCAAGTTAGTGCAGAACATAGTTGAGAATTTGATGTATTTTTGTAATTTGCGTCTTGTTCTCCTTAGTCCAGGTCCATTAAAGATGTGAGGGTTACAACAGTCATGTAAATTAACAGTGATGTACTGTACATTTTGGAAAAAAAACTTGATGGGGAAAGTCTTTCCTCCCTTTGCAACCCTATCCTGCACTCTCGTCTTGTAAGCATGTCAGGTAGCGCTAGAGATGTAGCATCCAGGAATAGTTGTTTTAAATTCCTTGTTAAAAAAGCTTGTTAATCTAACTTGGTATGGTTGCATATGTTTGTCTAAGTTACCTAGTCCAAAGTGTTGTTATACGATATGAGTACAGTGCGTTCTGTATGTTTCAGGTTTATTTGTTACGCTCTTAGTTTATTATTGTGTAGTTTTTTTTTTCCCTTAAACGACACATGAATATAAATACTCAGTGGATGTATATTAGAAGTCCTGTCACTTTAGCCAGTTTAATTTTATATAAAGCAGAGTAGTATTTTATAAACTTGAATAAGAGCAAAAGCATGATGGGAAAAGATTGTTTATATACAAAGGCAAATCACCCTTTCCTGGGTTATTTAATATAGTCTGGCTGGTTTGTATTAGTTTATATAAGCAGGTTCAACACTTTCATAATCCTATATATCCGAGTGAATTCAGTGCTGTTGTTAACTCCACGGCAAGCATTGTATTTCAATCCCAATGATTTGTTTTCCACACTGACCTGCTGAAAGCAAGAGTGAATTTTATGATGTTGCGTAATAGTATGTCAGCTAATTTCAGTTTCAAGCGGTTAAGAGGAGACACAAATATTGTCAAGTGAGAGTATTGGCCAAAAAACGATGGAAAGCCCATGTACATTTCCTTCTGTTTTAGGATATTTCAAGCTGTCATGTGCAGTTACTAGCCGGTTACTACTCCTCAAAAGTGTGCTTCTATCTTGCATACTACATTGCTCAAAACTCCTTATGAACAATCAAACCTGCAGATGATCATGCTATGAGCCTGGTTTGGCACCTTTTCTTGTATATGTCCGCACAATTAGTTGTTTAGTCGTTGTTTTGCTGTAATTTATTTTTTTTAAAAGGAGAGGGTGGTCTGTATGTGAGATGACTATAATGTATATGTCTTCTTTTCTTCTTCTTTAGCGTTTATCCTGCATAGAAGAAAAGAAGATATACATATATAAATATATATATATATAATATATAACAAAATTATATGATTGTAACATTATGATTGTTACCGGGGCATATTATGCATACCTCAGGCTTCAGACAAATCTCTTCTGGGCAGACATTTTATTGAGGACAGCCATGATCCCATGTCGTAGCACAAAATGGTGTGGTGTCTCTTGCAGTAATCTACCTAGCTTGAGAATGTACTGTATGTATATGTATGTACACTAATGCAGCACTGCAAAATATTGACTTCTACAGTATATATTTCTATAGCCCATGTTTGTGAAAACGGTAGTCTTACACGCTGAAACGCAACTGAACCTTTGCTGGAGGATGTTTTTAACAATCTTAATGGTTTGACGTCGAAACAAATCAGACGATTTTGTGGCCTTTGGTATTTACTGTGCTTTTGTGAATGGTTTTTTGCAGCGTTACAATATGTCAAAAACGATTCACTCTACTATGGCACAATGTAACAATATTTGTTTGGACCAAAAGGAACATTTGTGGGTTTGAAGCTGGTTTGGAGGTCAAGCTCTTTTAATGAGAAATCTTGCCGTCCTAAATGTTAGAATCTCTCCTAAATGTTAGATTTCTTCCCAGTGTGTTTTAGATGAAAGCATTCCACAATACTTCATCTATCTGGTCCACTGAGATGACATTTATTTGTTGAGAAGATACAAACCCAAATGTCCAATTTGATTCATTTAGTTGCCCTGAATCAAATTAAAGTAAGTCCAAAATATCCTGCACTTAATTTAAAGATGCATCATTATTGTCTGTTATGATCCTTCAGAGCATTTTATTATATCTGAACCTTGATTGTAGAATCCCTATTTTATAATGAAAATATATTTCAGAATATATGCGGTGGTACAGTGATGTATCTTATGAAGAGTAATAAATAAATGCAACTTTAAAAACAATGTTAAATTGTGTTACATCGTAATTCCTTACATGTGCTTTTGTTTAAACCAAATGGAAAATAAATGTCTCTATCATCATAGTTATCGTTCTTGCATTGTAATAGTGTCTATTGACCATTAGGGGTCAGTCTACTGTAATGGCTGATGCAGTCTGAATACTAGCATATGCTTTCCTGCACTGAATGTTTTCTCATCTCTTTATGAATAGCAACTGTGGTTTCCATCAGGAATTACTTTTATCTTTGTTGCTTTATAAAGTTTCAAATGTCTGGTTATCCACAATACACAGGAATTACATCGAGTTATATATAGTGTAAATGATGAACATGTTGTAGACTCAGAGAATGTCATCTTGTTTCTATCTAGGAGACCCACATGAAATCTGTGCTGCAGAACTCTTACTCTACAGGAAGCTCCACAGATTTGATGGAAATGCTATTATTTCCATTGAATAACAATCAACACAGCTTTTTATTTATCTCTATATATAATTTCTTCATATACTAATAGATTGCATTGCAAGTTAACATGTTAAATGAACATGAATTGTTCTTTTTTTAATTAATTATAATGAACACTGAACAAAAGTATATTGAAAAATGACAATTGCCGTATATTAAGTTTTCTAAAAAGAATTGATCATATCTAATTCATTAATATTAACAAAGTGAACCTTGCAAAGTGTTATAATTTGGTGCTTATGCCTTTAATAGTTTGTTAGCATAGTATTTTTTTTATTTTTTAAATACACTATTTTGAAGTGCTTTTCTCCTTAATATGGTAATCCAGAAATATTCGTTATGGGACTGTTTTTCCTGCATACAAAGAACTACACACAGCTCCTTTGAGGATTTTGGCCTACATTTCCCTGGCTGACACATCAGAACATCAAATCCAAACCTGCTGTGGATCTGATGCTGTCCCTCTTTCCCTTAGTCAGGGTAACAGATCCAGACTGCTCTCTCAGGGCTCAATTTAGAGAGACCGGTGATTCTTCCAGGAATTTCTCAATCAAGGAGGACAAACATCTGGCCTGGTTTGTTGAGAGCCAAAGAATAAAGAAAAAGGCACATCCTAAGAGGAAAGGACAAAAACAAATTATCCAATAAATCGTTGTTTCAAATGTATCCTCGACATTTATTATAATTATTGGCTTTTACATCTCCTTTAGTTCCAGAATAGTCCTGGCTGATATCTGAATCTGGCTAGGCTGAGGAGCCGCTCTCTACTGGAAATGCTTATGCCAGATGACATCCTGTCTGGATGAAGGACACAAATGATGGCCAAGGAGTTTGTGTTTATAGACACATGCTTGGAACAGAGAACAGCACTGTTGTATGTGTCTCCGTTCTAGTACTTAGAAGGAAAGCTTTCACTTTTAAAAGCATAATTCACCATTTTAACTAGTAAAGGGGGAGATTAAAAAGGAAAAGTCTGCAGGTTATGTTGGGAGTCTGCACCACATTAACCTGTAAACAATGAAACAAAACAAATTAATGGAGGAGACAACTTTGTGTTCTTAATCTTTTGTTTCTCAAATATTAATATAATAATAATACAGTATGCACACAGACACTAACACTAAAATCACTAAAATCTAAACACAGACACTAAAATCGATAATAGAACAGGACCGATTTAATTAGGTGTTATTTTGCAGAATGTCCTGGCTGCTCTTTTTCATACAATCATTTAATATTCAACAATATTATTGATCTGCCTGCATTGACATTATATGAGAACTGAACTAAGCTGGACGATGACATTACTGTTTTCTCCAGAGCGGCTATATAAACTAAATGTATAACTTTTTTACAACAAAATGAACCATCACTGAACTTACTTGAGCTGGACTATGATGTTATTTTCTCTAGATCTGCTGTACAGCAGAAACAAACTTCGTTGCATTATTTTCCTGTTATCTCCGTAAAGCTGCTTTAAAACAATCGGTATTGTAAAAAGCGCTATATAAATAAAGGTGACTTAACCTGACTTGACAATAAAGGTGATTGGGGATGGTGTACATTCAAATAATGCACGTCACTGCATGATGCCAGATCTGACACCGTTTCACATGCATTGAACCTGTGAGATTTGAGGTATACGGTGAAGGAAAATAATTTCAGTGAATGTTGTTTTTGTTTTGTTTTTCACACAAATGTAGGCATTCTGCTAAACATCTCCTTCATGCTCTGCTGAAGAAACAAAGCTGTACAGGTTTGCAATGAGGGTGAGTAAATGACAGAAGTTCCATTTTTGGGTGAACTGTCCCTTTAAATAATGCTATCGTTTTGTGTGATAGTTCTGTTCTTAAGTTGTTCAACTCAATATTGACTGTGAGAAGGGTTACGATACAAAAAAGCAACAGAAGGGAGAGATATGTTTGTCTCGCAAATGCTCATCTGAATGGAATCAGACTGTTTTACGACAGATGGCTACGTCTTTCACACATAAGCATGCTGGCCACAGTTTCCCTCACCCCTTCCTACTCCTTCAAATGTTGTCGCAAGCTGCAGACCCTCTTTCCCCTTCATCACAGGCTCAGTGGTTTGTGCTAAACCTCTGTCAACATTTTAGTGTTGTGAGTCAGAGAAGCACACTGCTCTTTCCATGACTGAGATGAAAGTGTTTCTTCCAGAAAAACGTTTTAGAGTGGATATTTAACAAAAGCTTTGTGCTAGTTGAATACTGTAGACTGTGTGTGATGAGACATTCTTTCAACCTGCTCCCCATCTGAATCTTGGTAGCCTTCTGGCTGATATCCCCCTCCTCCGTCTCTCTCTCTCTCTCTCTCTCTCTCTCTCTCTCTCTCTCTCTCTCTCTCTCTCTCTCTCTCTCTCTCTCTCTCTCTCTCTCTCTCTCTCTCTCTCTCTCTCTCAGCTGTATGTTCTGGTTCTTTCCCTCCCCCTCCTTCTCCTTAATGCACAATTTTCCTACTTTCATTACTTTTATACCAGCCTCTCCCTCCTTGCCTTACAAAGCCTTTTTTCCTCTTTGCTCTTGACAGTCCTGGCTAGGGTCTGCAAGGTCATTTTGTGGTTGGTTGGACAGTTCAGTTCATGTGTGTTTCCTTCAGCACAATTCAAAGGCATATGTGCACATACAAGCACAAATATATAGCTCTCCTTTGAGTATGGGCTGTTTGTGGTCTGGACTGCTCACAAAATACACAAGAGGTGCGTTTCACTTGAAATCCTGCCATCGTCTCTGTCATTTAGTATCTGTCTATCAATCAAAAAACATTTTACCATAAACATACTTTTATGTTTTTTTTGTCATTTAGTAATTCAACTTTGCTATATTGAAAAGAGCTAAACATCTGCTAAACATCTCCTTTTGTGCTCCGTTGAAGAAACAAAGTTGTACGTGTACAGAATACAATTATTGGATGAACGGTCCCCTTAAATAATGCTGTAATTTTGTCTGCCTATCTGAGCAAACCTCTTTTTAAGTTAGAAAACAAACTGGTGTATTGTGGAAGTTTAAAACAAGGGACGTAATGAAGATTTACTTTATGGGTCAAGAGATCAGGTCCAGAAAGTCTGGGTGTGGGTGTGTTGGGGGATGATATGAGGTGTCTTTTCCATATTGCTCAGATTTTCTTGCCACCATGGGGATATTACATTAGTCTGTGACACTAAAGGCCATCAGTAATTCCATTCGAGGACTAGGAAGGAATTTTCCAACTGAAGTCACTCTATCAGTGTGATAGTGATTTAAGAATCTTTCTAAAATTACTTTATTGACTAGTTTTACATGTTTTGCTTATTATTCTATTCTGTGTTCGTAATTCTTGTACAGTGGGATTTGCAACACTTTATTTTCAATGTCATGTTTTCTAACTAATTTAGTATAAGTTCTTTAGTTTAAAAATTAGACTAGTGCATAAATCACCCAACTTTAGCATAATTGTGAGAATATAAGCCTGCTCTCAGTTCTCAGTTATGAGGAGAAGTATTGGCTGTGTGTATTGTGCATGCCATTGCACATACCTCCTTGCTCCTTATCTTTGCTGAAGACATCACTGCCTGGTGACGTCCCTTGTTATCTGTCCCTGTTCTTGGTACCTTGGATCCTTATATACTTGAACATTCCTTTCATCCTAGCTCATTTTATATGGCAATATCCTTGGCATTGAGTTTATATACCCTAGCTCAGGGGTAGGCAAGTTCGGCCCTAGAGAGCTGCTGTCCTGCAGAGTTTAGCTCCAACACTGAAAAAAAACCTCTCCTGCTGCCTATAGCCTTAGTAATCCTGAAGACATTGATTAGCTTGTTCAGGTGTGTTTGATTAGGGTTGGAACTAAATTTTGCAGGACAGCGGCTCTCTAGGACCGAACTTGCCTACCCCCGCCCTAGCTGAACAATAAACGTCTGAAGAAGCTTCTGAGTTTCTTCCTGTGACTGTGCATTCCTGACTGAAGGGGCTGAGAATATTTGGGGCGATGAGAAATAACCTAACAATAATATATGGTGGAGCTGGTGTCATTGCTGACAGGGTTAGTTCAACCAAAAAAAAGAAAAAAGAATAATTTACTCATGCACGCGTCATTTCAAAATGGAATGACTTTCTTTATTTTATGGAACGCAAACAAGGTTTTCTATGGAAGCATATTTTCCACATTATGATGAAAATTAATTCTCCAAAGTTTTTTGAACCCATACTGCTCAAATCTCATTTGTCTATGCATATTCCAACCTACCAGCTAGGAGACAAATCACATCACATTGAGGTCAACTTCATTAAAAAAAAGCTTTTATTCTAAGAATAAAACAACTTTTTTTTTACTTTTATTTATTTACTTTAAAAACATTAGTTTTTTTACAATATTGTTTTACTCCTTAAAAAAGTAACTTATTGTGTTACTTGTAATGGAAAGTAATGCGTTGTTACTTTTGCGTAACTTTTTTTTTTTTGAGTGGCAAATGTAAAGGCCATTTTACACCAAAAGTTAAATGAATATGCCACAGGCTGAAGGAAGTGCAAACCCATGCCTGTACAGTAGAAGCAGCTCCAAAATCTTTTTCTGAAATTTTGTACAATTTCTTTGTACTATTTTTGTAATTTCATTTTTGTGTTAAATTACATTTTTGCTTATTAGTATGTCTGAATTTGACCAAATACATTGGTTAATAAAGTGAGATTAAATACATTAAGTATATTTGTGAATTTATTATATTTAATTATTGCAGGTTTGCATAATATTCTGAGTTTGCATTTTACAGTTTTTATTCATTTTGAGGAATACTGAATCTATTATGTGCAAGTGAGATGAGTAAATGCATGTTCACATTTAGTCTAGAACTACAACAACCATCATGTTCACACAGTGCACACAACGCCTCTGCACTTACTCCCGATTTCTCTTAACATCGGGACAGGGGGGGGCCACTCAATAAATGGGAAAATAAAGTAACTTGCGTTACTTATTTGAAAAAGAAAGATATTTTCTTGTAAATTTAAAAGTAATGCGTTTCCTTACTTTAAAGTAATCTAATTATGTAATTCATGTTACTTGTAATGCATTACTATAGCCCCAACACTGTAAAAGCAAGTCTTCTCATAAATGATAAGTAAAAGCTGTAGGTAAAGGATTCATTCTACTGTATCTAGAGCATTTTTATGACATTTGTTTGTTTTGTTGGAACATTTGGTGCAGTAACAACAACCAAACTGGAAAAACTGGGTCAACAAATTTTAAATATTATTTAAAAACAAAAAAATCTCATTCCTCTTTTATTTGGCGCCAAGTGTAAGTCTGAAATCTGAAACAATTTACCCCTTTACTATGATTTTGAGAGAGTGTTGAATGGCACCTACTCAAAACTGTGTTTTAAAAGCTGCTGTGGGTGTATTTTTATTTATGTTAACATACTTTCTTCTGTCCCTACTTAGAATGCAGAGACAACTAGAAGTAAACTATCAGTAAGGTAAGTGTAAAAGTATAAGCTAGCACTGTGACTCTTTTCGCATTTTCAACATTTCTCTGATGGATTGATTGCCCTAACGTACCAAAATTGGCTAGGCCAATTGCATGTTTGGCAGACTGTGTTCAGTTTATTTGTATAGTGATTTTCACAATACAATACATAAAGAGACCAGAAGCATTGGGAAGAATTGAGGTGAACAAGAGAGGACCTTGATGGGACTTGAACTTAGGTCAACCAAAGCGCAGCTGTTCCATATGTCATAGCATTGCCCACAAAACTACAGCTCTGACGAAGCAATCAATCTAAATGTCTAATGGCTTGAACACTATTTCTTTAACATAACATTGAAAACCCATCACTTAATATTACATGCCATAATGTAATTCCAGACTCTGGCTACAACTTGTCTTTAAATGTCTATATATGGCATTTGGATCTTGCCACACCTATTGGATCTCTTAATTCGTCTTCATTGAACGACTCTATACAGCTGACTGCATACATTTCTCTTTACCTAGAACTACAGAAATACACCCTCAGAAAAAGGGATCTTAAACAGTTTTGTTTCTTTTGTTTCTCTTTCTTTCTTTGTTACTTTCTTTCTTTCCTTCCTACCCCCTCTCTTTAAGTCTGTTTTTACACTCCTCTGTAGCTCCTCATGTGTCTCTCCCCCCTCCCCTTCGCCTCACACCCCTCTCTGTCTCGCTCTCTCACATTCTCTTTCTCCCTCTCCAGCACTCACTTATCTCTTCCTAAAAACTGTCCGAGGATCTCTTCTTCTGTTTGCAGCCGTGAATAAGGCACCATGCCGGGACTAAGGGACCAGGCGCCACTATCAGTTCTCTATCTGTCCCTGCTGGTTTACTTCTGGACTGTAAATGGACTGACAGAACAAAGCGAGTCAGAGATCAGCCACACAGAGCAACATGTGGAGGGCAGAAAGGCAACATCTGGAGCAGGTACAAATGACACAAGACTTTTGTCTAAAGTTCTGTTTAATCCTTATGTTCTATAAAAAGTATCAGGTTGATCTTGACTTTTGGTAATAATCCCTGAAAGCTTCAATAATATCTGTTAGTGGGGCCATTGGGGGTCTCTAGGATCCCAAATGTATAAGAAACGAAAATAACCTTTAACCAAGTACAAATTTTGGGTGATTTGGAAAGAAAGCACTTGCTAATTAGTATTCAGTTTTCCAACAGCACACTGCATTTACTTTGACAGGTTATATTTTGCACATAGTTTACAGCACATTTTGAGTGGTACTTTACGAAAGACAGGGATTCTTTTTGAAGGATGCCAGAGTTTTTGCAGTTAGGTGACCAAAGCTCTTGGTGACAACAGCAATACTTGCACCTGCGCTTGAAGAAGCCACGTCTAAGAAGAGAACTCACCGAGGAAGGAAAATGCTGAGCTGAATATTTACCTGACGTGATGTGACAAATGGAGAAGATCAACTAGCGCTCTATACGTTGAAGAAAGACTTTCATCCTTGTGTTTCAAAAGAATGTGAAGGCTTCATTATTCTTGCAACTCGGATTAAAGAGTTAATTTAAGAGTTAATAGCAGCACTGTTGCTGAGGTTTGGAAAATATGGTTACTGGCAGGCTTCTGGTATTCAATAACACAGCATTTCCATTAAATGCAGGAACGCAGACTCACTTTTACAAACTGGAAAGATCGGTGAAATTACAAAGAGTAATGAGAAGAACCCAATAGGAATCTATGTATTTACATGTCTTAGGTGGGAATGTCTGTAGTGTTATTGGTCACTCCCTAGAGTAGCCTCTCACAAGATTTTTATAAAGGTTGCTGCCATGGTGGGAGAGTAGGAGCCTTTTGGTTACTTTTTAGGGCTTAAAGTCAACATGAAAGTTCCTTGCCTTGTTGTGAATGATTCATTGATGCATGTAATTTCAAAGATGAAGAGTTTAATCAAAATGTAATAACTTATCTTTTCTCTGAAACGACTTTCCTTTTCCGCTGATGTCACTATAGGCTTACAGGCTATTTGATGTTGTCAACCAATTGCTATTTTAGGCATTATTTTAGCAGGCTTGGTATTTAATGCCAACTTTTCACAAACGAGTGAACAAAATTAAGTGCTGCCCTACATTTTTACTTGTTGAATCTTGTTTTATTTGGAAATATGTCACATTAACCAAGCAAAATGAGGGTTTCACATCGACTTCAAGACCTTTGGCTTCTTGGCTCAGTTTTGGCCTAGCTGTGGTTGTTCATTCTGAAGATGCTCTGGTAGAACTGACTTCAAACACACCAGCCCAGGCTTTACCCTGGTGCTCCTGTCTGTTAGATGATTTAGTACTCTTAGACTGTCAGACTGAAAAGGATCAAATGATACTTGATACAATCTGTAAAATCAGATATTTAGGAACCCATCTGAAGTTGAATGAGCAAACTGTTCTTCATGAAACACTTGGAAAAATACTACTAGTAATGTTTTTGGAAATTTATGAACAGTATAAAAAGAGTTTTACAATTACGCATATGGGAAGAAATGGTGAAACCCATCAAAAGCGGTCATTTGTCTCTAAACTGGCGTAGTAGTACGTAGTGCAAATGCTCTGTTGCCACAGTGTTCACGTTGACAATAAGAGTTTGACTCCAACTGAACAATCCTGTTCCTGCTTTTCTCATAATAATTAATAATAATAATTTTGTGTTCTCTCTGGCAGTAAAAATGGCAAAAAGGGCCTGTGCTGAAACCCCCTTCATTGCAAGCTAGTGTTGATCAACAGCTAAGTAAACTTTTGCCAGATTACTCAGAGACTCCCAAGAACTGGCGTTGTGGACTAGCTCTGTGGGTAATGACTTCACAGCAACAGGCAAGAATGTTGCTTAAAACTTTCCCAGCAGGGATGAAACTGCCCTTGGGACACAGGACAGGATGAATTTCAAGGGCCAAAACGTCTGTGTCAACATATGAGGCTATGAACTCTAAAATTGGGCTGTCTGGGTGTGTGTGTGTGTGTGTGTGTGTGTGTTAGAGTGTAGCTTCAATTAAAGATGAGTTGACAATATGGAAATGAAGAGCCAAGAATAATTTTTGTTTTTCTAGATGTTCCACAAGTGAAGATAATCCCACCCTATGCAAAGATTGAAGTTGGACAGTACAAACGATTGCTGTGCAAAGGTGAGAGGCCAGTTTAAACATAAAATAATAATTTTGTCATAATTTATCCACCCTCGTGTCATTCCAAACTCGTATGGTTTTCTTTTGTGGATAACAAAAGATGAATTTTTGAAGAACATTATTGCTACTCTTTTCATTACAATGAAATTAAAAGCGGATTGGATCTGTCAAATTACAAACTGACAAATATATATATATATGAAAGTGGTCTAAGAGCAACAAGTCTTTTGAAGTCATATAGCTTTGTGTGAGGGACAGATGTCAAATGCAAATCGTCATTCACTAAATAAACTAGCCAAATACATTTCTCAACTGGACAGCAAAAATCTAATTTGTTACAGAAATGCTGCATTTGAGGTTAAATTTCATTGACATTAATGGCACCATATTTGATTTGAGAGTGCGAAGAGTTTTTTTATTGAATTATATCAATTTCGGTCTGTTCTTCACACAGAGCTATCATATGGCTTAGAATATATTGCAAGAGTATTTAATAAATAATAAAAACATAAGGCAGTGGCTGGGTATGCATTTGTTGTTGAACTAACTCATATGCTAAAGCTATAGTATTAATTCAGTCATTTCTCTATGTTATTTCCTAGTTGTTGGGGATGCAGAGGAGATTTACTGGTTTTCTCCTAATGGTGAGAAGATTCTTACAAAACATGATGACAACCTCGAGGTGCGCAGTCATGGCAATTCCTTATCCTCTCTCATTGTTCTCAATGCCAATTTGAACAATGCTGGGATGTACAAATGTGTGGCCAGAAACAGAGACAAGGAATCACAAGCCATGGTCAAGCTGGACATCCTTTGTAAGTATTTACCTTAATATTATCAGTCAACATTATCACAATTATTATGACAGTCCATCCTGCGCATTTCTGATTCATTTAACATTCTGGGTTCAGTGTTTTGTCAGTATACCGTATACCACTTTGAATATGTTTTTTTTCTTAAATGTTTTGTAAGGGATTAGCATTTAGCTAACTTCCACCATTTTACTATATTAAACACACATTTATTTTTGCTCAAAGATTTTTTTATTGTGTATGTTATTAAGTCACTTTAATATTTATTGTATTTTTAGAGAACTTATTTTCCTCTTTCAAGATCTGGGGCAGAAGTAACTAGAAGCGCTGTTTGAATCATACTTGAATTAGTCAGTCATCCAGAACAATGTGTTGGAAATTTGGAGAGAAATATCAAAGTGTAGCCAGACATCCTGGTAGACAGATGCATTCCTTTTTCTTTGTACGTTCCTGTTACATGTGTCCAAGAAGCGTGGGTTGACTGAGGGAGTCAGTGTTGCAGTGCAGAAAACTAGACTTTTAGAAAAGCAAGAATTGGCTTATTGGTTTCCCCAAACTTGTGTGCAAAAAGTGTGCTTTTCCATTTGATCAAGCAGCTCAAATAAGTTAAGCTTAACAGGATATTGGTTATGACAGACTGTTTTCGTGGATGATGATGTTACTTTTTTTTTGTCTCAGCTGTGAAATATCTCTACATTCATAAAAAATAAAGGTTCTTCATCCATGAAGAACCATTACTTGCATGGAACATTTCAATTGCACAAAAGGCTCCTTACAGTGGTTTTTCATATTATTAATATGTCTTCACATTAAGAAAAAATTTACTTTTAAGAAGTGTTCACTGAAATGTTCTTTGGTTATCCTAAAATGTTTTTTCTCTGGTTTTGCTGTGAACACGCCATGAAGGTACAACACCTCAGATAAAACCTCATACCATGGTCTTAAAGACATGATTGTTATTGAATTTTCTGTTGTAAATTATTGCTTCAAAATAAGACTATGATAAACTTGTGAAATGTTTTTACTTTTAAGCAATTTATGATGAAATAATACAAGTGAATTAAACAATGTAAATTAACTTTTTGTTTTCTTGCAGAAACTTTTGAATCGGCATAAGTATGATCCACTTTGCAACTTATTTTAGACAAGAACTGGCTACATAGACAGACCATTGACCGGCATGTGACAACCAAAAGAGCCTATTGTATCAGAGCAGTACTTTGTAAACACGACCTGCACATCCTGGAATGGAAATTGCATAAGTGCAGCCAATCAGATTAGCTTGCTGTTTTCAGAAAATTACAGTTCTGTGTTCGACATGCATCAGACAGTCTGAGACTAACCACAAAGTAACCTTCAACTTCAACATGTGTGGCTATAGTATATGATTGAGCTATAAACTACAGTTTTCTAAACTCCAAAATTTAAGATGGTTACTTTTGCCAAGTTGGTTTCTTTCCTTCTCTTTCCTTCTCTCTGTGTCCTTTAAGTAAAGAGAATGCGTAGAGAAACTGAGAGGGAGGGAAGAGGAAAACGACAGAAAGAGCCCAAACCCACCAAGAAACCCAAGGGCGAGAAGAAAGCCAAAGGAGAGAAGGGTGGGAAGAAGAAAGGCAAGAAGAATAGGGAGGAGACCACCACCATCACCACCACCACCACCACCACTGTGGCACCCACAACCACTGTGCCCATTGAGTACGATGAGGATTTTTATGACCCTGAACCTGACCAATACTGGGATGAAGGTTAGTAAAGCCCTTCTTATTAAATTACTCACTCTATAAGATCAGTGCATTTTGGTGTAATTGGAGCAGGACATTGACTGCCTTGGTTCTGTAGAAGTATTGCCTCCACTCATTTTCCACTCCACTCCTTGGGGATTTTAAAACATTCTTCATAAAGATTCCTCAACCAAACCAACCAGTTCAGAGATGAATAACAACATTACACATTTGATCTGAAGCAAAATGGTATAAGAAAATCAGAGTCAAAGACAAAAGTACAAGACTGAGTACTTAAATTCTTTTACAAATGAATTAACTGCTGATACCATGAAACATTATGAATGACATAATCAAATAAACAAATTAGCTATGCTATATAAAACTGTTATATTGTTATATACTGTTATTTATATTGTGAGACTCATTCGCAATGATTCACAGGAGTAGTTCCTGATGAACTCTTTTGTCACAATTTATGGTTGCATGGTAACAGCAACTTCTCTGTTTGGTGGATCTCTCTTTAGGAATTATGGGTAGTGTAGTACTTCACCTAGAAATCACCTATGAAACATGATTTACAAAAAAATTAATTAAATAAAGTGACTTGTGGCTTCTACAGAAACATATATCATTGTCAAACAACTTTGGAGAACATGCTGTGTCTGGAATAAGATCATGTAGAATGATTTTATTCCATGATCTGGAATATGGCTGGAATTGACTTGCACTCACAAAGACTGTTTGTATACATAGAATTTCCTGCGGAGACAACAACAGCGGCAAAACCTACATACCCTCCGACAGAGAAAACCACAGATTTCCCAACAGATTTTCCTCCTGACACGGATGAGTATTCCCAACCTTATCCTGACTCATGTGAGCATAATATCACTCATGTCTGTGTAAATAAACACCACTTTGTACATTATTATGATCAACATTTCCTTTAACTTATTTGAAGACGATGACTTTTGGAAGGTGGATGAGCCCACACCCACAACTTCTGTGATTGCTGGCCGTCCAACTAATGAGGATGATTATTGGGATGCCAGATGTGAGTCTTCCAAAAATGAATGTTTTCACATGAATTAAGACCTGAAGCTAGTTAGCAAGAGTCACAAATGACCAATTGTTCAGTTAGGACACACTTTAATAAAGTTATAAAAATGTATTTTCTTTGGCAACAGATGAGGTGGCAGAAAACCTGCCTTTCCCTGATGGCAAAGAGATCAGCTCTACCGACAGTGACTGGCAGTACACTACCACAGGTAAACCGATCATTCCTTCTAAATGCTGTGCCCTCCTCAAAATAACATGACATTATAAACTATGATTTATGCAATGTTCATGGCCACTTCTCTGTTTAACTATTATTTGCAGAATGGTACTTCTTACTATGTCTTAAAATGACATTAAGTTCACATTTTGTAATTGTAACTATAGCTCCAAAACATAATAAAAACAGACAAAAAAAGTAGGTTTAATTGGCAGTTGTTATTACAAAGGAGTGAATTTAAGCACCCTATAAATTTATGTGTGAATCAAATAAAACTCTTACCACAATATACACCCATCTCATGAAAGATCTTGTTTTTACACTATTAAAAATCCGCAATGTCTTACAAAAGACAGCAAACCAAAAGCGACAGGCAATTAGCAAACATTGCTAAAGTTTCTCTACTGTACTCTTTATTTAGTTTAAAGAGTCATTAAAGTTTCTCTACTGTACTCTCAGTAAATCTTGCAAACTTAACCTACATTTCTTTTCTTTTGTCACAGAAGAGCCCACCGTCCCTCCATTTGAAAACAACTGGTATGAAGAATATGAATATGGACATGGTACAGTACCTACTACTTTGATACTCCATTTTGAAAGGAAAACAAACATACAGTGAGACATGCATGAGAGGTGTTGGCCTCCCTCTTGTCTTAATGAGAGTACAGAAAGTGTGACCTGTCATTTCTGACCTTAAATAAACACTTGCAGAGACACAGAGGTGCCGCTTAAGATGAAGCTGATCATTTTAAATCATGTTGCCGCTAAATGAAAATGTCAGTGGAAATGTTTTTTCCAACCAGAATACTATAATGTCCTGCGTCTCCTCCCCAACTAAATCTTACTCAAGAAACAAAGAAACAAAAAAAACGTATATGCATAAAAACCCTTATGTACGGTACAGTTTACCTTGTTAGCAGGTTTTAAGAGGCAATATGATATGGGGTGCATGCATGGAGGCAGAGCCGGATTTTACCAAGTGCAGCATGTTCCTGGATCAACACCTTTATTGATCCTGTAACAACATTTCCAATCAACCAATCAGATTTGAGGGACACAGTTTATGTCAAGTTTAGGCTTACAACCAGGTTTAGGTGCTTCTACATCAGTGTTATTCACCTATCATTTCCCTCAGATTTTAGGGATAACTTATAGGAAAGGGTTAGGTTTAGGGGTAGGGATATGGTTAGGATTACATTTTTGGGCAGGAATGTTTTTCCAGGATCAACAAAATATGTTGACCCAGGAACGCGTCTAACTCAGTGAAATCAGGATGTGCGTGCATGGAGCCCTTATTTTAGATAAGGGGAATTTTTATTAGGAAACAAAACTCTGTCCAGGAGTTAAAAAAAAACAGACAGTGTCTGTTATTATTAGGGTATAAAAACAGAATTTCGTGCAAAAGATTGTAGCCTTAAGGAAAATGTGGCAGGAACTATTTTGATTTGATTATCTGATTCAGTTTATATCTAATTCACTTAAGTTGGAAATCTGACTTTCAGACAATATTTTCTTACATGTTTTGAATTTAGTATTTGGTTTGTCCTCTTTTGTTTTAATGTGTGACACTGACTCTGTTATGTTGTGCTCTCACTTACACCCTTGCTTTCTGATTTGTCATCAGAAACGAAACTGGAAGAGGAGAGGGAAAGAGAGAGAAAAGAACAAGAGGAAAGAGGTACAGTGTTTTATCCTCATATAAAGAGAGTTTATATCTTTTTGCTGTGCTCTCAACTAAACCTTTATATTTAAGAGTGCAGTTGTACTGAACATGATTCGGATGTAGGCTCTAGAACACAGTAGCCTGATATTCTGAACAAAAATACAATTTAGAAAACCATAACTACTTAGTGTGTGCTATTCAGTTTAACACAACAATAGTGTAGTTAGTGTTGTTTATTTCAGTGTAGTATTGGTCTATTGGTTGGTTTCAATCAGATATTTGGACATACAATACATGAGTAAGATCACATATTTAATTTTTTTTTTTTTTAAATCTTTGTTCATTCCATTTGTTTGGTTTGTCTTGAGCTGGAAAAAATGTTTTATTGATCAAAAACATCAACGTGTTTGGCCAACACTGTCTCAGTCTTCAACAGGCCTTCCTAACTATCCGTTTCCAAATTCTGTTTCTAGTTATTTAAATAACACAGTTAGCATGACAATCACCTCTGTTTTGTTTTCCAGCTACCGTATACATTCTGCTTACACATGATTATTGACTTTGACAATTGTGGGAAATTACCGAATGACAAGCATTCATTAACACCTGTGAACTCTGACCCTGTTCCAATGAACTCTGATGTTCAGTTCTAGTTCCCAGCAGACTGAACAAAATCCTTCGCACTGACTGGACCAGGAATTAAAATGATTTTTATATGCAGAATATTGTTGAATATTAACCAAAATAAGTAAGCGAGCTGAGACAGAGAGTTTGGGAGATCTTGAGAGAAACGTTCCAGGTTCAACAAAAGTTAAGCTCTTCTAACATTATCTGAAATCAGAAATCATCTGCAATATATTTAAACCTGATGTAAAATAATGATACTACACACTGTCTATGCCACAGTATAGTTATAAAGGGGTGCAATGATGATTTCAAAACATGGAAGACTAATTTGGCACTGGTTCCCTTGAGATTTTCCAATGCGGTATTATATCAGGGTTTTCAATTTATACTTGACCATACTTGATTTTTTATTTAAAAAAATGTATGTTTCTAATAAGTAACTAGATAAGAACGTTCGGAGTGTGAGTGTGTACCGATGTTCTAGATCAGGGCTTAACTGGTTTTGCTTCAGATTATGTTACTATGGCAGGTCTTTGAGCTTGTTAAGAACTATAATCTTCAGATTAACGGGGCACAGATCTGTATTACTCTACATCCTCCCATCTCTTGATTGTAAAGATGAATGTTTCTTGGAAATGGAGATCCAGACCATTCCAGAGGATTGTGAACTGTTAATCAAAACTTTATCAAGATATTTTGTGCCATGTTCACTCAGGTTCATTCAGTTTTTTTTTGTAAAAGCTAAAGGGTTTTATTTTCTTGTTAAAAAAAAATATATTTTCTCCTATCCCATTCCAATGTATAGAGACTATTGAAAATTCAGAATGCACATGGCTGAAAACTGAACCCGAAAATAAATAAATAAACAATTAAATAATCAAACTTATTTAATAATCAACACTCAAAAAGAAGCTAAAACTAACTTTACAAACATTTAAATTGCACATGAGGCAGTTTTTATTTAAACATTTTAATAGCAGAATTGTTTCTACTCTAGTTTGTTGGTCAAATATAAACCTTTAACTTACAATCTGTGGTATTCTGTTTTCAAAACAGATTTATTCAAACATACATTAAATAATGAAGACCTCACTAACAGGTTAAGTAAAAATATAGTGAATATGTAACACAGTGTACATATTTAGCAAAATGCTAATTTCTCATTAATTAAACCAAAAAAGATTTTTAATAGTTTTATTTAGATAACAGTAACAACACTGACTACCAGCAGTTAACTACCAGCTTTATCTTCATGTTTTGCTCATAAATCCATAGCATTAATAATGAACTTTGTTTTTTTCCCAATAATTTGTCGTCTCAGAAAGAGAAGAGAAGAGGCATGAAGAAGAGGAGGAGAGAGAACGCAGGATTCAGAAACCTCCACCACGCGTGTACAGAGAGCCTAAAAGTGGGTGGTAGGACTCGGTTTGGGCATATAGCCATATGGGATGCTCGCCATTAACTTCATCACTTAATAGATAACATAAGACAAAAAATACACTTAGGACAAAATGACTGTGAATAAATAATAAAATACTGACATGCAACAAACTTATGTAAGAGCATTCCCAGCTCTCAGTTCTGGCCGCAGATCTTACCAAACAAAAGCAGCATTTTGGCATTCAGTTCAGTGACTTAGACATAATGTCAACATAAATATAATTGAAATAGTGAGATCTTGATGAAACATTCATTAAGTTCAAGTGTATACCTTAAAACACTTTTGGAATTCTTCAGCTGTTTTTAAGTCATTACAGATGCTGAATCCAGCCAGATCCTGCCTTATTTCAACAGCTGGTTCTTTTCAAAGAAAATTCCAAAAGTCCTCCCTGCGCAGATGCATAGATGTAGTCCTTCATCTTAATGCACATTACTCTAAAGGAAGACAATAAGTGGCAGAGCACTTATTATATTAAAAACGTATAGTTTTGAATAAAAAAAAAGATAAATAAGTATTGTTGTTTCATTATATCTTTGAGTTATATCTTTGAGTTTATTGTCTATCTGCATAGTTTTGTCTATATAGTTTCCATTTACCTTGATAGTTCAAACTAATATTGAGTATAATATATGTACATATTAATATTGACATCAAAAGGTCAATTTTACAATTATAAAACATTTTAAATGAATAAAGTAATACATAAAATAATAATGATATATATATAAATGAATTGAAATTTACTTAGAACACATTTTAGAACACAAAGAAAAGAACAAGTATAAATTAAAGGACATAAATTGAAATAAAATAATGAGGTGCCATCAGGAAAGTTTAGCACAGTGCTTAAGATAAACTGATTTCAATCTGGACTAGAACATATTGTGTCAATCACATTTACATTTATTCATTTAGCAGATGCTTTTATTCAAATCATGTGTTAGGACAAGAACACATTCATCCATATTTATTTATTTTTCTCTGGTATGCTGTCTTGCTGTATCAGTTTGTCCTCCTCTGGGTATGGAGTCTCATCGCATAGACAATGACCAGCTGCTGACTTCCTCTGTTTTTCAACATCGCTATGGCTCACACAGAGCTCGTCTTAATATTCAGGTATAAACATATGCACAGATACTCTAATGTATATACGGAACACTGAAATGTATAAGAAATATATGTATATAGAAATAGATGTGTTGTCAATGTGAGCATATTGGTTCATGTAACAGGCGTCTGGTGATGAAGATGATATGAATGGTGGGGCATGGTGTTCTAACCCTGAAGAGAAGATCCACTGGATTGAACTGGACGCACGTACACTAACAGAGTTCACTGGTGTTATCACCCAAGGACGAGATGACCCCCTAGAGTAAGACAGATATTAAAAACTTAGGAGCCATGTGGTTAATTGTGTTTAGGAACTACCAAACTATCTAAACAGTATACATCTACAGTCCTTGTTTTTGTTTTATTGTTTCAGGAGCGACTATGTTTCTTCCTATTATGTGGCATTTAGTAACGACAGCAGAGAATGGACTGTCCTTCATGACGGATATGCTGAATGGGTAAGTTGCCAGACTGCCGTAATTTTCTCTTCTTCTTTTGGTATCCAAATCTTTCTGTGTTGCTTAGAGGTCATAACTCGTTAACTAGACAGGGTTTTTCAACTGGGGGTCCGTGACCCTGATATTTCAAGAAGACCCAGTTATTATTTGATCTCAAACTACTTTTTAAACAATACATATTAATTTAAATTCAACCAAAGCTGAAGGTCAGCTAAATATTTCATAGTTGCTTTAAAATTAAAATATACTAAGTTGAATTAATGTACAAGTATATGACTTTGTACATCAATTATGATTATGAATGGTTTTACAGTAAAGCATCATACCAAAGTCTGCAAATACACTAATATGGTTCTATACCCATGCTATTATAGGCCAGGCTTAAAGTGCAGCACTTGATATTATACAATATGTAATTAAAAAACCTATTCAACTAAAAGTATTTAGTCATTGAGTCACTTTTTTTTCTCCCTTCTCTCAGTTATTCTTTGGCAACTCAGATAAAAGTACCCCAGTTTTGTCTCAGTTTATGGAGCCGGTAGTGGCACGTTACATCCGCATCTTGCCACAGAGCTGGAATGGTACGATGTGTATGAGAATGGAGGTTTTGGGCTGCCCAGTACCAGGTGAGAGAGTCAGGACCTTTGATTAGACTCAACACAGGCATTGATGGGAAGCATCAAATTCAAACAAAGATGTTGCTTTTTTTGTGCATTGCGTGCTGACTAGGAATGTGTTCAGCAGAGCCAGTGTTTGCATCTGTAACAGTCTCACAATTATCCATATCTCTATTCGGATAAAACCGGACGTGAGTTGGATATACAATTTATACAATTACTTGAGAAGACTGTCTATGGTTTTAAATGTATATCTGTTTCCTTCGTAGTTATTATTGAACAAATATGCCTTGTATAACTCAAAATAATATGTTTTTATTATGATTATAACATTTATGTTAATATCTTCTAATTGTTAGAGCTGATAAAAAAATTATTTTTTATTTTCCATAGGAACTTTGTGTATAAACAAAGACTATAAAAAAATATGGACGCTGTGTCCGTGACATCACCCGTAGGTTTCTGAAGACCATTTTTGAAGCCCAAAGTGGGCAGAGCCGGCCGTTGCCATCTTGGCAGCACGTCACCGCGCGTCACTCCGGAATAACCGAAAATGGGCAAAGAGGCGGGATTAGCTGAGGTGATGTGACGGCTAACAGACAGCAGACAAACGGCTAGTAGTGACAGCAGTGGCAATCCACCTGTCACTCAAGTGGCCACGCCCCCAATTATGCAGAGCTTTAAGGTTTAATATCATTAAACAGATACATAACAGATGCGTTCTATAAAAATTCTCACAGTTGTCATGAAGGGCAAAATTAGCTATAGACCAAAACCACTTTTTGTACCAGGCTGTAAAAAAAATTCTGCTGTAAAGTTGGGCATATTAACATGGGGGGTGGGATTGACTCTCTTTTGGAGCCTGTCTCTAGCGGCCAGTTGATAAATTGCAGTTTAAGTCACTTCCGTGTTGGATTCAAGAGAGAGACCGGAAAGTTGCCACTTGACAATCACCTCAAATAAGAGGAGTCGGACTCTAGCTGATTAGTGAACATAGAAGTTGAAAGAAAATGTTCAGTGTTGAAAATTGCGATTGCGATCAAGCTATGCTTATTTCATTCATTCGTGTATCATATCATACAAGGTTTAAATCATTTAAATGTACATATCAAATAGTAGAACATGTGTATGATGTAGTATTTTAGTTGATATTTCTCTTGCCAAGCTCTGATTTCTGGGAGATGCATAGAGACAGCAACATGGCTATTTGATTTGTGATTTGTTTAAGTATAATTTCGTGCTATCCCCTGGCACACATGTTATTCAGCAAGGAGTGACTGTGTCAGCCAAATATTTTTTCTATTATTAGGCAAAATTAATCATTATTCCCTTTGAAGCCATCATCCGTGCCTTTCCGAATAAGGTATTCGGCTTCGGGCACATTTTTAGCATCAACAGTTTAACTATATTAGTCAACATTGTGCATTTGTTCTTTACTCAGATCCTCTCAGCCAGCACCAGAGTCAGAATGAAGTGATGCATCGAGATGACCTGGACTACACCCATCACAACTACCTAGACATGGAGAAGGTGATGGGAGAGCGCCAAATGCTTGGAGTCTTAAAAGTTCATGAATGGCAAAAAAGATATAAGAATAAACTACAATTTACGAAAATGTAAAACTCGTCTTTATGATAGGATGTTGTGGGTGGCTTTCTAAGCTAAGATTCAAGGTGTAGCACATATTTGTAGCACAAACCATGTGGGATGAATTACACACAGAAGTTTAGTAGGCTTATGGATTTCAACAAATGACTAAATGTGCGGTAATTGCTTAAAAATGTTACTTTTCCTATTGTCACAGCTCATGAAATCCGTTTCTGAGGAGTGTCCCAACATCACCAGATTCTACAGTTTGGGCAAGAGCTTTAAAGGGCTGGAAATTTATGCCATGGAAATTACTGATAACCCTGGGATGCACGAAACAGGTGAGGGATATCAGAGTAGGTATGGAAGAAACAGTATTATTATTCCATTTTGGTTATATTACAGGTACTGGTCATTAAATAAATTTTAACATAAACGAGGAGGAGAAACAAACAATGTGAGTGTGTTCATTATCCATTTATCTTTCCTCAGGAGAGCCAGAGTTCAGGTACACAGCAGGTTATCATGGTAATGAAGCTTTGGGACGAGAGCTCCTTCTGATGCTCATGCAGTACCTGTGTAGAGAGTATAAAGATGGCAACCCTCGAGTGCGCCACCTTGTGGATGAGACACGAATTCATCTGGTGCCATCAATTAATCCTGATGGCCACGTGAGAGCTTTTGAGAAGGTGCGTTTAAAAATGTATAAAAAGTTAAAAGATGTAATTTCTGCATCACTTGGCAGGAATTAAAAAAAGAATTACTGCTTTTAAACAGATTCAGGTAAAAAATGAATAGCTACAGTCTAGCCATCTGAGATTTTGTAATGGAGATAATCCATAGGATTAAGATTTTTTAGTAGCACTACAGCATGTGCGTGCATATTAGCAGCATTTTTTGTTTGTTTTTGGGATATGATCTGATCTTAGAGTTTGGACTTGGAAACATCAACTTTATCAACCAGACAGGTTAAATTCCCTGGGAACATACAAACTGACTAATAAGACAAATCAATGTGGATAAACAATCTGCCAAATGTACAAATATAAATGGTGTTGTGACATTTTAATCTCACTAAAGTATGTAAGTAACATATTTTTGTTTCACAGGGCTCAGAGTTGGGCAGCTGGACATTAGGACACTGGACTGAAGATGGCCGTGACATCTTCCAGAACTTTCCAGACATAAATAACATTCTTTGGGATGCAGAGGATAAGGGCATGGTGCCCAAATTGACACCAAATCACCATGTACCCATACCTGAGGGTATTCTGTCAAGCAATGATTCAGTAAGGAAATAATGCTATGTTAAATGTGTTCATTTAATGAATCAAAGCACCACTCACATACTCTAGTCTTGAGCTTGACAAATTAGATTAGACTAGAGGACCCGTACTAACCTTTTTTTTCCTTTATGTTCTTCCTTTCAGGTTGCAGTGGAGACTCTTGCCCTTATCTCCTGGATGGAGAGTCATCCATTTGTGCTTGGTGCCAACCTGCAGGGTGGCGAGAGACTGGTGACATACCCCTTCGACATGCACCGCCTCACCAAGGAGTCTGAGGATATGGAGAAAAAACTCAACTCCAGAGCAAACAGACGGAAGCGACAGTACGAGGAAGAGGAAGAAGAGCCCAACCCTTACCTTCACATTGGATACCATCAGGAGACCTACAGTGGCCCCCAAGAAAACCATGCATATCATCAAGAAAACTATGGATACCATCAAGAAAGTTATGGGTACCACCATCAGAACCAAGGATACCATGAGGAGAACCAAGGGTATCACGATGAGACCCAAGGATACCATGATGAGAATCAAAGGTATCATCATGAGGGTCACTCTGAAGGGTATCATGAGGGCTATCAAGAAGGATACCCAGAGGGATATGGAGAGGGTGAACCAGGGGAAGAGATCAGAGTGGTTGAGGACCAGTCTTTGTTTCGCTGGTTGGCCATTTCTTATGCCTCTACTCACCGGACCATGACTCAAACCTATCAGGGAGGATGCCATAGTGATGACCCAACAGGTGGGCTGGGAATTGTCAACCGTGCCAAGTGGAAGCCCATCCCTGGAAGTAAGCATTAGGAATTTGTGTGAAACGATAATTTAGAACAGGGCTGTCCAATCCTGCTCCTGGAGGGCCATATTACTGCAAAGGTTTGCTTCAGCCTGCTCATGCCTGGAAGTTTCTAAAAATCCGGAAGACCTTGATTAGCTGGTTCAGGCGTGTTTAAAGCTGCCGTCGGCAACATTTTTTTGATCATATTCAGTGAAATCGACACTATAATCTGACAGAACAACATAAATAAAGTGGTTTTAGAAAAAAACCCGAGCTTCTAACTCCACCTGGAGCGTGTTATTTGTTTTGCAAAAATCCACAGCTCCCGGTTCATCATGTCCAATCAGCGCAGGGGGGTGTGAGATCTGACTGTCAATCACAGATCGGGCACACGCCACCCCTCGCGCACGTTACAATCAGAGCTCTGGTTACAATCACATGCAGTTTGCGGAAGTTCGCGCAGTAACGAAGAGTGATGGCGGAAAATCAAGTAAGCTTCTGAGTTCACTGAAAATCTGGTGCACACGCACTGACGAGCATGAACTCGGTCACGGCGGTGGGAGGGTATCCGTTGATAGTGGGGGAGGGGCATGAGAGTTGTAAACATTCAAAATTTTCCTAAATCCACTCAATCTGCCAGACTTGCCGACTGGAGCTTTAATTAGTGTTGAAGCTAAATTCTCCAGGAAGGTGCCAGACACCCCTGATTTAGAAGGATCTTTCAGATCAAATCGCTTTGACACGTTAAGGCACTGATAAACTTATATATAAGAACGAACTAGTGTGACGCCATTTTGAACAAAATCAGGGCAAAGCTAAATTAAAGTTCACTCCGACTGGTAAACACCTTCCTACTGCCATTGGTCCGTGGCAATTACATAATATGTAGGTGTGCGTTAGGGCTGCACGATTAATCGCAATTTACATGTAATCGCACTCAAACCGATTTGGCTTTTCACGATTTTGAAATCGCAAAGGCTGTGATTATTGTTTTATGCGCAGCTTGTCATTGATGTATGGCTCTGTAAACGCTGTGATCTGAAAGCACTGTGAGTTTGAGTCACTTTTGAATAAGAAACAAGGGTCAAACATCTTTCCAAACATGAGAAGCATTTATGAACATTCTTGTCCAACAAAAGACATTTAATAACATGCTTTTACTTCAAACTCACTTTCTTTCTCCAGAAACTCACCAATCTCAGTTCTGTGAGATGATGTGTCTTCTTACACAGAATAAGGTAGTTGTGTGTTTATTCGTTTTAATCAAAGCGTTTCAATCTTCTGTATATTCAGCTACAGATAGTATGATGCCCAATAGGGATATCCTGGAATGACGTGTGTTATTGTACTTCTGCGGCGGGGCATATTTGGCGTGTCTGTGTGAGAGCACTCTCTGGCATTCAGATGGAGCAGAATTTACTACCGATCAGCCGCACTGCACTGACAAGCTGCGCATAAAATAATCGAAGCCTTAGCCAAATCGCGTGCGGTTTCATTGCGATTAACTGTGCAGCCCTAGTGTGCGTTGAGCTCTACCTTTGGCGTATAAATCTTCTCTGGTTCATTTCTTCTGTTTAGTACGTCAAGTTCGACATCCACAAGTAAAAACATGAACACACTGGAGAGCGGCTTTATAGTAGAAAATGTATTTGTAATTCTAATCGACTTTGTCACTGTCACTCTGTCACATCTTTAATATTGTAAAGCTGCTTGATTTAAAGCAATCTGTTGTATAAAGTGGTATATAAATAAACGTAATGTGAACTGAATGGAGAGCCGAACTGAAGAGCATGTGCAAACATAAGCGAAGAACAAAAAATAGCTTTGCTGTGAGTATATCAGGGCTTTTAGTGACTAATTTATTTTTGATACCTATTCCTGTCCCTTCTTCTCTTGTAGGTATGAATGACTTCAGCTACCTTCACACTAACTGTTTTGAACTGTCAATTTTCTTGGGATGTGATAAGTTCCCTCATCAGAGTGAACTTTTAAGAGAATGGGAGCATAACAGAGAGGCCCTGCTGACCTTCATGGCTCAGGTGAGCTGTTCACATTCACATCATGAGAATGGACCATAACAATTGTTTAAAAACAGAGAAGCCCATCTCTTTTACGTATGTACGAGATGTTGCGTCATGCCCTATATGCTATTCAGCATGCACCGGTTTCTGAATCACATCAATCCTATTGGCCGATGAAGGTCAGGTGACAAAGCGTAGCGCTTTATCAAGTCTATAAAAGGGCACCTAATTCACAAAATCACCAGATTCTAATTGTCTGTAGAAGCTGCAAAGGCATGTGGGAAGTATGGCAAAGCGACGCAGCATCTTGTGAGGAACCGGTTACATATGTAACCCAGAGGTGTTCTCTTTTGAGGGAACTCAAAGCTGCGTTGTGGTGTTGAAGCTATGGGAATGTTAATACCCATGCTGCCATACTGAACAAATGACTGACCAACAAGGTTGTGATGTATGCAGATGCACAAACCCTGTGGCCGACTGAATGAATTGACCCAGAAGGACTTGAGATCCTGTTGACGAATCCATGTCCAAACTGTAATCCTTATGAATGTGTGCGGAAAGGAACAGCCTGCCGCAACACAAACCTCTTATATGAGTATCTTAGAAGACCATGCGCCTCAGAGGCTAAGTGAAAAATGCCAGCAAGGTTGTGAGAGTATGCATAGATACACACCTTATGGCCACTGAAGAACAATTAACCCAGAAGGACCTGAGATCCTTGTGTTGAATCCATATCCAAACTGTTGACCCTATGAATGTGTGCAGAGAAGACCAGCTGCTTTGCCGACAACCTATAATGTCCTAATACTCTCTGTAAGAGGAAGCGGACACCACACCACATCGCTCCACAAAGATATGTTGAAAAAGCCAGCTGGATACTGCTACCCCCAGAAATACCAGTGTCAGGGTTGGCAAAAAATCTCCTGAGAGCATCAGGAGCAGAGCAAGCTTCTAGATCCAAAATGGGACACAGGGGCGGGAGAAAGAGAAAGGGAAACATCTGTGTCAAATACCAACTCAACCTGCAATCCTCATGTTCAAAGGCTGCCTCGCTGCAGGTCTTGAATCAGTGGCGAGCAGATGTCTGACCCTCATCCCTCGATAATAGAGCCAGTCAGGAGTAGAGCTTTATAATTGTGCCCCCTCGAGAACTGACTGTGCGTGCTCCACTCCTAAACAAACAGAGATCCTGTGAGTCATCACCCATAAGAAAGTGGGCACATTGACACACATCTCCTAAATTGCTTGCTTGTATTGTTTTAGTACTATTAGTATCTAAACAAAATCAGTCGAACAGGACTTACAATTTTGACAAACGTACTGAAACAGACATGCTGCTTCTAAAGATAAAGAGCTGGGGATTTCGTGACATAGGTGTCCTTTTATGGTCTTGATGACACGCTATACTTCCTCACCTGACCTCCGTCGGCCAATAGGATTGCAGTGATTTCACACATGATTCAGACACCAGCACATGCTGAAGGCGATCCCATAGTGTCAATGCCATGATGCAGCGTCAAGTTCCCTCGAAAGGGAACCTTGTAGGTAGGACTTCGAGAACTCTGCACCAGTGTTGTAGTACTTGAGTCAGTCTTAAGACCGAGTCCAGGACCATATTTTCTATTACTAGTCAAGACAATCTCATTTGAATCCAGGTCGAGTCCAAATGCTTAAAATGTGGTCTTGGACTCTGACTTGAGACTTTAGTCTGAGTGCTGTCTTTTCCAAACTCGAGTACTACAACACTGCCCTGCGCAACCTTACATTAACCATGGTCTCTTTCCCAGGTGCATCGTGGCATTAAGGGAGTTGTGAGGGATAAAGAGGGAAACCCTATTCCCAACGCCACTGTCTCTGTGGAGGGAGTCAACCATGATGTCAGGACAGGTGAGATATTTTCTGTAGTTCTGGAAATTGTACTGTTTCTTGTACTAAAGGGTATCAATGAAAAAGACTTCTACTCTTAGGTGAATCTGGAGATTACTGGCGACTTCTAAACCCTGGTGAGTACCGTGTAACTGCCAGAGCAGAAGGCTACTCTTCCTTCACCCGTCTATGTGTGGTGGGGTTTGACCCAGGTGCTACCCTGTGCAACTTTGACCTCAACAAGTCTAACTGGGACCGCATCAAACAGATCATGGCTCTCCACGGCAATAGGCCCATCCGGTTGCTGAGCAGTGGCAACAGGGGCGGTGGGCAGCACTTTTCACACGGCAGTAACCAAATCCCAAATTCTAAATTCAGTAACCAAATTCCTGTCAGTAACGGTGGGGACATGAACAGGGCTCGTCTCCGTCGATTACGACTAATGAGAATCCGCCGCCTACGGCAGCAAAGACTTCTGGACAGCAAAACGACACCCCCTACCACAACCATGACCACCACAACTTCACTTCCATCTACCACAGAGAGTACAACCCCATGGTATGACTCCTGGTCCCTTGGGGAAACCTTTGAAGAGAACACAACCCCACCAGAAGAGATTGAGTTGACAGATGCACTGGACTACAACTACGATTACAAGATAGATGATTATTAAGAGCAAACTGCAGATCAGAGTTTTGCTACACAGATTGATTGTTTTGGACTATATAGGTCATTACACAAAATACTTTTATTCCAGAATATGAAAAGTTGACCTAGATAATTAATAACACTCAAATTTCTGGTTGCAAAGTATGTTGAAAGCAGCACCCAATGGCTTGCAAAGCCTGAAAGTAGTAAGAATAATTATGTTGTGCATTCCTGGCTACACATCTACTGTATACTACAGTATACTACCAAAATGTAACATGAAAACTTCTCATATGACCATCATATCCACTGAGAGGAAATGAGAATGTTTTAATAAGAGAGGAGGGGCTGTATTACAATTTCTTTCTCACAATAAACAGTCAGTCTTTGTTTGTATAGGGCAAGTGTACATGGGAGATTTTACCTAAAAGTTCCACCAGGTTCAATGCCCTGTGCTAAAGGACAGTTTCTTACCAGGAAATAAAGCCTTGTTTTCATCTTCACACTGTTTTTGTTTTATCTGCACTGCATTAGTGTCATGTGGACATCAAGGGCGTTATTTATAAAACGTGCACAGTGCGCACAGAGCTGTACACTAAAATCCACAATGTTCAGATTTATTAAAATGGGCTTCGACTTTTTGCACCAAAGTGTTTAGCACCACATTGGGTTCTAAGCAGGCGTACACACTTTTCCTTGTGGCAGAGTTGGATTACTGCAGGTTTTTGGAAATCTAAACAGCAATAATGATAATAATAAAGCCCTGTTAGCATTATTACATAGCATTAAAGTTAAAGTATTTGGTATAAATTACATACTCGCACATTTGAGAAAGGATCTTAGATCAAATGTAGGACGGTTTCTACGCAACATTTTAGAAATGAGGCCCCAAGTCACTACCTTCAAACCCTGTCTGATGCTGAGCATTAGTCCTAACAGTACACATTAAGGGTGACTGTATTCACAGTGTAGTACAGCCTTTTGTAGCATATTGATTCAAGTACTAAACACACTTTTAGTCATCTGTGTAGTCATCTGATGTGTATTTATTGGCTGGTAGTGCATCCGGAACAATTTGTCCCGGGAACTTTTTTCCAAGGTACTTCCCTTTACCCAACCACTGAAAGTTCCTGAACTTTGAAAAAGTACTACCTCGCAACCAGGGACTTTCGGAGGGGGAAATACCTGCAACTTCCTTTTGACCCTGGTTCCTGAGGTGGAAACACACCGAGTACCACCCCAAAGTCCCTAGTTCCTGGGGAAACGCGGCTCATGTTAAGAATGTATGTAGAAATTAACATTAAACAATATACATGCTGTTATATTGTTCATTATTTCATGTTAACTAATGCACTAATTGCATGTAATATTTTATACAATATTATAATATATAATATTAACTATATAAACATTTGAATGAATCAGAATGAACTACACCAGAGAGATGTTTACAAATTGCAATATGTATTATAGCATGCACCAACAATTAAAGGATCAAGTGAGAGTGAACCGATAAATATTTGGATCATGTGGATGAAGGAGAGAGCCACGTTAATTACCGGAGGCTGCAGTTTCAGGACCAGTTTATTAGGATTTTTTTTGTGACAGCGCCACCTAGCCAATTCTACTCCAACAGAGGAGACCTGAATTAAGCCTCAAACAAACAGATGCAAATACCATTTTAGCTGTGCAAAATACAGTCCATTTTGGTTATTGATGTTGTAAACTGGTATTTGTTTTCATGTTGTTTTAATTCATCAATGTACTACTAAACACACTAGTTTGTAGTGCAAACAATTTTACCATATACTGCACACGTCAGTCACACAGCAGACAAGCTCTAAAAATAGTAAAATCTGCTGGTACATACAAAAAAAAAAAAAGGTCCTAGAAATGTGGTCATAGGACTGAGGTCCTGAAACTGAAGCCTCCGGTATTGCAGGAATACACTGCAATATGGCAGAATAAGTCCCACTTTCTAAATAAAAGAGCCAATCGCTGACTGGTAAATTCATCACGTCACTGCAGCTGCCGTTAAGAGCTCTGACACGCACACAGGAAAGTGGGTCTATCCCCAGTTGGCCAGCGGCTTATATCCCATCTCACCACACCAATTCCTAGAATCAGAGAAAGGTATTATCATGAACTTAACCTACAGTACTTTACTCACCACTTGTCTCCTGGCTCGTTTTTCCGCCGCAGACTTCGCTGAACCACACCACCTTGCCACACTTCCCTACTAGTATGCAAAAAACAGTATGCCAAATGAGTAATATGTTCGAATACATAGAATTAAAAAAACAATAGGCGTAAATTATCTAGATGACCTACTACCCCCTTTCAAGATTCTGGCTGAGTACACATTCGATGGACACTTTACTATTCCATGAGGCCACTGGAGAGGATTTGGGAATGTTAGTGAAGTGATGCAATTGACACTGGTAGGTCATGTGACCGTAACAACATGGCGGATATAGTATGTCTGAATTTCATTCATACTACCCATATGCATACTACTGTATATAAAACATACTTTTTAATGGTTGCGACTTGCGAAGTAAGTTCAAATTCAAATGTACTCTCTATGCAATTTCATATGTACTGAGGATGATTGACAGGTCGGGTTACGGTGACAGAATGCACATAACTATCCAACTATGCACATTTATGACATGGTAGTACGTCCCAAAGCTTGCCTGCTACACACTCAAAAGTACCTACTTTTCCTTCACAAAAAAAAGAGTACATACTGAAGACTAAAATTTCATCATTTAATATAATTTCATTATTTCATTTTATGTATCTGTATTATTATTCTTTTATTAGTATTCATGATCAGTTGTATTATCTTATGAAGTTTAAAATGCATTAGTTAGACTATAGATTGCATGGGCACGTGTGTTTAAGGATCATATTTTAGACACAGGGAGGGGAGCTGGGAGAGTTATATATTTTGCTTAGAGGTATGTGTGCAATGCAATGTTCACTGAGCATATGATAGGTTTTTCTACCCTACAAGGAAGTTGAAAGTCGCTTGGTGTTTATAAACTCAATCTTACTGTACCACCCCAGAGAAACATAAAGGCATGAGGGGGTGAGAGGAAGCAGAAACATATAGGCATGATGGGGTGAGGGAACAGAGAAATTTGGGATGAAGACCACCTTCATATACCCATGTAGCCTTATTCTTCTATGCCTGTTTCTCTCGTATGTCTGAACTGTAAAAAAATTGCTGTTAAAAAACGTCAAAATCTGACAGTAAAATACTGTTTTCCATTAAAATTGCATTCTGGGCAATATTTTGCCATTTAAGAAATTGCTGTTAATTCACAGCCAATTTTAACAGTAGCCTACTCTACTGTATTTAAGTAATAGTTTTTTTTTGACTGTTTGCTATGCATTGTGGGCTGTATTAAATTACAGTACGATGCAGTATTTTTTTTAATTTGGTGTTGGAGTGCGAAGTTTGAGTTGTGGCAAAGTGCATTACTGTTAGGTACTGTCAGTTAGGTTAATTTAAAATTTTCGAGCATCCAAAATCATTTTCAGTCAGGTAGCCTACTTGTGGTGACAATATTGTCATTTGTAAAGCACTTTTTTCCCTCAACCCCATAATATACAAAATGGAATTGGTTTAACCCTTTAACTGCCCCACCAATAAAAATGCATTTGAAAAAATTTGTTTGCACTTCTGATTTCCTTATGTCACTAGTTACCATAATAAAACAATTTTTCAACACGATGTATTTTTTTTTCAACACGTCCCATCATTTTTTAAATATCGGCCTCTACCAAATGGTTGATATGTCACTTTATGGTAAAGGTACCGGAATTCATACACATACTATGAAAATCAGAAAATATGAACTATAATACTAATTTATTTTAAAACATAATCAAAATAAAATATTTTTGTATATTGAATCTTGTATTTATTGAAGTATGCCATTAAATATTTCAGGTTTTCATTTTAACACAGGAAATTATGTTTTCTTGTTTTTTAACAATAACCAAAAATAAATAACACAAAGAAACTAAAAGTAACAAAACCAAAGACATTATTTTTTTTAGTTTTTGAATGCATAAAGAAAGTTAAAAAAAAAAAATACAATCCTTCAAACAATATAAAACACTAGGGATTGTAAAACATTTCAGTAACATCTCTTACATGTGAAATGGTGCAACAGCATGAGTGCTTCCTGAACGTGAGACCTTGGGTCTTGGGGTGTAGTGTTTCTTTGGTGGTGGTGGAGAGCTGGATGATGGTCGACCAACTTTGGATGCAGGCTTGTTGACCTGGTTCAAACTATGGGAGTCTTGGGGGTTTTCTGGTACAAGGGCCTGAAGAGTGCGCATTCTTGTACCATAGAAACTGTTGACATCTAGTAATTGTAAAAAACAACAACAACAACAAACAAATAAATAACAATCTCTTGCAATTTTAGTAATGTTAGTAATGGTAGTACAGCAGCATTTGTCATTTAATTGCCTCTGATAATTATGATTTCCACACATTCATTCTATGAATTCATTATATTTACTTCAAAAAATATCCAAAAGTGGCAAAAAAATACATAAGAAATTATCTCAGTATATTCATGAAGAAATAACAATAGCTGTGTCATAGCTATGAATAATCCGAAGTTTATATTTCTCAGCAAATAGTCCATTCTGACTGCAGAAACGGATGATCTGAAAACATTAGCTTAGCTTTTCTACGTTTACCATAATGTGTGACCACAATTTTATTTTGTTAGTCCTTAACATGTCAGGTGGTAATCAGCAAGAAATGCTTTCATTTTTAATTGTCTTCCCTATTTTTTTCCAAAAATATGAATGTGACAAGGTTGAGAATAGTGTGATGGGGTTGAAGACTGTAACAGATTTGAAGGGAGGCATTGCCTATATTATATATGTTGACATTTTTTCTCTTTTTCATACTGTGCCCTTCTATCTGGTCAACATATTTGCATGCACAACACTGTCTTTCTGCTGCTGTTGTGGCAGCCATTTGTGACATAACAAAAATATGAGTTGTCATGATTTTGGTAAGTATATCTTCACTGAAACCATGACTATTTTATTTACTTTTTTATTAATTATTTATAAACGAAGTGAAAAACTCAACAACCCTGTCACAAGTTTTCAACCCCAAAACAATGAGAAATATACAGATATGTGATAGGGTTGAGTGTGATGGGGTTGAGTTTTTTTGCACAAAATTTTTCCATCTTAATTTTATGTGATGCACCTGAAACCCGCGTTTCAATAGCTCACGCTCTCTTCTCTGTAGGCATGTTCACATTAGCAGATAATGAGTTGCCATGAGAACGACTGACATCTCTATCTTTACAGATTACAAAAACAGAGAATATTTGTTTTAATTTTGAATTAGATAACTTAATAGCAGAGACGAAAATGTTTATAAAGATACATTGCTTATACCTATGTGACTAGTATTTGCTGAGTTTTGTTTAAGTTTAGAGACGTGCTCCAGGAAAAAAGTTCATGGAGACGGAGAGGCAGAAAGCATACCCGGTTTATTTTCTTTATTTTACAAAAGCACAATGTTTTGTTTCGATTGTAAGTGGACACATAAAAAAGTAGACATTTTACAGTTTATTTTTTCACATTTTTTAAAGGGGTGGTATAATGCCCTTTTCACAAGATGTAAAATAAGTATTTGATGTCCCCAGAGTGTGTATGTGAAGTTTTAGCTCAAAATACCCCACATATATTTTTATATAGCATGTTAAAATTGTTACTTTTTAAGGGGGTGCAGAAACGCACCGTTTTTGTGTCGCTTTAAATGCAAATGAGCCGCTGCTTCCGGCACAGAGCTTCTTGTGTGTTTGCAGCTTCAATTACCTCACACAGACTCAAGACACACTGAATATTTCAAAAACTTTTAGCCTTTTATGTTAAAACCGGAGTCAGATCAGCATGGAGAGACTAAAGAAGAAGTGACAACATGTAGACAACATTTCTGAATGGTTAGTTGATGAATTTATGTAATTTATGTGTAGTTATCTTGGTCATTGATTAGCATATTCTGTCATGATAATCTATAAATCTAGTTCCCAGGGGCGGGGTTTATGTAAATTTTAGGGTTAGTGATGTCACTAACCCGGGAGGAATGTCATGTAGTAGTCCCTACCAGCCGTTTGTTGTAGTCCTTAAAAAGTGATTTCTTTAAAAGAAAATATCTCCCTTTGCTTTGAACTTTGAGCTTTGTAACTTTGCAGATGTTGTTTATGCTCAAACAGCAACATTACACATTAACTAAAGTTAGAAAAGTGAAATCATAATCAACCACCCCTTTAAGTCTGTATGACCATTAATGACGGAGTATTTTAAGTCTGTTTTGTTGCTATGGTAAAAGAAATCCAGCAAAACGCGCTGGCGGGTTTGTCGCCCCCAGAGGACTACCTTTAGCCTAATAGGAAGGAACATAAATTGTTCCGGTGGTGGAGTTCATGCAGGAGGAGCAGCGTTTGGCACTGCGTCACTACACTCCGCTTTTCAAGTTCAAATTTTCCAACGTTAATCTACTAACTCTCCTGACTTTTCTGTCAGACAAAAATGGCTGATGGCGGATTATGATTGGTCAGATCGCCTGTCAATCAAACTCCCTGTGAAGGGTCAATTCCAACTCCTGACTCGCTACAGTGGTTTTGACGGAACAAGATGTTTTTATACCAGGGGCTGAGCCTTTACCAAGGGCGTGGTGAGCTGGTACCTGCTTACATCACGCGGCACCACAACTTCTGAAGTTTTTACACTATATATTGTAGAATTGAAACACTTTATACTCAAATGTCAAACAATTTACTCAAATCAATGAACAGCACTAATAAAGCCCCAGTCTTACAGTAGCCTGGATCCACTCTCCTACGTACTTCCGCTCAATTTTCATTTCCCTTCAGTACTACGTCTGGGATTGTGGTGTATTCTTTGGTTTTACGGTCAATTTTTTACCGGTCCAATCAGCGAACAGAGGGAGTGGCTGAGAACGATGACGTTGATGTCGTGCGCTAGTTTGAGTCATCATACGTCACGACCAAACGTCAGCGATTGGTTATGGCAGATCCAGAGTGACTCTGGGCAGATCCAATAGTTTTAAACTTTAACAGAGTACCCGACTTCAACGGAGAAAAGTGAAGTCAATTAGAAGCACTCACTTCCTGATGGCTGAGCGTACTGCGCAGGCACAAATTGAGCTTGACGACGTAGATGTGACGTGAGCAACCTGTCTGACAGTTGTACGTCTTCTAGTAGCTGTGCCAAGAGGAATCTGAATCATTCCCTTCCAAATCTTGCAGAGATGGAGAGCGTGAGTAGGAGCTGTCCATGACCATGAGCTAGCAGCAGGATCAACTTTATGACTCTCTATGGGCTTCTCCCTTGACTTTGTGCCTCCACGTCCCCCCGATTGCCCGCAAGCTTCTCCTCCTGTCGATACGGTAATTTCTCTACTGTGCGACAGAGTCACGTGGTTATGACGCAATCGTTAGCCTATTTTTACAAAAACTGTTTCTACCGGGCCATAACGTAAGATACAAGGTAATTGAGCCTTTTATACATTGTCGTGTAAAAATAAACAATGAACAAATGGAGTCTTTAAACACCTCAGATGTAAAGTTTTAGGGTTTAGTTACCCTTTAAATAAAATATCTTGCATTTTTTTTAGAAAAATATTTTTCACAAGAAAGTAACACAAATACATACTTACAGTGTGGTTACAATATTTTTTAAAATATATTCTAAGTACAAATTTAGTTGAAGTGCCTCAGGGGCATGACACAATGCTTAGTGTACAATATAAATAATAAGACATTATTTATGATACAAATTTATTTAGGCTAAATGTATTTTTTTATTCATTATAGCCTAATGGACATACCAAAGTATTGTGAAAAGCTTTTAATATTTAATTTTGGTTAACCACCACTTTAAAAAGTCTGGGGACTGAAATATTACCGAATCCCAGGAATGACCCTAGGGCATTCCGATTGGAATTCGCCCCACGTAGTTCTTGAGGGCCGTTTCTCAATACCAAGTAAGCAAACTTCGGACTTGCGTCCTTGGTAGTTCGGACTTGCCAAGTTCGACTCAGGAGAACGAACTCCCGAGGACGAGAGGACGCGAGTCCAGTTATTCTGCAAATGGAACAGTGCGTTCTTGATCGCGTCACTCAGCACGCTCTGGCTACTCCGGTTATCTTTATGTATATTTTAGGCAAGAATAAAACGAAATATGCTACAACTCTGCCTCTTTTCGTCAACAATAAAACGAAATATGTTATAAAACACCACCCTGCCTCTTTTAATTTAAAAATCTTAAACATAGTAGCCTAATGACCATGTGGTTCAGGCAACGCGTATTATCTTCACTGCATATATTTATAACAACATGAACATGATCTTTTTGTTTTCATTTTAAAAATATGAAACATTATTTATTTTTATTGACATTTAACAGAGACAGGGTTGTGTCATTTTATTTTATTGTACATAGTGAAGAGAATGTTAAAATAAATATAAAAATATATATATTTTAAAGTATATAAAATAAAATTACACAACCCTGTCTCTTTTTGTTAAGTTTTAATGATCAATAATATCTACAATGATAAATAAGGCAAACAATTCAAACATAAATAAGCTCTCTAATAGGCTACAAAGTTAAAGTTAAATAGCCTAAATATATAAAGTTATGAAACTTCACTTTGCCCTCAGCCAAAACGATTTTTTGCCAAGGAACAAACAATAGATTAATGAGACCAAAGATCGACTTATACACAAGACGAATTATACGTCAAGTTTACGTGACCTGTCAGTGGCTGGCTGGCAGCTGCCAGTCTGAGACTGGCATGTCACGTGACCTGCCAGTGGCTGGCTAGTTGTCTGGCAGTCTGCCTTTGGCAAGTTTCAGAAACCATTGATTTTTGAGGTTTTGTGTTCCTCTCTTTCTAGCTCATTTATTAGGAATCTGTTGATATGATTATGTTCTTTAGTATGATTGCTGTTTTGAGGACTGTTATCCCAATATAACCAGTCAAATGGCCGTGATCCGACTGGCAGCTTACAGACGCTTGCTCGACGCTCATCCAGTCAGTCGCGGCTGATAGTGCGAGTATAATGCGTTGCCTGACACTCTCGCTGCATGGAAGTAAATTGTTTTCTTATTATGAATATAATGTCATGCCTTTATTCTTGTGTATGATTGATGTTTTGGGGACTGTTATCCCAATATAACCAGTCAAATGGGCGTGATCCGACTGGCAGCTTACAGACGCTTGCTCGACGCTCATCCAGTCAGTCGCGGCTCATAGTGCGAGTAACGCGTTGCCTGACACTCTCGCTACAAGGAAATAAATTGTTTTCTTATTATGAATATAATGTCATGCCTTTATTCTTTTGTATGATTGATGTTTTGGGGACTGTTATCCCAATATAACCAGTCAAATGGCCGTGATCCGACTGGCAGCTTACAGACGCTTGCTCGACGCTCATCCAGTCAGTCGCGGCTGATAGTGCGAGTATAACGCGTTGCCTGACAATCTCGCTGCATGGAAATAAATTGTTTTCTTATTATGAATATAATGTTACGCATCTATTCTTGTGTATGATTGATGTTTTGGGGACTGTTATTCCAATATAACCAGTCAAATGGCCGTGATCCGACTGGCAGCTTACAGACGCTTGGTCGACGCTCATCCAGTCAGTCGCGGCTCATAGTGCGAGTATAACGCGTTGCCTGATACTCTTGCTGCAAGGAAATAAATTGTTTTCTTATTATGAATATAATCTCACGCATCTATTCTTCTTTGCAACTGCACACTGTTTGTGTGTTGAATAATAGTTTAAGTGCGACAAGCAATGGCCTATATAGATTCTTGTTTTTTATTTGTAAATATATTTTTTTCTTTGTTTTTATTTGTAAATAGTTTTTTTCTTGGGTTTTATTTTTAAATAGTCTTTGTAAATTTGAAAATAGTGATACAGTCTGTGCTAAGTGATTTTACCGTTAAAGTTGGCATTCTTTTATTGAATTATTAAAAAGCTTTCTTTTATCAAATTATTTAAAAGCATCTCTATTTTGTTCTGGTGTCAGAAAATGGTCAAGGCAATGACAATGTTATTGGGATTAATTCACGTTTTTATAGGCTACTTTTTCACAAGGATTAAAATCGTCCCGAACGTGAATTAATCCCAATAACATGAATCTTTGTCATTGCCTTGACCATTTTCTGACACCAGAACAAAATAGAGATGCTTTTAAATAATTTGATAAAAGAAAGCTTTTTAATAATTCAATAAAAGAATGCCAACTTTAACGGTAAAATCACTTAGCACAGACTGTATCACTATTTTCAAATTTACAAAGACTATTTACAAATAAAACCCAAGAAAAAAACTATTTACAAATAAAAACAAATAAAAAAATATATTTACAAATAAAAATCAAGAATCTATATGCCATTGCTTGTCGCACTTAAACTATTATTCAACACACACAGAGTGTGCAGTTGCAAAGAAGAATAGATGCGTGACATTATTTTCATAATAAGAAAACAATTTATTTCCTTGCAGCGAGAGTGTCAGGCAACGCGTTATACTCGCACTATCAGCCGCGACTGACTGGATGAGCGTCGAGCAAGATCTGTAAGCTGACAGTCGGATCACGGCCATTTGACTGGTTATATTGGGATAACAGTCCCCAAAACATCAATCATACACAAGAATAAAGGCATGACATTATATTCATAATAAGAAAACAATTAATTTCCATGCAGCGAGAGTGTCAGGCAACGCTTTATACTCGCACTATGAGCGTCGAGCAAGCGTCTGTAAGCTGCCAGTCGGATCACGGCCATTTGACTGGTTATATTGGGATAACAGTCCCCAAAACATCAATCATACACAAGAATAAAGGCATGACATTATATTCATAATAAGAAAATAATTTATTTCCTTGCAGCGAGAGTGTCAGGCAACGCGTTATACTCGCACTATCAGCCGCGACTGACTGGATGAGCGTCGAGCAAGCGTCTATAAGCTGCCAGTCGGATCACGGCCATTTGACTGGTTATATTGGGATAACAGTCCCCAAAACATCAATCATACACAAGAATAAAGGCATGACATTATATTCATAATAAGAAAACAATTTATTTCAATGCAGCGAGAGTGTCAGGCAACGCGTTATACTCGCACTATCAGCTGCGACTGACTGGATGAGCGTCGAGCAAGCGTCTGTAAGCTGCCAGTCGGATCACGGCCATTTGACTGGTTATATTGGGATAATAGTCCCCAAAACATCAATCATACACAAGAATAAAGGCATGACATTATATTCATAATAAGAAAACAATTTATTTCAATGCAGCGAGAGTGTCAGGCAACGCGTTATACTCGCACTATCAGCTGCGACTGACTGGATGAGCGTCGAGCAAGCGTCTGTAAGCTGCCAGTCGGATCACGGCCATTTGACTGGTTATATTGGGATAACAGTCCCCAAAACATCAATCATGCACAAGAATAAAGGCATGACATTATATTCATAATAAGAAAACAATTTATTTCAATGCAGCGAGAGTGTCAGGCAACGCGTTATCCTCGCACTATCAGCCGCGACTGACTGGATGAGCGTCGAGCAAGCGTCTGTAAGCTGCCAGTCGGATCACGGCCATTTGACTGGTTATATTGGGATAACAGTCCCTAAAACATCATTCCTCCACAAGAATAAAGGCATGGCATTATATTTATAAAAAGAAAACAATGTATTTCCTTGTAGCGAGAGTGTCAGGCGACGCGTTAGACTCGCAGTCTCAGCCGCGGCTGACTGGATGAGCGTCCAGCGAGCGTCTGTAGCTGCCAGTCTGATCACGGCCATTTGACTGGTTATATTGGGATAACAGTTCACAAAACAGCAATCATACTAAAGAACATTATTCATATCAACAGATTCATAATAAATGAGCTAGAAAGGGAGGAACACAAAACACAAAAACTGTCCAAAATCGATGGTTTCTGAAACTTGCCAAATAGACTACTATAGCCAGCCACTGTCAGCCACTGCACCTGTCAGTGGCTGACTGGCAGCTGCCAGTGTCAGACTGGCAACTGTCAGTGGCAGACTGGCAGCTGCCAGCCAGCCACTGACAGGTCACGTGACCTGCCAGTGGCGGCTCCTGCCAGCCAGTTGAAGATTGAACCCCCACTCGACATTTTTCAAATAGGCGCTATCTTTATAAATAAACCACAGATTTGAGTTTTAAACAACCACATTCTCGCCTGAAACACTCTTAAAATTACATTTCATGACACAATAACAGTAGTATTTTGATATTATGCGGGTTTTCTCCTCTGCTATTGACGCTTGCTGGTTGGTGCGAGATGCATTCTGGGATACCTGGCTGTCTCAAGTCCGCACCATAGGTCCGCACAAGTCACCTCGGTATGGTCACCTCTCGATGCATCCTCGGTAAACGGGGCGGATCAAGAACACATCCGGGGATTTGAAATGGACTTGGCTAGATGTGAACTTTGAATTGGAACAGTACTTGGGCAGTGACTGATGACGTTTCACAAGTCCACAAGAACACAAGTACAGACAAGAACGCATATTGAGAAACGGCCGAGGTATCCTAATTCAATTAAATTAAATTACAAACAGCATCACCTGCGTTTGAAGGACCCAATTGGTCGTGACGTCGGAACGAACTTGTACAAGTAGATCCTCTCATCTGATATCAACTAAGCAGAGATAGAATTTCTTCCTTTATCATCAACATGGTTTATTTGAGCGTCATCATCTTTACCTGTAAGTGTGTATTCTTGATTCAATTCCTTTCGTGTTTTAAAAATGTAAGTGTTCGATAAGTTCATAAATTGTTAAATTAGAACTTAAAGTCCACGTTAGCAGAGCTTTTGTTAGGTCCAATAACGGGCTTCAATCCGTGCGCAGGTAAAGCGCCGTACATTTCAGTTTATCTTTGATCCTAGCTGGTTGACTAAGTCCTTTTTCGCCCGGACATGTCCTCTTTTGGACCTAAAAAAATGCTTCAGAATTTGTATCCGCCCTCGTCAATTTGCATGTATAGCATGACGAATAATTATCTGCACATAAAGCTTTCGTAAAATTAAAAATAAAACAAACTATATGGTACCATTGCCTCTCCGTCCGACTTTTTTCTCCTTATCAATATACAGGTCGTCTTTGTAATCGTACCATAACCTACAGTGTTTCATTTTTAATTTGATGCACTTCCATCTCTTCTGGAAGTTCTGAAATGTAACTTTAGTACATTTTTATGGGTAATGAAATGTATGATTTGTCATTAATTTAGTGACTTGTGTTTTTTTTTTTTTTTTTTTTTTACAGTGCTTCTAAACTCCAGGTTGCTGATATCTGCCGGTACTTCATCAGTCCAGTTGCCAATCAGCAGTTACACAATTACTTATGCTGTGTGCACAGCATGCTGTAATTAAGATAATATATCTTAGTCAGGGTAGATGCCATATTGAATTTACTGTAACCTGGATGAAAATCAGGGCTCTGAGGGATTGACTTGCAGTCTTTACAATGGTGAGCAGACCGCACACTGAATGGGCTAAAAAAGGTCTTAGATCATGTAATTTTCGTAACATAACTTTCAAAACCAATTTATCGAGTTTGTCTATTGAATTTCTTTTTGTTAGCTGGACAATTGCGTTAAACAACAGTAGGATCCATTGAACCCACTTGTACTTCTATCCCTCACAGCCTAGTTTTCATTCCTGTCAAAAGATATGGGGCTACCCTGACTAAGGTCTATTATGAGATGACATGTGAGGTTCTACTTGGAGCTGTTCATGTCCTCAGACTTATGTCAACACCTAAATGAATTTGCAGCGGTCAGGTGGTACAAGATGGAATCTCAATTATATACATTGCGTGAATGCACTTTTTTAATCTTAAACCTTTTGTGTACGATCACACAGTGTGATTAGAACATTCAGTGTGGGTCAATGACTATATTCAAGTTTGCTTTTGTGCTTTGGCTGGTGCTGAGCATGGTCAAATCTGTTAGCAAGGCATTCAAACCCTGCATATAAAAACAGTTGGGGCTCAGCATCTTTAAGATCCTCACACTATAGCGCTCTGCTGTAATGGTATTTTAAGTCATAAAGCTTAAATCAGACAATGCATATTGTTCTGAAGGCATAAAGAAAGCAGTTTTGCTTTAAGATATGCTCACTCTTAACTGCCACTTTTTTTTGAAGAACTTGGAGTTAAAGATCCTGTAAATGATGCATCGTGGTAATCCAATAACATTCCTTGTTATGTATCATTCACTCTAAAACCCACATTACTGTATAAGGTTTTCTTTCTCACAGTATTTAGTATTTTGCAGATGTAGTATCTGGAAATTCTCTTCCCTCATAGTTTGTCAGTCTCACCTTACTACAAATAAAACCTGAAGCTGGAATCTTATCTTTTCAGAGACTGTTGTCACATGTGATGGGTTTGTCCAGCGTCTCAGTTGTGGTAAGATGTTGTAATGTCATTCAACTAAAATATCTTACTTTTTTTCTTGAGTAATCAATGTCCTGATGTTTTTCTTCCATTTAGCCTCTGGTGTGATCCATGTGGAATCAGCAACCTTTGGCCGGACAAACAGCAACATTTGCAGTGTTGGACGACCACAAGGACAAACGATTAATACTCAGTGTTCAATGGGTGTTCCTGAAGTCTCTAAACGGTAAGGATCTCTTTCTTTGTGACTTCAGACAGAACAATTATGGGTAGAATTGAGTCTGCTTGCTCTGTTGCTCGATTTCATCGTTCTTGAGATTCAAGAGGTTACTTTATTTGTCCCTAGGGAAATTTGTCTTGGACATAAAGGCTGCCACATAAAAATACAGCAATAGATACAGCCAATTCAAAAAATACAGTAACCGACACCGAAACAAGTTTATACCGAGCGTTGTGAACCTAACCTATACCAGGTTGGATTTATATGGATCTGTCAACTCTAAACCTACTCTGAAACTCAGTTTGTTCAACTAGCTTCATGCAACAGGCCTCAGATGATGTACTGGTTAATAGACATCTGTCTGCGTTTACTGAGAAGGATGTGTGGCTGCAGAGTATTAAAAGCAGAGCTGAAGTCTAGAAATGGCTGTCTGGTGTAGGCCTTGGGTTTTGCTAAATGGTGTATTCTGGTTAGTATAGCATCCTCAGTGCCCCGATAGTCTTTATAGGCAAACCGATACGGATCTAGCGGTCCCTTTATGTTTGACCTCAGCATCCATGCCATTAGCTTTTCCAGATACTTTCATTATAATGGAAGTCAGAGCTACTGGTCTAATCATTTTCTTGTGGAACAGGTTTTTTGGGAGTAATGATTGCCTTTTCCCAGAGATGTTATTGTGTGAATTAACAGACCTTTGAAAGACAAGGACCCATCTGGTGTAAGTTCCTCTGCAAATGTCTTCAAAAGGAAAGCTGAGACGCCATCAGGGCCTGTTGCCTTATATGGCGCTTTTCCACTGCATAGTACGGTTCGGTTCGGCACGCTTTGGCGCTTTTCCACTGCATAGTACGGTACGGTTCGGTACGGCTCACTTGTGGTGCTTTTCCACTGCATGGTCCGGTACGGTACGGCTCGCTTCGGCTCGCTTTAAATGGTACCTGGTCTGTTGAGGTTCCAAGCGTACCGTACCGGTACTAAAATGTGACGTAAAAACACTGCAGATCACTGATTGGTCAGACAGAATCGTCACTACCAGCGTCATTGGACACTAAACCCGCTAGATTTAAATAACCAGTAGACAACAGCCAACGCGGTAGCATCTGTTTTTTAAACTTTAAAAACAAATGGCTGAATCGTGGTCAGTGGACGAGGTGCAGACGTTCCTCTCGTTGGTTGCCGAGGAGCGGATCCAGCGAGAGCTGGATGGGGCAAAACGGAATGAAAAAGTGTTCCAAGAAGTAGCTCAGCTCTTAGCCGCACACGGCTATCACCGGACCTACAAGTGTAGGGACAAAATAACGATCAGTCCCACCCACTTTGAAGAGGTACTAACTGCGGTGGAAAAGCAACCGAGCTAAAGCGAACCGAACCGTGCCGTACCGAGTCGAGTCGTACCACGCAGTGGAAAAGCGAAGCGAGCCGAACCGTTCCGCGCCGAGTCGAACCGTACCGAGCCGAACCGAGCCGTACCAGCAGTGGAAAAGTGCCAATAGTGTTTGTTCTTTTAAAAAGTCTTGTGACTTCCATGGGACTATTGTCTATCATTGGAACCCAATCATCACTTATGGTATAGTTTAAAAGATAAGTCATGTGAATCAAACCTAATCTAGAAGTTATTCAAATCATTTGCCATATTATTGTCATCAGTTTTGTGTAATGGTTTCCTAGTGGGAGTCATATTTGTAATGGATTTCATGATGGCCCACAGTTTCTTTGTATTTGCACAAGTCCTTTTCTATGGATTCCTTGCATTGATTTTTAGCTATGTTGAGTTTCAGCTCCCTCTGCGCTTGTTTTTTTTTTTTTTTTAACAGGTTAGTTATGTAGATTTAAGGTTTCCAAGAGTCCAGTCAGGACTGCATCTTTGTCCTTTTAAACAGGTGTGATGGACTGAGCGTGTGTGAGTTAAGCACGCAAGGACTTGCAGCACGAGATCCTTGTGATGGCACCTACAAGTACTACACTACCAACTATATTTGCATCCAAGCAGGTTTGGATTTTGTTTGTCTCTTCCTCCATTTCTTCAACTTTCTGTGCAAGCCTGTAATGGTCTTCCTCTTCCAGAAAAAAGTGTAACTTGTCATGGTGGATACTCTTACTTGACATGTGGTGAGCTATTTTTCCATGTTCAATTTGGAAAATGTAGGTTATCTTGAACTTTTCCACGTGTTCATGCAAGATGCATATTTTTGTTTGTTAAATCTCTGTAGAAAGTGGTACGATTCAGATGAATTCTGCACACTATGGACGTACAGATAAATTCACCTGCTCGGAAGGACGTCCATCGAGTGAGCTCCAAAACTCCAACTGCTATTCTCCCAATGCACTGGCTCCTGTGTCGAAAAGGTTTGATGAAAAGATAGTTTAATACTGTTGTATGTAACTTCTGCTGTACCTTGTCTTTAGTAATGACGAATATAAGGATCTTTTCTTTTCTTTTTTTTTTCTGTAAAGCTGCAATGGCTTGGCAAGTTGTGAGTTGTTTGCGACACAAACAGTCTTTACTGATCCCTGCGTTGGCACGTATAAGTACCTCACAGTCTCCTATTTTTGCCTCCCAACTGCACTCCGTGAGTATCCCTCAACATGTCTACTTCCAATTCACTTTGATCCAGGAAGTGTTTGAGCTAATGGTGAAATATTTAGTTATTTGTCTCCTGTTCACCAGCGACGCACAAACCAGTCACCACCAGACATGCTTTTCAAAAGCATGATCACTTTACACAAGCTCAAGCCTTTTATTTGAAAGACTACTACTCACTTTACTAATGATCTAACATCCTCTGTTTTCTGTAGGTTCAAGTGTGATCTGTGAAAATGCAAATGCTACTCTGAAATGTGGTGTGTATAATGCTACATGAATGTTGCTTAAAGTTGAATTGTTTTTAGAGCAAGTTGATTTTGAAGCTGAATTGTTGTCGTTTTTAGAGCCAGGGACTGTCATTAACGTTCACACTGCTAACTATGGGCGAACTGATCGCAGCACATGTTCTATCAGAAAACCTGCTTCTCAGACTGCCAAAACAGACTGCTACTCCTCAAACTCCCTGGCAATGGTTACTGATGAGTGAGTTTATTCTTTTTATAAATTCAGTTTAAATGCAGTTTTTTTTTTTTCATAGAACCTTGACCGACTTATTTCTCTTATTTCTCCCTTTTTATAGGTGTGAAGGAATCAATAGCTGTGACCTAGTAGCCTCCAATGGTGTCTTCTCAGATCCATGTTTCGGCACATTCAAGTTTCTGTATGTCTCTTACAGCTGTGTAGATGACTAAGTGTTACTGTCTCGTGAAATTGCTGGGGGGTTTTTTTGTACAACCTTGTTTTTAGGATTATTCAAGACACTAGATTGATAGCTCGCTTCATGATTCCTTTTCTTTCTTGCAGAATACAGTGTCTGGACTTGTGGAATTTAGCTTCAAACCTATTTCAAAGTTGTTTCTTTGCAATAAATGCCTTGGAAGACATTTGTTCTTGTTGGAGTGCTTCCTAGTAGTTTGATCATTTCACAAACCATCACGTACACCAGTTATACTGCAAAGTAAAACAAATGCCAGCAAATATAACTAGCCTAAATATGCTATATTTTATTTTTGCTCTAACTGTTTGTAGTGTGTAGGAAACATTTGGGAAACTGTTCCCATTCAAATTGTACCACTGATCAATTTATAAAAAGCTTGTAACGGAGGCATGACCATCTCTTGAACTAACCATACCGACTCAACTTTTGTAGCACTTATACATTGAAATTGTTTAATGGTGCAAATGGATAAATGCTGCTTTAGCACAGCTCTAAAGAGAAAGTGGTATTCATTGTTCAGTGATTCAGTTCAATAACTAAAGATCTATGAAATTAGTTCAATTCAACTAAAGCAGCTCTGTAGAAAATTGTGATCATTACTTGATCTCTTCCGCAAAATCCGCATCAACATGGTTTTCATAGGACAAAACCCAGAAATGAGTTGGTCTCTTAGTACTTCGGGCTCCATTGTCCTGAAGTCATGGGTTGTATGAAATGATGTTTTGGTTAAATGCCTGAAAGTCTTTGGTGAACACGTGCTCAAGATGTTTTCATGTTTTATTTTATGGAATAAATGCATCAGTAATACCCTCCTGTTAAGCTTTTACTTGTCTCAAGAGGCAGTTGTTAAGTGGCTAAATGGGCCTGCAGAGGTTGTTGGGGATATTTAAATGTCATCACACCAAACAAGTAAACTCACCTAGTCGGCTTTAACAGCCTCATTATGTAACTGTGGTATTGCAAATTATTCTAACACAGTCTTTAAAATACATTTTCCTTAAGTTTGAGTTCAGAAGCTTAATGGTGTATTTTGCTTATGGGCAAGTTTATTTATATAGCACATTTCATACACAATGGTAATTTCAAAGTGCTTTACAGAAAAGGAATTAAGTTCCAATCTTTTTTTTTAAACCCATCTGGAATGGAAGAAATGGAGTCAGATTTGCAATTTTACACTAGACATGCTCATTCTAGTGTCAACTTTCGTGGGAGTGTTTGCGCACAATTCACTGCCTGCCATACAGGTGATACTCAAATTTAGAATATCGTGCAAAAGTTAATTTCAGTAATTAAACTTTAAAAGGTGAAACTAATATATTATATAGACTCATTACATACAAAGTGAGATTTCAAGCCTTTTGTTATAATTTTAATTATGGCTTACAGCTATGAGAACATCAAATTCAAAATTAGAATATTGTGAAAAGGTTTTCATAGCTGTAAGCCATAATCAATTATTACAAATAAAGACTTGAAATCTCACTTTGCATGTAATGAGTCTATTTAATATATTAGTTTCACCTTTTAAGTTGAATCAATCAAATAAATGAACTTTTGCACGATATTAATTTTTTGGGTTTCACTTGTATATGGCTTCAGTGCTCCCAATTAGAGTGCAACTTTGTTGTCCGCCCAGGGCCGGTTCTAGACATTTGGAGGCCCTAGGCAATATTCATGTTGGAGGCCCCCCACCCCCAATAAAAAACTCTTGAAACAAAAATGATTCCTAACCTTTGTATATTTTTACTTACACAGTACATAAGTTTGGACACATTACTATTTTTAATGTTTTTGAAAGAAGTCTCTTATGCTCATCAAGCTTGGATTTATTTGATCAAGAATACAGAAATACTATTTTACTATACTTTAAAATATATTTCTGTGATGCAAAAATTTAGTGTCACGTGATCCTTCAGAAAACTTTATAATATTCTGATTTATTATCAAATGTTAGAAATGGTGCTTAATATTTAGCCTATTTTATAACCTGTGATACTTTTTTTCAGGATTTTTGGATTATTAAAAAGTTGTTTTAAAAAAGATTATCTAAGGTCATCTCTTTTTTGTTTAATGAAGATGTTATTGTTGTTGTTTTGCTGTTTTATTCAATTTATTCACAGTTCCAGAATACCACTTCAGGAGATAAGTGCTTTTATCATTTTTTTTCATAGCTGCGGTATGGGCAGGATTTTTCCCTCCCATTTAATCAATATTGACTGCAGATATTGTCATAATTATTAATATGAGTAATATGATATTATGCATTGCATTGTTAGCTTAAATATGCTATACACAAATCAAGTGGAAGAGAAAGACACGATCGCTACTGATTAGAAAAAAAACAAATCTAAACTGATTATTGGCGTAAGTAGGCGATGATGTCAGGGTATCATCAGCAGAATTTAGAAGATAGACCCACCCACATAGCAAACAGACTTGGCCCAAATGTGGCCTCAAAATGGCACTGCTGGCGTGTTGCCGGCACTGGCATGCATCATGTCAGCCAACTCTGGGCCATGCGTGGCAATGATGGCACTGCATGCATGACGGCAAACAACATTTGGGCCGATTGTGGATGGGAGGTGTGTGGCCCAGATCATGTCAGCCAACTCTGGGCCATGCGTGGCAATGATGGCACTGCATGCATGACGGCAGACAACATTTGGGCCGATTGTGGATGGGAGGTGTGTGGCCCAGATCAGTTTAGCGATTATGGCCCAGATCAGTGTAGCGATTATGGGCCTTTGTGTACTGGACAGTTATAAGTATTTAGGGCTGCTAGGCCTATTAGTTTTCAGCAATGTTCACAAAATTCAATAATCATTAAACAATTCCCAAATCCATTTGACCTGAACAAAATATACATTTTCCTAACATGATAATTGTTTGTTTTTTTTAAAAATAAATAAATTATAGTTTAAAGAAAAATTAATTCACATACAAAATAGTCAACATTTTCCATACTTTTTAGTTTAAGCACCACAAAATCATGTTAAAAACGTACTATATATATATACATGTTAAAAACGAACTATATATATATATATATATATATATATATATATATATATATATATATATATATATATATCAGTTTATTAAAAAACGTTTGAAAAAAAATATCATTTAAAAAATGCTTATTTTGGCGCGATCTCCACGGTAACAGCAGCTTTTCTGGTTGGTTAATGAGGTTCACGTGATGTATGCGTCGTTTGAAATTTCTCCCGCTGAAGGGTGAAGACGTCTGTGTCACTGTCAGACAACTGCTGTTCAGGTAAGTGAAGTTCGTCGCTCTCTTTCTTTGTGCTTTTTTTAAATACCAGAATTCAAACTCGGATGTCACTTTGTTCTTTATTGAAGTGAACTTTTGCTTATATGGTAGCGGATCCACTGCCCCTTGAGAATGCGAGTACAGACTGACGCGACCGGTGCGATAGACCGGCCTGCGGGATGTAATGTAAGTTAATGCTGTTAAAATGATAGGAAAAATCACAGCGAAATCAGCAACAAACAACAGTAATTGACTTTTAAAGCTCAAAGTGATTCAATGGCTGTATAATCAGATTTAATTATATCTAAATCTAATCTGTGACTTTGATAATCAGGATATGTCTGCTATTTTTTGTGTGTGTGTGTAACGTTATGTCTGTTCTTGTTTTTTAAAGGAAGTTCAAACAAAACTGAAAATTTACTCATCATTTTCTCTTATGGTTTCTTTTGATGAACACAAAGAACACATTTTGAGGAATGTTGGTGACCAGACAGGTAACTGGAATGTAACATTAAATTGGAAAGTGGTTCTCTACTGATTAAACTTTTTTTTATTTTTTTTTCTGCTGTGTTCAACAGAAGGAAGAAACTCATACAGGCATCGTACAAGTGGAGGTGAGGAAATGTTGACAGAATTAAAATTTTTGGTTGAACTATTCCTTTAGTGGATAATTGCCGTTTTATTTTAACAGTTAATAAATTAAAAGTTAATTCACAGATAAGCATGTGTTTACACCACAGTTTTCATATCTAAACATTTTTAAGGTTTTTGTTTGCTAAAAAGGTTTTGTTTGTCAAAATACTGTTGTCATACTGTTGTGAGTTTGACAACAGTATTTTGACAGTCATTCAATAGTGCCACATTATAAGCAACCATTTCCTGTATAAAATGTAACCAAAGCAACCTTATTTTATTTTGTTACCTACAGGTGGATTAATGTTTGTATATGTATTTATTAATTTTGTATTAATTTAATATTTTGTCTTTTAGCTGCTGTGAGAAAAAAATCGTCTGACACAACATGCTCCCGATCAGGAGATAGAAGCAACTATACAAGATGGCTTCAGCTTGCTCCTGATAGAGATGGAGGAAGGAGAGAGCGCTTGAGGAGAAAAGAGGGGCTGCAGAGATGTACTTCACTTCCTGAGAACTATTTTTTTTCTCCCTCACACATACAAAAATTCTGATGTGTAAATTTGTTTTAAGTAATTGTTTTAATTTGCTCTATGTTTGTTGAGAGTAAAATTACATTATAATATGGTTACATTTCAGTGCTAGATTCATTCATAGATTAATTTAGTTAGAATTGGAAAATGTTGTATACTTGGCTGTTCAGGCAACTAAAATAGTGTTCACACAACTCTAGCTGTATTACTACAATATTACTACAATAAGTAAGCTACTGTTTAAAGGAACACTCCACCGTTTTTTTCATATTAAACTTTTTTTTTTTTTTTATTAAACAGACCATTAAACTATGTTATTGCCTTATAACATATAATGGATAACTATAATGTATGGCAGAATAGCACTTGATAGCACTTCAACTCGGTGCAGTAATATCATCACTCATAATCCTCTCCCGATGATATAGTTATATTACTGCGCCGAGTTCAAGTGCTATTCCGCCATACATTATTATCCATTTTACCCGCTTAGAAAAGTGCCATGTTTTATTTTGTTTCACCATACTTGGTCGTGTAACTGTATTTAAATAGGGAAAACGTGGAGGTGTTTGGTCGCTTCTAACTTCATCTCTGTTTGGATCCTAATGAATGAACTGGGCTAAGCTAAGTGCTATCAAAGTGTTGCCGCGCGCCAGAGCGATATAGTGCACGCAGTGAGACGAGAGAGGTATCAACTCGTCTTAGTTAAGGGAATAACATAGTTTAATATGAAAAAACGGTGGAGTGTTCCTTTAAGACAGACCAGAACATTTTGAAATTAAATGCACTTTGAGGTAATAGGATGTTGCGCTTTGAATGTAAAAAAAAAAAAAATAGCCTTCACACAGTTACACAATTCTAGATTTGAATTTTCATTATTATTAAATGTTTTGGCTTGTGCATTACTACAATAAGTAACGGTTAAAGACAGACAAGAACATTTTGAAATTAAATGCACTTTTTTGAGGTGCTAATAAGATGTTATGCTTTGAATGTACTAAAATAGCCTTCACACAGTTACACAATTCTAGATGTAATTTAAAAATGTATTTTTGGCGTGTACATTATTGTTAAATAAAGCAATTTTCAGAATTGAATTTTCCTGTGACTTATTTGTTCATATGGTTTGGTAAGATTAGGCTGGGTTATGGCTCAGTTTTGGGGTTTCTGGTGTTGATAAGGTTAACTTATGGCTGAGACTTGGTACCAATAATAAAACCTGTTTTGGTCCTATTCAGGGCCAGTTATGGCCCATGTGTGACTCTTGTCCTTAATCCAGTTCTGGGCCACTTCAGGGCCAGTTAAGGGTTAACTGGCTGAGATTCGGGCCAGTTATGGCCCATGTGTGACCCTTGTCTTTAATCCAGTTCTGGGCCACTTCAGGGCCAGTTAAGGGTGATTAACTGGCTGAGATTCGGGCCGGTTATGGCCCATGTGTGACCCATGTCTTTAATCCAGTTCTGGGCCACTTCAGGGCCAGTTAAGGGTGATTAACTGGCTGAGATTCGGGCTGGTTATGGCCCATGTGTGACCCTTGTCTTTAATCCAGTTCTGGGCCACTTCAGTACCGTCATTCTTTGCGGTACTTGGGCCGAGGGAAAAGTGATTGTGTGGCCCGGAGCTGGGCCAGAAAACATTTGCTATGTGGGCATGAGATCCTTTATTTGAAACATTTAAAAATATGTAGGCTTTTTAACTTTGAATACAAACGTCTTGTCTTATACTTTTGTAGCTTTTTTACTAGTCAGCTCCCGACGCGATGTTATTCATTGTACGCGCAAATTCAAAGCGTCGCGTCTGGGCACGGTAATGACGCTCGCGCTCTTTTAAACTCGTAATAAAGCGGTGAATGATTTTTCCAGAAATTACGCTGATCTACAGTACAAGTTTATATTTAGAATACATTGCAATCACTCCAAAATAGATGACGACAACTCACACACCTGCATTACGAGCTGTGCTTTGCATGCCTATTAGGCTTTTGCTTCGCACCTGATGGATGCGTCCGCCGCACAAACTTTAGAAGCCGGCCCGCTTTGAAACGGAAACATTAATTGGTTTAACTGCAAATGAGTGACAATTCAACAATATCCAATGAACAATGAGGCTAGTATTTCTGGCCGTGTGGTGGACTATATAGGGGATGTTACGGTTATGGAGGCCCCTCCTCAAAGCCCGAGGCCCTAGGCAATCGCCTGCTCTGCCTATAGCTAGCGCCGGCCCTGTGTCCGCCAGAGCAGATTTACACGGATCTTCTGCACCCAGAGGGAATGACTACTACAAAATATTTGTTGAGTTATTGTTAAACTACCCTTGAAGACAAATCTTCCTGGTCCCACCAGGATGTAAAGCCCCAAATGCTTAAACCGACAGCCTTAATGAAATCTTCCTACCAATAAATAAAATCTTAGCCAAAAATTAAGAACAAGGATATTTAAAACGGTTATTAAAAGAATAAAAAGATGATACTGTACATAGATGAACAATTTAGATTCAAAAGGAGGGTGCAAAAATAAAATAGTGCAATCAGTCGGACGTATTACAGTACTCATTAAGTAAATGCACAGCTAAACGAATGTGTTTTGAGTATGGTTTTAAATGTGACTACTGTTGAAGCACATCTGATCTCTTCTGGAAGCTGATTCCAGTTATGGGGGGCATAATAGCTAAAAGCGGACTCACCGTGCTTTGAGTGAACCCTTGGTATTTCTAGCTAATGTGTTCTGAGTGATCTGTTTATATTCAGTGATTCTGCAATGTATTGAGGTCCAAGGCCATTGAGTGATTCATAAACAAACAATAATACTTTAAAATCAATCCTAAATGTAACTGTAAAGACCCGAGGACTGGTGTAATATGTTCATATTTTCTGGTTCTGCTTAGAATCCTGACAGCAGCGTTCTGTATGAGCTGCAGCTGTCTTATGGTCTTTTTGGGAAGGCCAGTGAGGAGTTCGTTAAAATAGTCCACCCTTCTGGTGATAAAAGCATAAACGAGTTTCTCTAAGTCTTGTCTGGAAACAAAGCATCTAATTAGTGCAATATTTTTGTGATGATAGTATGCTGATTTAGTTATTGCTTTGACATGACTACTGAAACTAAGGTATGACTCCAAAATTACACCAAGATTCCTGACTTAATTTTTAGTTTGTTTGACCCCTAGCATCAAGGTATGCGTTCACCTTGAGAACTTTATCTTTGTGTCCAAATGCAATGACTTCATTTTTGTCTTTGATGAAGTTAACAGTTGGATGTGTGCCAAAACATTCTTCAGTTAAACAATGCATTGGCACATGGAGTCAATGGGGCTGTAGTCGTTAGGCAATAGGGCAAAGCAGATCTACTTAGCCCTGTCGCCTAACGACTGCAGCCCCATTGACTGATCTTCTGATCTTCATAGCTGGTAATCTTGTGGTAATCTGATCTTCATAGCTGTGGTAAGCAATTTGGTTCTTTCTCATTATTTGGCTCAGTGGGAGCATATACAGGTTGAACAAGAGCGGTGCAAGAATTGAGCCTTGAGGGACTCCACATGTCATTGACGTCCACTCAGACTTATGGTCACCTATACTCCCATAATAACCTTTCCCTTCTAAGTATGACCTGAATCATTTTAGGACCATCCCAAAAAGCCCGACCCAGTTTTCCAGCCTGTCAAGAAGTATGTCGACTGTGTCAAATGCAGCACTGAGGTCGAGTAGTACCAGCATTGATATTTTTCCTGTATACATTTTTAAGCGAATATAATTTATTATCTTAATGAGCTGTGCTGTGATGTGGTCGGAAACCAGATTGAAAATTGTCAAAGTATCCATTTGAGCTTAAGAATTTATTCAGCTGATTGAAAACAACTTTTCCAATGATCTTGCCTATGAAAGGAAAATTTGAGATTGGTCTGTAGTTGCTCAGTATGGTGTTATCCAGATTGCTCTTTTTCAGGAGGGGCTTAACTACTGCAGTTTTTATGGGGACTTTGGAAAAGTCCCAGAAAGAAGTGAGGCGTTTGAACTGTTTAGAAGCAGATCTCCTAGAAGTGGTAAACACATTTTTGAAAAAAAAAAAGATGTGGGAAGTGTGTCAAGGGTTGATGTTTTTAGGTGCTTAACTGTTTCTTCCAAAAAAATAATTTTTTTGGGGGGGTTAGTCTTTCAACAATTGCAAAAAGAGTGCGCGTGTTTAAGTTGCTGTTTATAATATTTTTGAAGGTCTGTCTAGCTTTTCCTAGTTCCACATTGAAAGCATGAAGGAAGTCTTTATAGATGTTATAATGAACTACAAGTTCTGTCTAGCTTTGCCTAGTTCCACATTGAAAGCATGAAGGCTGTCTTTATAGATGTTATAATGAACTACAAGTTTTGTCTTCCGCCACATACGCTCAGTTTTTCTGCATTGTCTTTTCATATTTTGCACTGGTGTTGTGTTTCTCCAAGGTGCTTTTTTCTGCCACTATTCTTCCTGACTTTCACAAGAGCAATATCTTAAATTACACTCTTAACTTTTGAGTTAAAGGAATCAAGGAGAAAATCAGAGTCCGCGGATATGCTTGGTGTTAAAGATATAGCCTTCATAAATAGCACACTAGTGTTCTCATTTAAGCATCTCTTCTTGAGAGACAGATCTAGCTTCAGTAGTAGGAGAGATCAATATATCAAAGAAAATACAGAAACGATCAGACCGTGCCACATCCTTAACAATCGATGAAATTTTTAGACCCTGATCAGTAAATCTAGAGTGTTTCCACGATTGTGTGTGTGGGTCCATGTACATGCTGAGTCAGATCAAAAGTGTTAATGCAGAAATCGATACAGCAAAAACACTTATCTACACTCACCTAAAGGATTATTAGGAACACCATACTAATACTGTGTTTGACCCCCTTCAGAACTGCCTTAATTCTACGTGGCATTGATTCAACAAGGTGCTGAAAGCATTCTTTAGAAATGTTGGCCCATATTGATAGGATAGCATCTTGCAGTTTATGGAGATTTGTGGGTTGCACATCCAGGGCACGAAGCTCCCGTTCCACCACATCCCAAATATGCTCTATTGGGTTGAGATCTGGTGACTGTGGGGGCCATTTTAGTACAGTGAACTCATTGTCATGTTCAAGAAACCAATTTGAAATGATTCAAGCTTTGTGACATGGTGCATTATCCTGCTGGAAGTAGCCATCAGAGGATGGGTACATGGGGGCCATAAAGGGATGGACATGGTCAGAAACAATGCTCAGGTAGGCCGTGGCATTTAAACGATGCCCAATTGGCACTAAGGGACCTAAAGTGTGCCAAGAAAACATCCCCCACACCATTATACCACCACCACCAGCCTGCACAGTGGTAACAAGGCATGATGGATCCATGTTCTCATTCTGTTTACGCCAAATTCTGACTCTACCATCTGAATGTCTCAACAGAAATCGAGACTCATCAGACCAGGCAACATTTTTCCAGTCTTCAACTGTCCAATTTTGGTGAGCTCTTGCAAATTGTAGCCTCTTTTTCCTATTTGTAGTGGAGATGAGTGGTACCCGGTGGAGTCTTCTGCTGTTGTAGCCCATCCGCCTCAAGGTTGTGCATGTTGTGGCTTCACAAATGCTTTGCTGCATACCTCGGTTGTAACGAGTGGTTATTTCAGTCAAAGTTGCTCTTCTATCAGCTTAAATCAGTCGGCCCATTCTCCTCTGACCTCTAGCATCAACAAGGCATTTTCGCCCACAGGACTGCCGCATACTGGATGTTTTTCCCTTTTCACACCATTCTTTGTAAACCCTAGAAATGGTTGTGCGTGAAAATCCCAGTAACTGAGCAGATTGTGAAATACTCAAACCGGCCCGTCTGGCACCAACAACCATGCCACGCTCAAAATTGCTTAAATCACCTTTCTTTCCCATTCTGACATTCAGTTTGGAGTTCAGGAGATTGTCTTGACCAGGACCACACCCCTAAATGCATTGAAGCAACTGCCATGTGATTGGTTGATTAGATAATTGCATTAATGAGAAATTGAGCAGGTGTTCCTAATAATCCTTTAGGTGAGTGTATGTGAATATTAAAATCCACAGCAATAGCAAAACAGTCAAACTCTACCGAGCTGTTATCAACACTTTCATCAAGGTCCTCAACAAAGGCTGGAGAGTATTTTGGAGGCCTGTAAATAATAAGTAGAATGCGTGAAACACCTTTTAACACAATACCCAGATATTCGAATGAAAACTAATCACCAAATGACTTTATCATTGAGGACTGTTGCACTGCAGCTGTCTTCTTGCCACGTTTCATTTAGAAACATAAAATCCAGGTTGTTTGTGGTTAAGTTGTTGACTAGGAGTGATTTATTTTTAAGTGAGCGAATGTTTATAAGTGCTAACTTAACAGTCTAACCTTTTGAGCAGTGGTTGTTGTGGCTGCTTGGTGTTATCTTTGTCCTTGTGGGATGTGTCAGCCGGATGTCCATTCAGGTGCTGAATTGCTGTGGTCATTCATACACTGTCCAGGTGTGTGTGTGCCATTCAGGTTGACTGGATTGGCACACACTGCCGAAGGATGATGGAGAGAGAAGTAGATATTGTCCTTTAGCACCCTTGCACCAAGTTTGTTTGGGTGGAGACCATCCTGTTGAAACAGTTGTCTCTGACTCCAGAAAAGATTGAAGTTCACTCCTTTTATGTTGCAGGTTTTTGCAGCTATGTTTTAAGCCCAAGTAAAAACCTGTTTGTTCCCCTTGCTGGGAGTGGTCCACGAATGAATGGCTGAACTTCTTCTATGGAAGAACGGTCTTCTAAGTGTTTCAAAAAGTTCATTGAAATTCCCCATGAGGAGTTCTGACTGCTCTTTCCGAATTTCATTCTTTCCCACATGCTTGATAAGTCGATTTGCAGTCTTAGGGAACTTCAGACCATTCTGATGAAACATGTTTACATCAGAAACTGTTGCTTGTGGAAGGCAGCATGTAGCTGTCCTACTACTAATGTTTCTGATTATGGAGTCACCCACTATCAGAGTCCTGTGCTCGGCTGCGTTCTGAGCTGAGTGCCGCTGTCTGCTCAATCTTGAGCGGCAGTTAGCATCAGTGTTAGGTACTGGCTGATTTGATCTATGTCTGATCATGTTTGGGGATTCCTCACCTACATTCATCACCTCTGGGGATTCCTCACCCACATTCATTAATACTTCAAATCTGTTCTTAAGACGTATAGGCGATGGTAGGAAACCAGTGTTTGCAATCCTTGTCATAGCCGTATCTATAGAGGATGTTACTGCAGCAATATGTGATTCTCGTGACAATCTGACAATCTTGCTCCCTGTTTGTTCCATTGATTAGTGTGTTGATCAGTTACGGTTTGTTTCTCTACACAGTATGGCCTGTTGAAGAGCGCTAGATTCATGGGACTCACCGGCTGTATGCTGAGGGCATCCATGACTAAGCTCGGTTGTGTGTTCCGTCTGGTAGTCCCGCAAGTAACTTTGTTTCAAGAACCTCAATGCTTTGTAGAAGTCTGTGGCAGTTTGTGCAGCAAGTAGATTCCAGAAGAGACATCCCTTTTCAGGAGAGTAAGCTGATGGCTGCTGTCCGTGGGAGGCTGTTTGGATAATAAAAATTCCCCCTTTTTGTAGTAATCTTCCAGTCACAAGCTTTGCTAAGCTTTGTCGTTTGATTACTGTGCTGATTAGGAGTTAAAATTAGTTAATTAGTTAATTAGTAAAAAGTTAAAATTAGGAGATAAAATATAAAAGCGGTAGAGTAAAGCACGGAGCAGTAAGCAAGAGAGTCCGAACAGTAGCTAAGCTGGAAGCAGGAGGGTATAGCCTACGATTAGTGTTTTACTTCTGGAGATTGTTTTAGGCTTCAAAATTCATTTGATTCTTAAGATTATCCTGATGAGCAAAACATGCAAGAATCAAAAACTTAGCTGGTCACAAACATTTTTAAATAAAAGATTGCAAGTTGCCAGTAGCTTCTGGCTTAGTGCTGACATTGTGAGCTTGGTCATGTGCCCGTTCAATTGTGATTTCTTAAACACCCTTTAAGAATCAAACGTTTGTCACAGAGCTTATTTTCTGCTAGAAGTTTCCATCCCCCAAAGTTGATTAAGAATATACCTTTCGGGCAATTTCAAAGATTACGTAGAATTTGTGACAAAGAGCAATATTTCGAGGACAAAGCTAAGGGTATGGAAAAACGATTTTTAAATAGAGGGTATAAGTTTAAAACTATTCAAAAAAGCTAAGATACGTGCAAAAGATATGACAAGGGAAGATTTGTTAAAGAGAAAAACAAGAGCAGAGAGATCTAACAAAGTCTATTTTGTGACTAAATACAGTACAGTCGCTGAAAAAATTAAAATAATTATTTAAAAAAATTGGGGCATTTTACAAAGTGACAAATTAGTTCATAGCTATTTACCACCCACTCGTGGAAGCTCCTGGTTAGGGGTTAAACCTAAGGCTTGCTTTAAATGCCATCACTGTAATCATTGTGATAATGTTATACAAAATAAAACGTTTCTAGATGTACAGGCAAACAAGATCTATTCTATTAAACATTTTATTGTCAAACTACTCATGCAATTCATAGACTGGAATGTCCTCAATGTAAAGTATTTTACATTAGAAGAACAAATAGACAGTTATTGGATCGATTGGCTGAACATAAATATGCAATGAAGAATATCCTATGGCAAGACATTTTAAATGAATGCATAACAGTAACCCTTCTATCCTGAGAATATTAGGTTTTGATCATGTGAACAGTACAGTACTATCAGGAAATTGAATAGAGAACTTAAACTGAATCAGAGGGAGACATTTTGGATTTATAAATTAAAGGCCAATAAATATCCAGAATTGAACGAAGACTTGGATTTTACTCCTTTCTTTTGATGTCCTTTACTTTTTGTGGTGCTTTTGAAAATGTATTGGTGAATGTTTAATGCTGCAAAGAGATGTTGATCACATGACAACTGTTAACCTATCAGATGTCTTAATAAATGAAACTGCTTGCACCTGTGACTGAGATTGTTGTGTTGCTCTCCCTGAGGAAGGCATGGGCCGAAACGTGTTGGAGAGTTTTTAGAGTTTTTGTATGTAGCCATCTGACAATGAAGGCTTTTTAATTTTAAAGAGTGCCATGGTCATCCTAAAGTTTCCTTTGATGGAAAACTTAAAATAGGGCTGTGCCGGTCAACTTAACCACCGGTGGTGGTACACCAAAACAGCTTTTCGTATGTGAATGATGTTTTATGTGAACATTACCACACGAGTGAAGCACACAGCTTTTTCCCAAATAAATAATAGGTTAGCAATTTAATGTTACATCACAACCATGGAAACATTTGGATTTGTGCTGAATGAGAGAAGTACATTAGCCCATACATTTATAATATAATAGTAACATTTCCCTGTAGGTTTGTGAGATCCAGCCATTGGAAAGATACATGCTCTTTATTGTCTTTATTAGGCTAATTAATCTTATGAAAAATGAAAACTTCCACAAGCACAAATACATTCAACATAAATGGGCAAGTTTGACCAAATCTCAATTGTTTTACCAAATTTAGAGGCTGCCATTATGATCTCACAAAGTCTATGTTCACAAAGTCTAAAGTCATGTTCTTCTATGGACAGACAGCAGCGATTGCATTATTAAACGGTAAATATAAAATAAAACACACACCCAAGTACTTTTTCAGCTGTTATTGCATTTTGTTAATGTCAGTTTTGCATTTGGAGAGGCAGGGTGACAACTTAGATAAGTTTTAGGCTATATTTTTGGAGGGAAACGCTAGTGTTCATGTTCGCATGGGTAGCACTGGCTTTAGCGGCTCTAACTTAACTTTTCCATGTCATTCATCTGATGATGGACGTCTCATGATATTTATTTTAGCACAACTGGGCTGTATTAGGCTATTGATTGATTCCCGTGATCTTGCTTATAAATTCCGCTTCGTGATCACGCAAAGAGGTCTGCGGTCCGTTCAGAATTCCAACCAACATAAAATATAAATAATTACGCTGTGCATGTACAAATGAATGATTTAGGAGGGAAATAGACTGCTCCCATAACGTAGAAAGCAACGACTATATACAGCAATGATCGGTAAATATTCAACCGAAAAATATTCTTCATAAAATTAAACCGGAGAGATAGTTAATGAGTGAATTAACTATGTTCCTAAATACATAAGCACATATATGCATAACCCTAACCCATTTAAATAAATGAATTGTGTGTGTGTGTGTGTGTGTGTCTGTGTGTATGTATATAATATTATATATAGGCTATATATATATATATATATATATAAAATATTATTAAAAATATTATATATTATATACATCAGGTTACCAGTTAGCTAACGTTAGTGAAGTGTTGGTCACGTAAGCTATCGCTGCAATTAACTATTATCTTCCAATAAACATTTACTAAAACGGTCTACATAAAATATAACTACAGACTAGATTCACGAGAGGTCGGCTAATGTGTGTAAAAGTAAAAAAATACAGTAATTTCATTAATTTACCAGCGAGCGTACTTCGGAAGCACTGACAATGAATGGGGTTCAATGGAGAAACTATCAGTGTTTGGAACTATTGGCCGCTCCACGACACGCGTTACTTCCGCATTCCAAAGTTCCTATGGCGGTCTATAGTGTTAGCCTGGATGCCAGCCCGAACCCCACCCACAACATTTTTTGATCGGGAAGTTCGGTCTGGACTCGCTCCATTGAGGAGTAATTATGATCGGTTCAGAAATCGTCGGGCCAATCAAATTGCCAGGGCGGGCTTTATACGATGATGGACAGATGATCTGCAGGGACGTAATCATAGACAGTATAAGAAATGGACAGAGCCATCTCATTGGAACTCAGTTGAGACAGTTGAAGCCCATTTTTAGCGATTTCTGAGCACTTCCGTTCCTGACGCGCAGACTCAAACCGACTCAAACTAAGCTTGATGACGTGAGCAACCTGTCTGACAGACGTTACTCTTCTAGTAGCTGTGCGTGAAAATTGCCAACGTTAATCTTGCAGAGACAGGGAACTTGAGCAAAGAGTTCTTTGGCGTGAGTGAGCAGGAATAAGTATTCCGTTGCTTTTATGGACTCATATGGGCTTCTCCCTTGACGGGACGTCCCCCCGATTGCCTGCGAGCTTCTCCTCCTGTCTGTACGGTAATTTCTGTACAGCGCGACAGAGAGTCGAGTGGTTATGACGCAATCGTTAGCCTATTTTTACTAAAACTGTTTCTACGGGGCCATAATGTAACATAGAAGGTAATGGAGCACTTTATACATTGTCGTGTTTCTTTAGAAATAAATAATGGACAAATGGAGTCTTTAAACGCCTCAGATGTAAAGTTATTCGCTGTCAAAGTGACGCCAAAATGAATGGGAGTCAATGGAAATGCTAACGCAAGTGAAGTTCTGCTACAACATGGCGGCACCCGGCCGGCTTCAACTTCCGGTCGATGGATTACCCCCTTGGACGTAATCCTCACGTTATCAAAGAGCGCTTGGGTTGAACTGGTTTCCCTCAGAGATGACTGCCGCTGGAGAATTGATATGTATAGATTCCGCTATCGCGTCTGTTGTAAAAGAAATCGACAGCGCATTCATTTTAAAAGACGAACATAGAACTGCAATCAAGGCATTTGTCGATCGGAAAGATGTGTTTGCCGTCCTTCCTACGGGATTCAAGAGGTCCTCGCTGCAGCCTGTAGCACGATGACGTAGCTGGATGGTCCAATACGTAGTGGATGGAGGTGTGTTTTGGGGACGTCATAGACGCATGCGCACTAGTCAAGTCAAGTCAACTTCATTTATAGCGCTTTTAACAATGTAGATTGTTTCAAAGCATAGATAAACATATAATTTAAGGTAAATGAGATTGTTTTGGCTTTATAGCGGTTCTTAAATAATGTTTAAGAACCTGTGATAAACGCTGATGGCGTTCATATGCGCATTAAGAATTGATTCTATAGTTAGAGTAGGTGTAGAGAGAGTAGAGAGTTGGTGAACGATCGCACGTGCTTTGATCTTCCAAGAAGAATAAAGTTAAATATAAATGGTCACTTGAGTATGGAAGCTCTTTTCCGCCACAGAATAAAACATTTAGAAATATATAATTGTGACTTTTTCCTCACAATTGCGAGTTTACTTAACGCAGTTCTGACTTTATATCTCACAATTCTGAGAAATAAAGTCAGTTTGCAAGATGTAAAGTCTCAATTGCATGTTATAAAGTCAGAATTGCGTGCTATAAAGTCAGAATTCTGAATTTATAATAGGCCTACATAATTGGGAGTTTACGTCTCCCAATTCTGACATTTTTTCTCATAATTGTGACATAAACTCGCAATTGCGAATTATAAAGTCAAATTCTAAGGGAAAAAATTACTTATTTTTTTAACCTCAGAATAGTTTAATATCTCACAATTCTGACTTTAGGCTATAACACGCAATTGCGACTTATCATGCAATTCTGACTTTATATCTCCCAATTGGTATTATAAAGTCGAAATTTCTGACTTTTTTCTCGCAATTCTGAATTTATAACACATAATTAAGATTTTATATCTCCCAATTCTGACATATTTTCTTAGAATTGTGAGATATAAACTCGCAATTGCGAGTTATAAAGTCAAATTTTACCTCAGAATAGTTCTCTCACAATTCCGACTTTATAACACAATTGCGACTTTATATCATGCAATTCTGACTTTAGCCTATATCTCCAATTTGCGTATTATAAAGCCAGAATTTCAAGTAGCCTCGCAATAGCGAGTTTATATCTCATAATTCTGACTTAATAACACGCAATTGCGACTTTATATCACGCAATTCTTACTTTATAACCTGCAATTGCGACTTCAATTCTGAGATAAAAAGTCAGAGTAGTGAGATAAAAAGTTACCTTTTTTATTTGTGGCGAAAACAAGCTTCTATAGCCTACCATATGTATTGCAGACACTGAACAGCAAATTAAGAGGAACCATAGGCTACAGATCACTGTGGGAAAATGAGTATAGCCATTAAAGAAGGAACTCTTACCAGGCAAAATATCAAGCACTTTTTTTTCTTTCTTTTTTTACATCTGACGAGATTTATTTTCTTGATGCTGTTATTATTTTTGCATTTTCCCTTGAATGTGTACTGGTATTTTAAAACGTTTACAGACTTTATTGTATTGTAGGCTACCTTTAAAATTACAAAGACAATTAGGCTACTTGATTCATTTTTGCTTCCACTCAACAGCAAATGTGACCTGAATAAAATAAAATGGCTTTAAAAAAAAAAAAAAACTTGCGGTGCTGAGGACATGCTATTAATCTATCAAATTTAGGTTTAAAATCATGTGATTTAAAATGTTGTAAAATTAATTATTTTGCATAGCCTATGTGTGAAACTCGGATAAGCATCCCATTTATGTAAATAATTACTTATTTATCAATAATTACTATTTAGCAGTACTATACTACACAGGTTAGAACATCATATCAGTACAATATTGAGCATACATGTCACTTAAAACCAGCGCATGCAAATTATAATCCAGAGATCGACACTGCGCATGCGTATATGACGTCAGCAAAACACACCTCCATCCAATAGCTACGTCTTGGACCATCCAGCTACGTCATCGTGCTACAGGCTGCAGCGAGGGGTGTCTCACGGGATTCGGCAAAAGTTTAATTTATCAGCTGGCTCCGATGGTAACTAAGAAGATGGGACGCAATGAAAACCCTGTGGTCGTTGTAGTTTCTCCTTTGGTCGCACTCATAGAGGGCCAAGTAAAAGAAGCAACACTCGTTATTTTACTTCTTCCAGCGTGCGTGCATTTGAGTTCTGTAGTTGACAACTGTGCTATGCAAAGTAGTTGACTTACTGCGTTGCTCACATTGGTTGTAGGTCTATCCAATTGAGTGCAGAGTTTTTTTTTTCCTGGTTCGGTTAAGACACGCCTCATAATCAAAGCCCTATGAAGCAGTATCAGACTCACATTCTGACTAGAATATGAGTATGACGAAGTCAGGCTATGGGACATAGGCGGAGTTTGACATTCGAGCCAGGGGGGGCAAAAAAAAAATCATTGTAGCATTCATTCATTCATGTAGTAATCATTAGGCGCGTTTCCATTACAGATTTGCGCAAAACCTTTGCGACTTTTTCTAAATGTCCATAAAAAAACTATTGCGAAATGACGGCGTTTCCATTAATTAACCGATGTTATGCGACTAAAATATATTTTTTTCCTCTCGCGATAAAAGTCATTCCAAAAATCATGGTAAACGGATGGTAGGTTTAAAGCCTAGGCTATATCACAGCCACCGCACTAGACATTATTATTAATGGAAGGAGACGTGGTGTTATCCAAGCATTAATGGCAGACCCTTATACTGCGAACGGCACATAGCCTATAGCCTAAGAGTTCCTGGCTGTTTCTCCCTCATTTCTGCTCCGAGGTCTTGATTGTGGCATTTCTTTGAGGTTTAGAATCCAGTATTCCTGTAATTATTGTTTCTTTTATGAATTTAATAAAGAACTCTGTCTCGTATTATGTCCAAACGGTAATGGAAGGAGACGTGGTGTAATCCAAGCATTAATGGCAGACCCTTATACTGCGAACGGCACATAGCCTATAGCCTAAGAGTTCCTGGCTGTTTCTCCCTCATTTCTGCTCCGAGGTCTTGATTGTGGCATTTCTTTGAGGTTTAGAATCCAGTATTCCTGTAATTATTGTTTCTTTTATGAATTTAATAAAGAACTCTGTCTCGTATTATGTCCAAACGGTCAGTGTACTTTTGTGTCCATTCGTTTTTCCTTATTTAACCCGTGATTGCAAAACGAAAAATAAACGGTTGTATTTTTAAAACGCAAAGTCGAACACCAAAATTTTAATTTTAACTGCTACACACCAAATGCTGCGCAAAATAATTAATATGGACGAATTTTCAGATTTTTGTTTATGACTTTTTGCCCCTTTATTAAACATTTAAAATATTGACAAATTAATATGAAAAAAAAATGTAGATTTAACTGGTTTTCTAAGGCCAAATTAGAACCTGGAAATTATATTTTTCCCGTAGTGCTGAATGAGAAGATAACCACAGGCTACAGAAAGGGGATTTATAGGTGAGTTATAGGCTATAATAATTAATAAATGTGTCTGAAAAAATAACAAGGCATTTTAATTGTTTAGCCTATTAATAAAAAATTAGTGTCGGCTAAAACATATCTCCATCTCCGCTGTAAGGATGCACCTTTAGAGAGAAATGCACCTCTCATACGGATTACATAATCAGAAGGTATTAGCTTTCGATTCGAATTTGTTCGTTTTAAAGTGGACATTTCAAGCTTTAGCTTAGGCTATTTTGTTTCAGTTATAGCGCTTCAGTTCACGGAGACCATGAAGCGCGCCTGATTGTTTTATTTTATTTTACAAAAGCACAACGTTTTCTTGTTATTGTGAGTGTACACAAATAAAAGTAGTTGCGAATAATGTATTATTATTTTCTGACCAGAAATGATAGAGTAGGCTAGCCTATTTTAAGTTGTTTCCACTGTTGATAGGAAAATGCAAGTGTTCGCGCCCGCGCCCCGCGCCCCGCGCCTCCGTGCCATCCAGTGCGCACTCCACATTCCGCACACACACTTGGATATGCGTCAAAATCTTGTTTAGCCTATTTGTGATCATCTTAGCCCTGTATTATGAATGATATGTGACGAATTGCTTTGTTCCTTTTTTTTTGATAAGCGTCTTCTACATATATAGCCTAATAAATGTTATAATAATGATGATAATTATTATTATTATCCCCGCGTCTTCTCTAAGTCAGCCAGGGCCGCATTAAGAGCTCACTGGGCCCCGGGGCTATGAGTTACTGCAGGGCCCCCCACCACTACAGGTCACCAACTAGCCTACATGAGCTAAATGTTCTATCATTATGAGTCATTTTATCCATCTATGATATACTTCACAGTTAAGTTATATTACTTTTAAAACGATTTTTTATCATATCAAAATTTAATGGGACTAACATTTCATAATTCTTGTGACCAATTTCAATAATAGTAACTTAAGAAAAGAATCTCAAGCTTACCGATGACAAGAGTCACAAATAACAATAGAACAAAGGCACATAAGAAATCGACCTTGAAAAATTTAAAGCACTGAATAATATTATATTGTATAAAGTAGGCCTAATCAAATATACAAAACATAGTTTTCAGTATAAATTCAACATTCATTCTTATTAATTTTACAAAAGTGATTCATTCAAGGGCAGTAAATTACTTTCTTTCTGATGTTTGATTAACATTACACAAATGGCGACAGCAGCTTTATTAGCAGCTACTGTCACTTTAAGACCTCAGGTCGGAACTCAAGTGCGCTGTGCAAAACCGCCTCAAGTTATCATTTAAAATAATTTGTATCCTTCCAAACCACAATTATTAAAAACGTGTTTAATTTATAAACTTACATCATGATGTCTCAGCAAAATTTACATATTTCTACCGGATATACTATTATCGCCAGCCCTTTAGGCGAATATAGAGTTTGATCAAACACAAAAAGCAAGATCAAACATCCATCAAGTTAATAATCAAACTTACCGAAAATTTGTGGGGTCGACGATGACGCTGTGTTTTAAAAAATAGTCTAGACTCTAGAGTGAAGGGTGGAGGCGATTTATTGGTTGATGCGTAGCTATATTCTAATAAGGCGCAGGCACTCCAGGCAGCCATCTATATAGGCCTATGTGCAACAGCAGGTCGATCGTTCACAAGTTAAATATAGAATAAATGTATTATGTTAAATTAAAACGTGACGTTTCATTTCACCATGCCCTGTCCTGGTGCCCACGGGGGTTTGATTGACAGGCGACCTGGCCAATCATAACGCCGAATACGCAATTTTGTCAGACAACAAAGCTGTCAGTAGATTAACGTCGGTGGACTTGAACTTGAAAACGGTATGGTTTAAATTATTTAAATTACAATATTTGAAAGTTGAGACTTTGTTTCATATCAACAGTAAGCTGCTCTGAACTCTCTCTCGTAGTCAATTGTGTAACGTTATAGGCCGGGAGCCAGGTCCACTCCTCAGGATGTTTTTTGCTACCTTTTTTTCACTATTATTTCCTATTATTTTATACCTTGGGCCATCACAAGTTGATAATGACCACCCCCAACTCGGCCCCGTTTGGTCTCAGGGGCCAAAAAACACCCTTTTTGGGGAAAGATTTTGGCGGAATGATGTAATTGTGAATATTAAGGTACTGCAGCTACATGAATGGTCATATAACCCCCAAATTTTGCATGGTGTATCCTGACACATAGGGTAAACTAGCAGAAAAAGATTCTGGGGATTGCTGCTTTTTTGCTGTCAAATATCACCCTCAACATACCCCAAAAGACAAAAAAATGTCTGTCCGCCTGACAAATTGTCATCACAAGTGACCATTTTCAAGCATTTTATTATACACATCACTGCCCCAAATGTACATGAAAAACTTCCCAAGTTTATAAGCTTCAATTTAAGTCCAAGATGACCTTTCTATCTAGAGGATTGCAGCTGGTATAACCAAAGTTCTCCACTGTACCTCCAATCGGAGAAAATGGAACTTTCAAGCATTACCATTCCATAGGGAATTAAAGGTACAATATGCAGGATTTTTCGCCACCAAGGGTCGCAAACCTCTTACAATAACAAAGGCGTATATTGATGACGTATATTCTGTATTAAGCGAAATTATGGATCTTGTCGTCAAGCTGATGGATCTTTTATGGATGAGTGAGTACATTGATGTTTTTAACATGACTGTTGTGTGAAGCAGGGCGCGATTGCTAGACGTATACCAGCGCCACACGCAATGCGAGTCCCGCGGATATAAAGCATAAGGACATTTCATTCTACCGACTACACGCAAGTGCTGCATTACTACTCACACAGGTCAGTTTATTAAACTAATGAAACTTGAGGTAACGCAGCGCTGTTTCACTTGCTCTAACAGTTACACTATCACACTAAACAGCATTTGAGTGTGTTGAATGTTGTTAGTTAGGTTGTTTGTTGGCTGTATGAGACTAAGTAAGCTAGATCAACATTAGAATAACATACAGATCATATTCTAACATTTCATCATGTTGAACTAAATAACGTGTGTCGCCATGGTTACTATTGCAGTACGAACTCAAACCTGGCGGAAACCAGGGCTAATGCGGATATGACGCCATTGACTGGCGACTCCTCACCCCTGCTCACACACCCCGTTTCCTTGGTTAAAATCGCAATTTTCTCACGATTTACAAATAGTTGGAAAATTTGGGATATTGTAAGTAGCCTAATCAACTAAACAAAATATATAACATGGGCCTAGTGGTTTTTGGATATTTTACTGCAAAAATCCTGGATATTGTACCTTTAACCCTCTGGGGTCTAAGGTGTTTTTGAGGTCCTTGAGATGTTTGGACATGCCCTGACATTTGTGCTTTTTTCAGTTGTGCTTTTTTTCAGCAAAGGTGTAATTACACTCTATTTAGCACAAACAGGGCTACCATAATATGTGAGCAACATGTATGTACATGTTTGTATTTTTGAGAGAATATCGTTTATGCATGGTTATTGAAAAAACTAAAAATTAAAGTTTCTGAAATAAGGCCACAAAACACATACAAAATATCTGTCCACAAGACTTTTGACTAATGGATGTTGTCGCCTAGAGTTTTTGCTTCAAAATGATCTGAAAATTCCTTTCGTGTTTTAAAAATGTAAGTGTTCGATAAGTTCATAAATTGTTAAATTAGAACTTAAAGTCCACGTTAGCAGAGCTTTTGTTAGGTCCAATAACGGGCTTCAATCCGTGCGCAGGTAAAGCGCCGTACATTTCAGTTTATCTTTGATCCTAGCTGGTTGACTAAGTCCTTTTTCGCCCGGACATGTCCTCTTTTGGACCTAAAAAAATGCTTCAGAATTTGTATCCGCCCTCGTCAATTTGCATGTATAGCATGACGAATAATTATCTGCACATAAAGCTTTCGTAAAATTAAAAATAAAACAAACTATATGGTACCATTGCCTCTCCGTCCGACTTTTTTCCTCCTTATCAATATACAGGTCGTCTTTGTAATCGTACCATAACCTACAGTGTTTCATTTTTAATTTGATGCACTTCCATCTCTTCTGGAAGTTCTGAAATGTAACTTTAGTACATTTTTATGGGTAATGAAATGTATGATTTGTCATTAATTTAGTGACTTGTGTTTTTTTTTTTACAGTGCTTCTAAACTCCAGGTTGCTGATATCTGCCGGTACTTCATCAGTCCAGTTGCCAATCAGCAGTTACACAATTACTTATGCTGTGTGCACAGCATGCTGTAATTAAGATAATATACCTTAGTCAGGGTAGATGCCATATTGAATTTACTGTAACCTGGATGAAAATCAGGGCTCTGAGGGATTGACTTGCAGTCTTTACAATGGTGAGCAGACCGCACACTGAATGGGCTAAAAAAGGTCTTAGATCATGTAATTTTCGTAACATAACTTTCAAAACCAATTTATCGAGTTTGTCTATTGAATTTCTTTTTGTTAGCTGGACAATTGCGTTAAACAACAGTAGGATCCATTGAACCCACTTGTACTTCTATCCCTCACAGCCTAGTTTTCATTCCTGTCAAAAGATATGGGGCTACCCTGACTAAGGTCTATTATGAGATGACATGTGAGGTTCTACTTGGAGCTGTTCATGTCCTCAGACTTATGTCAACACCTAAATGAATTTGCAGCGGTCAGGTGGTACAAGATGGAATCTCAATTATATACATTGCGTGAATGCACTTTTTTTTTTTTTTATCTTAAACCTTTTGTGTACGATCACACAGTGTGATTAGAACATTCAGTGTGGGTCAATGACTATATTCAAGTTTGCTTTTGTGCTTTGGCTGGTGCTGAGCATGGTCAAATCTGTAAGCAAGGCATTCAAGCCCTGCATATAAAAACAGTTGGGGCTCAGCATCTTTAAGATCCTCACACTATAGCGCTCTGCCGTAATGGTATTTTAAGTCATAAAGCTTAAATCAGACAATGCATATTGTTCTGAAGGCATAAAGAAAGCAGTTTTGCTTTAAGATATGCTCACTCTTAACTGCCACTTTTTTTTGAAGAACTTGGAGTTAAAGATCCTGTAAATGATGCATCGTGGTAATCCAATAACATTCCTTGTTATGTATCATTCACTCTAAAACCCACATTACTGTATAAGGTTTTCTTTCTCACAGTATTTAGTATTTTGCAGATGTAGTATCTGGAGTTTCTCTCCCCTTATAGTTTGTCAGTCTCACCTTACTACAAATAAAACCTGAAGCTGGAATCTTATCTTTTCAGAGACTGTTGTCACATGTGATGGGTTTGTCCAGCGTCTCAGTTGTGGTAAGATGTTGTAATGTCATTCAACTAAAATATTTTACTTTTTTTCTTGAGTAATCAATGTCCTGATGTTTTTCTTCCATTTAGCCTCTGGTGTGATCCATGTGGAATCAGCAACCTTTGGCCGGACAAACAGCAACATTTGCAGTGTTGAACGACCACAAGGACAAACGATTAATACTCAGTGTTCAATGGGTGTTCCTGAAGTCTCTAAACGGTAAGGATCTCTTTCTTTGTGACTTGAGACAGAACAATTATGGGTAGAATTGAGTCTGCTTGCTCTGTTGCTCGATTTCATCGTTCTTGAGATTCAAGAGGTTACTTTATTTGTCCCTAGGGAAATTTGTCTTGGACATAAAGGCTGCCACATAAAAATACAGCAATAGATACAGCCAATTCAAAAAATACAGTGTACAGACACCAAAACAAAAATACAGACACCAAAACAAGTTTATACCGAGCGTTGTGAACCTAACCTATACCAGGTTGGATTTATATGGATCTGTCAACTCTAAACCTACTCTGAAACTCAGTTTGTTCAACTAGCTTCATGCAACAGGCCTCAGATGATGTACTGGTTAATAGACATCTGTCTGCGTTTACTGAGAAGGATGTGTGGCTGCAGAGTATTAAAAGCAGAGCTGAAGTCTAGAAATGGCTGTCTGGTGTAGGCCTTGGGTTTTGCTAAATGGTGTATTCTGGTTAGTATAGCATCCTCAGTGCCCCGATAGTCTTTATAGGCAAACCGATACGGATCTAGCAGTCCCTTTATGTTTGACCTCAGCATCCATGCCATTAGCTTTTCCAGATACTTTCATTATAATGGAAGTCAGGGCTACTGGTCTAATCATTTTCTTGTGGAACAGGTTTTTTGGGAGTAATGATTGCCTTTTCCCAGAGATGTTATTGTGTGAATTAACAGACCTTTGAAAGACAAGGACCCATCTGGTGTAAGTTCCTCTGCAAATGTCTTCAAAAGGAAAGCTGAGACGCCATCAGGGCCTGTTGCCTTATAGTGTTTGTTCTTTTAAAAAGTCTTGTGACTTCCAAGGGACTATTGTCTATCATTGGAACCCAATCATCACTTATGGTATAGTTTAAAAGATAAGTCATGTGAATCAAACCTAATCTAGCAGTTATTCAAATCATTTGCCATAGTATTGTCATCAGTTTTGTGTAATGGTTTCCTAGTGGGAGTCATATTTGTAATGGATTTCATGATGGCCCACAGTTTCTTTGTATTTGCACAAGTCCTTTTCTATGGATTCCTTGCATTGATTTTTAGCTATGTTGAGTTTCAGCTCCCTCTGCGCTTTTTTTTTTTTTTTTAACAGGTTAGTTATGTAGATTTAAGGTTTCCAAGAGTCCAGTCAGGACTGCATCTTTGTCCTTTTAAACAGGTGTGATGGACTGAGCGTGTGTGAGTTAAGCACGCAAGGACTTGCAGCACGAGATCCTTGTGATGGCACCTACAAGTACTACACTACCAACTATATTTGCATCCAAGCAGGTTTGGATTTTGTTTGTCTCTTCCTCCATTTCTTCAACTTTCTGTGCAAGCCTGTAATGGTCTTCCTCTTCCAGAAAAAAGTGTAACTTGTCATGGTGGATACTCTTACTTGACATGTGGTGAGCTATTTTTCCATGTTCAATTTGGAAAATGTAGGTTATCTTGAACTTTTCCACATGTTCATGCAAGATGCATATTTTTGTTTGTTAAATCTCTGTAGAAAGTGGTACGATTCAGATGAATTCTGCACACTATGGACGTACAGATAAATTCACCTGCTCGGAAGGACGTCCATCGAGTGAGCTCCAAAACTCCAACTGCTATTCTCCCAATGCACTGGCTCCTGTGTCGAAAAGGTTTGATGAAAAGAAAGTTTAATACTGTTGTATGTAACTTCTGCTGTACCTTGTCTTTAGTAATGACGAATGTAAGGATCTTTTCTTTTCTTTTTTTTTCTGTAAAGCTGCAATGGCTTGGCAAGTTGTGAGTTGTTTGCGACACAAACAGTCTTTACTGATCCCTGCGTTGGCACGTATAAGTACCTCACAGTCTCCTATTTTTGCCTCCCAACTGCACTCCGTGAGTATCCCTCAACATGTCTACTTCCAATTCACTTTGATCCAGGAAGTGTTTGAGCTAATGGTGAAATATTTAGTTATTTGTCTCCTGTTCACCAGCGACGCACAAACCAGTCACCACCAGACATGCTTTTCAAAAGCATGATCACTTTACACAAGCTCAAGCCTTTTATTTGAAAGACTACTACTCACTTTACTAATGATCTAACATCCTCTGTTTTCTGTAGGTTCAAGTGTGATCTGCGAAAATGCAAATGCTACTCTGAAATGTGGTGTGTATAATGCTACATGAATGTTGCTTAAAGTTGAATTGTTTTTAGAGCAAGTTGATTTTGAAGCTGAATTGTTGTCGTTTTTAGAGCCAGGGACTGTCATTAACGTTCACACTGCTAACTATGGGCGAACTGATCGCAGCACATGTTCTATCAGAAAACCTGCTTCTCAGACTGCCAAAACAGACTGCTACTCCTCAAACTCCCTGGCAATGGTTACTGATGAGTGAGTTTATTCTTTTTATAAATTCAGTTTAAATGCAGTGTTTTTTTTTTTTTCATAGAACCTTGACCGACTTATTTCTCTTATTTCTCCCTTTTTATAGGTGTGAAGGAATCAATAGCTGTGACCTAGTAGCCTCCAATGGTGTCTTCTCAGATCCATGTTTCGGCACATTCAAGTTTCTGTATGTCTCTTACAGCTGTGTAGATGACTAAGTGTTACTGTCTAGTGAAATTGCTGGGGGTTTTTTTGTACAACCTTGTTTTTAGGATTATTCAAGACGCTAGATTGTTAGCTCGCTTCATGATTCGTTTTCTTTCTTGGAGAATACAGTGTCTGGACTTGTGGAATTTAGCTTCAAACCTATTTCAAAGTTGTTTCTTTGCAATAAATGCCTTGGAAGACATTTGTTCTTGTTGGAGTGCTTCCTAGTAGTTTGATCATTTCACAAACCATCACGTACACCAGTTATACTGCAAAGTAAAACAAATGCCAGCAAATATAACTAGCCTAAATATGCTATATTTTATTTTTGCTCTAACTGTTTGTAGTGTGAGGGAAACATTTGGGAAACTGTTCCCATTCAAATTGTACCACTGATCAATTTATAAAAAGCTTGTAACGGAGGCATGACCATCTCTTGAACTAACCATACCCCCCTTAGTCGACTCAACTTTTGTAGCACTTATACATTGAAATTGTTTAATGGTGCAAATGGATAAATGCTGCTTTAGCACAGCTCTAAAGAGAAAGTGGTATTCATTGTTCAGTGATTCAGTTCAATAACTGTAAAGATCTATGAAATTAGTTCAATTCAACTAAAGCAGCTCTGTAGAAAATTGTGATCATTACTTGATCTCTTCCGCAAAATCCGCATCAACATGGTTTTCATAGGACAAAACCCAGAAATGAGTTGGTATCTTAGTACTTTGGGCTCCATTGTCCTGAAGTCATGGGTTGTATGAAATGATGTTTTGGTTAAATGCCTGAAAGTCTTTGGTGAACACGTGCTCAAGATGTTTTCATGTTTTATTTTATGGAATAAATGCATCAGTAATACCCTCCTGTTAAGCTTTTACTTGTCTCAAGAGGCAGTTGTTAAGTGGCTAAATGGGCCTGCAGAGGTTGTTGGGGATATTTAAATGTCATCACACCAAACAAGTAAACTCACCTAGTCGGCTTTAACAGCCTCATTATTTAACTGTGGTATTGCAAATTATTCTAACTCAGCCTTTAAAATACATTTTCCTTAAGTTTGAGTTCAGAAGCTTAATGGTGTATTTTGCTTATGGGCAAGTTTATTTATATAGCACATTTCATACACAATGGTAATTTCAAAGTGCTTTACAGAAAAGGAATTAAGTTCCAATCTTTTTTTTTAAACCCATCTGGAATGGAAGAAATGGAGTCAGATTTGCAATTTTACACTAGACATGCTCATTCTAGTGTCAACTTTCGTGGGAGTGTTTGCGCACAATTCACTGCCTGCCATACAGGTGATACTCAAATTTAGAATATCGTGCAAAAGTTCATTTCAGTAATTAAACTTTAAAAGGTGAAACTAATATATTATTTAGACTCATTACATACAAAGTGAGATTTCAAGCCTTTTGTTATAATTTTAATTATGGCTTACAGCTATGAGAACATCAAATTCAAAATTAGAATATTGTGAAAAGGTTTTCATAGCTGTAAGCCATAATCAATTATTACAAATATTGGCTTGAAATCTCACTTTGCATGTAATGAGTCTGTTTAATATATTAGTTTCACCTTTTAAGTTGAATCAATCAAATAAATGAACTTTTGCACAATATTAATTTTTTGGGTTTCACTTGTATATGGCTTCAGTGCTCCCAATTAGAGTGCAACTTTGTTGTCCGCCAGAGCAGATTTACACGGATCTTCTGCACCCAGAGGGAATGACTACTACAAAATATTTGTTGAGTTATTGTTAAACTACCCTTGAAGACAAATCTTCCTGGTCCCACCAGGATGTAAAGCCCCAAATGCTTAAACCGACAGCCTTAATGAAATCTTCCTACCAATAAATAAAATCTTAGCCAAAAATTAAGAACAAGGATATTTAAAACGGTTATTAAAAGAATAAAAAGATCAGTCGGACGTATTACAGTACTCATTAAGTAAATGCACAGCTAAACGAATGTGTTTTGAGTATGGTTTTAAATGTGACTACTGTTGAAGCACATCTGATCTCTTCTGGAAGCTGATTCCAGTTATGGGGGGCATAATAGCTAAAAGCGGACTCACCGTGCTTTGAGTGAACCCTTGGTATTTCTAGCTAATGTGTTCTGAGTGATCTGTTTATATTCAGTGATTCTGCAATGTATTGAGGTCCAAGGCCATTGAGTGATTCATAAACAAACAATAATACTTTAAAATCAATCCTAAATGTAACTGTAAAGACCCGAGGACTGGTGTAATATGTTCATATTTTCTGGTTCTGCTTAGAATCCTGACAGCAGCGTTCTGTATGAGCTGCAGCTGTCTTATGGTCTTTTTGGGAAGGCCAGTGAGGAGTTCGTTAAAATAGTCCACCCTTCTGGTGATAAAAGCATAAACGAGTTTCTCTAAGTCTTGTCTGGAAACAAAGCATCTAATTAGTGCAATATTTTTGTGATGATAGTATGCTGATTTAATTATTGCTTTGACATGACTACTGAAACTAAGGTATGACTCCAAAATTACACCAAGATTCCTGACTTAATTTTTAGTTTGTTTGACCCCTAGCATCAAGGTATGCGTTCACCTTGAGAACTTTATCTTTGTGTCCAAATGCAATGACTTCATTTTTGTCTTTGATGAAGTTAACAGTTGGATGTGTGCCAAAACTTTCTTCAGTTAAACAATGCATTGGCACAGGGAGTCAATGGGGCTGTAGTCGTTAGGCAATAGGGCAAAGCAGATCTACTCAACTCAACTCAACTCAACTTTATTTATATAGCACTTTCAACACCACAAGTGGAACCAAAGTGCTGTACAGAAGGTATAAAAAATTAAATAAAAACAAAGACATAAAAACAATGCAAACATGACATACACAACTTACAAAGCATTATCAAATGCTAAAGAGAATAGATAAGTTTTAAGCGCACTCTGAAAAACACCCAATGAAGGACAAGTTTTTACAGACAGAGGAAGCTCATTCCAGAGCCTGGGAGCTGCAACAGAGAATGCCCGATCACCTTTACATTTTAAACGGGATCGCGGAACCATGAGAAGCAATTGATCATTTGAGCGCAGAGATCTACTGGATTGACAGCGGCTGATTAAATCAGTAACATACTCTGGTGCTAGGCCATGCAGAGACTTAAAAACATACAGCAACGCTTTGTATTGAACTCTGTATCGTATGGGTAACCAATGTAGTTTAATTAACACCGGAGTAATGTGCTCTCTCTTCTTAGTGCCCGTTAAAAGCCTGGCAGCTGAGTTCTGAACGAGCTGCAAACGGGAGAGAGAGGCCTGACTCACACCCAGATACAACACATTACAATAATCCAAACGAGATGACACAAAGGCATGAACAACCTTCTCCATATCGTCAAAATAAAGGATAGATTTCAATTTAGATATTGATCTAAGATGGAAGAAACTATTCTTAACGACAGCATTGATTTGACGATCGAATTTAAGCTCAGAGTCAAAAATGACACCAAGGTTCCTCACGCTAGACAGTTTTTTCCCGGGAAACAACCCCAGGCAGTCATCATCCACACACCCCTTATTTCCAAATAAAATCATCTCTGTCTTATCCTCGTTTAATTGGAGAAAGTTATTCGCAAGCCAACACTTAACTTCAGCCAAACATGCATGAAGAGACTGAATGGCACAATTATGGCCATATTTCAGTGGTAAATAAATTTGAGAATCATCTGCATACAGATGATACTGAATCCCAAATTTCTCAAAAATCGAACCTAGAGGAAGCATATAAAGGGAAAATAAAATTGGCCCCAGTATAGAGCCCTGTGGAACCCCACACACAAGAGGGGCAACGGAAGAAAAATAATTCCCTAAACTGACTGAAAAAGTCCTATCCTTCAAATAGGAAGAGAACCATTTCAGGGCTAAGCCCTGAATACCAACCTGATCCCTAAGACGATCAATGAGAATGTTATGATCAACTGTATCAAATGCCGCTGTAAGATCTAACAAAAGCAAAACAACACGATTTCCGGAATCAACACCTCGTAGGATATCATTAGAGACCCTCAGAAGAGCAGATTCTGTACTATGACCAGCTCTAAAACCTGACTGGAATCTATCGAAAATGTTATTTCTCATTAAAAAGTCATTAAGTTGTGCATTCACAATTTTTTCCAGTATCTTAGAAATAAAAGGCAATTTTGAAATCGGACGAAAACTACTCATGTCAAAGGGGTCTAAGCCGTTTTTTTTTAAAAGGGGCTCAATAACCGCATGCTTAAAACTAACCGGAACAACACCAGATGACAGACTAGTATTCATAATAGACAGAATACTTGGGCCAATTGAATCAAGTACCTTCTTAAACAGAGAAGAAGGGAGCACATCACCAGGAGACCTGGTGGGCTTCATATGAGCAGTTATATCATTAAGCATAAATCATCTACTTAGCCCTGTCGCCTAACGACTGCAGCCCCATTGACTGATCTTCTGATCTTCATAGCTGGTAATCTTGTGGTAATCTGATCTTCATAGCTGTGGTAAGCAATTTGGTTCTTTCTCATTATTTGGCTCAGTGGGAGCATATACAGGTTGAACAAGAGCGGTGCAAGAATTGAGCCTTGAGGGACTCCACATGTCATTGACGTCCACTCAGACTTATGGTCACCTATACTCCCATAATAACCTTTCCCTTCTAAGTATGACCTGAATCATTTTAGGACCATCCCAAAAAGCCCGACCCAGTTTTCCAGCCTGTCAAGAAGTATGTCGACTGTGTCAAATGCAGCACTGAGGTCGAGTAGTACCAGCATTGATATTTTTCCTGTATACATTTTTAAGCGAATATAATTTATTATCTTAATGAGCTGTGCTGTGATGTGGTCGGAAACCAGATTGAAAATTGTCAAAGTATCCATTTAAGCTTAAGAATTTATTCAGCTGATTGAAAACAACCTTTCCAATGATCTTGCCTATGAAAGGAAAATTTGAGATTGGTCTGTTGCTCAGTATGGTGTTATCCAGATTGCTCTTTTTCAGGAGGGGCTTAACTACTGCAGTTTTTATGGGGACTTTGGAAAAGTCCCAGAAAGAAGTGAGGCGTTTGACCTGTTTAGAAGCAGATCTCCTAGAAGTGGTAAACACATTTTTGAAAAAAAAAGATGTGGGACTGGGAAGTGTGTCAAGGGTTGATGTTTTTAGGTGCTTAACTGTTTCTTCCAAAAAATAATTTTTTGGGGGGGGTTAGTCTTTCAACAATTGCAAAAAGAGTGCGCGTGTTTAAGTTGCTGTTTATAATATTTTTGAAGGTCTGTCTAGCTTTTCCTAGTTCCACATTGAAAGCATGAAGGAAGTCTTTATAGATGTTAAAATGAACTACAAGTTCTGTCTAGCTTTGCCTAGTTCCACATTGAAAGCATGAAGGCTGTCTTTATAGATGTTATAATGAACTACAAGTTTTGTCTTCCGCCACATACGCTCAGTTTTTCTGCATTGTCTTTTCATATTTTGCACTGGTGTTGTGTTTCTCCAAGGTGCTTTTTTCTGCCACTATTCTTCCTGACTTTCACAAGAGCAATATCTTAAATTACACTCTTAACTTTTGAGTTAAAGGAATCAAGGAGAAAATCAGAGTCCGCGGATATGCTTGGTGTTAAAGATATAGCCTTCATAAATAGCACACTAGTGTTCTCATTTAAGCATCTCTTCTTGAGAGACAGATCTAGCTTCAGTAGTAGGAGAGATCAATATATCAAAGAAAATACAGAAACGATCAGACCGTGCCACATCCTTAACAATCGATGAAATTTTTAGACCCTGATCAGTAAATCTAGAGTGTTTCCACGATTGTGTGTGTGGGTCCATGTACATGCTGAGTCAGATCAAAAGTGTTAATGCAGAAATCGATACAGCAAAAACACTTATCTACACTCACCTAAAGGATTATTAGGAACACCATACTAATACTGTGTTTGACCCCTCTTCAGAACTGCCTTAATTCTACGTGGCATTGATTCAACAAGGTGCTGAAAGCATTCTTTAGAAATGTTGGCCCATATTGATAGGATAGCATCTTGCAGTTGATGGAGATTTGTGGGATGCACATCCAGGGCACGAAGCTCCCGTTCCACCACATCCCAAATATGCTCTATTGGGTTGAGATCTGGTGACTGTGGGGGCCATTTTAGTACAGTGAACTCATTGTCATGTTCAAGAAACCAATTTGAAATGAGTCAAGCTTTGTGACATGGTGCATTATCCTGCTGGAAGTAGCCATCAGAGGATGGGTACATGGTGGCCATAAAGGGATGGACATGGTCAGAAACAATGCTCAGGTAGGCCGTGGCATTTAAACGATGCCCAATTGGCACTAAGGGGCCTAAAGTGTGCCAAGAAAACATCCCCCACACCATTATACCACCACCACCAGCCTGCACAGTGGTAACAAGGCATGATGGATCCATGTTCTCATTCTGTTTACGCCAAATTCTGACTCTACCATCTGAATGTCTCAACAGAAATCGAGACTCATCAGACCAGGCAACATTTTTCCAGTCTTCAACTGTCCAATTTTGGTGAGCTCTTGCAAATTGTAGCCTCTTTTTCCTATTTGTAGTGGAGATGAGTGGTACCCGGTGGAGTCTTCTGCTGTTGTAGCCCATCCGCCTCAAGGTTGTGCGTGTTGTGGCTTCACAAATGCTTTGCTGCATACCTCGGTTGTAACGAGTGGTTATTTCAGTCAAAGTTGCTCTTCTATCAGCTTGAATCAGTCGGCCCATTCTCCTCTGACCTCTAGCATCAACAAGGCATTTTCGCCCACAGGACTGCCGCATACTGGATGTTTTTCCCTTTTCACACCATTCTTTGTAAACCCTAGAAATGGTTGTGCGTGAAAATCCCAGTAACTGAGCAGATTGTGAAATACTCAGACCGGCCCGTCTGGCACCAACAACCATGCCACGCTCAAAATTGCTTAAATCACCTTTCTTTCCCATTCTGACATTCAGTTTGGAGTTCAGGAGATTGTCTTGACCAGGACCACACCCCTCAATGCATTGAAGCAACTGCCATGTGATTGGTTGATTAGATAATTGCATTAATGAGAAATTGAGCAGGTGTTCCTAATAATCCTTTAGGTGAGTGTATGTGAATATTAAAATCCACAGCAATAGCAAAACAGTCAAACTCTACCGAGCTGTTATCAACACTTTCATCAAGGTCCTCAACAAAGGCTGGAGAGTATTTTGGAGGCCTGTAAATAATAAGTAGAATGCGTGAAACACCTTTTAACACAATACCCAGATATTCGAATGAAAACTAATCACCAAATGACTTTATCATTGAGGACTGTTGCACTGCAGCTGTCTTCTTGCCACGTTTCATTTAGAAACATAAAATCCAGGTTGTTTGTGGTTAAGTTGTTGACTAGGAGTGATTTATTTTTAAGTGAGCGAATGTTTATAAGTGCTAACTTAACAGTCTAACCTTTTGAGCAGTGGTTGTTGTGGCTGCTTGGTGTTATCTTTGTCCTTGTGGGATGTGTCAACCGGATGTCCATTCAGGTGCTGAATTGCTGTGGTCATTCATACACTGTCCAGGTGTGTGTGTGCCATTCAGGTTGACTGGATTGGCACACACTGCCGAAGGATGATGGAGAGAGAAGTAGATATTGTCCTTTAGCACTCTTGCACCAAGTTTGTTTGGGTGGAGACCATCCTGTTGAAACAGTTGTCTCTGACACCAGAAAAGATTGAAGTTCACTCCTTTTATGTTGCAGGTTAAGCCCAAGTAAAAACCTGTTTGTTCCCCTTGCTGGGAGTGGTCCACGAATGAATGGCTGAACTTCTTCTATGGAAGAACGGTCTTCTAAGTGTTTCAAAAAGTTCATTGAAATTCCCCATGAGGAGTTCTGACTGCTCTTTCCGAATTTCATTCTTTCCCACATGCTTGATAAGTCGATTTGCAGTCTTAGGGAACTTCAGACCATTCTGATGAAACATGTTTACATCAGAAACTGTTGCTTGTGGAAGGCAGCATGTAGCTGTCCTACTACTAATGTTTCTGATTATGGAGTCACCCACTATCAGAGTCCTATGCTCGGCTGCGTTCTGAGCTGAGTGCCGCTGTCTGCTCAATCTTGAGCGGCAGTTAGCATCAGTGTTAGGTACTGGCTGATTTGATCTATGTCTGATCATGTTTGGGGATTCCTCACCTACATTCATCACCTCTGGGGATTCCTCACCCACATTCATTAATACTTCAAATCTGTTCTTAAGACGTATAGGCGATGGTAGGAAACCAGTGTTTGCAATCCTTGTCATAGCCGTATCTGGGGTAGAGGATGTTACTGCAGCAATATGTGATTCTCGTGACAATCTGACAATCTTGCTCCCTGTTTGTTCCATTGATTAGTGTGTTGATCAGTTACGGTTTGTTTCTCTACACAGTATGGCCTGTTGAGGAGCGCTAGATTCATGGGACTCACCGGCTGTATGCTGAGGGCATCCATGACTAAGCTCGGTTGTGTGTTCCGTCTGGTAGTCCCGCAAGTAACTTTGTTTCAAGAACCTCAATGCTTTGTAGAAGTCTGTGGCAGTTTGTGCAGCAAGTAGATTCCAGAAGAGACATCCCTTTTCAGGAGAGTAAGCTGATGGCTGCTGTCCGTGGGAGGCTGTTTGGATAATAAAAATCCCCCCTTTTTGTAGTAATCTTCCAGTCACAAGCTTTGCTAAGCTTTGTCGTTTGATTACTGTGCTGATTTTCTGAAGTTAAAATTAGGAGATAAAATATAAAAGCGGTAGAGTAAAGCACGGAGCAGTAAGCAAGAGAGTCCGAACAGTAGCTAAGCTGGAAGCAGGAGGGTATAGCCTACGATTAGTGTTTTACTTCTGGAGATTGTTTTAGGCTTCAAAATTCATTTGATTCTTAAGATTATCCTGATGAGCAAAACATGCAAGAATCAAAAACTTATCTGGTCACAAACATTTTTAAATAAAAGATTGCAAGTTGCCAGTAGCTTCTGGCTTAGTGCTGACATTGTGAGCTTGGTCATGTGCCCGTTCAATTGTGAATTCTTAAACAACCTGTAAGAATCAAACGTTTGTCACAGAGCTTATTTTCTGCTAGAAGTTTCCATCCCCCAAAGTTGATTAAGAATATACCTTTCGGGCAATTTCAAAGATTACGTAGAATTTGTGACAAAGAGCAATATTTCGAGGACAAAGCTAAGGGTATGGAAAAACGATTTTTAAATAGAGGGTATAAGTTTAAAACTATTCAAAAAAGCTAAGATACGTGCAAAAGATATGACAAGGGAAGATTTGTTAAAGAGAAAAACAAGAGCAGAGAGATCTAACAAAGTCTATTTTGTGACTAAATACAGTACAGTCGCTGAAAAAATTAAAATAATTATTTAAAAAAATTGGGGCATTTTACAAAGTGACAAATTAGTTCATAGCTATTTACCACCCACTCGTGGAAGCTCCTGGTTAGGGGTTAAACCTAAGGCTTGCTTTAAATGCCATCACTGTAATCATTGTGATAATGTTATACAAAATAAAACGTTTCTAGATGTACAGGCAAACAAGATCTATTCTATTAAACATTTTATTGTCAAACTACTCATGCAATTCATAGACTGGAATGTCCTCAATGTAAAGTATTTTACATTAGAAGAACAAATAGACAGTTATTGGATCGATTGGCTGAACATAAATATGCAATGAAGAATATCCTATGGCAAGACATTTTAAATGAATGCATAACAGTAACCCTTCTATCCTGAGAATATTAGGTTTTGATCATGTGAACAGTACAGTACTATCAGGAAATTGAATAGAGAACTTAAACTGAATCAGAGGGAGACATTTTGGATTTATAAATTAAAGGCCAATAAATATCCAGAATTGAACGAAGACTTGGATTTTACTCCTTTCTTTTGATGTCCTTTACTTTTTGTGGTGCTTTTGAAAATGTATTGGTGAATGTTTAATGCTGCAAAGAGATGTTGATCACATGACAACTGTTAACCTATCAGATGTCTTAATAAATGAAACTGCTTGCACCTGTGACTGAGATTGTTGTGTTGCTCTCCCTGAGGAAGGCATGGGCCGAAACGTGTTGGAGAGTTTTTAGAGTTTTTGTATGTAGCCATCTGACAATGAAGGCTTTTTAATTTTAAAGAGTGCCATGGTCATCCTAAAGTTTCCTTTGATGGAAAACTTAAAATAGGGCTGTGCCGGTCAACTTAACCACCGGTGGTGGTACACCAAAACAGCTTTTCGTATGTGAATGATGTTTTATGTGAACATTACCACACGAGTGAAGCACACAGCTTTTTCCCAAATAAATAATAGGTTAGCAATTTAATGTTACATCACAACCATGGAAACATTTGGATTTGTGCTGAATGAGAGAAGTACATTAGCCCATACATTTATAATATAATAGTAACATTTCCCTGTAGGTTTGTGAGATCCAGCCATTGGAAAGATACATGCTCTTTATTGTCTTTATTAGGCTAATTAATCTTATGAAAAATGAAAACTTCCACAAGCACAAATACATTCAACATAAATGGGCAAGTTTGACCAAATCTCAATTGTTTTACCAAATTTAGAGGCTGCCATTATGATCTCACAAAGTCTATGTTCACAAAGTCTAAAGTCATGTTCTTCTATGGACAGACAGCAGCGATTGCATTATTAAACGGTAAATATAAAATAAAACACACACCCAAGTACTTTTTCAGCTGTTATTGCATTTTGTTAATGTCAGTTTTGCATTTGGAGAGGCAGGGTGACAACTTAGATAAGTTTTAGGCTATATTTTTGGAGGGAAACGCTAGTGTTCATGTTCGCATGGGTAGCACTGGCTTTAGCGGCTCTAACTTAACTTTTCCATGTCATTCATCTGATGATGGACGTCTCATGATATTTATTTTAGCACAACTGGGCTGTATTAGGCTATTGATTGATTCCCGTGATCTTGCTTATAAATTCCGCTTCGTGATCACGCAAAGAGGTCTGCGGTCCGTTCAGAATTCCAACCAACATAAAATATAAATAATTACGCTGTGCATGTACAAATGAATGATTTAGGAGGGAAATAGACTGCTCCCATAACGTAGAAAGCAACGACTATATACAGCAATGATCGGTAAATATTCAACCGAAAAATATTCTTCATAAAATTAAACCGGAGAGATAGTTAATGAGTGAATTAACTATGTTCCTAAATACATAAGCACATATATGCATAACCCTAACCCATTTAAATAAATGAATTGTGTGTGTGTGTGTGTGTGTGTCTGTGTGTATGTATATAATATTATATATAGGCTATATATATATATATATATATATAAAATATTATTAAAAATATTATATATTATATACATCAGGTTACCAGTTAGCTAACGTTAGTGAAGTGTTGGTCACGTAAGCTATCGCTGCAATTAACTATTATCTTCCAATAAACATTTACTAAAACGGTCTACATAAAATATAACTACAGACTAGATTCACGAGAGGTCGGCTAATGTGTGTAAAAGTAAAAAAATACAGTAATTTCATTAATTTACCAGCGAGCGTACTTCGGAAGCACTGACAATGAATGGGGTTCAATGGAGAAACTATCAGTGTTTGGAACTATTGGCCGCTCCACGACACGCGTTACTTCCGCATTCCAAAGTTCCTATGGCGGTCTATAGTGTTAGCCTGGATGCCAGCCCGAACCCCACCCACAACATTTTTTGATCGGGAAGTTCGGTCTGGACTCGCTCCATTGAGGAGTAATTATGATCGGTTCAGAAATCGTCGGGCCAATCAAATTGCCAGGGCGGGCTTTATACGATGATGGACAGATGATCTGCAGGGACGTAATCATAGACAGTATAAGAAATGGACAGAGCCATCTCATTGGAACTCAGTTGAGACAGTTGAAGCCCATTTTTAGCGATTTCTGAGCACTTCCGTTCCTGACGCGCAGACTCAAACCGACTCAAACTAAGCTTGATGACGTGAGCAACCTGTCTGACAGACGTTACTCTTCTAGTAGCTGTGCGTGAAAATTGCCAACGTTAATCTTGCAGAGACAGGGAACTTGAGCAAAGAGTTCTTTGGCGTGAGTGAGCAGGAATAAGTATTCCGTTGCTTTTATGGACTCATATGGGCTTCTCCCTTGACGGGACGTCCCCCCGATTGCCTGCGAGCTTCTCCTCCTGTCTGTACGGTAATTTCTGTACAGCGCGACAGAGAGTCGAGTGGTTATGACGCAATCGTTAGCCTATTTTTACTAAAACTGTTTCTACGGGGCCATAATGTAACATAGAAGGTAATGGAGCACTTTATACATTGTCGTGTTTCTTTAGAAATAAATAATGGACAAATGGAGTCTTTAAACGCCTCAGATGTAAAGTTATTCGCTGTCAAAGTGACGCCAAAATGAATGGGAGTCAATGGAAATGCTAACGCAAGTGAAGTTCTGCTACAACATGGCGGCACCCGGCCGGCTTCAACTTCCGGTCGATGGATTACCCCCTTGGACGTAATCCTCACGTTATCAAAGAGCGCTTGGGTTGAACTGGTTTCCCTCAGAGATGACTGCCGCTGGAGAATTGATATGTATAGATTCCGCTATCGCGTCTGTTGTAAAAGAAATCGACAGCGCATTCATTTTAAAAGACGAACATAGAACTGCAATCAAGGCATTTGTCGATCGGAAAGATGTGTTTGCCGTCCTTCCTACGGGATTCAAGAGGTCCTCGCTGCAGCCTGTAGCACGATGACGTAGCTGGATGGTCCAATACGTAGTGGATGGAGGTGTGTTTTGGGGACGTCATAGACGCATGCGCACTAGTCAAGTCAAGTCAACTTCATTTATAGCGCTTTTAACAATGTAGATTGTTTCAAAGCATAGATAAACATATAATTTAAGGTAAATGAGATTGTTTTGGCTTTATAGCGGTTCTTAAATAATGTTTAAGAACCTGTGATAAACGCTGATGGCGTTCATATGCGCATTAAGAATTGATTCTATAGTTAGAGTAGGTGTAGAGAGAGTAGAGAGTTGGTGAACGATCGCACGTGCTTTGATCTTCCAAGAAGAATAAAGTTAAATATAAATGGTCACTTGAGTATGGAAGCTCTTTTCCGCCACAGAATAAAACATTTAGAAATATATAATTGTGACTTTTTCCTCACAATTGCGAGTTTACTTAACGCAGTTCTGACTTTATATCTCACAATTCTGAGAAATAAAGTCAGTTTGCAAGATGTAAAGTCTCAATTGCATGTTATAAAGTCAGAATTGCGTGCTATAAAGTCAGAATTCTGAATTTATAATAGGCCTACATAATTGGGAGTTTACGTCTCCCAATTCTGACATTTTTTCTCATAATTGTGACATAAACTCGCAATTGCGAATTATAAAGTCAAATTCTAAGGGAAAAAATTACTTATTTTTTTAACCTCAGAATAGTTTAATATCTCACAATTCTGACTTTAGGCTATAACACGCAATTGCGACTTATCATGCAATTCTGACTTTATATCTCCCAATTGGTATTATAAAGTCGAAATTTCTGACTTTTTTCTCGCAATTCTGAATTTATAACACATAATTAAGATTTTATATCTCCCAATTCTGACATATTTTCTTAGAATTGTGAGATATAAACTCGCAATTGCGAGTTATAAAGTCAAATTTTACCTCAGAATAGTTCTCTCACAATTCCGACTTTATAACACAATTGCGACTTTATATCATGCAATTCTGACTTTAGCCTATATCTCCAATTTGCGTATTATAAAGCCAGAATTTCAAGTAGCCTCGCAATAGCGAGTTTATATCTCATAATTCTGACTTAATAACACGCAATTGCGACTTTATATCACGCAATTCTTACTTTATAACCTGCAATTGCGACTTCAATTCTGAGATAAAAAGTCAGAGTAGTGAGATAAAAAGTTACCTTTTTTATTTGTGGCGAAAACAAGCTTCTATAGCCTACCATATGTATTGCAGACACTGAACAGCAAATTAAGAGGAACCATAGGCTACAGATCACTGTGGGAAAATGAGTATAGCCATTAAAGAAGGAACTCTTACCAGGCAAAATATCAAGCACTTTTTTTTCTTTCTTTTTTTACATCTGACGAGATTTATTTTCTTGATGCTGTTATTATTTTTGCATTTTCCCTTGAATGTGTACTGGTATTTTAAAACGTTTACAGACTTTATTGTATTGTAGGCTACCTTTAAAATTACAAAGACAATTAGGCTACTTGATTCATTTTTGCTTCCACTCAACAGCAAATGTGACCTGAATAAAATAAAATGGCTTTAAAAAAAAAAAAAAACTTGCGGTGCTGAGGACATGCTATTAATCTATCAAATTTAGGTTTAAAATCATGTGATTTAAAATGTTGTAAAATTAATTATTTTGCATAGCCTATGTGTGAAACTCGGATAAGCATCCCATTTATGTAAATAATTACTTATTTATCAATAATTACTATTTAGCAGTACTATACTACACAGGTTAGAACATCATATCAGTACAATATTGAGCATACATGTCACTTAAAACCAGCGCATGCGAATTATAATCCAGAGATCGACACTGCGCATGCGTATATGACGTCAGCAAAACACACCTCCATCCAATAGCTACGTCTTGGACCATCCAGCTACGTCATCGTGCTACAGGCTGCAGCGAGGGGTGTCTCACGGGATTCGGCAAAAGTTTAATTTATCAGCTGGCTCCGATGGTAACTAAGAAGATGGGACGCAATGAAAACCCTGTGGTCGTTGTAGTTTCTCCTTTGGTCGCACTCATAGAGGGCCAAGTAAAAGAAGCAACACTCGTTATTTTACTTCTTCCAGCGTGCGTGCATTTGAGTTCTGTAGTTGACAACTGTGCTATGCAAAGTAGTTGACTTACTGCGTTGCTCACATTGGTTGTAGGTCTATCCAATTGAGTGCAGAGTTTTTTTTTTCCTGGTTCGGTTAAGACACGCCTCATAATCAAAGCCCTATGAAGCAGTATCAGACTCACATTCTGACTAGAATATGAGTATGACGAAGTCAGGCTATGGGACATAGGCGGAGTTTGACATTCGAGCCAGGGGGGGCAAAAAAAAAATCATTGTAGCATTCATTCATTCATGTAGTAATCATTAGGCGCGTTTCCATTACAGATTTGCGCAAAACCTTTGCGACTTTTTCTAAATGTCCATAAAAAAACTATTGCGAAATGACGGCGTTTCCATTAATTAACCGATGTTATGCGACTAAAATATATTTTTTTCCTCTCGCGATAAAAGTCATTCCAAAAATCATGGTAAACGGATGGTAGGTTTAAAGCCTAGGCTATATCACAGCCACCGCACTAGACATTATTATTAATGGAAGGAGACGTGGTGTTATCCAAGCATTAATGGCAGACCCTTATACTGCGAACGGCACATAGCCTATAGCCTAAGAGTTCCTGGCTGTTTCTCCCTCATTTCTGCTCCGAGGTCTTGATTGTGGCATTTCTTTGAGGTTTAGAATCCAGTATTCCTGTAATTATTGTTTCTTTTATGAATTTAATAAAGAACTCTGTCTCGTATTATGTCCAAACGGTAATGGAAGGAGACGTGGTGTAATCCAAGCATTAATGGCAGACCCTTATACTGCGAACGGCACATAGCCTATAGCCTAAGAGTTCCTGGCTGTTTCTCCCTCATTTCTGCTCCGAGGTCTTGATTGTGGCATTTCTTTGAGGTTTAGAATCCAGTATTCCTGTAATTATTGTTTCTTTTATGAATTTAATAAAGAACTCTGTCTCGTATTATGTCCAAACGGTCAGTGTACTTTTGTGTCCATTCGTTTTTCCTTATTTAACCCGTGATTGCAAAACGAAAAATAAACGGTTGTATTTTTAAAACGCAAAGTCGAACACCAAAATTTTAATTTTAACTGCTACACACCAAATGCTGCGCAAAATAATTAATATGGACGAATTTTCAGATTTTTGTTTATGACTTTTTGCCCCTTTATTAAACATTTAAAATATTGACAAATTAATATGAAAAAAAAATGTAGATTTAACTGGTTTTCTAAGGCCAAATTAGAACCTGGAAATTATATTTTTCCCGTAGTGCTGAATGAGAAGATAACCACAGGCTACAGAAAGGGGATTTATAGGTGAGTTATAGGCTATAATAATTAATAAATGTGTCTGAAAAAATAACAAGGCATTTTAATTGTTTAGCCTATTAATAAAAAATTAGTGTCGGCTAAAACATATCTCCATCTCCGCTGTAAGGATGCACCTTTAGAGAGAAATGCACCTCTCATACGGATTACATAATCAGAAGGTATTAGCTTTCGATTCGAATTTGTTCGTTTTAAAGTGGACATTTCAAGCTTTAGCTTAGGCTATTTTGTTTCAGTTATAGCGCTTCAGTTCACGGAGACCATGAAGCGCGCCTGATTGTTTTATTTTATTTTACAAAAGCACAACGTTTTCTTGTTATTGTGAGTGTACACAAATAAAAGTAGTTGCGAATAATGTATTATTATTTTCTGACCAGAAATGATAGAGTAGGCTAGCCTATTTTAAGTTGTTTCCACTGTTGATAGGAAAATGCAAGTGTTCGCGCCCGCGCCCCGCGCCCCGCGCCTCCGTGCCATCCAGTGCGCACTCCACATTCCGCACACACACTTGGATATGCGTCAAAATCTTGTTTAGCCTATTTGTGATCATCTTAGCCCTGTATTATGAATGATATGTGACGAATTGCTTTGTTCCTTTTTTTTTGATAAGCGTCTTCTACATATATAGCCTAATAAATGTTATAATAATGATGATAATTATTATTATTATCCCCGCGTCTTCTCTAAGTCAGCCAGGGCCGCATTAAGAGCTCACTGGGCCCCGGGGCTATGAGTTACTGCAGGGCCCCCCACCACTACAGGTCACCAACTAGCCTACATGAGCTAAATGTTCTATCATTATGAGTCATTTTATCCATCTATGATATACTTCACAGTTAAGTTATATTACTTTTAAAACGATTTTTTATCATATCAAAATTTAATGGGACTAACATTTCATAATTCTTGTGACCAATTTCAATAATAGTAACTTAAGAAAAGAATCTCAAGCTTACCGATGACAAGAGTCACAAATAACAATAGAACAAAGGCACATAAGAAATCGACCTTGAAAAATTTAAAGCACTGAATAATATTATATTGTATAAAGTAGCCCTAATCAAATATACAAAACATAGTTTTCAGTATAAATTCAACATTCATTCTTATTAATTTTACAAAAGTGATTCATTCAAGGGCAGTAAATTACTTTCTTTCTGATGTTTGATTAACATTACACAAATGGCGACAGCAGCTTTATTAGCAGCTACTGTCACTTTAAGACCTCAGGTCGGAACTCAAGTGCGCTGTGCAAAACCGCCTCAAGTTATCATTTAAAATAATTTGTATCCTTCCAAACCACAATTATTAAAAACGTGTTTAATTTATAAACTTACATCATGATGTCTCAGCAAAATTTACATATTTCTACCGGATATACTATTATCGCCAGCCCTTTAGGCGAATATAGAGTTTGATCAAACACAAAAAGCAAGATCAAACATCCATCAAGTTAATAATCAAACTTACCGAAAATTTGTGGGGTCGACGATGACGCTGTGTTTTAAAAAATAGTCTAGACTCTAGAGTGAAGGGTGGAGGCGATTTATTGGTTGATGCGTAGCTATATTCTAATAAGGCGCAGGCACTCCAGGCAGCCATCTATATAGGCCTATGTGCAACAGCAGGTCGATCGTTCACAAGTTAAATATAGAATAAATGTATTATGTTAAATTAAAACGTGACGTTTCATTTCACCATGCCCTGTCCTGGTGCCCACGGGGGTTTGATTGACAGGCGACCTGGCCAATCATAACGCCGAATACGCAATTTTGTCAGACAACAAAGCTGTCAGTAGATTAACGTCGGTGGACTTGAACTTGAAAACGGTATGGTTTAAATTATTTAAATTACAATATTTGAAAGTTGAGACTTTGTTTCATATCAACAGTAAGCTGCTCTGAACTCTCTCTCGTAGTCAATTGTGTAACGTTATAGGCCGGGAGCCAGGTCCACTCCTCAGGATGTTTTTTGCTACCTTTTTTTCACTATTATTTCCTATTATTTTATACCTTGGGCCATCACAAGTTGATAATGACCACCCCCAACTCGGCCCCGTTTGGTCTCAGGGGCCAAAAAACACCCTTTTTGGGGAAAGATTTTGGCGGAATGATGTAATTGTGAATATTAAGGTACTGCAGCTACATGAATGGTCATATAACCCCCAAATTTTGCATGGTGTATCCTGACACATAGGGTAAACTAGCAGAAAAAGATTCTGGGGATTGCTGCTTTTTTGCTGTCAAATATCACCCTCAACATACCCCAAAAGACAAAAAAATGTCTGTCCGCCTGACAAATTGTCATCACAAGTGACCATTTTCAAGCATTTTATTATACACATCACTGCCCCAAATGTACATGAAAAACTTCCCAAGTTTATAAGCTTCAATTTAAGTCCAAGATGACCTTTCTATCTAGAGGATTGCAGCTGGTATAACCAAAGTTCTCCACTGTACCTCCAATCGGAGAAAATGGAACTTTCAAGCATTACCATTCCATAGGGAATTAAAGGTACAATATGCAGGATTTTTCGCCACCAAGGGTCGCAAACCTCTTACAATAACAAAGGCGTATATTGATGACGTATATTCTGTATTAAGCGAAATTATGGATCTTGTCGTCAAGCTGATGGATCTTTTATGGATGAGTGAGTACATTGATGTTTTTAACATGACTGTTGTGTGAAGCAGGGCGCGATTGCTAGACGTATACCAGCGCCACACGCAATGCGAGTCCCGCGGATATAAAGCATAAGGACATTTCATTCTACCGACTACACGCAAGTGCTGCATTACTACTCACACAGGTCAGTTTATTAAACTAATGAAACTTGAGGTAACGCAGCGCTGTTTCACTTGCTCTAACAGTTACACTATCACACTAAACAGCATTTGAGTGTGTTGAATGTTGTTAGTTAGGTTGTTTGTTGGCTGTATGAGACTAAGTAAGCTAGATCAACATTAGAATAACATACAGATCATATTCTAACATTTCATCATGTTGAACTAAATAACATTGATTAGTTTTATGTACATTTGCTCACCTGTCTAATAAAGAACATGCAACACTCGCGTCTCTGTCACGTTGAAGTTAGTCGCGGACATGCAGCTCTCGGCATCTCGAAAGATGTTTGTCTCAAAGTCTGCTTGCCATGGTCCATAATGTTTGAACAAAACAACAGCGTGAGCGTCCTGCTGGGCACCCAGTTGTCAACGTGTGTCGCCATGGTTACTATTGCAGTACGAGGTCAAACCTGGCGGAAACCAGGGCTAACGCGGATATGACGCCATTGACTGGCGACTCCTCACCCCTGCTCACACACCCCGTTTCCTTGGTTAAAATAGCAATTTTCACACAATTTACCTTTAAGCATATTTTTTGCATATGAACAATATTTCTAAAACGAGTTGAGACTTGACTTATGTACTGCTATACTATACGAAGTGAATTGCATGAAAAGTGAGTAATGCTATGCCCCTAGGTGGACGGGTCAGGGTGCAACATACAAAATTCATACAAAATCAATTAACCAAATGTGAGATTTATTAAAGCATAAAATAGAAAACATTTCTTTGGTTCTTAGATCTTTTTGCTGCTTATCCATGCTGTACTTAGACGACTGGTCATGTTAGTGTATTGTATTAGTGTAGAATATAAAGTCTCAATCATCATTTTCCTCCTCTTCACCTATATTCGTATGGATTTCATCAGTCAAGTCCTCTTCATTTGTTTCATTTTCTGCCAAGACATCAACAAGGGCTTGGGGGATGACGTCCCCCTCAAACCATAGTGGTTCTAGCTTGCATGTCTCTGTGTTTATGTGAAATCCATGTCAAATATGATGTTGACAGTTGATGACTTGGCATAATAGAGGAGGATCAAGAGTCTTTTGCTCTTTGCTCTTCCTGGTTTGGATATACTGCATGTAAATGATCACCCTCACATCTGTTTCTTCATGTTTTGAACATATCTCTGGTAGAAGTTCTTTTGACATAACTCATCATTGCATTCTATCTTGAAAGCTTGACCAAAAAAAAAAAGCAATCGATTGTTGAGATGGAGTATGGCGTCAAGGGATAGGTCATTAGGTCAGAGATGCTTATTTGTGATTTTAAGTTCTTGTGATTTGATGAAGATCTGAAAGATAAACCCACTTGTGGCCTTGTACTGGATCACTTTCTGGTTTGATGCCACAAGCTTCCTTTTAGGTGTGGTAGATGACATTGTCTTGAATCTGTTCCTCTTGATGGGTTCAAAGAAAATGACCTTTTTTGTTTGAAGTCGATCACGTATGAACTTCTCTTTTGAGAGGACAGTGCATTCAGTTTATGAGTTGGAAATTACTGATTGGAGCAAAGAGGTCAGCCATGGTCTTCACAAGAAAATTGTAACAGCCTGTAAAACCTCTGAGCCACACTGAGACTCATTCTACTGATCATTTCCTGACTGCATGCATGCCAAATGAGAGTTTGTAGAAGCCATGTGGGAAATGACAAGTGGCCGAGGCGAACAAACAGAGAAGCAACGGATCTCTGACCACGTGAAATCACTCGGTCTGAGGAGCAAGTGCAGCAAACAGTACAAGCTTTTCAGAGTTTTATCAACCCATTTCAGCCTCATTTGGATCATGGAGATCATGAGCCCTCAGAGGCCAAGGTGGCTCAGAGGTTTTAAAGGCTGTTACAATTTTACAGTTTTTACCGAAGGCCTGTCATTTTCATAGAGGCTGGTCAAGCTTTCAAGATAGAATGCAATGGAGTTATGTCAAAAGAACTTCTACCAGAGATCTGTTCAAAACATGAAGAAACAGATGTGAGGGTGATCATTTACATGCAGTATATCCAAACCAAAATGCCTCACATCAGAACAGTTAGAGCAAAAGACTCTTGATCCTCCTGTATTATGCCAAGTCATCAACTGTCAACATCATCTTTGACATGGGAGATAGACTAATCAACATCAACCAGCTGGCTGAAGATTATTCACAGGAACACATTCAGCTCTTCTGGCCTTGCATTTGTTCACTGGTGCTGACTGCACTTCAGCATTCAAAGGCAGAGGGAAGGTCCGTCCGATGAAGATTCTTAGTCAGAATTCAAAGTTTATTCAGATCTTTGCTGAAGTGGGGAACTCTTGGGAGCTCGATGAACAGATTCTCAGCGGTGTTCAAGACTTCACGTGTCGCTTCTATGATTTCAATCGTATTTCAATGGATGTCACATAAACACAGAGACAGGCAAGCTAGAACCACTATGGTTTGAGGGGGACGTCATCCCCCAAGCCCTTGTTGATGTCTTGGCAGAAAATGAAACAAATGAAGAGGACTTGACTGATGAAATCCATACGAATATAGGTGAAGAGGAGGAAGAGGAGGAAAATGATGATTGAGAGTTTATATTGTACACTAATACAATACACTAACGTGACCATTCGTCTAAGTACAGCATGGATAAGCAGCAAAAAGATCTAAGAACCAAAGAAATGTTTTCTATTTAATAAGTCTCACATTTGGTTAATTGATTTGTATGAAAGTACCCTATGTTGCACCCTGACCCCAGTCCACCTAGGGGCATAACATTACTCACTTTTCATGCAATTCACTTCATATAGTATATGTCACATGTCTGTCCTGTCTTGTGATGCACATGGGTGTTTTGTTATTTTGAGCCATGTGCTCTTGTCATTGTTTGATCCCTCCCCCGTGTTATCTGGTTATTGGTTTATTTGTTCCACCTGTCAGCCTCGTTACCCTCCTTTGTTTGCCTCCCTATTTAGTCTTCCTGTGTTTGTTGTCCTGTGCTCGTTCGTTGTTTATGTTACTTGGGATTTTGAGTTGTGTGTTGTTCTGTTCCTGCCATGTCGTGTTTCTGGATTTAGCAATTAGTTTATCAACCTGGATTTCCTTTGTTTAATTTATGTTTTACTTAATTAAAGGCTTTCACCTCTGCATTTGAGTCCTCGCTCCATTCTCCGCAACGCACCCGTGACAGAACGAACGAGCCATCATGAGGACTCAGCGGAGGAAGAATTCAAAGGAACCACCAGTCTTTCCTTCATCATGTCCGCAATACGAACGGATTATGAAATTCAGGGAATTGACCTCTCTTCGGCAACAGGGGACTAAGGTGAGGGACTTTGCCCGGAAGTTCTCTGCAGTGGCAGTGGGACTGAAGCTTAGTGAGGGGGCTCTGAAGGATCTACTTAATTATGCACTTGATGACCCCATACCTTTTGGTATTATGAGAAGTTTGCAGAGTTTGACGTTTGGGGAATTTATAATACTCCTTGAACGTCATGAAGTTCCTCCTGATTCAGTGGCCTGGGAGAATCCATCCTTGGTGGGCCGAGGGGATCTGACTTCGGTGGTCCAGGAGGATCCGGCGCCGGTGGTCCCAAGTCCGGGGGTCCCAAGTCCGGGGGTCCCGAAGGATGCGACTTCGGCGGTCCCAAGTTCGGTGGTCACAAGCTCGGTGGTCTCAAGCCTGGTTGTTCAGGGGGACTTGACTTCGGTGGTCCCAAGTCCGGGGGTCCCTAAGGAGGTGACTTCAGTGGTCTCAGATCCGGTTGTCCCAGAGCGGTTCCCTTACCCTGCAGCGCCACCATTGGTGGCCGAGGAACCTATAAAGACCGTTCGCTCACGTAAACGGAGAAGGAGGAAAGCTTCCAGTCAACCACGAGATCCGGAGGTTGTTCCGAAGCCTTCAGCCGGGACCTCGAAGCATCCAGTGGGAACTGCAACCGAGTCACCCAAACGCCTTGCTCTCCCGGCGCCACCCAAGCGCCTCGCCCTGCTGGCGCCACCCAAGCGTCTCGCCCTGCTGGCGCCACCCAAGCGTCTCGCCCTGCTGGCGCCACCCAAGCGTCTCGCCCTGCTGGCGCCACCCAAGCGTCTCGCCCTGCTGGCGCCACCCAGACGTCTCGCCCTGCTGGCGCCACCAAAGAGTCTCGCCCTGCTGGCGCCACCCAGACGTCTTGCCCTGCCAGCGCCGCCCAAGATCCTTACGTCTGTCGAGCCAGAGACTGTTCGTGTCAGTCACGCCGAGCCGGCGTTTCACGTCAGTCACGCCGTGCCAGAGACTGTCCATGTCAGCCACGCCGTGCTAGTAATTGTCCACGCCAGCCACGCCATGCCAGAGATTGCCCACGTCATATCTGCCCAGCCAGAGCCTGTCCCTGAACCTGTCTCTCTCCCCAAGATTTGGTTGCGGGGGGGCTATAGGTCACCACCCTGGCCGCCCGAGGGGTCTTCGCCGCCCTGGCCGCCCGAGGGGTCTTCGCCGCCCTGGCCGCCCGAGGGGTCTTCGCCGCCCTGGCCGCCCGGGGGGTCTTCGCCGCCCTGGCCGCCCGAGGGGTCTTCGCCGCCCTGGCCGCCCGAGGGGTCTTCGCCGCCCTGGCCGCCCGAGGGGTCTTCGCCGCCCTGGCCGCCCGAGGGGTCTTCGCCGTCCTGGCCGCCCGAGGGGTCTTCGCCGCCCTGGCCGCCCGAGGGGTCTTCGCCGCCCTGGCCGCCCGAGGGGTCTTCGCCGCCCTGGCCGCCCGAGGGGTCTTCGCCGCCCTGGCCGCCCGAGGGGTCTTCGCCGCCCTGGCCGCCCGAGGGGTCTTCGCCGCCCTGGCCGCCCGAGGGGTCTTCAGCTTCGCCCTGGCCGCCCAATGGACTGTCCGCTTCACCCTGGCCTCCCATTCCCCCCTGGTCTGTCCCTCCTGTCCCACCTTGGTCTGTCCCTCCCGTCCCGCCCTGGTGTTTCCTTCCTGTCCCGCCCTGGTCTGATGGAGCGTCTGGTAGCCGCTCCGTAGGGAGGGGGTAATGTCACATGTCTGTCCTGTCTTGTGATGCACATGGGTGTTTTGTTATTTTGAGCCATGTGCTCTTGTCATTGTTTGATCCCTCCCCCTTGTTATCTGGTTATTGGTTTATTTGTTCCACCTGTCAGCCTCGTTACCCTCCTTTGTTTGCCTCCCTATTTAGTCTTCCTGTGTTTGTTGTCCTGTGCTCGTTCGTTGTTTGTTACTTGGGATTTTGAGTTGTGTGTTGTTCTGTTCCTGCCATGTCGTGTTTCTGGATTTAGCAATTAGTTTATCAACCTGGATTTCCTTTGTTTAATTTATGTTTTACTTAATTAAAGGCTTTCACCTCTGCATTTGAGTCCTCGCTCCATTCTCCGCAACGCACCCGTGACAGTATAGCAGTACATAAGTTAAGTCTCAACTTGTTTCAGAAATATTGTTCATATGCAAAAAATATGCTTAACCCCCTGGGGTCGGCTATCGCGCCGGCGCGACAAACTCGATTTTTTTTCACATAGCAGAAAAATTGACTGAAAATACTCCATAATTTCTGGTCATACAGACTTAAGAAATATGAAAAAATAAACTGTTAAATGTCTATTTTTTTATGTGTCTACTTACAATCGAAATAAAACATTGTGCTTTTGTAAATTAAAGAAAATAAACAGGGTGTGGTTTCTGCCTCTCTGTCTCCGTTAACTCTTTTCTGGAGCACGTCTCTAAATTTAAACAAAACTCAGCGAATACTATTCCCCCAGGCATGAGCAATATATCTTTATAATCATTTAAGTGTGTACTTTTAAATGATCTAATTCCAAACTAAAATAAATATTCTCTGTTTATGTAATCTATATAAAAAGAGAGAGATTCTCATTATCGTTCTCGCAGCTCATTATTCTGCTAATGTGACATGCCCACGGAGAGCGCGCACTATTCAAACGCAAATTATCTGAAGCATCACATGGAGACGTGTAAACGCCCACATAAACTCGGTAAAACACATCGAGTATAATCAGATTAATGTACTATGTCGTCTTGCGAGGTTGTGAGGAATAATCCTGGGACATTTACCTCAGAATAAGTGCTGGTTTATCCAAAGCATCCAGCTGAGAATTGTGTACGTTTTTTATTTTTGTGCTTTGTTCTAATCGCGATATAGATAGTGTCTGTAAACGCAAAAATACTGTTTAAATTTGAATCACGTTTCTGTGTGTGAATGAATTAACGACACAGATGGGCGCTGTTGTTTACTAATATTGTTTAAATATGAATCGGGTGTCTGTGTGTGAGTGAATGAATGCGAGTCATTTCGTTGACTAGTTTTGGATAGATTATAAAGTTTTTACTCTAAAATAGACATCAAATAAGCTTTTGTTAGCAGTTTCTGCTCATATGTTAAATATATAGTATGTTTTGTCAAAAATAAACTAATCAACTAAGATGTTCTAGTGTTTGTTCCAATGCAAGCTATATCAAAATAATGAATTTTAATAATGAATAATGAACTTAACTTTGAAATATGTATAATAATGTATTAGCCTACTTTAAAAAATAATACTTTAAGACATTTTTAATGGAAAAATACCATTTTCTTTTCAAGATGTTTCCAACTCTAACTTTGAAACTGTTCAAATAGGCTATATGGGCCATTCTACAGAATTGTAGAATGGCCCATATAGCCTATTTAAACAGGATTTGTTTTCAGATATGACTAAAAATGTGCTTTTGACTTTCATTTATATTTTGATTTTATATATATATATATATATATATACACTCACCGGCCACTTTATTAGGTACACCTGTCCAACTGCTCGTTAACACTTAATTTCTAAGCAGCCAATCACATGGCGGCAACTCAGTGCATTTAGGCATGTAGACATGGTCAAGACAATCTCCTGCAGTTCAAACCGAGCATCAGTATGGGGAAGAAAGGTGATTTGAGTGACTTTGAACGTGGCATGATTGTTGGTGCCAGAAGGGCTGGTCTGAGTATTTCAGAAACTGCTAATCTACTGGGATTTTCACGCACAACCATCTCTAGGGTTTACAGAGAATGGTCCGAAAAAGAAAAGACATCCAGTGAGCGGCAGTTCTGTGGGCGGAAATGCCTTGTTGATGCCAGAGGTCAGAGGAGAATGGCCAGACTGGTTCGAGCTGATAGAAGGGCAACAGTGACTGAAATAACCACTCGTTACAACCGAGGTATGCAGCAAAGCATTTGTGAAGCCACAACACGCACAACCTTGAGGCGGATGGGCTACAACAGCAGAAGACTCCACCAGGTACCACTCATCTCCACTACAAATAGGAAAAAGAGGCTACAATTTGCAAGAGCTCACCAAAATTGAACAGTTGAAGACTGGAAAAATGTTGCCTGGTCTGATGAGTCTCGATTTCTGTTGAGACATTCAGATGTTAGAGTCAGAATTTGGCGTAAACAGAATGAGAACATGGAACCATCATGCCTTGTTACCACTGTGCAGGCTGGTGGTGGTGGTGTAATGGTGTGGGGGATGTTTTCCTGGCACACTTTAGGCCCCTTAGTGCCAATTGGGCATCGTTTAAATGCCACGGCCTACCTGAGCATTGTTTCTGACCATGTCCATCCCTTTATGGCCACCATGTACCCATCCTCTGATGGCTACTTCCACCATGTCACAAAGCTCTAATCATTTCAAATTGGTTTCTTGAACATGACAATGAGTTCACTGTACTAAAATGGCCTCCACAGTCACCAGATCTCAACCCAATAGAGCATCTTTGGGATGTGGTGGAACGGGAGATTCGCATCATGGATGTGCAGCCGACAAATCTGCGGCAACTGTGTGATGCCATCATGTCAATATGGACCAAACTCCCTGAGGAATGCTTCCAGCACCTTGTTGAATCTATGCCACGAAGAATTGAGGCAGTCCTGAAGGCAAAAGGGGGTCCAACCCGTTACTAGCATGGGGTACCTAATAAAGTGGCCGGTGAGTGTATATATATATATATATATATATACCCTTGCATTCCTTCTTGTGTGACACAACTAAATGAAAGGCTCATTATTATGCAGGTCTTCTCAGGTGTGAACCATCTAATTATTCATGATAAGTGGTTGGGCTGTCCCATCCGCATATTGCCTTTCCAAACAAAAAAATGTTTTTCACAATTTAAAGCAATCTATTGTGTTATGTGAATGATTAGGCAGGATGATTTTCAGATCATTTTGAAGCAAAAACTCTAGGCGACAACATCCATTAGTCAAAAGTCTTGTGGACAGATATTTTGTATGTGTTTTGTGGCCTTATTTCAGAAACTTTAATTTTTAGTTTTTTCAATAACCATGCATAAACGATATTCTCTCAAAAATACAAACATGTACATACATGTTGCTCACATATTATGGTAGCCCTGTTTGTGCTAAATAGAGTGTAATTACACCTTTGCTGAAAAAAAGCACAACTGAAAAAAGCACAAATGTCAGGGCATGTCCAAACATCTCAAGGACCTCAAAAACACCTTAGACCCCAGAGGGTTAAAGGTACAATATCCAGGATTTTTGCAGTAAAATATCCAAAAACCACTAGGCCCATGTTATATATTTTGTTTAGTTGATTAGGCTACTTACAATATCCCAAATTTTCCAACTATTTGTAAATCGTGAGAAAATTGCGATTTTAACCAAGGAAACGGGGTGTGTGAGCAGGGGTGAGGAGTCGCCAGTCAATGGCGTCATATCCGCATTAGCCCTGGTTTCCGCCAGGTTTGAGTTCGTACTGCAATAGTAACCATGGCGACACACGTTATTTAGTTCAACATGATGAAATGTTAGAATATGATCTGTATGTTATTCTAATGTTGATCTAGCTTACTTAGTCTCATACAAACAACCTAACTAACAACATTCAACAAACTCAAATGCCATTTAGTGTGATAGTGTAACTGTTAGAGCAAGTGAAACAGCGCTGCGTTACCTCAAGTTTCATTAGTTTAATAAACTGACCTGTGTGAGTAGTAATGCAGCACTTGCGTGTAGTCGGTAGAATGAAATGTCCTTATGCTTTATATCCGCGGGACTCGCATTGCGTGTGGCGCTGGTATACGTCTAGCAATCGCGCCCTGCTTCACACAACAGTCATGTTAAAAACATCAATGTATTCACTCATCCATAAAAGATCCATCAGCTTGACGACAAGATCCATAATTTCGCTTAATGCGGAATATACGTCATCAATATATGCCTTTGTTATTGTAAGAGGTTTGCGACCCTTGGTGGCGAAAAATCCTGCATATTGTACCTTCAATTCCCTATGGAATGGTAATGTTTGAAAGTTCCATTTTCTCCGATTGGAGGTACAGTGGAGAACTTTGGTTATACCATCTGCAATCCTCTAGATAGAAAGGTCATCTTGGACTTAAATTGAAGCTTATAAACTTGGGAAGTTTTTCATGTACATTTGGGGCAGTGATGTGTATAATAAAATGCTTGAAAATGGTCACTTGTGATGACAATTTGTCAGGCGGACAGACATTTTTTTGTCTTTTGGGGTATGTTGAGGGTGATATTTGACAGCAAAAAAGCAGCAATCCCCAGAATCTTTTTCTGCTAGTTTACCCTATGTGTCAGGATACACCATGCAAAATTTGGGGGTTATATGACAATTTATGTAGCTGCAGTACCTTAATATTCACAATTACATCATTCCGCCAAAATCTTTCCCCAAAAAGGGTGTTTTTTGGCCCCTGAGACCAAACGGGGCCGAGTTGGGGGTGGTCATTATCAACTTGTGATGGCCCAAGGTATAAAATAATAGGAAATAATAGTGAAAAAAAGGTAGCAAAAAACATCCTGATGAGTGGACCTGGCTCCCGGCCTATTAGTCTTTGCCCCGCGATGTAGGCTACTATTTTTCAGTGCATGAGTGAGAATGTGCGTGACTCGTGAGAGCCGCCTGGCTTGTCACACAGTAACTAAAAAAGGCGGGTCTTTGCGAGCGGTCACTATAATATTAATGATAATGATTCCATGATAATGCATGGAATATTCGGCAAAGCACTACTAAATAACAGGGCTAATTTGTGGGGGGCGTTGCGTGGTAAGGCTTTGGCAATCAGAAGGGTAGTAGTAGGCTTGTTTGAGATGAGCAAAATCTGCGCAGAACCGATCACCGGTGATCAGCGCGAGATGCATGCCGGTTAGAAATGTGTCCGAGTGCGGTCCGCCTTGCTCTGATGTCATGCCGACGTATGTCAAAAAACTCTCGCGACCGCAAGGCGCACGTGTCGGATTCTGCAGCCGCGCGCAGTTGCTCTCCACCGACTGCACTGATCAAAAGCACGATGGGAAACGACTTGCTGACGACACAGCTTAATGCTCATTGGTTTAAACAACCGTGATGTATTGTTCTCTTTTAAAATGTTTGATTTTAAAACTCTGATATCATGTTTTATGTGTATAAATTATGTGTGGATATTCCCAAACTCTCTGACAGTGTGATCTATGTGATGTAATTTAGAAAAATACAAATAAAAAATAAAAACACATATCTGTATTAAAGAAAAAATGATTGATAAACACATAGGCCTATTTAAAATGGAATTAAAATAAGTACTTTGGGTGTCTTGTTCCTTATATTTATTTTCATATTCAAGCAACAAAACTTCAATTACATCCAGTTTATTAGCAACACCGTGCACGGGCGTGAATCCCGTGAATCCCGCGATATCCGCCTTTGATCTCACAGGTGTCTGATCCACTGCGAGAAGCGAGATCTGTCCGGCTTGCCTGCGCTTTTTTCACTCCTCCTCTCACTGCAGCCGCCTACTCTCGACTACATTGCAGGCGAGGCAAGGCGCATCTCAAACAAGCCTAGTATCTGCTCCACAGCCAATCAAGGGCCCCCTCCTTGTTCGGGCCCCGGGGCTGCAAAACCTGTTTCCATTGCAGTTTTTTTTTTTACTAAAGCAGTATATAAAATCAGATGTATATTACCTACCACCATTTAGTTGTTTTGTGTTATTTAAAATATTTATAATATATATATTTTTTTACAATGCAAAAAAAAAATTTAAACGGGTTTCAGCCACCAGGGGGGAGCAATGCTCCCCCTGCCCCCCCGCAAACTCCGCGCCTGCTATGGGAGTGTCGCAACTCTCTCTCTCTGGGTATGGTCACCTCTCGATGCATCCTCGGTAAACGGGGCGGATCAAGAACACATCCGGGGATTTGAAATGGACTTGGCTAGATGTGAACTTTGAATTGGAACAGTACTTGGGCAGTGACTGATGACGTTTCACAAGTCCACAAGAACACAAGTACAGACAAGAACGCATATTGAGAAACGGCCGAGGTATCCTAATTCAATTAAATTAAATTACAAACAGCATCACCTGCGTTTGAAGGACCCAATTGGTCGTGACGTCGGAACGAACTTGTACAAGTAGATCCTCTCATCTGATATCAACTAAGCAGAGATAGAATTTCTTCCTTTATCATCAACATGGTTTATTTGAGCGTCATCATCTTTACCTGTAAGTGTGTATTCTTGATTCAATTCCTTTCGTGTTTTAAAAATGTAAGTGTTCGATAAGTTCATAAATTGTTAAATTAGAACTTAAAGTCCACGTTAGCAGAGCTTTTGTTAGGTCCAATAACGGGCTTCAATCCGTGCGCAGGTAAAGCGCCGTACATTTCAGTTTATCTTTGATCCTAGCTGGTTGACTAAGTCCTTTTTCGCCCGGACATGTCCTCTTTTGGACCTAAAAAAATGCTTCAGAATGTGTATCCGCCCTCGTCAATTTGCATGTATAGCATGACGAATAATTATCTGCACATAAAGCTTTCGTAAAATTAAAAATAAAACAAACTATATGGTACCATTGCCTCTCCGTCCGACTTTTTTCCTCCTTATCAATATACAGGTCGTCTTTGTAATCGTACCATAACCTACAGTGTTTCATTTTTAATTTGATGCACTTCCATCTCTTCTGGAAGTTCTGAAATGTAACTTTAGTACATTTTTATGGGTAATGAAATGTATGATTTGTCATTAATTTAGTGACTTGTGTTTTTTTTTTTTTTACAGTGCTTCTAAACTCCAGGTTGCTGATATCTGCCGGTACTTCATCAGTCCAGTTGCCAATCAGCAGTTACACAATTACTTATGCTGTGTGCACAGCATGCTGTAATTAAGATAATATACCTTAGTCAGGGTAGATGCCATATTGAATTTACTGTAACCTGGATGAAAATCAGGGCTCTGAGGGATTGACTTGCAGTCTTTACAATGGTGAGCAGACCGCACACTGAATGGGCTAAAAAAGGTCTTAGATCATGTAATTTTCGTAACATAACTTTCAAAACCAATTTATCGAGTTTGTCTATTGAATTTCTTTTTGTTAGCTGGACAATTGCGTTAAACAACAGTAGGATCCATTGAACCCACTTGTACTTCTATCCCTCACAGCCTAGTTTTCATTCCTGTCAAAAGATATGGGGCTACCCTGACTAAGGTCTATTATGAGATGACATGTGAGGTTCTACTTGGAGCTGTTCATGTCCTCAGACTTATGTCAACACCTAAATGAATTTGCAGCGGTCAGGTGGTACAAGATGGAATCTCAATTATATACATTGCGTGAATGCACTTTTTTTTTTTTTTTTATCTTAAACCTTTTGTGTACGATCACACAGTGTGATTAGAACATTCAGTGTGGGTCAATGACTATATTCAAGTTTGCTTTTGTGCTTTGGCTGGTGCTGAGCATGGTCAAATCTGTAAGCAAGGCATTCAAGCCCTGCATATAAAAACAGTTGGGGCTCAGCATCTTTAAGATCCTCACACTATAGCGCTCTGCCGTAATGGTATTTTAAGTCATAAAGCTTAAATCAGACAATGCATATTGTTCTGAAGGCATAAAGAAAGCAGTTTTGCTTTAAGATATGCTCACTCTTAACTGCCACTTTTTTTTGAAGAACTTGGAGTTAAAGATCCTGTAAATGATGCATCGTGGTAATCCAATAACATTCCTTGTTATGTATCATTCACTCTAAAACCCACATTACTGTATAAGGTTTTCTTTCTCACAGTATTTAGTATTTTGCAGATGTAGTATCTGGAGTTTCTCTCCCCTTATAGTTTGTCAGTCTCACCTTACTACAAATAAAACCTGAAGCTGGAATCTTATCTTTTCAGAGACTGTTGTCACATGTGATGGGTTTGTCCAGCGTCTCAGTTGTGGTAAGATGTTGTAATGTCATTCAACTAAAATATTTTACTTTTTTTCTTGAGTAATCAATGTCCTGATGTTTTTCTTCCATTTAGCCTCTGGTGTGATCCATGTGGAATCAGCAACCTTTGGCCGGACAAACAGCAACATTTGCAGTGTTGGACGACCACAAGGACAAACGATTAATACTCAGTGTTCAATGGGTGTTCCTGAAGTCTCTAAACGGTAAGGATCTCTTTCTTTGTGACTTGAGACAGAACAATTATGGGTAGAATTGAGTCTGCTTGCTCTGTTGCTCGATTTCATCGTTCTTGAGATTCAAGAGGTTACTTTATTTGTCCCTAGGGAAATTTGTCTTGGACATAAAGGCTGCCACATAAAAATACAGCAATAGATACAGCCAATTCAAAAAATACAGTGTACAGACACCAAAACAAAAATACAGACACCAAAACAAGTTTATACCGAGCGTTGTGAACCTAACCTATACCAGGTTGGATTTATATGGATCTGTCAACTCTAAACCTACTCTGAAACTCAGTTTGTTCAACTAGCTTCATGCAACAGGCCTCAGATGATGTACTGGTTAATAGACATCTGTCTGCGTTTACTGAGAAGGATGTGTGGCTGCAGAGTATTAAAAGCAGAGCTGAAGTCTAGAAATGGCTGTCTGGTGTAGGCCTTGGGTTTTGCTAAATGGTGTATTCTGGTTAGTATAGCATCCTCAGTGCCCCGATAGTCTTTATAGGCAAACCGATACGGATCTAGCGGTCCCTTTATGTTTGACCTCAGCATCCATGCCATTAGCTTTTCCAGATACTTTCATTATAATGGAAGTCAGGGCTACTGGTCTAATCATTTTCTTGTGGAACAGGTTTTTTGGGAGTAATGATTGCCTTTTCCCAGAGATGTTATTGTGTGAATTAACAGACCTTTGAAAGACAAGGACCCATCTGGTGTAAGTTCCTCTGCAAATGTCTTCAAAAGGAAAGCTGAGACGCCATCAGGGCCTGTTGCCTTATAGTGTTTGTTCTTTTAAAAAGTCTTGTGACTTCCAAGGGACTATTGTCTATCATTGGAACCCAATCATCACTTATGGTATAGTTTAAAAGATAAGTCATGTGAATCAAACCTAATCTAGCAGTTATTCAAATCATTTGCCATAGTATTGTCATCAGTTTTGTGTAATGGTTTCCTAGTGGGAGTCATATTTGTAATGGATTTCATGATGGCCCACAGTTTCTTTGTATTTGCACAAGTCCTTTTCTATGGATTCCTTGCATTGATTTTTAGCTATGTTGAGTTTCAGCTCCCTCTGCGCTTTTTTTTTTTTTTTTAACAGGTTAGTTATGTAGATTTAAGGTTTCCAAGAGTCCAGTCAGGACTGCATCTTTGTCCTTTTAAACAGGTGTGATGGACTGAGCGTGTGTGAGTTAAGCACGCAAGGACTTGCAGCACGAGATCCTTGTGATGGCACCTACAAGTACTACACTACCAACTATATTTGCATCCAAGCAGGTTTGGATTTTGTTTGTCTCTTCCTCCATTTCTTCAACTTTCTGTGCAAGCCTGTAATGGTCTTCCTCTTCCAGAAAAAAGTGTAACTTGTCATGGTGGATACTCTTACTTGACATGTGGTGAGCTATTTTTCCATGTTCAATTTGGAAAATGTAGGTTATCTTGAACTTTTCCACATGTTCATGCAAGATGCATATTTTTGTTTGTTAAATCTCTGTAGAAAGTGGTACGATTCAGATGAATTCTGCACACTATGGACGTACAGATAAATTCACCTGCTCGGAAGGACGTCCATCGAGTGAGCTCCAAAACTCCAACTGCTATTCTCCCAATGCACTGGCTCCTGTGTCGAAAAGGTTTGATGAAAAGAAAGTTTAATACTGTTGTATGTAACTTCTGCTGTACCTTGTCTTTAGTAATGACGAATGTAAGGATCTTTTCTTTTCTTTTTTTTTCTGTAAAGCTGCAATGGCTTGGCAAGTTGTGAGTTGTTTGCGACACAAACAGTCTTTACTGATCCCTGCGTTGGCACGTATAAGTACCTCACAGTCTCCTATTTTTGCCTCCCAACTGCACTCCGTGAGTATCCCTCAACATGTCTACTTCCAATTCACTTTGATCCAGGAAGTGTTTGAGCTAATGGTGAAATATTTAGTTATTTGTCTCCTGTTCACCAGCGACGCACAAACCAGTCACCACCAGACATGCTTTTCAAAAGCATGATCACTTTACACAAGCTCAAGCCTTTTATTTGAAAGACTACTACTCACTTTACTAATGATCTAACATCCTCTGTTTTCTGTAGGTTCAAGTGTGATCTGCGAAAATGCAAATGCTACTCTGAAATGTGGTGTGTATAATGCTACATGAATGTTGCTTAAAGTTGAATTGTTTTTAGAGCAAGTTGATTTTGAAGCTGAATTGTTGTCGTTTTTAGAGCCAGGGACTGTCATTAACGTTCACACTGCTAACTATGGGCGAACTGATCGCAGCACATGTTCTATCAGAAAACCTGCTTCTCAGACTGCCAAAACAGACTGCTACTCCTCAAACTCCCTGGCAATGGTTACTGATGAGTGAGTTTATTCTTTTTATAAATTCAGTTTAAATGCAGTGTTTTTTTTTTTTTCATAGAACCTTGACCGACTTATTTCTCTTATTTCTCCCTTTTTATAGGTGTGAAGGAATCAATAGCTGTGACCTAGTAGCCTCCAATGGTGTCTTCTCAGATCCATGTTTCGGCACATTCAAGTTTCTGTATGTCTCTTACAGCTGTGTAGATGACTAAGTGTTACTGTCTAGTGAAATTGCTGGGGTTTTTTTTGTACAACCTTGTTTTTAGGATTATTCAAGACGCTAGATTGTTAGCTCGCTTCATGATTCGTTTTCTTTCTTGGAGAATACAGTGTCTGGACTTGTGGAATTTAGCTTCAAACCTATTTCAAAGTTGTTTCTTTGCAATAAATGCCTTGGAAGACATTTGTTCTTGTTGGAGTGCTTCCTAGTAGTTTGATCATTTCACAAACCATCACGTACACCAGTTATACTGCAAAGTAAAACAAATGCCAGCAAATATAACTAGCCTAAATATGCTATATTTTATTTTTGCTCTAACTGTTTGTAGTGTGAGGGAAACATTTGGGAAACTGTTCCCATTCAAATTGTACCACTGATCAATTTATAAAAAGCTTGTAACGGAGGCATGACCATCTCTTGAACTAACCATACCCCCCTTAGTCGACTCAACTTTTGTAGCACTTATACATTGAAATTGTTTAATGGTGCAAATGGATAAATGCTGCTTTAGCACAGCTCTAAAGAGAAAGTGGTATTCATTGTTCAGTGATTCAGTTCAATAACTGTAAAGATCTATGAAATTAGTTCAATTCAACTAAAGCAGCTCTGTAGAAAATTGTGATCATTACTTGATCTCTTCCGCAAAATCCGCATCAACATGGTTTTCATAGGACAAAACCCAGAAATGAGTTGGTATCTTAGTACTTTGGGCTCCATTGTCCTGAAGTCATGGGTTGTATGAAATGATGTTTTGGTTAAATGCCTGAAAGTCTTTGGTGAACACGTGCTCAAGATGTTTTCATGTTTTATTTTATGGAATAAATGCATCAGTAATACCCTCCTGTTAAGCTTTTACTTGTCTCAAGAGGCAGTTGTTAAGTGGCTAAATGGGCCTGCAGAGGTTGTTGGGGATATTTAAATGTCATCACACCAAACAAGTAAACTCACCTAGTCGGCTTTAACAGCCTCATTATTTAACTGTGGTATTGCAAATTATTCTAACTCAGCCTTTAAAATACATTTTCCTTAAGTTTGAGTTCAGAAGCTTAATGGTGTATTTTGCTTATGGGCAAGTTTATTTATATAGCACATTTCATACACAATGGTAATTTCAAAGTGCTTTACAGAAAAGGAATTAAGTTCCAATCTTTTTTTTAAACCCATCTGGAATGGAAGAAATGGAGTCAGATTTGCAATTTTACACTAGACATGCTCATTCTAGTGTCAACTTTCGTGGGAGTGTTTGCGCACAATTCACTGCCTGCCATACAGGTGATACTCAAATTTAGAATATCGTGCAAAAGTTCATTTCAGTAATTAAACTTTAAAAGGTGAAACTAATATATTATTTAGACTCATTACATACAAAGTGAGATTTCAAGCCTTTTGTTATAATTTTAATTATGGCTTACAGCTATGAGAACATCAAATTCAAAATTAGAATATTGTGAAAAGGTTTTCATAGCTGTAAGCCATAATCAATTATTACAAATATTGGCTTGAAATCTCACTTTGCATGTAATGAGTCTGTTTAATATATTAGTTTCACCTTTTAAGTTGAATCAATCAAATAAATGAACTTTTGCACAATATTAATTTTTTGGGTTTCACTTGTATATGGCTTCAGTGCTCCCAATTAGAGTGCAACTTTGTTGTCCGCCAGAGCAGATTTACACGGATCTTCTGCACCCAGAGGGAATGACTACTACAAAATATTTGTTGAGTTATTGTTAAACTACCCTTGAAGACAAATCTTCCTGGTCCCACCAGGATGTAAAGCCCCAAATGCTTAAACCGACAGCCTTAATGAAATCTTCCTACCAATAAATAAAATCTTAGCCAAAAATTAAGAACAAGGATATTTAAAACGGTTATTAAAAGAATAAAAAGATGATACTGTACATAGATGAACAATTTAGATTCAAAAGGAGGGTGCAAAAATAAAATAGTGCAATCAGTCGGACGTATTACAGTACTCATTAAGTAAATGCACAGCTAAACGAATGTGTTTTGAGTATGGTTTTAAATGTGACTACTGTTGAAGCACATCTGATCTCTTCTGGAAGCTGATTCCAGTTATGGGGGGCATAATAGCTAAAAGCGGACTCACCGTGCTTTGAGTGAACCCTTGGTATTTCTAGCTAATGTGTTCTGAGTGATCTGTTTATATTCAGTGATTCTGCAATGTATTGAGGTCCAAGGCCATTGAGTGATTCATAAACAAACAATAATACTTTAAAATCAATCCTAAATGTAACTGTAAAGACCCGAGGACTGGTGTAATATGTTCATATTTTCTGGTTCTGCTTAGAATCCTGACAGCAGCGTTCTGTATGAGCTGCAGCTGTCTTATGGTCTTTTTGGGAAGGCCAGTGAGGAGTTCGTTAAAATAGTCCACCCTTCTGGTGATAAAAGCATAAACGAGTTTCTCTAAGTCTTGTCTGGAAACAAAGCATCTAATTAGTGCAATATTTTTGTGATGATAGTATGCTGATTTAATTATTGCTTTGACATGACTACTGAAACTAAGGTATGACTCCAAAATTACACCAAGATTCCTGACTTAATTTTTAGTTTGTTTGACCCCTAGCATCAAGGTATGCGTTCACCTTGAGAACTTTATCTTTGTGTCCAAATGCAATGACTTCATTTTTGTCTTTGATGAAGTTAACAGTTGGATGTGTGCCAAAACTTTCTTCAGTTAAACAATGCATTGGCACAGGGAGTCAATGGGGCTGTAGTCGTTAGGCAATAGGGCAAAGCAGATCTACTTAGCCCTGTCGCCTAACGACTGCAGCCCCATTGACTGATCTTCTGATCTTCATAGCTGGTAATCTTGTGGTAATCTGATCTTCATAGCTGTGGTAAGCAATTTGGTTCTTTCTCATTATTTGGCTCAGTGGGAGCATATACAGGTTGAACAAGAGCGGTGCAAGAATTGAGCCTTGAGGGACTCCACATGTCATTGACGTCCACTCAGACTTATGGTCACCTATACTCCCATAATAACCTTTCCCTTCTAAGTATGACCTGAATCATTTTAGGACCATCCCAAAAAGCCCGACCCAGTTTTCCAGCCTGTCAAGAAGTATGTCGACTGTGTCAAATGCAGCACTGAGGTCGAGTAGTACCAGCATTGATATTTTTCCTGTATACATTTTTAAGCGAATATAATTTATTATCTTAATGAGCTGTGCTGTGATGTGGTCGGAAACCAGATTGAAAATTGTCAAAGTATCCATTTAAGCTTAAGAATTTATTCAGCTGATTGAAAACAACTTTTCCAATGATCTTGCCTATGAAAGGAAAATTTGAGATTGGTCTGTTGCTCAGTATGGTGTTATCCAGATTGCTCTTTTTCAGGAGGGGCTTAACTACTGCAGTTTTTATGGGGACTTTGGAAAAGTCCCAGAAAGAAGTGAGGCGTTTGACCTGTTTAGAAGCAGATCTCCTAGAAGTGGTAAACACATTTTTGAAAAAAAAAGATGTGGGACTGGGAAGTGTGTCAAGGGTTGATGTTTTTAGGTGCTTAACTGTTTCTTCCAAAAAATAATTTTTTGGGGGGGGTTAGTCTTTCAACAATTGCAAAAAGAGTGCGCGTGTTTAAGTTGCTGTTTATAATATTTTTGAAGGTCTGTCTAGCTTTTCCTAGTTCCACATTGAAAGCATGAAGGAAGTCTTTATAGATGTTATAATGAACTACAAGTTCTGTCTAGCTTTGCCTAGTTCCACATTGAAAGCATGAAGGCTGTCTTTATAGATGTTATAATGAACTACAAGTTTTGTCTTCCGCCACATACGCTCAGTTTTTCTGCATTGTCTTTTCATATTTTGCACTGGTGTTGTGTTTCTCCAAGGTGCTTTTTTCTGCCACTATTCTTCCTGACTTTCACAAGAGCAATATCTTAAATTACACTCTTAACTTTTGAGTTAAAGGAATCAAGGAGAAAATCAGAGTCCGCGGATATGCTTGGTGTTAAAGATATAGCCTTCATAAATAGCACACTAGTGTTCTCATTTAAGCATCTCTTCTTGAGAGACAGATCTAGCTTCAGTAGTAGGAGAGATCAATATATCAAAGAAAATACAGAAACGATCAGACCGTGCCACATCCTTAACAATCGATGAAATTTTTAGACCCTGATCAGTAAATCTAGAGTGTTTCCACGATTGTGTGTGTGGGTCCATGTACATGCTGAGTCAGATCAAAAGTGTTAATGCAGAAATCGATACAGCAAAAACACTTATCTACACTCACCTAAAGGATTATTAGGAACACCATACTAATACTGTGTTTGACCCCTCTTCAGAACTGCCTTAATTCTACGTGGCATTGATTCAACAAGGTGCTGAAAGCATTCTTTAGAAATGTTGGCCCATATTGATAGGATAGCATCTTGCAGTTGATGGAGATTTGTGGGATGCACATCCAGGGCACGAAGCTCCCGTTCCACCACATCCCAAATATGCTCTATTGGGTTGAGATCTGGTGACTGTGGGGGCCATTTTAGTACAGTGAACTCATTGTCATGTTCAAGAAACCAATTTGAAATGAGTCAAGCTTTGTGACATGGTGCATTATCCTGCTGGAAGTAGCCATCAGAGGATGGGTACATGGTGGCCATAAAGGGATGGACATGGTCAGAAACAATGCTCAGGTAGGCCGTGGCATTTAAACGATGCCCAATTGGCACTAAGGGGCCTAAAGTGTGCCAAGAAAACATCCCCCACACCATTATACCACCACCACCAGCCTGCACAGTGGTAACAAGGCATGATGGATCCATGTTCTCATTCTGTTTACGCCAAATTCTGACTCTACCATCTGAATGTCTCAACAGAAATCGAGACTCATCAGACCAGGCAACATTTTTCCAGTCTTCAACTGTCCAATTTTGGTGAGCTCTTGCAAATTGTAGCCTCTTTTTCCTATTTGTAGTGGAGATGAGTGGTACCCGGTGGAGTCTTCTGCTGTTGTAGCCCATCCGCCTCAAGGTTGTGCGTGTTGTGGCTTCACAAATGCTTTGCTGCATACCTCGGTTGTAACGAGTGGTTATTTCAGTCAAAGTTGCTCTTCTATCAGCTTGAATCAGTCGGCCCATTCTCCTCTGACCTCTAGCATCAACAAGGCATTTTCGCCCACAGGACTGCCGCATACTGGATGTTTTTCCCTTTTCACACCATTCTTTGTAAACCCTAGAAATGGTTGTGCGTGAAAATCCCAGTAACTGAGCAGATTGTGAAATACTCAGACCGGCCCGTCTGGCACCAACAACCATGCCACGCTCAAAATTGCTTAAATCACCTTTCTTTCCCATTCTGACATTCAGTTTGGAGTTCAGGAGATTGTCTTGACCAGGACCACACCCCTCAATGCATTGAAGCAACTGCCATGTGATTGGTTGATTAGATAATTGCATTAATGAGAAATTGAGCAGGTGTTCCTAATAATCCTTTAGGTGAGTGTATGTGAATATTAAAATCCACAGCAATAGCAAAACAGTCAAACTCTACCGAGCTGTTATCAACACTTTCATCAAGGTCCTCAACAAAGGCTGGAGAGTATTTTGGAGGCCTGTAAATAATAAGTAGAATGCGTGAAACACCTTTTAACACAATACCCAGATATTCGAATGAAAACTAATCACCAAATGACTTTATCATTGAGGACTGTTGCACTGCAGCTGTCTTCTTGCCACGTTTCATTTAGAAACATAAAATCCAGGTTGTTTGTGGTTAAGTTGTTGACTAGGAGTGATTTATTTTTAAGTGAGCGAATGTTTATAAGTGCTAACTTAACAGTCTAACCTTTTGAGCAGTGGTTGTTGTGGCTGCTTGGTGTTATCTTTGTCCTTGTGGGATGTGTCAACCGGATGTCCATTCAGGTGCTGAATTGCTGTGGTCATTCATACACTGTCCAGGTGTGTGTGTGCCATTCAGGTTGACTGGATTGGCACACACTGCCGAAGGATGATGGAGAGAGAAGTAGATATTGTCCTTTAGCACTCTTGCACCAAGTTTGTTTGGGTGGAGACCATCCTGTTGAAACAGTTGTCTCTGACTCCAGAAAAGATTGAAGTTCACTCCTTTTATGTTGCAGGTTAAGCCCAAGTAAAAACCTGTTTGTTCCCCTTGCTGGGAGTGGTCCACGAATGAATGGCTGAACTTCTTCTATGGAAGAACGGTCTTCTAAGTGTTTCAAAAAGTTCATTGAAATTCCCCATGAGGAGTTCTGACTGCTCTTTCCGAATTTCATTCTTTCCCACATGCTTGATAAGTCGATTTGCAGTCTTAGGGAACTTCAGACCATTCTGATGAAACATGTTTACATCAGAAACTGTTGCTTGTGGAAGGCAGCATGTAGCTGTCCTACTACTAATGTTTCTGATTATGGAGTCACCCACTATCAGAGTCCTATGCTCGGCTGCGTTCTGAGCTGAGTGCCGCTGTCTGCTCAATCTTGAGCGGCAGTTAGCATCAGTGTTAGGTACTGGCTGATTTGATCTATGTCTGATCATGTTTGGGGATTCCTCACCTACATTCATCACCTCTGGGGATTCCTCACCCACATTCATTAATACTTCAAATCTGTTCTTAAGACGTATAGGCGATGGTAGGAAACCAGTGTTTGCAATCCTTGTCATAGCCGTATCTGGGGTAGAGGATGTTACTGCAGCAATATGTGATTCTCGTGACAATCTGACAATCTTGCTCCCTGTTTGTTCCATTGATTAGTGTGTTGATCAGTTACGGTTTGTTTCTCTACACAGTATGGCCTGTTGAGGAGCGCTAGATTCATGGGACTCACCGGCTGTATGCTGAGGGCATCCATGACTAAGCTCGGTTGTGTGTTCCGTCTGGTAGTCCCGCAAGTAACTTTGTTTCAAGAACCTCAATGCTTTGTAGAAGTCTGTGGCAGTTTGTGCAGCAAGTAGATTCCAGAAGAGACATCCCTTTTCAGGAGAGTAAGCTGATGGCTGCTGTCCGTGGGAGGCTGTTTGGATAATAAAAATCCCCCCTTTTTGTAGTAATCTTCCAGTCACAAGCTTTGCTAAGCTTTGTCGTTTGATTACTGTGCTGATTTTCTGAAGTTAAAATTAGGAGATAAAATATAAAAGCGGTAGAGTAAAGCACGGAGCAGTAAGCAAGAGAGTCCGAACAGTAGCTAAGCTGGAAGCAGGAGGGTATAGCCTACGATTAGTGTTTTACTTCTGGAGATTGTTTTAGGCTTCAAAATTCATTTGATTCTTAAGATTATCCTGATGAGCAAAACATGCAAGAATCAAAAACTTAGCTGGTCACAAACATTTTTAAATAAAAGATTGCAAGTTGCCAGTAGCTTCTGGCTTAGTGCTGACATTGTGAGCTTGGTCATGTGCCCGTTCAATTGTGAATTCTTAAACAACCTGTAAGAATCAAACGTTTGTCACAGAGCTTATTTTCTGCTAGAAGTTTCCATCCCCCAAAGTTGATTAAGAATATACCTTTCGGGCAATTTCAAAGATTACGTAGAATTTGTGACAAAGAGCAATATTTCGAGGACAAAGCTAAGGGTATGGAAAAACGATTTTTAAATAGAGGGTATAAGTTTAAAACTATTCAAAAAAGCTAAGATACGTGCAAAAGATATGACAAGGGAAGATTTGTTAAAGAGAAAAACAAGAGCAGAGAGATCTAACAAAGTCTATTTTGTGACTAAATACAGTACAGTCGCTGAAAAAATTAAAATAATTATTTAAAAAAATTAGGGCATTTTACAAAGTGACAAATTAGTTCATAGCTATTTACCACCCACTCGTGGAAGCTCCTGGTTAGGGGTTAAACCTAAGGCTTGCTTTAAATGCCATCACTGTAATCATTGTGATAATGTTATACAAAATAAAACGTTTCTAGATGTACAGGCAAACAAGATCTATTCTATTAAACATTTTATTGTCAAACTACTCATGCAATTCATAGACTGGAATGTCCTCAATGTAAAGTATTTTACATTAGAAGAACAAATAGACAGTTATTGGATCGATTGGCTGAACATAAATATGCAATGAAGAATATCCTTTGGCAAGACATTTTAAATGAATGCATAACAGTAACCCTTCTATCCTGAGAATATTAGGTTTTGATCATGTGAACAGTACAGTACTATCAGGAAATTGAATAGAGAACTTAAACTGAATCAGAGGGAGACATTTTGGATTTATAAATTAAAGGCCAATAAATATCCAGAATTGAACGAAGACTTGGATTTTACTCCTTTCTTTTGATGTCCTTTATTTTTTGTGGTGCTTTTGAAAATGTATTGGTGAATGTTTAATGCTGCAAAGAGATGTTGATCACATGACAACTGTTAACCTATCAGATGTCTTAATGAATGAAACTGCTTGCACCTGTGACTGAGATTGTTGTGTTGCTCTCCCTGAGGAAGGCATGGGCCGAAACGTGTTGGAGAGTTTTTAGAGTTTTTGTATGTAGCCATCTGACAATAAAGGCTTTTTAATTTTAAAGAGTGCCATGGTCATCCTAAAGTTTCCTTTGATGGAAAACTTAAAATAGGGCTGTGCCGGTCAACTTAACCACGGGTGGTGGTACACCAAAACAGCTTTTCGTATGTGAATGATGTTTTATGTGAACATTACCACACGAGTGAAGCACACACCTTTTTCCAAAATAAATAATAGGTTAGCAATTTAATGTTACATCACAACCATGGAAACATTTGGATTTGTGCTGAATGAGAGAAGTACATTAGCCCATACATTTATAATATAATAGTAACATTTCCCTGTAGGTTTGTGAGATCCAGCCATTGGAAAGATACATGCTCTTTATTGTCTTTATTAGGCTAATTAATCTTATGAAAAATGAAAACTTCCACAAGCACAAATACATTCAACATAAATGGGCAAGTTTGACCAAATCTCAATTGTTTTACCAAATTTAGAGGCTGCCATTATGATCTCACAAAGTCTATCTGGATATCTTTTCAGAAATTGCTTCAGGATTCGTAATCACAGAGTATATAGGCTCATCTTGTGGTCTGGTTAGGCTCTTACTTATGTGCAAAGCAATCGGGATATACAGGTCATTGTGGTCACAAGTTCCTTATATCTACTGAAGGAATTGAATATAACTCTGCTCAAACGATCTGAACATGAAGAGGTGAATGTATTTGAGTTAGTGATGCAGAGAACATCACAATCACAATGACAATTTAAGTTCCGCTTCCCCCAACAAACTGAAACCCATTTAGTATGTTATAACACAGTTCATCTCATCAGACAGATCCTCCTCGAGGCGTCCTATTGGTTGCCCTGTCCTCCCTTGACTTAGAAGGTCAGTTGCAGCGCTCTCCATTTCGTCAATAGTCATGTGACAGGCACCTGCAATTTCCCGTTTTGCAAAGTCAACAAATTTGGGGTCTTTTGCATATAGACCCAAGCCTTCAGAGATCAGGATCTAAAAGATACAAAAAAAGAAGACCACAGAAGATGGATCAGATTTATTTACACTACAACCAGCTGAAATCCAACGACTACACACTATTTATGTCTGCTGAAAGCAGTTTGTTGCACTGGTAATTAAGGTGTGTCATATTAAATGGGGTTTAAAGTTTTGTATTCAGAATTATTGAAGATCAGTTGTTGTTTTTTTCACTTTAAAGTGGTCATGAAATGCATTCACATCTTTTCATTTCTGGAGGTTAGCTTATACAGTTGTTTTGCATCAAAATGTTCAAATATTTGTAATAGACTTTTTGATCATATGATCATTTAATATCATCTGTTGTGACATTAGATGAACAAACAAAAACAATCTTGTTCAATTGCTCAGGCACTTAAAAAAATAAACTTGTAACTATATTGTAAATAAACCATCCACATATTTCTAATAGTTTGATCTTTTGGAAGGGAGTCTTTCTCTGTACCACTCTTGTGATGTTATGTTAAGATGTTAAGTCATGTTAAGAGCAAGCCACCTTGATTTAAAAATGCATGTCAATGGGGTGTAGAAGAAAATTGTGACATCACAACTTCAAATGTGAATTTCAAAGCCTGGCATTTCAGAAGGATGGAAAACAAAAAACTCATATTTTTGGACTGGGGAGTTAGCTTTGAGGTATGAAACTTGCATGTTTTTATTTTAGAGCAACCTCTTATATGTGTAAATATCAAGGACATTTTGATTTTCCATTTCATGACCCCTCTCAAGTTTCTTTTTCTGTGGATCAAAGTAAAAAAATAAAGTCTATGATTCACTGCTGTACAAAAACAAAGTCCAGCTTGAATCGTTTTTATAGCCACTGAACCTGCATAAATAACAACTATCCTTATTACTTCGGGTTATTTGATACACCGCTCAGGAAGCTCATTTACCGACTCCACAAGGCTGTCAGCGCTTCCCTTCTCGATGTATCCGGAACTGTGTTGGGAGGGCACTCTGAGAGTGGTGTACGCCCGAGGCTGCTGGGCTACACCTGCCATTCCACTGCTAATCCACCCGGGACGGGCCGACGCCGGCAGGCTGGCGCTGCCATTGGCGTCACCCCACATTGCCTGAGTGCCCCCCATCTCGTTCACTAGAATAAGGGGGGCATAGAGGAGAGGACCCCGCCTGGCCTGGTTGTTCACCCAAGAGGCCGAAGAAACCGCAGATGAAATGCTGCTCCGCCGTGAGTCGAAGCTGTTTTGCGTCTGTGGGAGCACATACATTATTTTCATTATTGGTGTTAAAACAGTGAAACAGAAATTTGTCATTAGCAGAATTTAATGGTTTATTATTTTAATTTTGCACAATGTTGATTTTGTGTTAATGGTAAATTGCTGGCGTATTCTCCAAATTATGATATATCTTATTCTATATATTAATTCTAGGTTGGATCATAGTGTTGGTATCAAAGGTATTGCTCTAGAGTGGTTTAGGTCATATCTGTCTGATAGGAAGTTTTCTGTTTGCCTTGGAGACTTTGTATCCCCACAGGCACCTTTTACTTGTGGAGTCCCCCAGGGGTCTATTCTTGGCCCGATGCTGTTTTCCTTATACATCCTTCCTTTAGGGTCTATCCTAAGAAAACATGGCATTTCGTTTCACTGCTATGCAGACGACACACAACTTTATCTGCCTATGAAACGAAAGGATACCAGCTCCTTAAAATTATTGTTGGACTGTCTCACAGACATTAAAGCTTGGATGGCCATGAATTTTTTACATTTTAACGAGAGTAAAACAGAAATTGTGATATTTGGCCCAAAGTACCCATGTGGCCCGCGACACATAATTAGGTTCCTTACTTTCGTACGTTAAATCATCTGTTAAAAACTTGGGAGTAATCATGGACAGTGATTTTAAACTTGAAAACCAGATAAATTCTGTGGTTAAAGCCAGTTCTCTTACGAGAGGCTTCTCGTATTGCGTAAGCTAGCTTTCGCAATTTTTGTATAAGGTCAGAGAGGTAGGTCGGGGCTAGACCATTTAAGGATTTATAAGCAAACACTAACATTTTAAACTCAATCCTAAAATGTACTGGAAGCCAGTGAAGGGAGGCCAGTATAGGCGAAATGTGATCACGTTTACGTAAGCCTTTTAATAGTCTAGTTGCAGTATTCTGCACCAACTGCAGGCGTGAGAGAGATGCCTGGCTGACACCAGCATAGAGGGCATTACAATAGTCCAATCTAGAGGAGATAAAAACATGTATAACTCTTTCAAGGTCTTTGAATGACAACAGGGGTTTCACTTTAGATAAGAGCCTTAACTGATAAAAACGAATCGGTTACCTAACGTAACCTCGGTTCTCTCTAGATGAGGGAACAAGTATTGCGTAAGCTAGCTTACCATTCACCCTCTGGCGTTACACTTCAAAGCATGGGAAGCTATCCCAGGGATATCCAAATGGGTGTTAAGCACGATAAAACAGGGCTATTTGCTACAGTTCGATCGCCGCCCTCCCCGCTTCCGAGCGCGGCTCGAAACTACTGTGAACACGGAAGCAGCCTGCATGCTTCGTTCACAAATAGCAAACCTTCTGTGCAAAAGGGCCATAGAGAGAGTGCCGCCTTCTCTGAGCGAGTCGGGGTTTTACAGCCGTTATTTTCTTGTCCCCAAGAAAGAGTGATTTTTGAACAAGGTGCTTGCGAAAAGACCGTTCAAAATGCTCACAGTCAGGAAACTCCTCGCGCACGTGCGCCAGGGGGACTGGTTTATTTCTCTCGATCTGAAAGATGCCTACTTTCAGATTCAGATAAATCCCTGTCACAGGCCATTCTTGAGATTCGCCTTCAACGGTCAGGTTTATCAATACACCGTCCTTCCGTTCGGCCTGTCCCTAGCACCCCGTACTTTCCCGAAGTGCATGGATGCGGCGCTCGCACCCCTGCGGAGCCAAGGCTTGCGAATCTTGAACTATTTGGACGATTGGCTGATTTTGGCACAATCACACACGGAGCTTCTGTCCCACAGGACAGTTCTCCTCAGTCATCTGAACAGCTTGGGTCTCACAGTCAATTGGACCAAGAGCTCACTACAGCCCAGTCAGGCAATTTCCTTCCTTGGAATAGAACTAGACTCCGTGGCTATGACGGCTCGCTTATCAACACAGCGCGCGCGCCGAGTTCAGCGACTAGCTCATCTGCGCTCTCTGCCTGGGACTGGAGCATGCAGAGCTCGCCCTCGCTGACGGCGGATGCGACCTCTGCGAGGAGCTTCCGATGTCGACCCTGCAGGCTCGACTCGAAGCATTCAAAACCGAAGCCGCCGCGCCGCCTTTCGTCTCGCCACGCAAAAAGAAGCGCCGCTCCCAAAGACTGCCAGAACCGGTGTTGGAAGCGACTGTCTTGCCGGAGCCTCTCCCTCGAGCCTCGCTTTCACCCCCCCCCGCCCCCCCCGGACGCGCAGTTGCCGCCGAGCGGCCGCACTCCTGCCATCTCGGATAACGAGGCGGAGGAAAAGGACTGCTGTTCCTTCATGGCTTCGGACAGCGAGGAGTGGTCAGGCTCCCTCGCCTCCTCCTCGGCCCAGGAATCCAGCAGGACCCGCGCCGGAGTCGAAGAGGAACTAATGCGCCTCCTCACACAGGCCGTCGACCGCCTCGGGCTCGAGTGGTCACCGCCCTCTGAGCAGGCTCCCAACAGACTCGACAGCGGTTTTCTCCAGAGCCGTCGCCACGGCCCTTCCTGCCGGAACTCCACGCCGAGCTCACTAAGTCGTGGAGCGCGCCTCTCTCGGCTAGGACCCAGTCCCATGCCTCCACCTCTCTCTCTTCGGTGGACGGCGCCGCCGAGAAGGGCTACTCTTCCATCCCCCCGGTCGAGGATTCGGTAGCAGCACACCTTTACCCGCCCTCTGCGAGATGGCGGTCTAAGCCTGTGCTCCCGTCTAAGGCCTGCAGAACTACTTCCGCCTGTGTTGGCCGCGCCTATGCCGCCGCCGGCCAAGCCGCATCCGCTCTGCATTCCATGGCCAGCTTGCAGATCCTCCAAGCGGACCTTCTTCGGGAGTGGGATGAGAAAGGCAGGCACCCAGAGGCTGTTTCAGACCTCGTGTCGAGGTAAAATGGAGACATGAAAGTAGGCGTCCTTCAGGTCTATCGCTGCAAACCAATCCTGTGGCCGCACGCATTCGAAAATGCGTTTGGTCGTGAGCATCTTGAACGGCAGCCTGTGAAGGGAGCGGCTCAAGACGCGCAGATCCAGGATTGGCCGTAACCCACCGGTCTTCTTGGGGACAATGAAGTACGGGCTGTAAAACCCTGACCTCATTTCGGCTGGAGGGACAGTCTCGATTGCACCCTTCGCCAGCAGGGTGGCAACCTCCGCTCTCATGATCGGGGCATTGCCACCGACCAAAGTAAACGGACTCCCCTGAAGCGGGGAGGAGACCATGCGAATTGGATCGCATAGCCGAGCCTGATAGTTCGGGCGACCCAGCGGGACAGGTAGGGAAGCTCTAACCAAGCTCCCAAGAACTGAACCAGCGGAAACATCCGAACGACAGACGTCCCCCCGGAGGGGCAGCGAAGCAGAGTGACCGGCCCAGGCGTGGGTGGCATAGCGGCCCGGTGCGGGGGCACGGTCATGCTCCGCGTCCTGACAGAGGAGACCAGGGAAGGACCAGCGTTCCACGGGGGTCTGCTCTGCCAGGGGTCTGGCGACAGAGGGGGACGAGAGTGGTGTGGTCCGGAGACGGCACACACTGTCATCCGCGCCCTCAGAGACAGAGGGGGACGAGAGCGGCAAGGCCCGGGAGCGTCGCGCACTGTCGTCCGGCCCTCTGAGGGCTCAGAGATGAGATGCAGCTCTTTGGTTTAGAAAGATTCTCCCCCAGCCCTCCACCGGGGGAAGGAGTGGCCCTGCAACCACTCCCTGAAGAACTGCAACCCACATCTGAGCTGCCCGTAACGGGAGCCCCGCAAGCCTGGCCTTGGCGGGGCTGCGGGACCGGTACGGGCAGGGGCGCCTTCCTGCGACCACCTCCACGGCGCGGCCCGGTGCTGCTGGGGGCCGGGCGGGAGGGGGCGGAAGTCGCAGGAGGGCGCATTCGGCAGCAAGCGGACTGAGGCGTCTGAGCCGGCAGCTGGAGGCAGCAAAGCCGCCGGGTCAGACAAAATAGCCACAGTCCACTTCTATGCGGCCGAGAACTGTTGGGCAGAGTCCTCGACCGCGCCGCCGAAGAGGCCAGCCTGGGATATGGGGGAGTTGAGGAAACGAAATCACTCAGCCTCGCGCACATCAACCAGGTTAGCCAGAGGTGTCTGACCACCTATGTGGACATCACCTGACTCAGGGAGCGTGCGGTCACCTACGTCGCTCGGAGAGCAAGGTCGGTGACGGCAGGCAGCTCAAGGATGAGCCCTGAATCAGCCCTACCCTCGTGCATGTCATTGAACACCCAGGAGGATGGCAATAACACGCAGTGAGGTGGCAGCCTGCCCCGCAGCTCTATAGGTCCCCGCCACCGGAGTAGACAAGAACCTACAGGCATTGGAGGGGTGCTTAAGAGTCGCCACGCCAGGTGGAGGCGCTGTGGGGACACATAAGTGTTGCCACAGAACACTCCACAGGGGGAACCCCAGTGCACCCTAGGCCACGGCCTCTACAAGGGCAGAGAAGGCGGAAGAGGCCACTGAGCAGTCGTGAAAAGTCAAGGAGACTTCCACGACCTCATGATCTCTTCATGCACGTCCGGGTAGAAAGGATTTGGGTTCGCCACCCCCAAAAACCAATCACCCGGGAAGCATAGCTGTGCACTCTGGATCAAACTCGTTATGCTAGCACATCTGAGGACGGCAGCACAGACGAGCCATCATCTCTAGAGGACTCCAGCTCACCTTGTGATGCGGTGATACATGATTTCATCAGCCGGGGGACCGAATGAGACCGCGGGCCCGCGGGCGGGCCGGCGAACTCACCTGGGACCACGCAGGTTGCAATGTGAAAGACGGGGTGTGGACCGAGGAATTTTTAGTCGGTTTAGTTCCAAACCTGCCGTCTTAGGTCACCCTGGCCACCAGCCGAAGTATTATCTCACGTGGAGAAAAATAGATCGGGGTGTGGATGAGGGGACTCTCACTCATTGAGCTCATCGAGTCTCGACCGTTACATTGCGATGGTCACGTTCAGAATGTGACACACTCACGAGCGCTGTCTGAGCGCGATCAAAGCCCAAACACTCAAAACAGCGCTCGCGCCCATCAGCTGAATCTATCAGAATACCACACTCAGAAAAACACGGGCAGATCGTCTTTAGAAAGACGCGTCTTTAAAAAGACGTGCCGCGTGCAGCTCTTTAGTGAGAGGAAAAACTCTGCGGATGTTGAAGCGACCAGGGAGAACACACAGACTGGCAGACCACTGCTCAGCTCGCAGGCAATGTGAAACTCGCTGGATACCGCCGTCACACCAACACCGGAGAGTTCGCTCGTCTCAAAGAGATGTAGTCACTGAGAAAACTCAGAATTTGGCTTGTGGAGTGAAGAGATGCTCTTGGCTCCGAAGCGAAAACATGATCTGCTGTTGCAGGTGTCTCTCCTTAAATACCCACGCGGTGGGGCGGAGATACATTATGCAAATTCCGCAGACCCATGGCATTTCATTGCCATAGGCTCGTTTTTTAATACTCGAAGATGATAGGCTTTCTGGCGAAACCCCCATTCTCCGTCATCCGACTTAACTCGGAGTGACTACGAAAGGGAACTTATTTATTTTCCTTGGCTTTTACTTCAGTCTGAGAGCTGTGTGTCTTGTCTTCTCGTTGTCATTTTATTTGTGCTGTTTATTTTATGATTTTGGATGTATAGCACTTTGGTCAACTTCTGTTGTTTTAAATGTGCTCTAGAAATAAACTTGACTTTGACTTATATGATACTTCATTATGATACTTCGAAAAAATCTTTTCAACCCTGTAAAGCCTGAGATATAAAGAAATATGTCCGAACATTTATCTAATTGGTACAATTTTAAAATGAAATGTATTTTTTAAAATGTTTTTTTAATTACAAATATTTTTGCATACTTGTTGTGTTATATTTGATACATTAGGCTTTTATTGTAATTTATAGATGGAAAAGTATTTTTCTTCATAAAATGTTTTCATTTTTTATCATAATAAATAATCTATTTTGGCATGTGGTAGTCAAAAAATTAACTTGAGCAGTGACAAGATAAATATATTGTAAATATAAATGTAAACATTTATATTATATGTAACATTTATATTATATATAGATTATTTATATAAATGTGAATATAACATTATTCAATCTATATTAGTTGTTATTAGAGCAAATCAACAAGGTAGAGCATGCTGCATTTATAATAAAGAAAATAGATATAACTATTAGGTCTCATTCTAACACTGATTTTAATTCATTTAATTGAATGATTAATATACTTAAAATGCTTGCTGTATCACACCATGTCCAAACTACACGCGACGCAAGTATATTAAACGGTGTAATATTTTTGAATTTGATTATGTAGCCTACTTATCCATTTTCTTATGAGTCCCGTCAAGATTACTCTGGTGCTGTGCACTTGCCGTGAGACTCCGCCCACACGCTGTTCTGATTGGCTGTGGGTTTTGATTGATTTTGACGCATATCAAGGTCGCGTTACGTCTATTGTGGACAGACAAATGATTTGTCGCTGGAATCTTATCGTATCGCGTCTGGTTAGGACATGTGTCATGTTTGATATATTTAATATTGAATGAAAAATTGTTGAAAATGTGAGTTGCTTAAATCCACTAAATATTAATTTTGAAATATCAATAAAGTTATTCTTAGTGTTACTTTATTCAAATTATCAAAGATTTCTCAATAAAAATATGTATGCATATCTTTTTGGATAATCCACCAGAAGACATGTAGTAGAGTTTTTCAGGAAATACTGATTGTTGTAGGCCTCAAATGTTGTTGAGGCCTATCATGTTGTTGAGGCCTATCATGTTGTTGAGGCCTTGTCAGGTTTTATCGGGTCAGTGGGTTATCCCTGTTGGCGTTGGTCAGCACTTGTTTTTGCCAATTGAACATGTTAAATCTCCGATTGTTGGGTCAATGTCTGAGAAGTGACGTACAGTCTTCTGGTGATAGTCAGTGTTGGTTGGTGTCCTTTTGTGCAGCCTATAAAGATACAATTCCAAATCTGGAGAAAAGTTACCTGTATTCGTGCCCTACAGGGTGGGGAATTTTGGCGGTAAGTGCCTGGGATTGGGAGATCCTCATTGCTGCCCTGCCTTCTCAAACACTGGATGTTAAAGCTTGGCTTTCGGCCTGACAGATACAGGGAAAAGTAATCAATGTTAGGTTCACTGAAAGGTTTAACACATTCTTTTTTTGCAGTGCAGAAAGATAACAGTTGGATTTACCTAAGGGAGTTGGGGGAAGCATGCGTCGCCGTGCAGCGAAACCAGTGCCATTGTGTTCATTGTTGTTGTATCCGTTACCATTGTATCCATTACTATGATAACCATTACCATTGTAGCCATTGCTGCTATAGCCATTGCTGGAGTAACGATTCCCTGGATAATCAGTCCCATTGGTACCATCCCCATTGTAGCCATTTCCAGGGTAACCATTGCCATTGTAGCCACCAACACCTTGGCTGTTGCCTTGGTAACTATTGCTGATATTGTCAATGGGCTGAACTGGGGCCACGCATTCACTGCTCCCATTGGGTGGTGCAATTTGCGCCGGAGGAACCTCAGGAAACCACTGTCTGTTCAGACATTATCACAAAATCAGACAGATATATTAATTTGTAAGAAAAGCTTGTAAAATTCAGACACTGTTGTTTGAGTCATGTAAAGGCCCCGATATAATCACAACAATGTTTTTTTTTCCTTTTTCACATTTTTCTTTTTTTGAAAAACCTTTGCAGCGGTGTACTGTTATGAACATCCCAATGTCAGCCGTGCTTCTGGGAGTGGCGTTTAGATGAATATGCAAGTATGTGCTACACACTTTCCTCTCAATAAAAAAACAAACAACACAACTGACAGAGGTGATAAAACAGCGGTTAAGATGTGGATATATTTGCACCAGCTCTGCATTCTGGCACTCTAATCAAATCAAGTCACGTCATGTTTATATATATATTATACATATATATATAGCACTTTATACAATAGATTACTTAAAAAACAGTATAAAAAAAATAAAAAACAGTTTCAGTGTGGCTTTCAATTGACCGTTCGCAAAGACCCGCTCCCAATAGTTACTGTTGCTATGTCCGACAAGCCACGCCGCTCTCACGGCTCACCATGTTCTCACGCAGTGAAAAATGCATTGCGGAGCAAAGAGGACACTGACAACGCGCTGACAGACAGGACAGACCAGGTTACTTTTGATATGAAACAAAGTCTCAACTTTCAAATTTAGTCATTTTTAAAATAAATTTAAACAATAAATACCGTTTTGTGGCTCTTTAATGTGTTGTGACAGATCGCTGTAGTCTCTTAAAGCTGCTCGTGAACCGATCATCCCTTCCTTCTAGTTTATTTATAGCATCAAACATGAAAGAACATAAGAAGGAATGTTGTTTTAACCGCGGAAAGACGTCAGTACACTCCGTTTTTCAAGTTCAAATCCTCCAACGTTAATCTACTAACTCTTCTGACTGCTTTGTCGGACAAAAATGGCGGATTCGGCAGATGGCGGATTATGATTGCAAATGGACCAATAATCGCTATGGACCAATGGTAGTTTGAAGGTGTTTACCAGCAGGAGCGAACCTTTCCGGAAAGTTCACTTTGCCAAGCTGTTTCGTAAAGTAAACAAACTCCAAACGAATTTAGTTTTGGCCTGATTTAGATTTGAAATTATGTCATACGAGTTCGTTCTTTGATTTTGTTTAAAGTATATATTAGGGCCTTGAATTATTTTGGTGCATTATGGGTAGTCAAACATTTCCTACTAACCTATCATGTGAGACAGCACTATGAGGGTCCTCCCTGCTAACAGCACTTTGCTCTGGAGGGTTTGGCATCTCTGTAACTCCTCCTCCTGTGACTGCTCCTCCCATCACTCCTTCACCTCCACCTCCTACTTGTATGGCTTCTCCAGTGACTGCTTCTCCATTTCCTCCTGGAATGACGACCCCTCCTGCGACTCCTCCATTTTGCATTCCTCCATCCGGAGATGGGGGAGGAATATATTCACAAGCACTAGTTGTATCATTCCTGGATGAGAGTTTAATAAGAAATACAGTAAGATGATATACAAAAAAAGTTCTTCAAATACCTTATGAAAGCATGAAAAACATTCCAGTCACCTGCATTTCTTCCAGCTAACTGCAATAAGCTAATGCTACAATGGCTGATAATGCTCCACAATTAGGTTCTTTTAAAGTGAAAAGTCAACATTTCTCTAAAGGCTGGAATACACTACACAACTTTTAAAATCTGAACAGATTTTAAAACATTATACATTATATACTTGCAGACTAGGTAAATGGTTAGAGAGATAAACTGGGCATCATACACTAAACGACTGAGGATCATACACTACCAGACCTCCAAGTCGTTCTGAACACAACAAGCTCATGCAGAAACATGCTAGGTTACGCACAACAAATGAAAACAATGTGTTTGTTTTTTTAATTAGCTGAAAATATCAAACATATTTAAAATCCTCTATGCCCATAGATGAGTCTATGCCCATCATACACTACGTGATTTTCTGCAAAATCTGTCAACTGCCCAAAAATCTGCAGACTGACTCTGACTCACATCAACTCATTCAGACAAATCAGGGCAGAAATCCGGGCGAAAGATGTGAAGCGTATTCCAGCCTTACGGTGCAAAATACTTTTGACGGCAAATGTTACAATGTGCTACCTAAAAGCTTACACTGGGCTTGAATTTCCACCACATATTTTGCCATGAAAAAGACAACTGAACCATGTCTCCAGTACTGGCATTCTAGATATATTCAGAGCTAAGTCTCCAAGTCTGAGTTAAAGGAAACATTAAAAAGCCAAAGCAGCAGCAACAAGCAAGTGGAGCTAAACAAAGCAGTTAATGACAAATTGGGATAGTTTTATTGTCTCTTTGCTCTTGGTGTGAATGTGGCTTAAAGTGATAGTTCTCCAAAAATGTTTAATTCTGTCATCATTTACTCGCCCTCCTGATGTTCCAAACCTGTATCACTAACACTACTGTTCATAAGTTTTGGGGTTGGTAAGATTGTTTTAATGTTTTTGAAATAAGTCTTTCATACTCACAATTTATTTGATCAACAATACAGAAAAAAATATATATTATGAAATATTATTAGAATTTAAATGAACTGTTTTCTATTTTAATATATTTTAGAATATATTTTATTCCAAAGCTGAATTTTCAGCATCATTAACCCAGTCTTCAGTGTCACATGATCCTTCAGAAATCATTATAATATGCTGATTTGGTGCTCAGGAAACATTTTTATCAATGTTGGAAACAGTTGCGCTGCTTAATATGTTTGTGTAAACCATGATGCAATTTTTTAAGGATTCTTTGATGAATAGAAAGTTTAAAAGAACAGCATTTATTTGACATTTATATGTCTTTACTCTCACTGTAAAATCTGACTGATCCCAGACTTTTGAACAGTGGTGTACTTTATATTTTCAGGAATCTTTACAAAATACATTCGGTTACACTTCATTTTGACGTTCCACTATAGACATTCTACTAATTATAACTTTGCCACTACATTTCAGCTAACTTAGACTGTTAGGGTAGAGTTAGTTGTCAGGGTTCGGGTTGGTAGAATAAGTTGACGTAGTTGCAAAGTAACTCATAGTCAGTCTTTTGGGGGAGCATCAATATAAAGTGTAAGCAGATAGTCTACCAATACTCTAATGAGAGTTACTGTAGTAGATATGTAGTTGCACAGTTACTTATAGTTAGTTGAATGTCTAAAGTGATCAATCGAAATAATGTGTTATCATATTTTCTTTTGTGAAAAAAGTATCATACTGGTTTGGTTCAACATGAGGGTGAGTAAGGATGACAGAATTTTCATTTTGGGCAAACTATCCCATTGAATTGTAACCTGTTACTTCATAGTGCCAGGGTTTTCAACCAGGTGTCCTTGAAGGGGGTCATGATGTTTAAAACTATTATTAACAACTAATTTGTTGATGGTAATAACTAAAAGTAATGATAAATATTACATAATGTACTGTAGTAATGGTAATTCATGTTTTAATGAAAGATACTGTAAATTGTTACTGAGAAAAAAATTGACGGTTATACTGCCGATCCTGAGGTTGGCTGAAAGTTCGTTGGGTAGGTAAAGGTTGAAAACCTCTCCTTTTCCCATTTTAGAATACACTAGAGAGCATGACATCTACACAGCATGTCTGTCAAGCTTGGCAAGCATGGCAACTTCCCAAAATTCAGACTACTTGGCGTATTTCCAGTTTCCAAAATGTTAAATTGCAAAGAAAATCTTGTTTTTGGAGCATCTCAAAGCTGTGAAGCGATTAGTGAACTGACAGTTATGAAATTACAGGCCCTTTACAACAGAAAAAGTTTTGTCTTGGACTAAAATCTAACCAAATACCCCATCCAGTAAAAAATGCTCAAAACAGCTTTTCAGGTCCTGAGACTCCAAATCAAGTCATTAGAGTTTTCTAAATTCAGTGTAGTAGCTTCTAATTATATTTCTAAATCTAATTCTTACCTTTGGTTGGTATTCAGCATCGAAAATGGGGTGAGTTTGCTGTGACTGGAGGCCCACCTACTGGGCAGGGGAGACAACCTCTGAGGCTGATCAATTATCACTTCGTTTTCGGATAGGGCGGAGGCCGGACGGGACTCCAACAGAGCCTCCTCCAGCATTAAGCTCCCATTGCGTATTCTAGGAGGAAGCTCAATGCTCACTGAGGTCTCGTCCAGATGTGGGGGCATAGGGGTGCTTCTAGGGGTGGACATGACCGGTGTGGGAGGAGCATCACTGAAGACGCTGTCACTCTGCAGTTGGCAAGGGAAACAGAATTAACTGTCGTTCCAGTGAGACTTGTCTATAAATAGTTTTATAATGCATAAGGAAACATTTAAATTACAGTTGTAACTAATACAGTTGTAATACACTTTATTTTAAGTGTCCTTGTTATAGTATAGTTATACAATTAAGCACTGAATAATATTTTAATTAACAAATTGTACTTGGTATAGGGTTTAGATTAGCGTTTGGTTTAGGGTTAGAATTATGCATAATGTTCTGTTATTACTATAGTAAGTACATCTAATGTGTGACAAGGAAGGACACTGTAAAATAAAGTTTTACTTTTTTTTTTCTCTTATATTTACAATTTAAAGTGCCCCATAATGCTTTTTTGGGATATTAACTTTCACATAGTGTGTGATATAGCTGTTTGTGAATGTAAAGGTCTGCAAAGTTTCAAAGATCAAAGTGCATGATAAAAGGAGTTATTGTCTTCCAAAAGAAGGAACGATTCTCAACTGCCTGAAATGAGTCGTCAGTAATTCCCGTCTTACTTGCTGCATGAACCTATGTAGGATTGTAACACATTTGCAAAATGCTCTTAATTGGCTGCCCACGAACAACGTCTACTTTGAACCACCTTTAAACACTAGTTGTAGCTTTTCGTTTATGTTGTCGACATGTGGAGAAGACGCTGTTTTCTGTGCTTCTCGAAAGGAAATCCACTTTGCATGCACTTCCAAAAGATGGGGACTCTGGCTTGATTGATACAGTAAAACCGATGCTAATGTTACTGCCATGTAAACTATGAGAAAATTAAAGCGTTCTTTGCACTTTGATGCATGTAATCCTACTGTAGGAGACTTTAAAATAGCATAATAGGGACACTTTTGGTTAAGGTATTGACAGCATCTGGCATGCTGTCAGTTAGTTTAAAGCACTCTCATTTTACTATTCCCACTGGATATTTTTTACTGCTGAGTGTTCTCACCCTGAAGAAGTCTTCTTCTTCCATCATCTCCCCCTCTAGCCCTTCCAGCCCTTCCTCATCCTCCATTGCCATAGCCAGACGCATCTCTGGGGCCAGATCCTGTAGTGTGCGTAACCCAGCCTGGACCACACAAGATGAGAGTCATGTCAAAGACAGGCTGTAATCCAGTGATGCTGCACTAGGCTTGCACAGAATAACAGTGCAAAAAGTATGTAGAATGAGAATATGGAGCTCATACTCAAGGAGGGGAAAAGGCCCAAACTGAGCAAAAATATGCAATTTGCATACATTTATATGGCCAAAAAGTAAGATGAAATTCCAATAGGTTGTGGTGTAAATCAATGAGATCCTTTATAAGCTTATACTGAAAAATGAAAAATGAAAAGTTAAGAAAAGACAACACACACACACACACACACACACACACACACACACACACACACACACACACACACACACACACACACAAACACAAACCTCTCATAATTCATTACCTGGAGAGAGGCTGACTTGTCCTTGCCTTTCTTCTTCCTCTCTTTCTCCTTTCGCTTACGAAACTTTTTAAAGTAGTCCTGAATCAGGAAGCTGGCATAGAACTTTCCTGCAGTCACCTCATTCCCTAAAAACGTAAAGAGATGGATTTTTAAAAAGACAAAAAAATGCAGATCTTCAGTTGTCCGAAGAGGTAACTTTTTTGAGTGGGAAGGGAAGGACTTGTTGGGCATTGATTGAGGTATTTCTGATTCAACACAATGTTAGCGCTAAGCCTCGGAGAACACTGCATGTCCTTCATGGTCTGTTTGTAAGGTCAAACTTGTATATGGTGTTGGTTGTCCACATTAAGCACAGAAAGCCAATAAAAAGATATTATTGTAACATACTCTACCTGCAGGGGGAGGTATAACTTCATCCAGCAGTTTGGGTTTGGTACGTTTCCAAATCTTCTTGATGATAGCTTTCAGCTCCTCGTTCTGCTGGTCAATGGGGCCTGTGTTGAACGGAAAGGTACTGTATTACTGTATTTAGGATAGAAAAAATGCTTCATTTTTGCTGTAGTTTTTGTCAAAAAACAGATTATTTAAATCTATAAGCATCATTTTCCATAGAAAAGTTTAATTTATGGAAGCAATAACAAATGTCCTCACTTGTACATGTCAGAACTGACAGAAGTGTATTAATAGTATGTTAGTGAGTTTGTGTGTGTGTGTGTGTGTGTGTGTGTGTGTGTGTGTGTGTGTGTGTGTGTGTGTGTGTGTGTGTGTGTGTGTGTGTGTGTGTGTGTGTGTGTGTGTGTGTGTGTGTGTGTGTGTGCAGGAGTCCAACCGTCTGTTTTAATCTTGAGTGAAGTTCTGACGAGAGCAAACAGGGTGGCGTTGAAGGACACAGTGCCATCAGGATAGAGAGGCACATTCATAGCAACCAGTCTCTGCCAAAGAGAAAGAGAGAGATGGGCAGAGAGAAACAGAAGGGCTAAGATATGAATGGTTGCCAGGACACTGCTGTGTGGAGCATGTTGAAATGGGCCTGCAAGTGTGTTCTGGGTGGTTGCTTACTGGACCTCACAAGTCTCTGGTATTTTGGTCTCTACATACACCACCGTTTAAATGTTAGGATGCATTGTATTAATCAAAAGTGACAGTAAAGACTTTTATATTGTTACAAAAGATTTCTATTTCAAATAAATGCAGTTTAAACTTTCTATTCATTGAACGAATCCTGAAAAGCAAAATTTATCACGCTTTCCACAAAAATATTAAACAACTGTTTTCAACATTAATAATAATAAATAATAATAATAATAATATGTTGGTAGCACTTATTTTACAGTCTTGTTTGTCATTATTTTAGTAATGACACCTACCCTGAACCTACCCCTAAACCTTAACTGACCCCATGTAGTTACCTTACACTACTGTAGTACTTTTCATGTAAGTGGGTAAGAACACTGTAAGTACATTGAAAGTGCACGTACTGTAAAATAAAGTGCAACCAAAATGTTTCTTGAGCACTAAATCAGCATGATTTCTGAAGGATCATATGACACTGGAGACTGGAGACTTGTGTTCCTCCTAAAATGCAAGTCTACAGGACTTTTCACCCATTTCATTGTCCACCAGTGACTGTATAAATCCAAATGTCCTTACCCTACACGCTACTCGATGTGGACAGAGTTTCCCAAAGCCCAGCGGAGGCTGAATTCTGCGCAACATGGTGACTACATCTAGATGTTTGATCCTTCCCCTGACACAAAGAAATGCAACAGTATTTATTAATTTAATTAACATACTCATTTAAGACTGGGATTTAATTATGCTCTCATAAAAAAAGACATCCAGTTTGTGTGAAATCACTTACGTGGCTTCTGGGTCGTAATCTGACCAGACTCGTTTAAACTCATCGAGGTGATGAGTGCCCAGCACAGTCCAGTCTCTAGTCAGATACTCAAAGTTATCCATGATGACAGCGATGAACAAGTTAATGATCTGAGAAGATGCAGATTAATCACTAAACAAATTTGTTTATTATTTTCAGAGATGGATTTTTAAAAATTATATATTTCCCCAAGAAAATGTGTTCGCTCAAAACTTTTGCATTCTCTCTCAAAACTATTGCATTCCCTGAAAAACTTTGCATTTGCTAGCAAAAACATTGAAAAAACTTCAAAAAGCAACTTCATATTATTTCAAACACTAGCTTTTCCATTTTCCATTAACACAACTTTAGCAAGAGAGTGCAAAACTTTTGCGAGTTAAAGGTGCAGTAAGCGATTTCTGAGAAACACTGTTGATATTTGAAATCAAAAACCAAAAAGCACAAACAGGCAAAAACAGGGAGACAATGTTCTTGTGGATGTTTTATCCCTTACCAGGAAGGCACAGAGTGCAAAGAAACTGATGAAATAGAGGTACGCCAGGTTGCTTCCACAGCTGTACTCCTCCCCTGGCTCAATGTCAGACTCTGGGTCACACCGACGTCCTGGCAGTGCCGCAAGCATGATCTGCTGCCACTGTTCACCCGTTGCACATCTGGGTTTGAAGACATGCAACAAACCTTTACGTGAAACCATTTACTAACCAGATAAAAAAGCAGATCATTATCCAAACTCAAGTCAAAAATCAACCTAAGGCTACTGTACTCTTACCTGAAAAGCAGAAGTACAGCCATGAAAAAGGTTTGGAAATTGTTGTTCCGACTGAGTTCAGTATCGTCGTCAATAGCTATCTTCCCAAATGACTAGAACCACAGCAAAGAGTTTAAACTTCCCAATCTGGAATGTTTCTCAAATGAGGAGAGGGAGAGGAACATATACAAACGTATAAAGATGAACCCACCTGCATTCCAATCACACCATAGATGAAAAAGATCATAGCAATGAGTAGACCGACGTATGGCAGTGCCTGAAGGTAAGCAGAGAGACAGGTAGAAATTATGCAAAAAAGAGAATTGAGAATGAGAGAGTCTAGTGAGCTTGTTTGTTCCCTAAATTTCTCACCTGTAGAGATTTAAGGAAGGTCCAAAGGAGGGTTCGAATGCCTTCACCCTTACTGAGCAGCTTGACTAGTCGCATAACTCGGAAAAGACGGAAGAAAGTGATGGACACTTTGGCGCTCTCCCCATCTTTCTCCTTTTAAAGTGGGAAAAGAGAACGACATACCAAATATTAATGTATAAAGTCCAGTTAACAAAGGTTCTTGATCATGCCAGTGGCACAAAGTGAATTGTTTTGTGAAGCAGTCACAATATAATGCAGGTTATGCTAAGAGACAGGCAGTGAAAACTACATTAGACCTGACAGCAAACAGCCTGTTTGTGAGTAAGGATCAGAAAATGTGGAAAACTGGGAAATGGTCAAGACTAAATTAATTCCAAAGACAATCAAATGATTCAATTAAATTAAACATGTCATTTAAAGATCCTAAAAGCTCAAGAACTCACACTAATAAAAGTCATAAAAGCCTAACATTTAAATAATGAACTACAAAAATATACAAAGCCAATTCAATTTTGATATAGACAATAATATAATGTTAAATATAAATACTATAGTGCAGTTCTAGAACCTTCTATGTGTTGCCACATAAAACAGGACCAAAGTTTCTTTCTGCAAATTTCTATACAATATCAACGTAACAACACCATTGTTTCATGTCGGATTGATCGCATTTACAAAATAAGTGCGCATAAACAACAACACAGTGTTTTATTTACCAGCGGGAAAGTCACATTTTCACTGAGTTGTGGGTGTATTAAAATTATGGAAGCAAAACACCAGCAAATTCTTATTGATGACAATTAATGTTTAATTGCACATTTTGAATGTACAATTTATGTATATATTTTGTGTACTATTGAAAAACAATAGACAAGCTTGCAAAATATGAATACTTATTTAGCTGATTTATAAGGTGATTTATAACTGTGGCATATTCTTACCTCACCATGGCCTCCTCCACCCTGAGCCAGTAACAGGACGTTCCAAAAGCACACAGTGGAGCAGGAAACAGAAGATATGTGACATGATAGAAGTTGATAAGTGAGTGTGTGTCTAAGATAACAAATTCTACAGTACTTTAATCATTGTCACACCAAAAAAATCACATGCATGGGAATCCCTCATAGTTCAGATATAGTTTTAAAATAATACATACACTGAACTCTGCAATCATGATGTCCACCAAACTGCCCACCACTATCAGTGCATCAAAAGAGTTCCAGGCATCTATAAAATAATGCTGTGTAATCCACAACAAAGAGAGCAAGAGGGAGAGAGAGCAAAAAGCACAAATGTAAAGGCACTAACACGTGTTGACGTGTTATCAAACTATTGGAGCAAAGTGAAAAGTGAAGTGACTGAGGAAAGAAAGTGTCCAGCAAGTCTCACATAAGGTCTCAGAGCCAGAAGTTTGATGATCATCTCAATAGTAAACAGCGTAGTGAAGATCATGTTCAGGATGTCCATCACAGAGTTGAAGAGTTTGGACTGCTCATAGTGCTGTGGGGTCACAGTGACATAATCTCATTAGTGGACTAGACTACACATGATTGGCTGAGTTTTTATGCAGAACCTCTCCAAAGGAGCTTTACATTGATATGAGATATATTGTAGGATCAATTAGTTTTTCCAATTCTGAGAATAAAAATATATAGCATTTCAACTTGAAACATGTGTTGGCAGTTGTGATCTAATTGTTAGAGAGCCAGACTAGTAACCCCTCTCTAACCATAAGGCCACAACTGCCAACACATGTGATGTGTTGACTAACATACTAAAGCACATGTAAAGTTCTTGATTATAATTTTAACTGTATTGTGTAATTTAATATTACATTTAAAGTTGCCAGATTGCGGAACCAGTTGCGGGTTCGAGTCTCAATACTGGCAGGAAATGACTGAGGTCTGAAATGACTGCCCTTGAGCAAGGCATAGGCAAACATATCTATCTGTGCGGCCCCGAAGTGGTCCCAAATCAGCTGGACTGCCTGGGGATGAAGTTTCCACTCTCCCGGGGCCACAGGCTGTCGTGAGAGTTCGTCGGCTGCACAATTGAGCAGGCTGGGGAAATAAATGGCACGAAGCGAACCTCAGATGCTTCTGACACAATAGGAGGAGATGGCGGGCGAGTTGCGACATGTAACGGGACCGTAGACCACCTTGATGGTTGATGTACGCAACAGTCGCAGTGTTGTCTGTACGGACCAGTACATGCTTGTTGAGCAGCGGCGTCTTGAGGCGTCTCAGAGCAAGGTGTACTGCTAGCAACTCGAGGCAGTTGATGTGCCAATGCAGTTGGGGGCCCGCCCAGACCCCCGCTACTGCATGGAGGCATCTGTGGAGACCACAGCATACCTGGACACTTGTTCTAGGGGCACTCCGGCCCGGAGAAACGAAGTGTCTGACCACGAGCTGAGGGTTTGGCGGCAGGCCGGGGTGATTGTCACACGGAGCGTGCCGCTCTACCACACTCGTCTCGGGACTTGGCCGTGAAGCCAGTGCTGAAGCAGTCTCATATGAAGCAATCCGAGCGGCGTTACTGCGACTGCAGATGCCATATGCCCCAGGAGCCTCTGAAAAAGTTTCTGTGGGACTTCTGTTCTGCTCTTGACAGTATTCAAGCAGTTCATCCCTGGCCAGACACGATCCTCTGTGAGGCGTGCCGTCTGGTGGACCGAGTCCAGCTCCATACCAAGAAAAGAGATCCTCTGCACGGGGGCGAGTTTGCTCTTTTCCCAGTTGACCCGAAGACCCAACTGACTCGAAAAAATATGCTGGAGCAGCAAGTCCCTGTGCTCGCACAACTGCTCCCGAGACTGAGCTAGTACCAGCCAGTCGTCGAGATAGTTGAGGATACGAACACCACGCTCTCTCATGGGAGCTATGGCTGCCTCCGCGACCTTCGAAAAAACGCGGGGCGACAGGGCCAGCCCGAAGGGTAGGACTTTGTACTGATATGCTCGACCCTCGAACGCAAAGCGCAGGAATGGCCTGTGTCACGGGAGGATGGAGACATGAAAGTACGCGTCCTTCAGGTCAATCGCTGCAAACCAATCTCGGGGACGGATGCATTCGAAAATGCGTTTCTGCATTAGCATCTTGAATGAAAGCTTGCAAAGGGCCCGATTCAAGACTTGCAGGTCCAAGAATGGCCGTAACCCACCACCTTTCTTGGGTACAATTATGTACGGGCTGTAGAAGCCGGTCTTCATATCGACTAGAGGGACCGGCTCTATCGCATCCTTCGCCAGTAAGACTGCGATCTTCGCACGCATGACAGGGGCACGTTCGCTTAACACCGAAATGTAACGAACACCGCTGAACTTGGGTGGACGCCGGCCGAACTGAATCATATAGCCGAGTCTGATGGTGCGGAGGAGACAGCTCCCGGCTCCACGCTGAGGCCTGGGTGTAGGCTGCTGCTGTGGCCTAGCGGCGGTAGGGAGACGCCCTCGGTGACGAGCAGGCGGAGGATCTGCCACCAGCGGACGGTGGTATAAATACCTCTATTTAGATAGCTAAGTAAACGTGTGTGTGTGTGTGTTTGTACCTGTACAGCCAGTGCGAGCGTGTTGAGCAGAATGAGCACAAACATGATGTACTCAAACTGAGAGGAATTGATGATCTTCCAAAATTTGAGTTGAGAAGGGTTTTTGGGTATGTAAATCTTTATTGGCTGAGCTTTCAATGCGTAATACACACATTGTCGCTGTGAGCAAAAGAGACATACCATGAGAGAATCCATTAGACAACAAGAACAACACAAGGAAGGCAAAAAATTTTAATAAATTGAGTAGACTAGACGATCAAGAGAAATATAACTTAGCATCACCAAATTAATATCCAATAAGATGGTCTTGAATCCAGACTTACCTGATTTTTGTTTAGTTCGCAGTTTTTGAACTCAGCCTCTCCTTGTTCACGGAAGGTGATGATGACAAAACCCACAAAGATGTTCATCATGAAGAAGGCGATGATGATGATGTAGATGACGAAGAAGAAGGAAATCTCTACACGGTAGTTATAGATGGGTCCTCTGTTCTCTGCATTAGCATCAATGGCTTTGTACAACAGCCTGCGAAATACCAAAAAATTAAAAAGACAATTAAAGTTTGGAGGATTCAAAATCAATGCTGTTTTGTTAAACGTTTTCCTCACTGTGGCCAGCCCTCAAACGTAGAGACGGTGAATAGTGCAAGCATGCCCATCAGCACATTGTCGAAGTTAAAGTCGCTGTTCTCCCAAACTCTCTCCCTCACCATTGGATGGTTCATATCACCATCTTTGAACACCACAAAAGTGCCCCTGAAAAAAATCCCACACACAAGTCTCAGAAAACTACCCAGTGAGTCATTGTAAGGGCAAATAAAATGAATAATTTATGGCTAAACAACATACTTGCACTCTTCAGGTGTATGTTTTGCCTCATCAGTGCATCTGTAGAACCGGCCCTGCAAGAGGTATTACATTAATATTAACCAAAGTGAATACTGATTTCACTATTGAACATAGGGCTGCTGATTAACATTAACAAGTAGGCTGCACATAATGTCAACCTAAAAGGAAAATTGTTTCAGGAACGAACCAAATTATTACATTTTGATAAAAGACAGACTGACTGAAACTCTTTTCTTAGGAACTAATCAATCAAGCAAAATAACACCAGGAACATGCATTAATGCATGTCCATTTTAATTGTATGTTGGTTTTAAGTACCTTGAAAAGCTGCACACCAATACAAGCGAACATAAACTGGAGGAGAGTGGTGACAATGAGGATGTTGCCAATAGTACGGATGGCCACGAACACACACTGAATCACGCTCTGAAGACAAACGGACAACAATCATTGAAAGTTATGAATTAACATAACTGGAAATAATAAACATCATGGCATTTAGGTCTGCATGATATTGAAAAACACTGACATTTTGATATTCTTTAATCTGCAATACTGCAACATGAAAAAATACAAGAATTTTCACCAAATGACTTGAATAGCTCTATTTGGAATGAATTCATTATTCTAGAATGATTATAGGCGATTTTGTAGGGAAGTAAAAATAATTTATATAAAATAATAAAAAGCGGGAAAATTCTTTTAGTGTGAACTATCCATGGGTGCGTTTCCCAAAAGCATTGTTAGCCAACTATGGTTGCAACTTTTGTCGTTATCAGCATAGTTCAACGAGTCGGTGTTTCCTGAAACATTCGCAAACAGCATGGCAAAGTTTTATGGCTGGAACGACAGTTGTGGTTAGAAGCATAGTTTCTTGTTTGCATGACATGTGGACTCAATAAATCCTTATCTTGAGAAAAATAAGCAAGCTGACATTCAGTACAATCAGTATCTTTTATTTAGAATACATAAAAATGTCATTTACATCTTTTAGTTTGTCAAGAGATTTAAAGAACCGTTTATTAATAGTGTGCATGTGCAAACGTGCTCTACTATGTAAGAACGAGTCTATTATTGAATCTGGAAATAAACCAAATAACTGAGAAAAATATTAGATAGTCCTCAGATGCCATGTCCTTAATTTATAGCAAAACATCTAGCATTAATTCGATCTCAAAAAGATTCATTAAAAGAAGTTATTACTCCACCACCTGCATGACATCATTAACCAACGTGGTTGAACTACCATTTTGCGAAAATACGGTTTTGGCAAACCGTCGTGACTAGCTAGTTGATTTCTTCAACGATACAATGTACTATGGTAGTAAAGCAGCGAGTTACGTCGTTGTACGGATATAACGCATATACTGTAATTAATTCAAGATTTTAAAGGGTTAGTTCACCCAAAAAATGAAAATTATGTCATTAATGACTCACCCTCATGTCGTCCCAAGCCCGTAAGACCTCCGTTCATCTTCGGAACACAGTTTAAGATATTTTAGATTTAGTCCGAGAGCTTTCTGTCCCTCCATTGAAAATGTATACACGGTATACTGTCCTTCTCCAGAAAGGAAATAAAGACATCATCAAAGTAGTCCATGTGACATCAGTGGGTTAGTTAGAATGTTTTGAAGCAATGAAAATACATTTTGGTCCAAAAATAACAAAAACTATGACTTTATTCAGCATTGTATTCTCTTCTGGTTCTGTTGTCAATCCGCGTTCAGTGACGCTGCTGACGTAAGACGCTGCTGACGAGTAATCTGGAGCGCCCGAGCTTCGTTTACAGTCTGAGGGAGACGCACGCTGTAAACAAAACAATCTTCGCAAATATGTCTAAGGATTTCGACACAGAGGAAGACTTGCATTTTTTTGCCCAGCCATATTTATTTGAACCCGAATACACGGACACACCAGATAACACGTCAGCAGCGTCTTACGTCATCAGCGTCACTGCGGACTCGTGAACGCGGATTGACAACAGAACCGGAAGAGAATACAATGCTGAATAAAGTCGTAGGTTTTGTTATTTTTGGACCAAAATGTATTTTCGATGCTTCAAAACATTCTAACTAACCCACTGATGTCACATGGACTACTTTGATGATGTCTTTATTTCCTTTCTGGACAAGGACAGTATACCGTGTATACATTTTCAATGGAGGGACAGAAAACTCGGACTAAATCTAAAATATCTTAAACTGTGTCTTACGGGCTTGGAACGACATGAGGGTGAGTCATTAATGACATAATTTTCATTTTTGGGTGAACTAACCCTTTAAGTACAACATAATTCGAGAATTTATTCTGATTCAAGGGGAATCAGAATGCCAAATGCTGACTGGGCGAGAGGAGGAGCTGGGGATGGAGGAGGGTAATTAGCTCCTGAGAAACGCGGTAGCTGCTGATAATACTGAAGGACCTTATATACTGTATGTATACAGTGATAGGCGTCGTAATCCTATAGGTAGACGTGGATCAGCTGAGAGTCAGCTGATGCGAGCTTGACTAACGCTACCTGCCAGAACTGACGCTATGCTTGATTAATATAAATTACAATAAATCAAACCTCTTTCAGTAACAATAAATTAAAAAGAGTTCTCATTTTTTAAATTATTGTTATGATTTTTATTGTGATTATTACTTAATAACAATATTATACAAAATAGGAAAAATATATTGTTATACTGCTATTATACTATATTTTGAAGTACAACTGTAAAATTACAACACTGATATTTACATCTTAATTTCTTCATTTTTTAAATGTTAACCCATCAGGATTTTGTTTTGAATAAATGCGCAGTATTTCAGAGATATGCGCAGTATTTCAGAGATATGCACAGCACTGTGTTTATTTACATGCGTGCAGCTTATGATATAGTGTATCTGCATCTCAGAGCAGCACGTTAACATTGAGAAACATTGTAAAATTGTACCTTGAGTCCCTTTGCCCTGTTGATAGCTCGAAGAGGCCTGAGCACTCGCAATACTCTGAGAATCTTCACCACTGAAATGGCACTCGAACTAAGTGCAGAAATGAATAAGTGCAGGAATGAAAAAGTGCAGGAATGAATGAATGCATGAAAGAAGGAAAGAAGGAAAGAAGGAAAGAAAGAAAGAAAGAAAGAAAGAAAGAAAGAAAGAAAGAAAGAAAGAAAGAAAGAAAGAAAGAAAGAAAGAAAGAAAGAAAGAAAGAAAGAAAGAAAGAAAGAAAGAAAGAAAGAAAGAAAGAAAAGAAAAGAAAAGAAAACTTACTGCAAGAAGAAAGAGATGAGGGACACACTGACGACCAGAAGGTCAAGAAGGTTAAAGGCGTTTCTGCAGAAGGACCCTTGATGAAGGAAAGCTCCATACACAGTCATCTGAGCAACACACAGTCACACATTGTCATTAATGTATACACACCAAAATGAAGGTTCACCAGAATGTTTAAACTCAATGATCAATGATTTTGCACATGGCCAATCATTTGTCAGAGCTCAAAACCACAGTGTGCCACAGACAGTCCTGGGTAGTAACTGATAACATGTAATCTGGATCAGATTGCAAAAATAAAGTAATTGTAATTGGATTATATAACGTTTTAAAATTCTCATAATCAGACTACAGTTCTTTTTTTTTTTTTGATAACATGATTACATGTTCAATGATTCTCCCCAAATCTTCTTTTTTATCTTTTCAAATTTCCTTTTAAAAAAAGCCTATTACTTATATATGTTCGTAAAGTCTTCTCGATTTGTGGAATTGCACACACCAGCCACTGACTAGTCAAGTGAGAGGCAATAGCACTTGACCACTAAATTAACAGAAATCATTTCAATTTTAAGGAGTGTTTTCTCAATATTGCATATCCAATCAACTGCTGATGAACACATTTGAATTATTATTCGAATTAACACAACCATTTATTACTATGTCCATAGATTTGTCTTTCAAACACATTAAAATGCACAAATTTATCTAATTTCATATTTACATGTAATGCAGTTATTCCAAAACGTTTTAGTTAGCTAAACCTCTTTTGAACTAATATATAATATTAATAATTAGGTCAATAATTTAACAACACATTCGCATATTCACGGTTCTTTAATGTCAATTAATGGCCAAAACATGCAGGTACACAACTAAAAATATTTGATCTTTTTTAGCATGTGTTGATTAGTTTCTATTTGTATTCATTTGACATTTTTATGATTTAATTAATTATTAGTTTTTCAAGAACTCACTAACCCCCTGCAGTTAAATGTAATGCCCTTCGTATTGTGGAATATATTTTCTTTCTCATTATATTTTTATATCAATATGGTATAAATAAAATTGTCCAATTCAAATCAATATGATGAATGAGTTGGGTCAAAAGCAATCTAAAAGTAATGAAGTCTGAAAGAAGTCCGAATACATTACCTAATTTTGTGTAATGTAACAGATTACGTAACTAACTGCAATTTTCATAGTGTAATTTGCAATCTGTAACTGACTACAATTTGTAAATAAACCCAGCACTGGCTACAAATGTATCCCACTACTAGACATATAGAATAGATCAAAATCGGTTTGGAGCAAGAGAGATTTTAACTGTGCACGGGATTATCAATAGTTTACCTTCAACATGATCTCAATAGTGAAGACGGTGGTAAAGACATAATCAGCATAGCCCAGCATCTATCATATGACATAAAGAAAGCAATCAAGAGTACAGTCATTGTCTTTGGTACCAGGGTCAACCTCATGAGTCTAGGTCATATTTCACCTCAAAAAAAATAAAAATAATAATTTGCATATACACTGCTTTTTTGCTTGCTTAGTTGGGGACACTTAATATTCAGCACAATTATTAACTTGACTGCACTGACACTATTGGATGAGAGCTGAACTGAGCTGGATGATAACATCACTGTTTTCTCCAGAGCTGCTTTATAGCTGAATAGAACTCATTTCATAACTGATGAACTTTAAACAGTAATTGAACCGAACTGAATCAACACCGAATTGATTTCAACAGAAAAATTACTATTTACTATTGTCTTTAGAGCTGATTTACTGCATATGATAACAACTAAATTTATTCAAGTCGAAAATATGTTTTGCCAAAACTGAACCAACCGTAATACATTCATTTATTAAAGATTTCAACTTTTTACAGTGTAGAAAAAAATAATTTAAGGACCATTAATGAATATATATATACACTACCGTTCAAAAGTTTGGGGTCGGTACGATTTTAAATACTTTTAAAAGAATTCTCTTCTGCTAACCATGGCTGCGCTTATTTGATTACATCAAAAATCAGTTATAGTATTAAATATTTTTCCTGTGTAAATCAGCTGTTTTCTGTGTGAATATATAGTAAAGTGTAATTTATTCCTGTGATCAAAGCTGAATTTTCAGCATCACCAGTGTCAGTGTCTTCAGTGTCAAATGATCCTTCACAAACAGGGGCGGACTGGCCATCTGTGTGATCTGGAGTATCACAGAACGGCCGGTACTCCAGGACGGCCGGCGGGCCGGCCCACCACCCGCCGCCACACACGCAGTCATCACCTGTTTTTTCCCCCCACTAATCTGTTTCACACTCCAGTACTGTAGGTGGCAGCAATGCACCTTTAAGTTGGATGCCAGCGCCGAGCATTATCAGCTCGGCCCAAAAAAACTGCGATCGCGGCCGAAGCAGCTGTGCGGACTGAACTCGATCATGCGAACATTATTACACAGAGTTGCGCGATCCACTGAGAAGCATTTCAATTCAGTGCAGAATTCTCTATCTCTATTATAAACCCACAGATGGCTGTGATTTAAGCTAGTTAAAAGCCAGATTAAACAGCACTGATATTCTCAACATCTTGACGCAAAAAACAGGTGAAACATTGTTCCAAGAACAAACCAGTTAGAAGACATTTCACTCCACAACTTATGAATTAACTGTAACTTAGTAAAACAAATTTTTTGGCAGGAATGTGCCTGTATTCATATTAAAAATGCTGTTATATTAATAGTCATGTAGGCCTATAAGTGTAGGCTAATAAATGTAATGCAGTAATGTTTTTGTTTAGAAGTTATGGCAGTTTATTTATTTATTTTGCATTAAATATTTATACTAAATGTTTATGCTACAATAGGTTTTTAGAGAATAATATATATATATATATTACAATTTTTTCAGGAATTGTTGAACCAGAATATAAAGATATTTTATTATTTCGCATATGATGGTGAAAAGTAAAAAAGTAAAAGTTAAAAGTAAAGGTAAAGGTAAAAAAAACACCACCATGTTATACAAGGGCGAAATTGTCAATCACACATTGGGGGGGACAGCTGTGGAACTTTTTGTGTTGGCGCATGCACACATTTTTTTAATCAAAATAAAATTAAAAGTCAGAGTCCGAATGTTTGTAATTGTATAACACAACAAGGAATTTTATTACATCTGATCGTCAAACCAACGTATAGCCTACTCACAATGATTACAGCATCGGCATCAATTACAGGCCTGAATTGACAACAAAGCGGTCAGTGATCTCTCTCTCTTATATTCTTCTATAAACATATAGTGGCTATAAACATTTTGATTAAATTACGGTTACAGGATAACAGGATATTTACCATTCATAGATAGCCTATGTGCCAAATGTCTGTCAATTTCCGCGCTCCTCCTAACTCTTTTTCTGTTTGGTTTTTCCTAACTCATTGACGATGCACTAGGGATAGGAAAACATGACATGGATTTCAGGAGAAATAGGTTTTGCTAAATGTATAGTGTAAGGAAGTCCGAATGGATTTGGGAAATGGACCGGCCGGGATTTTATATTTTCGGAGCTGGGAAGAAAGACGTAGGCTATTTGCAATCACATCTGGCCCTGCCCGCATAATCATACAAGCCGCGTTTCCATAAGGCTACTCTTCAAATTGCGCCAATTGAAATTGCGTAGCCTAATGAAAATGCGCACAATGGAAACACGTCCATTTCGCAAAAACTCCCGTTTATCCCAATAAAGTTTTTACGCTTGCATGAGGAGGCTTTTCAGGCAATTTGAAAAAGGAATATTTCGCAAAACTGCAATGGAAACGGGTTTTGCGCATTTACAGTCAGCTGACTTAGAATACGCGGTGTGATTTGGGTCCGTGTCCGCAAATAATAATAATAATTATCATCATTATTATAACATTTATTATATGTAGAAGACGCTTTTATCCAAAAAAGGAACAAAGCAATTCGTCACATTTCATTCATAATACAGGTTGGACAATAATAATAGGGCTAAGATTATCACAAATAAACACAAGATTTTGACGCATATCCAAGTGTGTGTGCGGACTGGGTGTGGAGCGCGCACTGGATGGCACGGAGGCGTGGGCGCGAACACTTGCATTTTCATATCAACAGTCGAAACAACTTAAAATACTCTATCATTTCTGGTCATACAGAATATAATAATACATTATTTGCAACTACTTTTATTTGCGTAATCTCACAATAACAAGAAAACGATGTGCTTTTGTAAAATAAAATAAAACAATCAGGCGCGCTTTCATGATCTCCGTGAACTGAAGCGCGAGAACTGATAGGCTAGCCTTTGTAGACTGAAGCTTTAAATGTCCACTTTAAAAGGAACAAATTCGAATCGAAAGCTAATACCTTCTGATTATGTAATCCGTATGAAAGGTGCATTTCTCTCTAAAGGTGCATCTGGAGATGGAGATATGTTTTTAGCCGACACTGATTTAGGAAAACAATAGTTTATTAATAAACAATTAAAATGCCTCGTTATTTTTTCAGACACATTTATTATAGCCTAACTCAACTATACATCCCCTTTCTGTAGGCTGTGGTTATGGCTCTTCTCATTCAGCACTGCGGTAAAAATATAATTTCCAGGTTCTAATTTGGCCTTAGAAAACCAGTAAAATCTACATTTTTTTCTCCATATTAATTTGTGAATATTTTAAATGTTTAATAAAGGGGCAACAAGTAATAAACAAATATCTGAAAATTCGTCTCTCTCTCTCTCTCTCTCTCTCTCTCTCTCTCTCTCTCTCTCTCTCTCTCTCTCTCTCTCTCTCTCTCTCTCTCTCTCTCTCTCTCATATATATATATATTATTTTTTTATTTTTTTGTGCAGCATTTGGTGTAGGCCTACAGGTCAAACTAAAATGTTGGTGTTCACCTTTGCGTTTTAAAAATACAACAACCGTTCATTTTTCGTTTTGCAATTAGGCCTACGGGTTAAATAAGAAAAATGAATGCAAGTACACTGACCGTTTGGACATAATACGAGACAGAGTTCTTTATTGAATTCATAAAATAAACAATAATTACAGGAGTAGTCTACTGGACTCTAAACCCACTGATCTATATAATGACATTAATAAAGTCATTCTATATTGATCAGTGTCTAAACCTCAAAGAAATGCCACAATCAAGACATCGGAGCAGAAATGAGGGAGAAACACCCAGGAACTCCGTGTCTTTCCCTGCCATTAACGCTTGGATAACCCGCCACGTCTCCTTCCATTAATAATAATAATGTCTATGCGGTGGCTGTGATATAGGCTATAAACCTACCAACGTCCGTTGCCATGATTTTTGGAATGACTGATCGCGAGAGGAAAAAAAGACGTTTTAGTCGCATAACATCGGTTAATGGAACGCCGTCATTTCGCAATAGTTTTTTATCGACATTTAGAAAATATCGCAAAAGTTTTGCGCAAATCTGTAATGGAAACGCGCCCCAAATATGATCAAATATTGGGGGGGACAAATTGCCCTTCGTTGAATATTGGGGGGGACGTGTCCCCCTGTCCCCCCATAGGATTACGCCTATGATGTTATATGTATAATAAATATTTTTGAGTATAGCCCTTCTAGATTATTTTATCCCTTTAGCCCTCGCACACAAAAAGGTTGGAGACCCCTGGTATATAGTAACTATATGTTTTATAATTACAAGTTTGTGTAATTAGGGTTTCTGTAGCCAGTGACATTTCATTATTTGTATTTTATTTTCAATGCAGATGTAATGGCATTGTACATTTTTTTGTTTTTATTTGAAGACTGAGGCTTCATTAATAAACAAAACCCCAATTGTCATCATTGTTTTTGAGATATTACTTGCTGTGAATACCTTGTCTGATATAGGTTACAGTATTGTGGCATAGTATCAGGACATCCTAGTGGCTAGGGGTGAATGGCTGGATGATGGGCCTATTTGGGAGAAAGTCCAGGGCTGTTTTTTAGCCCCAGTCCGTCCCTGTTCACAAATCAGTATAATATGAGGATTTGATGCTCAAGAAACATTTATTATTATTATCAATGTTGAAACAGTTGTTGGTCTGTCAGTTGTACAGTTTTTTTTTTTTTTTTTTAGGATTCTTTGATGAATAGGAAGTTCAAAAGACTTTTGTAATATTATAAATGTCTTTACTGTCACTTTCGATCAAATTAATTATTCCTTGATAAATAAAAGTATTGATTTCTTTCCTCCAAAAAATAAAAATAAAATTCTCACTGACCCCAAACTTTTGAACGGTAGTGTATATATATATATATATATATATATATATATATATATATATATTCATATTTAAAAGTAAAATTGTAAACATACATATGATAGTACTTGCAGTACTGAATTTATTTTATGTTGATTTTAAGAAAAAAAAAAGCATTGTATTACAGTTATAAAAATGAAGTTATTTTGTATTAAAGTAATACATGGGAATAATAAATGTTACAAACAATGTCACAATGTAAATAAAAATCCCTTTTTATGTATAACATTGGCTGTGGGTGAAATATGAAAGTCTTCAAGGGATTTAGCCATTTTATTAATCTCTATTGGGCACAAGGGATGGTGTTTGGGAATCATGGGTACCACAGTGCACTTGGGAAATGCCATCTAGCAGGGACATGAGATCTATTACTATTTTAAGACTATCAAATGCTAATTTGCAGGGCCAGTTAGTGAGCCTGACGATTTCGTATTTTTAAAATGGTATACAGTATTAATAATTTGCCTCACTTTGGGAATGTGAACAATGGAAAAAAAGTTAAAGATCTGGACACAGACTGGCCCTCAAGCGTTCTGGGTCTTATCCTCTATTCTAGACACTAGAACTTACAACGTTCCTGACAGAATGAGTTTTGATTGGGTCTTCAGCGGCCAATGAAAAACTACTCAGTATGATGAAGACAAGGATGATGTTGGTGAAGTAATGATGATGAATGAGGTTGTGGCAGGCAACTCTGAGACTAAGTGAACATTGGCAAGGTTAATTTCAGGTCGGAGATCAGAAAAATTATAATTATTAGCAACCATCATTTGTGCTATTTAAAAAAAAAATGTTAACATACCAGTTTTTCTTTCCAAGGATGAAAAAGGAACTTCCATCAGGAATAGGTACAATTTTCTCCTTGGGTTGAAAACTTTCGACTTTCATGGGAGTGCCTATACCTTTGGAGAAAATTAAGATATAAAACAATGTCATGAAATAAGTTCAAATACATTTATAATCAATGTGACTAGAAAGTTTTGGACTGGACAGTATTTACCCTCAAGCCCTTCAATTGCTCTAAACTCCTCATTTTCTTCCCAATCGTCCATTTCATTCTGAACAAGGAAAAAAAAATGAAGAAAAAGATGACAAGAGAATGATCATAGAAACTTGCTTAATAAATGCTTTGATAAAATGCACAATTAATCACTGCACATTATATAAAGTCATATTTTATATTTATCAAAATGTGATAACTTTGATATAATAATACTTTGATAAAATTGATCAAAATGTGATAACTAACCCACTGAAAAAAAAAACATCAATATCAACCAATAATATCTTAGCCTGTTTTTCACAACCCAATTAAATAATGATGGGTAAAAAATTAAAATTCTAACCCCACCCCACTTTATCACCTGCTGATTATACTCAGAAATTCTAAATCACATTACAGAAGTTCAATGTGTCTCGAGTGCCTTTAAAAGAGAATGTGAGAGAGCGGGGTTCTTACACCAGCGTCTTCCTCTCTTTCTTCATCATCTTCCCATTCCTCATCCTCTTCTTTTTTCTCTCTATAAAACAGAACAACCGAATTTGAGTTCTATGCCTATGAGTGCACAACAATAACAATATGTGAGTGTTGCCTACTCTTTTTGCTTTTTGCCACCATCTCCGGCTAAGTTGTCCACAGCGATAGCCAAGAAGACATTCAGCAAGATGTCTGGTTGACAAAGTAAGTCAAGGACCAGAAACAAGACTCCAGATATAAGAATAGCCATATGGACAGGCTAATGGATATGAAAATATGGAGCTTATAAATAGAATGCACTTTGATATATCGAAAGGATACAGTTACCACAGACGAAAAGAATGACAAAGTAAATACAGACAATCATATTGGGAAACACTGGTCCACCATACGCCATGATGCCATCATACATGACAGAATTCCAGTCCTCGCCTGTTAGGATCTATATAAGAAAGAGTTCTTAGTCTACACCTCCCAGTTCTGTACACATGTGTATGTGAATGTAAAATATCATTTACTCACCCTTTCCAAACCTGTATGACATTCTTTTGTCTGCTGAACACAAAAGATGATATTTTGAAGAATGTCAGTAACCAAACACTTGATGGGCTTCATTGACTTCCATAGGTTTTTTTTTTTTTTTTTCATACTATGGAACTCAATGGGCACCAGAAACTGTTTGGTTACTGACAATCTTCAAAATATCTTCTTTTGTGTTCAATAGAACAATAAAAAATTATACAGGTTTGGAACAATTTGAGGGCGAGTAAATGATCACAGAATTGAAATTTTTGGGTGAAGTATCCCTTTAAGATGTACTGTAAAGAACCACCTTAAAGCTATTGCTAATAAAACAATCATTGTTTTGGGAGTAGGATGACAAAAACATTTTTTAAAGGGGTCAAGCAACTTTATTCTATTTGAAGATATACATAGGCCCATATTCCCTTGTGAAAAAGAAGAGTCCTTAAAGTCACCCTGAAATCAAAATGACCAATTCTTATTTTTTATGGAATATTGAATTTTTTAAAATATACTGTATATATTTTTTTTCTGTGAACATCATTGGTTTTTTTATTATTCATGTGCCCTCTTAATATTTAATCAAAGTAACTTTCCCTCCCTCTTGCAGCGACATCTCTTCTCTTCTCTGCTGAGGTGTTTACTGGCAATGAGGGCAGGACATTCTATCACTTTGTAATCGACCTCTGTTTATTACTTTTCAGCCCTTGGTATGTGTATTGTGTATTGTGCTTTGTTATTGTTTTTTTATTTGGTTCTGTTCCTTAAACTTGTCTTTGTAAAGCGACATTGGCTGTTGGAAAGGTGCTATATAAATAAAAATTATTATTATTATTACTCACGTGAAATCGCAGCAATAGCAAGCTACAATGATCCAATCAATTCCCAAAGGACAAAATCAAGTTCCACCCAACATTTTTTCTCGTTTGAGAAGCTGTCACAATAGGGAAGAAAAGACTTCCCAATACATTTTAATTTAAATTGCAATTAACATGCAATTAATGCTCAAACAATTCCATTCATACCACACTTAGTGTCACACCTAAGTATATTTTTCAATAATAAGTACTCATTTTAAAAGTATGCTAAAGTGTACTTCTTTTTAACAAGGGATACCTTTATTTTTCACAGCTTTTAGTCAGTTTAGGTGATCATTAGTGTTGTACTTGACCTCACAGGCTGCATAAATACGACATTTGCAAACACTGTCCAAAAAAAAAAAAAAAGTGCAAAGTTTAGCTTAGTAACCTGGAAACAGGTGAGCAGGGCAGATGGAAAAGTGTCAAAGGTGCTTCTTTTCATTTGAGTTTCATCAAAGTTGAACTTTCCACCAAAGAGCTGCATGCCCAGGAGAGCGAAGATGATGAGGAAGAGGAAGAGCAGCAGCAGAAGGGAGCAAATGGCTTTCATTGAATTCAGCAAAGAGCCCACCAGGTCTGAGAGGGCAGCCCAGTGTCTAAAGAGAGACATTCAGCATGTTCAATGAATCTTGAAAATCAGCATGACTCTTATTGAAGACTATACAAAGACAATGTGCTCCTTTTACTTATGAATGGGAGAAACTCCAAAGCGCAATATGGCGGAATACGTCCCGCCTTCTAAATAAAAGCTAATCGCTGATTGGTAAAAACATTGTCACTGCAGCTGCTGAAGCTCAGTTTCAAGCTCAGTTTCAGTTTCTTCTTAGGACTACACATGCACATTGGCTGATCTAGCCTGAAAACACCATTTTTGGGACAGTGCGTGTCAGATTTTGTTGCTGATTTGAAATTTGTTATTTAATTGTGAGCTCGGCAAGAAGTTTTTGAGATTTCAGGATTCCCCCATTCAAATAGATTAGTCTTTCATGCCCAAAATAGCTTCCCGGAAACGTTGCAAATATGGCCGCAGAGTGAACAGATTTCCAGTAACACTTTACAATAAGGTTCATTAGTTAACATTAGTTAATGTATTAACTAAAACGAACTAACAATGAGCAATACATTTTTTACAGTATTTATTAATCTTTGTTAATGTTAGTTACTAAAAATCCAGCTGTTCATTGTTCATGTTAGCTCTTATTGAGTCTTATTGATTATTTTAATAATCAGAGTTTGCTTTATTTTCTCAAATCTAAAATGAATTACAGGGTTATTATATTGTTATTATATACATAAAAAAACACTAATAAAAATGACACAAACACACAACAAAATGACTAAAAATAAAAATAAAATGAAAATATAAAAAATATAAACTAATTCAAAATAGTAATAAATACTATAACAGTATCTAAAAGACTTAAACTGACACTGTTGCCCTCATAACTCATTTGAATTCAAATGATACAGCCAAGTCATTAATACTACACTGTTTCACATTGAATGTCAAAGAGCTGGACACACTTATGAGCTAAATCACCTTGTGACTTTGAAGATACGGATCAGACGGACGCAGCGCAGCACAGAGATTCCGATGGGCGGGATTACTTCCATCTCCACCAGCACCGTCTCCAGGATTCCACCACACACCACGAAACAATCAAAACGATTAAACAGTGCCATGAAGTAGATCTGAAAGCCGAAGCTGTAGAGTTTCATCAGCATCTCCAGTGTAAACAGAGCCAGAAGGATCTTATTTGCTCGTTCTGGGAAATTAAAGAGACCGTATTTAAGACAGGGTCAAATCATCTCATTAAAGGCATACTTTGGCAACACTTCAGTTATACAAACCCTGTATATCAGTGAGCCACTTGGGCTGGCCGTAGTGTTCAGAGGCGCTGGCGGCAGTGTTGAGGAACACCAGCAGTAGCACCAGCCAGTAGAAATTGGTGGATTTGACAGCCACGCGGCAATTCTTCCTAATGACCACATTCAAGTGGTACAGCTGCTCACTGAGAAAGAGAAGATTCAGTAGCAAACATAAGTAGAGATTAAATCTGAAACTTTAAAAAAAAAGATGTAAAATATGTCACTTTAAAATTATTCCTTAGAAAGGTACAATTGGGCTTCTGGTAAACGTTTCTCAACAAATAAACACTTACCAAAAACTTATAGCCATCAGTCGTGCCCTATAGAAAAATAAAAGAGCTTAGGTTAATGAAATCTCTGGTATTTAATCATTTATTATATATGAAACAACAATATTAATGTTGTACTTACATTATAGATGAACAGAAACCACTGTCATCATCCAAGAATGCTTCAAACTCAGAGTCTGAATCTGATTCTGTATAAAAGAAAAAGGACTGAATGTGTGCTTCAAAAATGATAAGGGTCAAGATAAAATGTCTTAATTTATCTTAATACACGCAAATCTGAATGAAAACTTCAGTATACCTCCATCTTCACTGTGTTTGTACCAGCCATATTTCTTCATCATTTTTTTCTTAGCCACCACAGCACCTGCCATTTACACCACACAAAAAAGAAAAGTTCTTCATTGACTGAAAAACAAACACTACACTGCTTCTTAACACGTTTTAGTACTTTTTAAGTACACATTTAAAAACGTTTAACAGAAATGACATTAGAGTACATTTTAGTTTACCAAAATTGCTTGCCATTACATATAATTACCAGATTTTAATAGAAGTTAATTTATGTCCTACTTAAGCGGGTCCAAAAAAACACTCTAAAGTTACACTGGATATAAATATGAACTATAAATCATTTTCATTTAATTGCAATTAACATGCAATTAAGTGCCTACTGTATATTTTTCCAGTGTGATCATAATGTGAAAGGAACGCTAAATAAAGCTTATATTACGTTTATTTCCATCCTCATCCATGTCCTCTGCTTCAATGAGCCAGTCCATGTAGCCGATCATGTCCTCCTCCATCTGTTGTTTCTCCTGGGCCATCTGCAGTTCACCACGACACACAGCCTTCTCTCTCTCTTTAGAGAACTCACTGTGATGTGCAAGAGACACATGCAATGTAAACCTTCACAAGATGCCCAACAAATGTCATCACAAGACCTCCATATCTTTACAGTATGTATCTGCCCATATAATTTAATTTGCAATGGGGAGCAGAGCTGAAGGTATAACACTAAATCGTTATTTTCAAAACTATTTACCATACTAGTATTATAAACACACATATATGATTTAAAAGGCTTATAAGGGACCAGGGCTTGAGTCACTCACCCGCTCAAAACACCCAACACGAGATTGAGGACAAAGAAAGACCCAAAAATGACCAGAGACACAAAATAAACCCAAGGCAGCTCAAACCCGATGGAATCATTCATCTGAGTGAAACATTACAGACGAGAGAGAAAAAAAAAACAGAGGTTATTTAAAGTTGCTCATGAGCTGTCAAGTGTTTTTTGAGTGACATAGATTGGATATAACTTTAAACAGACAAGGTAGCACTTTATTTTACATTTCTTTTCCCCATGTACTTACTATGTACTTCTTATAGTAATTACAATAACTGGGTAATAACTTACCTGAACCTACCCCTAAACCTAACCTTTACTTTCTTGGGTATGTACACTGTAAAGTACACGTAAGTACGCGTGCTGTAAAATAAAGTGCAACCAGGTTAGTAAGTGATTATATCCCGTGTCCTTATTGTTAAACAAAACTATAACATTAGTCATATGTTAACATATATGTATATAAGTCTTGAGGCTATAAACAGTTTGCTTTTAATTAAAAAACTGAGAGAGGAGTTGAAATTATTTTCTGTAGTAAATATTTACAGATTTTGCATTATTGAGCTGTTTTTTAAATTGTTTAAATTTTAAAACCTAACCCTATTTTCATTAACATTCCAATAAAGTATGCTGTTCGTGTAAAATGAGTAACTTTAGCTAAATAAAAAGATAAAAAAATTGAAAAAGTGAAAAAGATGAGGGAGAGGTCGTACCCAGTAGAGCACATCAGTCCAGCCCTCCATTGTAATGCATTGGAACACAGTGAGCATGGCGAAGAAGATATTGTCAAAGTTGGTGATGCCTCCATTGGGTCCCTCCCATCCTCCCTGACACACTGTGTTATTCCCCACGCAGAAGCGACCGTTACCGGCAAAAGCACATGGAGTAGGATCATCGTCCACCATTAGCTCTTTTCACATGAAAATAAACAATTTTGTAGGGTTTAAAATTATTTATAGTCAACAAACAACCAATTTAACTTTCCCCATCATTGACAGAATTTTCCATCATTTATGATAAAACACTTCCCCACCATCGGCGGAATTTTCCAGCAATCCATGTTTTCACTGTTAAGCCGGGCACACTGTACAATTTATAATAGTCCTTTACGATTGTTGCTCGTCAGGCTGTACGAACATGATCCCTGCTATAAGTCTGTAGGATCTCAATTGTCATTAATGTCAGACTGTACAGCAGTCAAGATGTGTTAAAAACAGACGCACACAAAAAGATAGTCCGCAGTTTTACAACATCAATCCGTGACACGTTCCGGATAGAAATGGTGACTAGCAAACAAAAACAATCTTTAGAGTTAATTTTGATGTCTAATGTTTAACGTCTCAGGTTACGACTGTAACCATAGTTCCCTGAGAAAGGGAACGAGACGATGCGTCAACGACGCTTTGGGAACGCCCCCGGCCTGAATGTGTCTGAAGCATCTATGTCAACTAGTCCAATGGAAAGAATGAGCGTCACGGGCGGGTGACGTCATGACCTTAGACTTTAGGTAAAAGCACATCCGGTGCAAACCGGCATTAGCTTTGAAAATTGCCGAAGCAAGCCGATCACAGGGATGCAGGAAGTATGGCAGGGTGGCATCGTCTCGTTCCCTTTCTCAGGGAACTATGGTTACAGTCGTAACCTCAGACGTTCCCTTTCGAGGGAACTCGAGATGCGTCAACGACGCTTTGGGAACGAGAATTCCCAAATCGCCAAACTTTCAAGTACCTGAGTGTCAGTCTGTTGTACGCTAAGCACTAAGCACCTGAGAACCTGGGGCAGCATCCAGGTCCAAGCTGTAAAACCTGACGAATGTGAGCGGTGAGGACCAGCCCGCCGCATCACAAACGTCATGGAGAGAAACCTCAAATAATAAAGGCTTTAGAGGCCGCCATACCCCTAGTAGAATGAGCCCTGACCACCAAAGGGCATGGCTGGTCAGAGTACTCGTAAGCAAGTGAAATAGCCTCGACTATCCACCTACTAACCGTCTGTTTAGAAGCAGGAAGACCTTTCTTGGGTGATCCAAAACAAACAAATAACTGGTCGGAGCTTCTCCACTGAGAAGTGCGATGAACATAAGTGTCCAATGCTCGCACTGGACACAAGAGGTTCAGCTTTTCCTGGTCCGCAGATGTAAAAGGAGGAGGACAGAAAGCCTGCAGCACAATAGGCCTCGGAATCATGGTCGGCACCTTAGGGACGTATCCCTGTTTTGGATATAAGAATGCCTTGACCATCCCCGGTGCAAACTCAAGGCAAGTGGGGGAAACCGAAAGGGCCTGAAGGTCTCCGACTCTTTTGAGGGACGAAATAGCTAACAGAAAGATAGTCTTAAAATTAAGAAATTTCTCTGAAACCGAATCTAAGGGCTCGAATGGAGCCCTAGACAGGCCTCCAAAACTATTGTAAGGTCCCAGGCCGGCACCCTAGTGCAAGTTGCAGGCCTCAGCCTCAAGGTGCCACGAAGGAAACGAGTAATCAGGGGGTCTCGACCCATAGATATACCACCCACCAGGGCGTGGGAAGCCGCAATGGCCGCCACGTAGACCTTGAGTGTGGATGGGCATAGACCTGATGTGAAACGCTCTTGTAGAAACTCGAGAACTGTGTTTACGAACAGCTAACCGGATCCCACTGGCGTTGGTGACACCAAGCGCATAAAGTTTCCTCGTAGCAGGAGCTCTGGTGCTTAGAATGGTCTCAACAACCTCGGTTGAGAGACCACTCTCTATGAGTTCTGCCCCCTCAGAGGCCAAACCCATAGTTTCCAAATCTCTGGCCGGGGGTGAAATATTGTGCCCCCTGCCTGAGACAGAAGGTCTCTCCTGATCGGGATCTCCAAGGGAGGGCCGTCGAGAAGATGAATGAGGTCCGCAAACCAAATTCGGCTCGGCCAGCATGGTGCTACTAGCAGTAGGCTTATTCCATCCTGGCGGATTCTCTCCAGAACTCCTGGGAGCAGAGCAACAGGGGGAAATGCGTACAGACGAAGCCTCGGCCACGTCTGCACCATAGCATCCAGCCCCAAGGGGGCTGGTTGAGTGAGGGAGAACCAGAGTGGACAGTGCGTCGTATACTGAGACGCAAACAGATCCACTTCTGCCTGGCCATAAAACTCCCATATTTGCTCCACCGCCACAGGGTGGAGTCTCCAGTCCCCTGGCCTCAGCCCCTGCCTCGACAGGGTGTCTGCTCCTATATTCTGGTCCCCTGGAATATACACTGCCCTCAGAGAGCGTACTTTCCCCAGGGACCACAGGAGGATCTGGTAGGCCGGTTTGCAAAGCGGACGCGAACGCAGACCCCCCTGGCGGTTCAGATAAGAGACCACCGATGTGTTGTCTGTACGGACAAGCACATGATGGCCCCTCAGGTCTGGGAGGAAATGTCTCAACGCATTGAAGACGGCCATCATCTCCAGGCAATTTATGTGCCAAGAGAGATGATGACTCCTCCACAGACCCTGAGCCGAGCGGCCTTCCATTACCGCACCCCAGCCGGTGAGGGAAGCATCTGTCGAGATAGCAACTCGATGGGAAAGAGCTCCCAACACCGGACCCTGGGTTAAGAACCAGTGTTTCGTTCATATAACCAAGGCGCAGAGACACCGCCGCGTTATCTTGATCATACGAAGTGGGTTTCCCCTCGGGGAGAACCCTCTGGTCCTGAGCCACCACTGCAAAGGTCTCATGTACAGCAGGCCAAAGGGTATCACATTGGACTCTGCTGCCAAGAGGCCTAACAGTTTCTCGAACTGTTTCACAGTGCGTGACTGGCCTAGCTTTAGCTCTTTTGTGGCTGTAAGGATAGCAGCTACACGAGCGGGCGATAGAATGGCTCGCATCGTGACTGAGTCCCATTCCACACCAAGAAAAGTGGTTCTCTGTACTGGAGAAAGCACACTCTTTTTGGCATTGAGCCTCAACCCCAACATTTGCATATGAGCGAGAACGACACCTCGGTGCTGAACCGCTAACTGTTCTGATTCCGCTAGAATCAGCCAGTCGTCTATGTAGTTCAGAATGCGTATGCCCTGCAGCCTGAGCAGGGCCAGAGCTGCATCTACGCACTTCGTGAACGTGCGGGGTGATAAAGCTAGACAGAAAGGAAGTACCCGATATTGGTATTCTTTGCCCCCGAAAGAAAACCTCAGGAACCTCCTGTGCTGAGGGAGGATGGAGACATGGAAGTAAGCGTCTTTCAGATCTATCGTGACAAACCAGTCCTCAGATCTGATTTGAGTCACGATCTGTTTGAGTGTTAGCATCTTGAACTTGAGTTTCTGTACTGAACGATTCAACAGACAAAGATCTAAAATGGGACCCAACCCACCATCCTTTTTTGGAACAATGAAATAACGGCTGTAAAAACCCGATTCTCTGTCGGGTGAGTACACCTTTTCTATAGCTTCCTTCGCTAACAGGGCCTTTACCTCTTGCTCCATTACCAGAACCTGCTCGGGATGTACTACTGTGAGTAACACCCCGTTGTAGCGAGGACAAGAACCAAACTGGATTCTGTATCCTTTCTCTACTATCTGCAGGACCCATTGAGATATATTTGGCAGTAGCTTCCACGCTGCCAGAAAATCTACTAAGGGAACCAGCCTATCGAGGCTGGCCTCTGGTGTTATCGAGACAGCCAGTTCGGGAGCCTGAAACATACCGGCAGGAACTACCTGAACTGACTGTTTTTGAACCCCCCTCTGAGGGTGCGAGTCTGACGCGATGTCAAGTTGACATTGCGCCAGAAGCTCGCTGGAGACCACTGCGCCCCGAAGCACCGAGGGTGGCGGGGTTGGGAGAACGGCCCTGTGAGGACACCGAGATGGAACGGGCACCGTGTTCTGAGGTGTGTACCGTCCCACCCCGGTTGGGGCTGCCCTCACAGGTCTGACGCCAGAGACGTCAGGACCTTTTCTTTTGGGCCGAAGCCTTCTTAGCCTGAAGAACGGTCCTCAGATCCGGCTTAGGCTTCGAAGACTTCGGCTGGACTGTTTCCAGTGTTTCTGTGGTGGTGCACGAGACGCAACACTCTCTTTTTGTTGAGCACGATATGAGGAGCTCGACGGCCGGCGCTGCTCACGCCCAGCAGCCCCAGGGGGTAAGACACGGCGAGGGAGAAACTTTTTAAATGCCTCTGATTGCTTTTTGGCCTCCTGAAATCAATCAACTACGGCGCTCACTGCATCACCGAAGAGACCAGAAGGATCTAATGGAGCATCAAGGAGGAAGGTCTTATCTTTCTCCTTAATCTCAGCCAAATTCAACCAGAGGTGTCTCTCAGTAGCTACAAGGGCTGCCATAGACCGCCCAATTGCTCTAGTGGTCTCCTTTGTAGCTCTGAGAGACAGATCTGTGGCCCGACGAAGTTCGCGAACCTCATCGGGCCCCACTCCCTCACTCCTGTCTAAATCCCCCAGCAGGTCAGCCTGGTATGCCTGAAGCACAGCCATAGTGTGAAGGCATGCTCCAGCCTGACCTGCTGCCGTATATGCTTTGCCCACTAAAGTCGATGTTGTCTTTAATGGCTTCGTGGGCAAAGCCGAGGCATTCAGAGCAGATGCTGGACCGGGTGACAGATAGCTCGCGAGTGTCTGTTCAGACCGGGGCATCGACTCATAACCATACTCATTCAATCCCCTTATACCTGAATAAATATGTACTTGGGGACTGAATACTCGTGATGAGTATGGTTTATTCCAAGATCTGGACAGCTCACTGTGCAGATCAGGGAAAAAGGGAAGGCCTCGTGGTGGAAGTGAAATATTTGAAGGAAGAAAACGCTCGTCTAATTTGCTTTAAGGACGAGCGTTTCTTTTCTCGGCTGGCCAAATGATATTGAATTTTTCTACAGCGCGAGTAATCACTTCCACCAGCTCCTCATATGCTAGGGAAATAGGTGGCGAATATTTTTCCCCCATGTGTGTGCTTACACTTTCGACGTCCAGCACATCTAACTCCTCAGAGCTAGAGCACTGAAGCATAGGGCTCTCTCCCCGGGCAGATGTAGCTTCCGACACCGGAGGGAAAGCACAGGATCCTCCAGATAAGGAAGGAGATAAGGTCCGGGGACCCGTCTCCAACCCCTCAGAAAGATCCTTTTGCGATCCCCAGGAATGCATTCTCCGTGCTGCCTCGGCAGCAGCGGGTCCTGCACCCTGAGGATCGCGAGCCTGGCCACTTTCCTCGAAAAGCGCCAGGCGAGAGCGGAGCATGCGGAGAGGAAGCATCTCGCAATGCTGGCAATCAGCCCCCTCAAAGGCTGACACCGCATGCTCCACTCCCAAACAAACTACACAAAGCTCGTGTGTGTCCCCACCCGTTAAATAACGCGGGCAGGGAGAAGCACAGAGTTTGTAAAGTTGTTTCGCCATAACTCTTTCCAAATATATCGAACAGACAACAATAAATAGACAGAGACAGAGTGACACAGATCGCTTGCTGAGGCAACAGAAGCTAATGTGCACCGGATGTGCTTTTATCTCTTTCTGGTCATGACGTCACCCGCCCGTGACGCTCATTCTTTCCATTGGACTAGTTGACAGATGCTTCAGACGCATTCACGCCGGGGGCGTTCCCAAAGCGTCGTTGACGCATCTCGAGTTCCCTCGAAAGGGAACTGGAAAAAGAAAACAAAGAGGTGTTTGTGGATGTCTCACTATTTGCGTCATCCGGTTCTGTGTCCTATTAGTTTTGATTTGATGGTTGTTGTAGGAAAAGCCACACAGCAGGACTGTGCCTCAAAACTTCTGACACTTCTGAAAATTTTAATTGGCTGTCGGCTGTCGGAGAACATGTCAACATGAGAACATGAGATCACACTAGTGATCAAAGACTACAAATTTTGGCCAAGGATCAGAGGAATCTTTAAGGATTCACAAAATTTGTCTACTAAATCATGGCTAAATCGTACAGCATGCGCCCGGCTTTATACGAAAGGGGGCGATACTACAAACCTTGTGAAATAGTAAAGAATCTTTGGACCCAAAAACAAGCAAAGAAGAACCAGAAACAAACGATTGAACGAACATTAAACAGCATATAAATAAAAAATGCCTAACATTACAGAATTAAATGTCAATAGAGAGGTATAGGACTGTACAAACTTTGGGGGTGTTGATGGACTTGATCTACTCGATCTATGTTTTGACAACAACATGATTTTCCCAGCTTTTTGTTCAAAATTTTGCTTTTTTATGAAACGTACCCACATTTAAGTGTTGATAAATAATGTATGAAGCTAGAATAAAAAAAAATTGTTTTTGTTTTTAATAGCAGTGGCTCTGTTCTTTCTTTCGAAATATTGTATGTTCAGATACTGTATTCATGCAACTATATATTCTGGGGACCATAAAAGGTGATCAAAAATGCTGGCATGGGCTAGCAATTTATTTTTAATTTTTTTATGCTGGTGGGGACAGAGTTAAACATGCAAACAGAGTGGCATTGCAGCCAGCTTTGTAAGAGCTTGTGCTTGCATTTCTCACCTGTCCCTACATAGTAGCAGGTCTTGTGCATTTTGCCTATGAAGAGCTCCAGCCCAATGATGGCATAAATAATGATGACAAACATGACCAGCAGACCGATGTGGAGCAGAGGCACCATGGCCTTCATGATGGAGTTCAAGACAATCTGCAGACCTGCACACATCACAGCCTGAATCACAATCACTGTATACATCAGAATTATACAGTACACCGTATACATTTTCTACTCAAAACTACAGAAGAAAGCATGCACACACTTACTCGGCACACCAGAAACCAGGCGCAGGGGTCGCAGTACTCTGAAAGCTCTCAGGGCTTTGACATCAAGACCACCTGGTTTGCCTGCTCCGTGATGTGCCTCTCCTGGTTTGTGCTCTCCCATTTCAGCTATCACACTGAAAAGCCTGCAAATGGAATACACAAACCTGGTAACCTCTTCTGCTGTTCACTCTACTGTCAATTAAGTAGGTTTATGTAGCCAAACTTGGTCTTCATTAAACCAAGAAAGAAAGAAAGAAAGAAAGAAAGAAAGAAAGAAAGAAAGAAAGAAAGAAAGAAAGAAAGAAAGAAAGAAAGAAAGAAAGAAAGAAAGAAAGAAAGAAAGAAAGAAAGAAAGAAAGAAAGAAAGAAAGAAAGAAAGAAAGAATATTCAACTTGAAAACCACACACATACCCTACAATGACAATGATAAAATCCAGCAAGTTCCACCCACTGCGGATGTAGGCGCTAGGATGCATGACCAGACCGTATGCGAGAATCTTTGTGAATGTTTCGATGGTGAAAATGACCAGAAACACATACTCCACTTGTTCCTAGGAAGAATTAGGGAAGTAAGAAGAAGTGATGCAAACTACACACACACACACACACAATCAAAATTCAAAAGTTTGTAAGATTTTAAAAAATGAATTCAGCAAGGACGCATTAAATTGCTCAGAAGTTACAGTAAAGACATTTGTCTAAATTTCTGTGCAATAAATATCCAATATATTTAGATATGTCCAAGTGAATTTTAAATGGCACTGTCAATTTTAAATGTGTCTGTCAAAATGAAGTTGCATGATATTTAAATATACAAGCTTAATGATTTAGAAGCAATTTGATCTACACACACACACACAGAGAGAGAGAGAGAGAGAGAGAGAGAGAGAGAGAGACACACACACACACACACACTCAAATACACTCTCTCTTTCACCTGATTCCCCCTATAACACACATTGCTGAGCTCATTAGCTTTCTGCCCTCTTGACCTACTCAGTAAGAAGCTAAAGCTAAATGCTACCACACGTTAATACCAGCTAGTCATCCATATGCTGAATGCACTACTGACTCAACAACAGACATCTGTACAAAGTCTTAGCTAACCTGAAAATGACAGTATCAGCAAACTGTAACAGTTCTATATAGGGGTTATAGTGCAAGTGTATTAACTTAAATCCAGATGGATGGTGTTGTGTAAGAAAAAGAAAAGACAGACAAAAGAAAAACAGAGAAGCATGGAGAGGTGAATCTATTAAATAAAGCACTAACGGTTTGTTGCAATCATTAATATCAGTCAGAGAGTATATCACGTGTCTTCAGTAAGGGCAACGAGCGAGCTGCCATAGATAGAGAACAGATGGTCAGTACTCTTATCCTGTTTGGTATTCAGAGCTGTCAGTCAAACTTCAAGCCTAATGCAATTATAGTGTTGCACCGAACACTAGGAGCTCTGAAGAACTGTACATTTCCTTATATTGGATACATTCAATTTACCATGCAGATCATAAAAAAATAAGTTGTTCAGCTAGGCACCGAATGCACAAACCTTTAAGTACTTTCCATTTACACTGTGTCCTAACCTGGTGCTGGTTCAGTGGTGGCTAACTGAACGCGAAACCACTGGACAACGTGCAGGTTATGTAGCGCAAGATTTTATACCAATGAGATTTCACAATGGAATGGACTAACCAGCACGAAGTAGTAGAATTCAAGTGTTCGACAAAATGCCCTGTCAATAGTCTCACTTTTTGCTTTAGTGTGAAAGTTAGCATATGCACAAATGGCAGAATCTACATACACACAAAACATTACATATAAAACAGTGTTTTCCATGTCAATCCCTATTAAGAGAATATATATATGTATATAGACCATATACTGTGTATCAAAATGTATTAAATAGTAGGGGTGGGAATCTTCAGGCACCTAACGATCCGATTCCGATTCCAAAAATGTGTTAACCGACTTTAAATTATATTAAAACAATTGTATGTTAAGAATTTTAAATATATATACTAACATAGCTTCAAAGCATTAAAGCAAGTAGTAAATAATAAGAAGGAACAAATAAACACATTAAAGGAAATAAATAAAGAGTGCTTTCAGTATTTAAAGGGATACTTCACCTCTGAAAAGATGAATGTGTATTTAAAATGGGTCATTTGTGTAGAAGAAATGTGAAATTATTTTTGTATTTGGAGCTTTCTAGACTGAGAAAAGCCAGAAAATGTATTTTTGGCTTATGTGGATGAAAGACAACAACTCCCAGAATGCACTTGCTTCGCTGCCCTGGGAGTCTCCGTGATGAGTCTGCCCGAAAATGTGTTTCGAGATCGCCAAAAATGTCCGGGATTCGGCTTTTGCGTTCTACAGTCGCCATTCATTATGTTTACTGTGGCGAGCAGAGAGGCTGAGGGCCGTGGGAGAACGGCGCGAGGCCGGTGGCGTGATTACTGATGAGCGACACCTGTGAGACGCACCGCACCGGTCTCGTATCTCTCACGGAGGAGCGGGAATTTTCTTAGCAATGTTAAAACGCACATCAACCGATCACTTGTTTAGCTTTCATGTAAACACTACATAAATGATACACGATATTTGCGTCATCGGAGGATTTTTTCCAGACAAAAAATACATAAATCTCTCGTCTCAGGGGGATATGAGGGTGGAAAGCATGGTAATTAAAAAATACTACAGGTTTTCTACTAATACAAAGCTTAATGCTAAATCCTGAAGTATCCCTTTAAGGGTATATCTGAACGTTTTCCATTCAAGAGCTGAGAGGAATTTTTCTCTTTCTCAGCTTTACTGTTGTTTGATTATTACTGATGACATCACAGACAGCGGGAGATCTAATAAACTGCATTTACACTAATGAACCGATCTAAATATAATATGTGAATTGTCCTGTCTGTTTCCCTTAATCCCTTACATACATGTTTTGTCATAAAAGCATGAGATGCAAGTACATTTAACCACTTGCAAGGGTTGGCAGATTCATGAAATAAGATCACACAGTATATAAATATATAAGGGGACTCTTGCTTATTATTTATGGATGGCTTAAGATGCACACCATGCAGGTGATCAATTACACATGACTTAATGCTGAATGTGCTTGGATGGAGCACACAATTATATTATGTGGTTTGATTTATTTTGAGTGGTGGAATCAGTTTTCATTTACTGAGTGAATGGCATAGTAGACTCACCAGATTGTGGTTGGTGGCATTGGAATCATCTTCGGGAAATGGTTTTGACACACCAAGGGCAACACAATTTGCAAAGATGGCCAGTAAAATGAAAATATCAAAGGGCTTAAAGGTCTATGGTCAAGGAAACAATCATCTTGAAAACATACAAAAGAAAAGAATGCAAACACACATTGGGCAAAGGATATTTCCACTCCACTAGGGCCAGTGCTGCCATGCGTATAGGATTGCTGAGAGTGAGGCAGCACAGAGCTCTGGGAGCACGCAGGGCCGATTTGTTTGCTTGCATGTGCTTCTTGGCTCCTCCAGCTCTCTTTTGCCCTGCAGAACCTGTTGAGTTGAGTGTGTCTGTCTTGCTGGGGTCAGACCCGGCCAAGCCGGCCCCATCTGAAATAAAGGGTTTTCTTATTAAATCTATGCCTGAGACAAAATATCTGCATCTAATATAAATATTAAACTATAAGTTCACTTTGAGAGAATCAAAATTGAGAGAATCAAGATTCCAATCAAAATGGTCACTCCAAATCCGTTTGACTATCTTTCTCCATGCTTTTTTTTTTTTTTTTTTTGCAAAGTGAAAGTAAATGGGGTGTACAGCTGACAAGCAACAAACCATCACATTATTCAAAAATTATTCTATTGTGTTCATTCGGTTTTGGAACAACATGAGAGTTAATGATGAATACAAGTGGTCAAGCAACTATAAAGACATTAAGAGCAAAGGTAAATTAGCATCCAGTGAAATGAATGCGATCAGTTTCTAATGTCTATGATCTGAATAATCTTTTTTTAATGTTTTATTAACATTTGCATCTGGAAACAATCAAATGTCTTCTGACAGCCTCTCCAAAATCAGTAACTTGCATTTAAGTTGACCTGCATCTAGAGCTGCTCATATGAGTGTTAGATTTGACATTTCCTACTCAGCACAACCTTAACTGTTTAAAGCAAAGAAAGAGGCCAGATGTGACCAACAGATACCGAAGTACACCTAAGAAGTCTTAATAGGGGATCTGGCAGAAGTGACCTATAGTTCTAAGAGAAAAGAATTCCTAGTATATGACTCTCCAAGAAATCTATCTATCTATCTTTATGTTGCAGGAACTGCAAGGTTGTGAAGTGCAAAAAGCAAACATGTAATTATTATTATTTTTGTTTTACGAAATGGTTACTGCAACTAAAATAGCCTAGCCTATAGGCTACGTTCTCTCTCTCTCTCTCTTTTATCTTGAAATCTTTGTTGAAAAAAAAATGCAAATTGGTCAATAACCCGTTTATTAATTGGAATAGGCTGCATTAGGATGCATATGTCTTTCTACAAGAGAGTTGACTGTTTCAATGCAGGTGTAGGCTATGGCATATCACTCACCTTTCTGTGTCACATCCATGTCCACGACTTCAGCACAGTGAGTCTGCTGCTTATTCCTACGAATTTACATGAAATAACACCTCACTACACCTTACATATCTATTGATAATATTTATCGGGCTGAACCGCGTCGCGAGCAGTTAGCGGAACAGGTGTCGCGCGCAGGTGAAATGGCGCACGCGCGCTGCCTTAAGGAACTCCAAAGATCTCATTTAAAAGACGGGTCCACAGACCAAAGCATTTTCGTAAATATATTTACATTAATTGAAAACACGTGGATGGTTCAATATGTAGGCTATCAATAGGCTAATAAGGGAAACAAATGTATAAATCTATATCCTCGTGTGACCGCAGGTCTTGGGTGTAGGCTAGTAGCCTAAGCCGTGAATGCTGGATTAACTCATGTGAGCCGGTTAACGGGGATGATTGTTGTGCTGAAACCTTTCAAAGGGGAGGTGGAGACACGAGGGAAATTCTGGATACCTTGAATCGTGTTAAACAAATATGTTTAAAGTTGTTTCGATTTAAAAATATATATGAGAACACAATCATAAAAATAGTCCGTTATTAAAGTCTGTTATTACTTGAGTAAGGAGCCGATAACAGGTGTTACAATATAGGCTATTCAGTTCCTGAAATATTTGGTTCCAATGGGTGGCGCTAGCGTGAATATTCATGAGAATACCCTATCGTGGCCGTGGGCAACTAAGTAGGCTATTGATTTGCCTTCGTTTTGTTTTACGGATTATTTTGAAGAGGTAATAAAGTCGAACGAAGTTAAGCTTAAACTACCTAATAACAGTTCCCATTTTGTAAATACTTCATCTTTGTGTAACACCTGTTTCTGATTAGCCTGAGTTTACCTGAACAATTGCAGACTGCATATGAAAATAGCCTTTAGATTATAGGCTAATGGCTCAAGAACTTGGAGTTGGATGCGCTTGCTGTACACCCAACAGAAAATCATATTGATACACACAACCCACATAACTTCATTTTCAAAGGCTTTCATAAATGTTATTTAAGGTTATTTTGCAACAGTTGTTTTCTGTATAGCAATGCTTTAGAATGTTGGTCAAATTAAGTGATCATTATGACAATCGTATTGTTGTCTAACTGTTCATCATTAAATCATTAGGCTACATCTAAGCAGTTATAATGCCATCCTTTATCTAGGCCTAATCTTTTTGTAATTGTTGGGTAAACAAGTGAACACAAAAACGCACTGCATACAAGGCACAAAAAGAAGGGAATTAAGGTATAGTTATAAATAAATATTTGAATATTATAAAATATTTTTTATTAGTCTGCGGTGTTTCTTGATGTAGTAATTTCTCCTTGATCCCATGATTTTCACTAACATTATCATTTTATCTTACTATAAAAGTATTTTAGTTAGTGAATACTAACTTTCAAAATGCTTTGAAAAACCTCAATACATTTTACAAAGAAACATGTTGCTTTTTCTTATCAAATATAAACAGTATAGTATTAAGATAGTTAGATAACTTTATGTATATTGCATTTTAATTTGAACACTTTTCTTTAGTTGGCGCTATTTTGTTTAATCACACCTGAAGATTTGCATATCTATTCAATTTGCTATTGTACACATGCTCGGACAATAAATAATTGGTTCATCAAATACAATTTGTGAAGCATTCAACATCCAATTAGCTATAATGATGTGTTAAATGAATGACAAGTCTCTGAGCCACAATCAATAAACGTTCCCATCTTGTTAAATTTGTAGTTTTGGGAGGACAAGTGAGCCTGTGAGCTTCGGCGATGCGAGTGTGATTCGATTTAATAATTCTGCGTCGGACCTATAACGTAGCCTCTACGCCGTAGCCTACACGTCAGTTTTCATTTATACTTCTGCATCGATGTGCAATTACACATGTAGTAGGCACTAGGACACTAGGCAGTGTCACAAAAGCCACACAAAATCCACACCACACAAATGGCTTTTAATTGGTTTATTTCGTTAGCAAACATGTCACTAATTGTTAAGTTCTTTCCATCGATCAATTTCAATGTCAGAAATATAGCCCTATAGATGTAAGTTTGTGTAAGAAAGAATATTCTCACTTTAAGAGAGTACCGATTTGATCTAGAGTATGTGGCTTTTTATCAGGTGGCTGAGCCATGGGACATTGTTAGCATGGATTTAATGGGAAAGCTTACTCCAACTAAAGAGGGCTACCAGTACATTTGTGTAATGTATGTAATCTATTTCACAAAGTGGTGTGAGGCTTTCCCACTAAAAATCTGGAGTGCAGAGGAGGTAACAGCCTGCATTGTGAAGATGTTCTACAAATTTGGTATCCCAAAAGGCGTTTGACTGATCAGGGCACAGAATTTGTGAATAAGGTTAAGAGTTAAACCCTTTTAATATTTGAATCATTGGAAAAATATAATTAATTTAAATAGTATTTTGTTGGTTTGTTTATACAGATCAATATGGATGTCTGCCAAGTACTTGGCATTAAAGAATTCTATGATCCTCATACCATCTTCAGGGCACCGGACTGGTTGAAAGATTAAATGGCATAATTCAGAGGAATGAAAGTGACCATTCAACTATGACAAAACTATTAGTATACTGTATGAATGGCAGATGAAGAAGGCCTCTGCTCTTGTCTCTTGTACATGTATGGTTGTCCAATGCACAATGTTTGGTCTCTGAACTAAAAAACTAGTAACCACCAAATTCTCTCCCTACTTTTTTAATGTTTGGCTATAAGACAAGTTATCCATGTGTGGTACCAGACAATTATGAGGTAAGCATAATATATTTAACTGTTATTTGCATTTTTTTCTCCAATTGCCAATAAAATACATTATCTTTATAATATAAATCAATGAAAGTGTGGAGGACATTGTGGCAGAGGAATGCATTGTGGAATGCATCAGAAGGCAGGACAGGATTTTTTAAAACCGTGCAGGACAACATGAACAATGTTCAAGTTATTGATAAAGGAAATTGGAGAAAAGAATGGCCATTGACATTCAGGTTGGAGACCGGATCCTACGGCAGAATGTCAGAAGCAGGCAGAGAAAGGGGGCAAACTTACATTTACATTTACATTTATTCATTTAGCAGACGCTTTTATCCAAAGCGACTTACAAATGAGAACAATAGAAGCAGTTAAACTAACAGTAGGACAACAATATGTAAGTGCTATAACCCCTCTCAGTTTAATTTTAGTGCAGTTTTTTTTTTTTTTTTTTAGAATAGAAGAGAAGAGAAAGTGTTAATTCTACTGAATCAAGTGCTGCCAAAAAAGATATGTCTTCAGCAGTTTCTTGAAAGTGGCTACTGACTCAGAAGCTCTGGTTGAGTTAGGCAGATCATTCCACCAACAGGGAACAGCCATGGTAAAGGTCCGAGAAAGAGATTTTGTGCCTCTTTGAGATGGTACCACAAGACGACATTCGCTAGCAGAGCGCAGGTTTCTGGATGGCACATAAGTCTGAAGTAATGAGTTTAGCTAAAAGGGAGCAGTGCCAGTGGTTGTTCTGTAGGCAAACGTCAGTGCCTTGAATTTAATGCGAGCGGCAACTGGCAACCAGTGCAATTGTGTGAGGAGAGGAGTGACGTGTGCTCTCTTCGGCTCATTGAAGACTACTCTGGCTGCAGCATTCTGGATCAATTGTAGAGGTTTGACAGAGCAAACTGGAAGACCAGCCAGGAGAGCATTACAATAGTCCAGTCTAGATAAAACAAGTGCTTGGACAAGGAGTTGTGTGGCATGCTCTGTAAGGAAGGGCCTGATCCTCCTAATGTTGAGCAAGGCAAATCTGCAGGACCGGGCAGTTCTAGCAATGTGGTCTGTGAATTTCAACTGATCATCAATTACAACCCCAAGGTTCTTAGCTGACCTTGATGGAGTTATGGATGACGAGCCTAGCTGAATGGAGAAGTTGTGATGAAGTGTTGGGTTGGCCGGGACCACAAGTAGCTCTGTCTTCGCAAGGTTTAGTTGAAGGTGGTGGTCCTTCATCCAGCCAGAAATGTCTGTCAGGCAGGCTGAGATACGAGCAGCTACCGTCGGATCGTCAGGCTGGAATGAGAGGTAGAGTTGCGTGTCATCAGCGTAGCAATGATAGGAAAAGCCATGTTTCTGAATCACAGATCCTAGTGATGTCATGTAGATGGAGAAGAGGAGTGGTCCAAGCACTGAGCCCTGAGGCACCCCAGTAGCTAGATGTTGGGTCTTAGATGCCACACCTCTCCACGACACCCTAAAGGACCTACCTGAGAGGTAAGACTCGAACCATTGGAGTGCAGTTCCCGAGATGCCCTTCATCTTTAGGATTGACAGGAGGATCTGGTGGTTAACTGTGTCAAAAGCAGCAGACAGATCCAGCAGGATGAGGACTGAGGATTTGGAAGCTGCTCTTGCCAGTCTCAGAGCTTCAATTACTGAGAGCAGGGCAGTCTCAGTTGAGTGTCCGCTTTTGAAACCAGACTGATTGTCGTCCAAGAGGTCGTTCTGTGTAAGAAAGGAGGAGATCTGGTTGAAAACAACTCGTTCAAGTGTTTTCGCGACAAATGGAAGAAGAGATACCGGTCTGTAACTTGTTAGATGTGCTGGATTTAGATTGGGTTTCTTAAGCAGTGGGGTTACTCGAGCCTGCTTAAAAGCTGTGGGAAAGGTACCAGTGTGAAGAGAGGTGTTTATGATGTGCGTGAGTGTGGGTACAACTGAGGAAGAAATGGCTTGAAGTAGATTAGTGGGGATAGGATCAAGCGGACAGGTAGTAGGGCGATTGGAAAGGAGGAGTTTAGAGACTTCCGCCTCTGAAAGTAGAGAGAAGGAGGGTAGAATGTGTGCGTTTGTTGGTAAAATGTGTGTGTCAGTTTGTGGATTGGTAAATTGGGTGCTGATGGTGGTTGTTTTTTCTATGAAGAATGTGGCAAAATCGTCAGCTGTTAGGGTTGATGAAGGAGGAGGGGGAGGAGGGTTAAGAAGAGAGGAGAAGGTTTTGAAAAGCATGCGAGAGTCAGAAGAATTGAAAATTTTGTTGTGATAGTAAGCCATTTTAGCAGTAGAGATATTAGCAGAGAAGGAAGAGAGAAGGGATTGATAAAGACCCAGGTCTGTCGGATCTTTCGATTTGCGCCACTTCCTCTCTGCACCCCTGAGTTTAGTACGATGTTCGCGAAGAATATCAGTTAACCAGGGGGCAGAGGGTGTGGCGCGGGCTGGCCTGGAGGAAAGGGGACAGAAGTTGTCCAAGCAGGATGTTAAAGTGGAGAAAAGAGTATTAGTTGCACTGTTAGTATCAAGTGTTGAGAGCTGATCAGGTGGAGGAAGTGTGGATGAGACCAAAGAGGATAGGTGAGAGGGTGAAAGTGAGCGTAGGTTCCGTCGAAAGGTGACCTGTGGAGGAGTGTGTGTTGTGTTCTGAGGCAGGTTGAGGTTGAGAGTGAGGAGGAAGTGATCTGAGGTGTGCAGTGGAGTGACCAGTGTATTGTCCGTAGAGCAGTAGCGTGTGTAGATAAGGTCCAATTGGTTACCTGATTTGTGAGTAGCCACAGTAGATACTCGTTTGAGGTCGAATGATGCAAGCAGGGTGTGGAAATCAGCAGCCTGAGGTTTTTCTAGGTGGATGTTGAAGTCTCCAAGAATTACAAGAGGAGTACCATCTTCAGGGAAGGATGAGAGTAGCACATCAAGCTCCTCCAAGAAACTGCCAAGTTGACCTGGGGGACGATATACAACTACAAAATGGATTTTTATAGGACTAGTGATGGTAATTGAATGTGATTCAAATGAGCTGTTGTCAAATAGAGGTGGTAAAGGATCAAATTTCCAGTCATTTGAGATGAGCAGACCAGTACCACCACCCCTTCCGGTCAGACGGGGGGTGTGTGAGAAAGTGAAGTTAGTGGAGAGGGCAGCAGGTGTGACAGTGTCCTCTGGTCTGATCCAGGTCTTAGTCAGGGCCAATAGACTGAGACCTGAATGACTTGAAAAAGATGTAATGAAATCAGCTTTGTTAACAGCGGACTGGCAGTTCCAGAGACCAATAGGAAGAGAGAATAAAGTATTAGAAGACACCGGAAGGGTATGGAGATTGTTAGGATTGCACCGCCTCTGACGTGTGACGTTTGATTTACGTATGTTAGTAATAGTAGAGATTTGAAAACGCATAGTGAAAAGGAGCTTACAAACAGAAAGATCCAAAGAAAAGTGTGTAGAAGAGAAAGGAAACAACAATAAATAAACAAAAAGAATTTAATACTCAAGTGCTTTGTCGGTGTCCTTGCTCGGTGGAGTCGCACAGGTAGAGTCGCTGGTCTTTACACTCTTTGGTCTTCACACGATGAGGGCTTCTCACGAGGGCAGCCGCGACCGCTGCCGCGGTGCACTAACCAGTTTTATACACACCTAATACCCTGTTAATGAATACAGCAGGCCACGCCCAACTATTTGGCCAGCGAAACTCAGTCACGACACACAAACAAACACACGCGCGTTTTTACGCAGGGTAAGCACAGTAACGAAGAGCCGCGCTAAAATCAAATGAGAAAGTAAACACTCACAAACTGATGTTCTCTCCTGTTGTTCTAATGCTTCTTCTAACAACTATTAGCAAATGCCTAGATTAAGTACTTTAACTGGCTTTGGCCACGCCCAACTATTTGGCCAGCGGATCCGGATTATTTGGTTCCATATACAGTTATACAAGTTAAGTGGTAATCCATTGATGTGGTGGTGGATGACAAAGAGAAACAAATTAAAAAAATCAACATAGACCATTTAATTCAACTTTTGGAGGACCATCCTCCAAAAGTTCCCAAGTGTTCCTCTCCACAAGTCCCTCAAGCACCTGCTTTGCAAGTACCTCTTGGATTCATGCATTCCCTCCATTGTGTCACCCTGCCACACACCTTTCCCTGCAGCATGTACCACTATACCTGCAGTGCACATTTCCATGCATCCCTCATGTCAGATTCCATCCTGGAACATAGTGTTCTGTTCTTTTTAATCAAACACCTGCTGGCCCACCATCTTCTAAAGTCAATTTATGATGCCTGCCTCCAGTCCTGCCACCCAGTCTACTCAGGTCAGCAATTTCACAACAAAAAAAGCTTTTGAAAGTGGATCAGACTGAGCACCACAACAAACTTGCAGCCAATCAGAAGTAGGGGGCTTATACACTCATGATGGGGGAGGAGAGAGAGTGAGCAAGAGGGAGATTTGAAGAAGGACTATTGAAAGAGAGATGGCTGAGAGACATTACAAAAGAGAAATGGTCAGAGAAATATCACTGGAAAAAGAAGGGTTATGATCAGGCAAGAGCTTTAGGGCCCACATTAAGAAAAGCTTTCCAGCACTGGAGAGACCTAAGCGGGAAGGCTTGAAATTGGACACTGAGGTTGCGTTGTTTCTGCTCCATACGTGAGTAACATTGATTTTGAGTGTCATCGTTTATCTGGAGCTGCTGTGCTGCTGGCTACTAACAACGAACTCTTGCTTGTATATACTCCATGTACTGTATGTTCATTTTTTGTTCTTCCTTGTCGTTCATTTGTCATCTCTTTATTTTTCTTTGCTTCGCTTCTGCTATGACAAATTGACATCCACTCTTGCATTGCGTGTTCGTGCATTTTGTGTGTGGTGCAGTGAAGGGAGGGGTGTGTTTGTATGTAGGGGGTGTTGAGTTAATTTCAGATATCAACAGTGTTCAACAATGATTCTCAGAAATCACTTACTGCACCTTTAACTGGCCTTGCACCCCAGCCTACTTCCAGTCCTGCCTCAGGCCATACAGCTTCCCCTGCAAGCACCCTGTTCTTCAGAGATGTGTTGTACAGTATGTATTCTCTTACATGAAAACAATCTATCTATCTCTATGAAGTGTTGCAAGATATATGAGTGGGAGACTTTGCAGTAAAGTTGGCCCATACAAGATCTTTACATGGGATTTGGAATGCCTCAAACCTGGGGAGAAACTTGAAAGTGAGGTTTGTAATGCAGTTATAATGCACGTTCATAAGATATCTTATAGTTCATTGTCATGTTGTTGCTGACTGTACTCTGTTAAATATTCTGTAGGCATACAGTTCTACCTTGCAAGTCTGTAATCATTCTTCTTGACCACAAGTCATCAATGCGTACATGATCTGCCTTGTCAAAAATTATGCAGGCATGGCGTTTATCCTGGATGTCAATCTACAAATATTTGGAACAGGAAGGCCAGTTCAATGAAAAGGGTAAAAAAAAATACAAATCCTGATGCCATTGCCATGTAAGTAATTTTCATGTTCTCAGATAATTTGGTAATCTTTTATTGGACCACCATATTTATACCTGTAGATGGATCCATAGACATATGTTAGACAAAGACCTTGCTGGTGGGGTCAGTTAATGAGACTGACTACTGGACACTCCTCCTTTTCACCCTTACCTGTAAACTACAAAGGCTTAAATCAAGAGTCATTAATTCATGATCCTATATCTTGACAGATTATATATCCCAAGGAAATACAGATTTTGTATTTGAACTCCCTTGGTGACAGCCAAACCAAACTGCTTCACTGCAGGTTGTAAGGTGAGGAAAAATAATAATAATTATTATTAAAAATAACACACTATCAAAATGTATTGCACAAACTAAGTATAACATCACTATAGTTGAACCTTGCTTTGAACACAATGTGTCTTTGTGTTCACTTGAGAAGGATGACAACTGAGCTTTAATTTGTTTAGAGGTTAGACATCAATAGCCTATTTGTCATAATGATGATAACTTGATTTGACCAACATTCTAAAGCATTGCTGCAGAAAACAACTGTTGATGCAAATGAACCTCAAATAACATTTATGAAAGCCTTTGATAATGAAGGTACATGTATGTGGGTTGTGTATCAAAATGATTTTCAGTTTGGTGTACAGAACAACATTCAAAGTGCATGCAACTCCAAGTTCTTGTGTGGTCTTGAGCCAATCTATAATGGTCTATAATTTAAAAGCTATTTTCATAATATGCAGACGACTTTGGGAGATGCAGAATAATAACACGAGAATAATATTGTAAACATTTAAACAAGCAATCATTTACATTTAAAAACCTTAATATTAGTCATTCTTGTGAAACTTGCAGTCACAGAATTCCAACAACAGCTAATTTCTGGAGAAATATGTGAAGGGCTTTTATTGTAGTTGTGTAGTTTTTTATTTTCGTCTTCCTCACTTTGCTGTATTCCAACGCTACCTACTTAATGAAGGTCTATAATCGTTCAGGTACGCAAACTAATCAGAAACATGTTACACAAACAATGATTTATTGAATTAACAAGAATCGAAACAATAGGCTATCTTACCTTACACATTGCTACTATACATTCATTTTAACGGTCACAGCACCCATAAGCGGTGTCAGATGAAAGGACAAAGGCTGCAGATGTATAAGAAAGTTTATTTATTATGCACAGCAATGGATGAGCATTTCCTGAAAATACAAGGCAACTGATGTTGTAAACATTAATTATGCAGAAAATACAAATGACTTTTTTTTGTTCTCAAACATGTTAAATAACTAAAAGAAAGAATAAACATCTGTAGTGTTACATTACTGATGATTTATTTGTGCATCTCTCCTTCAAATGAGATTAGACATTTTCACCAACAAAGTCAGTTTGTGCTGCACAATTCACATAAATGGAAACATAGAGAGTGAATATTCTTGGTCACTAATTTGGGTTGTTATAACAGAAACCCCTTGGCACTAAGGCTGCAAACACAATTCATGGCAGGCCACATATGGCACAAATTTGTTTAAAATAAAATACAATAGAACTCCAAAACAAACTGTAAAAATAATATTTGGTCATGTAATGCACTGTCAAAAAAGACAATCTCTTCAAATATCCTTCAACACAATTCACAAAATCAAGTGTTACTTACAAAAAACACATTTAGGGACAAAATAAAAGTGTTGGCACAATTAAATCCATAAGAATGAAGTAATAACAGACTGTTACTCAAATAGATTTTCATACAGAGATGTATTGCACATCTGTAATACATCTCTGAGACGTCTCCTGTCAGATGTCATATAGACATCTAGGAGATGTCTGTAAGATGTGTATGGTTTAGAATGTATGTAAAACTGCTCTTTCTAAGTTGTTTATCAGATGTACACAGGAGATATTTTCCAGATCTCCAGATCTTTAGCAGACATCTTACAGACGTTCCTGTGCTATCTCATGGTTATCACGTTCTCATGGACTTAACAGACACAGCACACAGCAGCCATTATAAGACTGAAAGTGCACATGAAGTTAGCCATTTGGGGCAGCATCCTTCGAAGGCCTCATTTGTAGGCCGATTGCATCATAGAAAACATATTTAGGGACAGAATAAACGTGTTGGAACAATTCAATCCATAGAATGAAGCAATAACGGACGGTTACTCAAATAATACATGTAAATTTAATAACTCTTAACCTACACCCTATTTACAAGGCATTATATTGCCTTATTTTTTTTGGACACCTAATACATAGTTATTAACACCTGATCCTGTTATCTTACTTTTTGCGATCTTTCATAAACTACATCATAAAATCTAATCCTGTCCATTGGGCCCTTCTTGCATATCTGAGAGACTTTAGCAAATGCCATATATTTTTTGCCAATATCTGTTTTCATACATATTTTAAGGACATGTAAGAAGCTCATAGGACAGAAGGGGTGAGCGATAGCACAGTTAGTTAATAGTTAGCACAGCTATGATCCAGCCTCTTGTTCCTGTCCCAGCGCTTCCAGTAGCAGGCCCATGGGTGTCCTCTTCAATCCTATACTCTCCAACTTATTCTCTAGTTTGTTCTTAAGGCTTCTGAGTCTTACTGAAGCATGAAGTAAGATCACTGCGAGGAGAAAGCATCAGAGGGGACTGTCACAGCGTGATACGGCAAGATAATACAAATACACATTGCTCAAGCTAACAATTAATTCACGTGTACATACAAAGTATTAAAAGAACAAAAACAACTCAAAATATTTCAATGCACTAATGTGATACTACTTTTAAGTGTTAGAAAAAAAAAGACGTAGGCAACAAAGAATACTAACTTAATATGGGGAAGGCAATGCCAAAGAGGAAAACAGCTACTCCTCCCAAAACAGACAGAAGAAGGTAGCTGGAGCCCAAAATTGCAGCCAGGGAGAGCGATGGATGATTCCTCCGGAATCGTCGGATTACCGCCTTGTTTTCAGCTGCCCAGACAAACCCCCAAAACAGAAGGATCACAATTGTTGCCCCAAGGATCAGCTGGAGTGGTTGGAAATATCTATGGCACAATTATACACACAAACACAAAATAAACTGTTATTGTAGTATACTATTACGATTTTTTTATTTATTTTAATTTGAGATAAATATTTCGTATTTTGTGTTTTAATAGACCTATGTCTATATAGCCTATATATATATTATGTCAGTTTTAGTTATTTTAGTACATCAAGTTAAACTAAAAGAGAAATGTTGGTAAAGTGAAGAAAGTGATGAAACTATGGGCCACTGAAAGGAAAGGGATATTTATTTTGACCTGGCATGAGTGAGTAGGTTATATGAGAGCTGTTTGAAAACATCTGATTACTGCTTTATAACTGTCTTGGTGATACCAACAAAACAACGTCTTAATAAACCTGTCTAAGCCATGACACATTATCGTTATCAGATCAAAAGAGAAGTGAATGTTGGCCTAACCCTTTTTTAATTTAGGTCACACTACAAATTGATTCATTTGAGATTTTTTTTTTTTTTTTTTTTTAAACGCATTCAATACAGAACATAACAAAACACAAATGGGGTTAAGGGTTTTAAAAGAAGAGTGAATAGGTCTGAATGAATACCGTTACACGTCACTGGTGTTTCCTTACCCGACTATAACCAAAAATGCCGCGGCGAAAGCAAAATAGTTCGACTGGTAATACAGAAGGTTGTTAATGATTCGGTTATTCCACCGATCCAAGTTACGAACATCAGGCACAGACAATCGAGCCGAACCCAGCAGAAAATCGTCCAAGGTTCTGAAAGGAGGAGGTTGAAAATCCACCATTTTGACGCCTTTGTTGACTACATTTACCAGCATGCATTGCAAACCCACGGGACTGAAAACACGCTGTGATTTATTCAACTCTGAATAAACAGTGTTTATTAACACGCTGACAATTAAACTTGATTGTGACATCACAGCAGATCACGCTTTCCTGAAGTGTATATATATTAACTATTTTGATAATTAATCGCATAATAGTGTATAATATATTAATTAGCCTACTTGTAGCCTATAATACTTGTAGCTATTATGTTCACAGTCAAAGTTTATACTATTGATTTTTTTTATGCTTGTGTAATAGGCTTTATGCCAAGCGTCACGTGACCAAACCGGAAAACGGGTCTCATTGCATCCGCTTGTCAGAGAAAGTGTTAACGGCCGTAAGAACTAACTACGATATCTATGGATTTTTAAGGTAATCAGCTAACCTACTAAGTTCACTTTGTTATTGGTGTTTTATGCTATTTAAATATCTAAATGTTAGTGTGAAGAAGAAAAATTACAAAACTTTTAAATATCAATCTGCACATGCGAGGGACATTGGTTATGCTCATTTTTGCTTGCTCCTTTTAAGTTATCTTGAGTAAAACCGCAAAAAAATTCATGAAGCACATACAAAATACCTGAATCTATTAAGCCTATTAATTTTTTCTCCAAGAGCTCATATCATAGGATTTTATATATTTTTCTCCAACAACTTATATGGTGCATAAAACAAATTCATAAGTAAAAGGGGTTTAAAGGGTTAGTTCGCCCATTTAAGACATGAAGTTGTATGCAATCCTTACCAGCACTATAGTGCATACACACTGACCCACTCTGTTGTCACCTCCCTGGTCAGAGTTCTGGCCGCTGGAAGTTTTTCAATAAAGTACTCCCGGTTATTTTCCGGTGCCACAAAACTGTGCGTTTTTACGTGAAAAAATTATTTGCGTTTCAAAGCTTGATTAATTTACCACACAAAAAACACGCCGGTCAAAATTCATACCTCAGTTTTAATCGGCCCTATTTTCTATCCATTTCTATCAATCCGCTCTGGTGTCAACGTCAACAGTGCATAGCGCGACTCGCTGACAACATGGGTGCTTCTCAATATCCCTCATCGTCTCCTCGCTCCTCCGTCCTCCATCCTATGACCCGGAAACCGATCGAGCTCAGCCATCTTGAAGGACATCTCAATTCTCTAATTGCACCGCGAGGAGGCGAGGATCGAGGAGTGAGGAGGCTTCCAGAGGAGTCATGAGCGAGGATACACAGGTGTACCCTTTGCGGAAGAGTTTTATCGACTAAACATGACGCACGTATCAATTCTCCTCCCCCATCACATCTGTCACAATCATTTGAATTTATACTTTACTTTTGTAGTTTACATAAACCACACAACTCACATATTTCAACAAGGTATCTTGCTTTATTATTATTTATTATTAATTTCTTAAATAAACAAACTTTAACAACATAAGGGCAGATCCTTTGAGCGCTGCTGATGACGCAGTGAAGTGACGTTCGAGTGATCAAGTATTCCAATGTATAAAAAAGCTTTCATTCAATTCCTCCGTCCTCATTTTTTTTCCTTGCAGCCTTCCCTCGCGTCCTACAGGGGGTGGAGCTGAGACGCGAGGAAAGGAAGCGAGGAAAGGAAACGAGGATGCACAAATAAGAAATGAGAAGCACCCCATGTCTGACTGCGAAACTTCTGATGATGAAACCAATTTTAGCACAATGCCAGACGGATCAGATGATGAAAGTAATTTTAGCACAACGACAATGTTATTGATTGCAACACAAAACCTCAATTGTGAGTGTGTTCAATCAAATATTTTTCTCAGCAAATTGTACCAATATCCCTAGCTGTTTTTATATTAGACATCTTTTCACGTGTTTTATAATGGAGTCTAAACATCAGCTTGTTTACCGTACAGTTTAGACATGGGATCATAAAGTTAGTAAATAGTGGTACTGGTACAGCAAAACTCTTTAATTTTCCTTTTCCTCCTTGATTGGGGATGTAATCGTCTTCGCTGAAGTGAGCACTACACACGCAAAAATCCTTTATTTTGGATATTTTAGCTCCCGCAGAGTAGCCGATGGCAACCAGCCAAATCAACAACACGCGCTTGCACCCCCTGCTGGTGCGGTCGACTAACAGCAGATGGAGATTATGCTCGGTAAGCTGTCTCATAGTTATATTCGAAACAGGAAAACGATGGAATCTGAACTTTGATCCCGGCACATCCTTGTGGTCACAGCCTGGGAATTTACAAGTTCGCATCATTGTTAATTTAATACTTTTTACGTCGTTGTCAATCGATTGTGTAAACACTATGGAACAGCAGCGCGGATTGATAGAAATGGATAGAAAATAGTGCCGATTAAAACTGAGGTATGAATTTTGACCGGCGTGTTTTTTGTGTGGTAAATTAATCAAGCTTTGAAACGCAAATAATTTTTTCACGTAAAAACGCACAGTTTTGTGGCACCGGAAAATAACCGGCAGTACTTTATTGAAAAACTTCCAGCGGCCAGAACTCTGACCAGGTAGGTGACAACAGAGTGGGTCAGTGTGTATGCACTATAGTGCTGGTAAGGATTGCATACAACTTCATGTCTTAAATGGGCGAACTAACCCTTTAAATAAAATCAATCAGCTCCATAGTGAATTCCAAGTGATCAAGGACTTTTCAAGTGTGTTTCATTTAAACTGTATGCACGAGTTCCGCCAGTAGTAGGCACTCGTGCAACATAAGCATGACAGACAATCGAGTCCACGGGACAGAGGGAAGTTAGCGAATGAAGGGCATTAAAATTTGGAGTGGAACAAGATGGACCCTTCGCAGCCGTTCCTCCAACTGAGCCTCCAACCAAGCAGCCTGCATTTGGAATCCAGTCATCTTGTTCCTTCCTCTTCCTGTTCTGTGCCATCCTTGGGCTGGGGGACGGAAGAGATTGCTGGAGGGACGGAGGACTTGGCTGGTGATAGGGGCTACTTGTTGATGTTCATTGTAGTTTTTGGCTGGAGATCTCACAACAGCCGAAGCAGTGGATGTTGAAGAGTTTGAGCTTGCATCGCTGCTATCCTGTGATTATGAAAGAAATAACAAATAGTATTAGTCTATTATACAGCTGATGCATTCAGTGTTTATTCACAGATAGACAGAGCTATGAATACTGCATATTCCTACATTGCAATCGCTACGTTGTTGCGTTTGTATTATCTGTAAGCCAGATATAATTACAACCTATTACAAATACGTACATGCTTTTTCACAGAAATTTTATTTTTGCACAAATCAATATGCCATTTCGGTGTGATAGCATTACTAGTTAGCTAGCCTAAACACAAAACAGAGGTTCACAAAGGACATGCATTATTTCCCATATTGTCAAAGTTTGACTCCGTAAGTCGGTGTTCATGGTGTGCCAGCCAAGACAGAAATAAATAAAATGCCGGGACTTTTTTCCCACCCGAATCCCCGAACTTACTTGTCCCTGGAGTTCTTCCATCGCTTGATACATTCGACATACCAAACCGACGTTGAAGGAAATCTCTCTCCGCGAATTCGCTGCCATCTGGCAGTCTTTGTATTCAGCTGAAGAGGAGTCATACAGATGCCTGTATTTCCACACCTTTTCAATCAATCGCTCGGTCACTTGGTCCATGTCCATGTTCGCCATGTTCTTAAAGGACACTTCACCCATTTGCATTAAGCTTTCCATTGTTAGAAACCCAGTCATACTATTGAATGGTCGTGCAACACTCTCTCATTTTCCCCTGAGATGAGAGAAATCCACTATTTACCTTTTTCACTTCCTCCTACAATGACGCAAAAATCGTCATTTTACGTCATTGTAGGAGGAAGTGTAAGAGGGGGGGATTTCTGTAAAGACTACAGCACTAGTTCCCACCCTTTCAAACCCGCCCATAGGGGGTTGGACCTAATGCGCTAACAGAGCTATCACAGATCAGTGGGTGGGACTTCACTTGCAGATACTGAAATCAATATCAGCCATCTTGTTTATAAGCTAAGCTAACAAGCGCTGTGGAGATAGGAAGTTACGACAATGACGGAAGAAACTAAACATGATATGGAAGAATAGGATTTTGAAATTCTGCTGCTCGAATCCGATGTTCGTGGCTATTTTTACGAGCCGCAATATAGTGAAGAGCAGCTGAGGCTGATGGAAGAACAGGAGGCGGCTGCTGCGGCGGCGGCTTCTGCAGCCGAGTCAGAAGACCTGCCTGTCGTGGACGAGGAGCCCGGACTGGCTCGAGCTGGGCGGACTGCTGGTGCCTGTGCTCTCGCTGTGCGCTACGGACACAGATAGAGTCCGTCTGCTGCAGAGAATTCCAACGATGGCAATTTCTCCTGGACAAAATCTCTGAATCAGACGAGCACACGGACGTTTGTGTTGTGATGTGAACCATCCTAGTTTCGCACCGCATATGTTCTGACTGAGCATCCAGGTATCATGCAATAATTCACCATATAGAAAGAAATACAAACGAGGAGTAATTCACTAATGAGTTTGCCAATGTAACGGGTTCGTTGTTGTGGGAAGAAGGAGGCGGAAACCGGCGAACATTTAAACATTTTAATAGTAAAATAAACAAATACAAAACAAAAGTATAAGCCAGCTGGCCACACACAACAGAAACAAAACAAAACATAAAATCAGGCCTGTTCCTTTTATGCCTCCGCTCCTCCGTGAGAGATATGAGACCGCTGCGTCTCACAGGTGTCATTCATTATCACTCACGCCACCGGCCTCGCGCCATCCTCTTACGTCCCTCGCCCTCGTCCTGCTCGCCACAGCCAACTAACTAGACATTTTGTGTGAAATGAATTTCAAACTCTTTTGGCAGCTAGCCTTGTAGACGGAAGAGTGATTTCTTTTCTCTGATGTTTGCGCTGTTCTGGATTAGTGGGAGTGGCTTGCGGAGCTGTGCAATGTGGTGCATTGTGGGAGTTGTTGTCTTACATACAAATGCGCCCAAAAGTTATTTTCTGTCTTTTCTCGGTCAAGAGGGCACCAAATTCAAAATTTCTTTTACATTTCGACTACATATATGACCCACTTTCAATAAAGATTAATGTTGAAATGGGTGAAGTGACCCTTTAACTAAACTTATGCCAAATGGCGGGCGGCGCAGAAGAACACGCCGGAAATGGCGTGTATGGTACACACCTATGCGTAGGCCACGCCGTACCTACTTTTTTTGTGCTGTCATGCAAGATATGTAAATGTTTTCACCAAATTGAAAGATTTAGAAATATGATTTTTTTCTGGAGTATTTTGTATGCATGTACTGCTTTGTCATATTTTCTATGATCGCACCCCTGTCTTAATATTTTTTAAGTGTTTTCTTTTTCCTGTTGTTTTAAGACAATTCTGGAGAAAATGGGCTTGCTGGGGAAGGTCACTCCCTTGGCCTTGCAGGCCAAAAAAAAATGGGATTACTTAAAAAAAAGTAAGCTAATTGTTAATTTAACAATTAACACTTGTGTTCCAATTCGGACACTGCATTAAGTTAATTGAGACATCTTTGCTTAAATTTATTGTGCTTCTGCTGTTGTTGTTGTTAACAACATCCATGGTTTATTTGCACTGTCTTGGGATTTTAAGTGTCTTGGGCCAGTTGAGGGGGTGAGTGAGAAACCCACAGGTTCAACTTGGCCGTGGTTTGTCCAGCACCAGCCAAGAGAAAAAGAGGCAGAGAGGATGAGCTAATCGAGCTAATTAGGAAGGACATGAAGTTTCAGTGAGACAGAGGAGAGGAGATCACAAGAGAGCAGGGAGAGAATGGACAGACTGTTTTCTATTCTTGAGAGAATAGTTGAGAAATAAAATTGATGTAATTGAAAATTGATAAATGAATCAATTTTTCTATAGATTATTTTTTTAAATGTCACTTAAAATTTGTAAATAAATGAAATAAGTAATTTCTGTACACTGTGGTGATTAGGTGTGTTTCTTATGATTGTCCTCTAGATGGCGGTAGTATCAAACATACAGTTAGCAGTTACCCAAGGATGTAAAAGAAGCACAAGGAAGTGATAGAGAGAGCTAAGTGGTGTTTAAGTTGAGTGTTCTGAGAATAAAGAGGCAACACGCCAGTTCAAACATTTATTTGTTCAGAGTGTTTAATTAATCAATAAACACTACAAGGTACCAGGAGTGAACTGTCCTGTGATACAACAAAGATGGATGCTGTCAAACCACCGGAATCTCTGAAACTCACTGGGAGTGTTGATAACAGTTGGTGGACATTCAAGCAGCAATTCATGCTATATGCAAGCTGTTGGTCTGGATGGTGAGTCGGACTCAAGGAAAATAGCGTTGCTCTTGACAGTTGCTGGACCTCAAGCGATTGAAGTATACAATACTTTTACGTTTGCGGCCGCTGCGGACAGAGAAAAATATGATGAGGTCATAAAGAAATTTGACGAGCACTGCTCACCCAAAAAAAATTAAACATATGAAAGGTATGTGTTCCGTTCACGCACTCAATCTCAGGGAGAAAGTTTTGACTCATTCTTGACTGACTTGAAGCTAAAGGCAAAAACATGCAACTTCGGAGTCTTGGCTGAATCAATGATCAGAGATCAAATTGTTTTTGGAATTGATGACAAGAAAATAAGAGAAAGATTACTCGGAGAAACGGAGCTGACATTAGAAGGTCCTTTTGTCATGCGAGTGAGCTTGCTCTGTTGCATTCTAGAACTTTCACCGATAAAGGCACCACAGGTGCTGACTGTCCAGTAGTTGGCGCTGTTACTCATAAAATGAAAAGGCAGAGTCAAAAAGCTGTACCAAAGACATGCACAGATTCATTCTGCTGTAAAAGATGTGGCTCAAAGCATCAGCCCGAACAATGCCCAGCTATGGAAAGCAATGTCCAAAATGCAAAAGCATGAACCACTTCGCTAAGCAGTGTTTTTCAAAGAATAAAACAAAGCAAATCAACGTTTGTGCATGTTATGGATGAGATAGAATTGTCAGACACTTTCTTTGTTGGCATGATGGTGACACAGAAAGTAATCAGCAAACACGCGAAGAAAATGAAAGAGATGACTCTGATGTGAACTATGTATCTAAAGACAAATGGATTGTGTCACTCCAAGTCAATGGAACCATTGTGCTGCTTAAACTTGATACAGGAGCGAAGGCCAATCTCATAAGCATAAGTGACATAAAGGAAATGAAAATCAAGCCCCAGATAAAAAGAAACATTGTGTCGCTCAAAACCTATGTGTCAAGAACAAAACTCATCACCTGCTCTTTGTTGTAGTTCCAGATAATCTTCAGTCTCTCCTTGGTGACAAAGCCTGCGATGAATTAGGACTGGTAAAAAGAGTGTACTGCATCAATAGTCATGGTGTAACAGCAACACAGCAGGAAACTACAGATAACATTGTTCGCAGATTTGATGATGTGTTCAAGGGACTGCGGGAGCTCTACCATTCATTAACAAAATTCAGCTCAAAGAAGATGCTCACCCTGTAGTTCACGCTCCGAGAAGGGTTTCCACGCCACTGAAAGAGAAACTAAAAAAGGAGCTTGATAAGATGACAACTCTAGGAGTAATTAAGAAAGTGGAGGAACCCACAGACTGGGTGAAAAGTGGTGATCTGAGAGTATGCATTGATCCTCGAGACTTGAATGCAAGCTTAAAAAGGGAGCACTACCAGATTCCCAAACGTGAGGAGATCACGAGTGAAATGACTGGTGCTCAGTATTTCAGCAAGTTGGACGCTTTACAGGGATTCTGGTAATTGAAGCTCCATGAAGACAGTACCAAGTACTGCACGTTCACTACACCATTTGAACGGTATTCATTCCTTCGTCTACCCTTTGGCATTATTTCAGCCTCAGAAATCTTTCATCGTGCCATGGAGCATATCATAGAAGGACTGGAGGGAGTCCGTGTATATGTCAATGACATAGTGGTTTGGGGATCCTCATTGCAGGAACACAATCAGAGACTTTTCCAGCTACTTCAAAGAGTTCGGAAATATGGACTCAAGTTAAACAGAGCCAAATGTCTGTTTGGTGTCACTGAAATGACCTTTCTAGGTGACAAGTTGTCTGGATGTGGTGTTGAACCTGGCAAAAGCAAAATTCAGGCAATTCTGGACATGCAGAGTCCTGGGGACAAAAAAAGGTGTGCTGGGGATAATGGGAAAGGTAAATTTCATTGGCAAATTCATTCCAAACCTCTCTGCAAAGACTGCGAGCCTCAGGGAGCTTTTGAATCATAAAAATTAGTTCAAGTGGACAAGTAAGCATGAGCATGAATTGAAATTGCTCAAGTCAACACTGACAAAAGCACCAGTTCTTACCTACTTTGATTCCTCTATCAAAATCTCCATGGATGCGTCAAAGGATGGTCTAGGCGCAGTCTTGCTCCAAGCAGATGTTGACGGCTGGAAACCGATAACCTATGCCTCTAGGATGATGACACAATCTGAGTTCTCCAGGCTGTAATTCAAAATCTGAACAATGTCTGGGTCAAAAGTTCCTGCCCGCAATTCTACAATGTTAGAGCTGAGCTCAGTGTGGCAAATGGCATTCTTCTGAGACGGGACAGAATAGTTGTTCCACAAGTTCTGAGAAAAGAGATGCTTTCCAGGATACACAAGGGACATCTTGGAATGGAGAAATGCAAACGGAGATCCAGGGATTCAGTCTATTGGCCTGGAATAAATTCTGACATTGAAAAACTGGTCAGTACTTGTGAAGTTTGTCTGAAACATCAAAACAAGCAAGCAAGAGAACCAATGATCATAACAGACTTACCTCAGTATCCTTGGAAGAAAGTAGGTACCGATCTGTTTCATTTCCATGGTAAAGAATACTTGCTGGTAGTGGATTACTTTTCTAGTTTTCCAGAAATAGCCCTGCTGTCTAACTCCTCAAGTGCATGTGTGATACAGCAGATGAAGTCATTTTATGCCAGGCTTGGCATTCCTCTGGTAGTAGTGAGTGACAACAGCCCATGTTACAATTCAAAGGAATTTCAGGACTTTGCTGCTCACTATGATTTCAGACACGTGACCTCAAGTCCCCATCATGATCAATCTAATGGGAAGGCAAAAAAAGGAGTGCACATTGTGAAGCAATTGTTGAAGAAAGCATCTGAAGGAAAGTCAGATCGATATTTAGCTCTTCTGAGCTATCGAGCAACACCTCTGGAACATGGTGCATCTCCTGCAGAGCTCTTAATGAATCGCAAGATAAGAACGACACTTCCCTGCAGGATTGACACAAAACGAGACACGATGAACAGCGCAGACAGAAAAAGAAGGCTCTTCAAAAGAGACAAAAAACAAGCTATGACAAGCTAACTAAAATGCTGAAAGTGTTCAAAGATCGATGTCATCAAAAAAAGTCATCAAAAAATGACATCGTGAGAGTGGCAGATACCAAATGCTGGGACAAGAAAGCTGTTGTTTTGGAAGAAGTGAATCATATGTTGTCAGAACAGAGAATGGGCAGGTGCTTAGGAGAAATCGCAGAAGTCTTCTTAAGACGCAAGAAACGAACCAAACACTGACTGACATTAAAGAAGAAGAAGTTCTGGTCTCACCTGAAGATGAACACCACCAAGCAGGCAGTCTTCTTCATCATCTTCCATTTCCCTGGACAATGGTCAATCTGCAGAAACAAATGACTCTCCTATAATAAGAAGATCATCACGCATAATAAAGAAACCTGATCGACTTAATTTGTAAATAACTCTGCCCACTCACATTTGAAATGTGCTAAACAAATGTGTTGCTTTGAAATTTCTGTTTAGTTTCAAATGGATAATTGTGTGACATTGTTTCCATTGGTTTATGCGTTTCAGTTTATATTTTTCTTCCTAAAGAAAAGGTTATGTGGGTATGTGGTGATTAGGTGTGTTTCTTATGATTGTCCTCTAGATGGCGGTAGTATCAAACATACAGTTAGCAGTTACCCAAGGATGTAAAAGAAGCACAAGGAAGTGATAAAGAGAGCTAAGCTGGTGTTTATTAAAGTTGAGTGTTCTGAGAATAAGGAGGCTACACGCCAGTTCAAACATTTATTTGTTCAGTGTCCAGCAATAGTGGCGACGGGACTCATGTCTTCGTTCCCCCCTTCAGGGAACAAGGGTTAAATACGTAACCAAGACCTTCCCTTTCAGTTCGGTCACGTTCGACGTGAGTCGGGCGTATCGTACTGATTGGGATCCCAATTAACACTCACGTCTTCGTTCCCTCCTTCAGGGAACAAGGGTTAAATATGTAACCGAGACCTTCCCTTTCAGTTCAATCACGTTCGACATGAGTCGGACGTATCGTACTGATTGGGATCCCAATTAACACGCCACCTAGTGCTACCACCTTCCAGTGCCTAGCAAAAGCCTCCTGATACCCCCCCCCCCCCCCCCCCAGCCCCCCCACCTCCCCCACTTCCCCCCGCCTATTGAGGCAGAGATGGGACATGGCTTAGTCAGGGAAGTCCACTGCTGTTCCGCATGACCCACTCAGACAGACTTGGATAACACTGGGAAAGCGTGCCCTTTAAGTGCTCCTCCATAGGGAGGTATCATGTGGAGGCACATATGGACTGGCCGTTTCCAGGCAGTACAACATATGGAATGTCACTGAGGTGGCTCCGGCCTAAGCAGAATACACATATGGGCAATGTTCCCTCTAAGCTGCGCGCGTGCGCGGCCGCGCACTTCTGATGCCTCGGCCGCGCACTTCTGAAGCGGCGGTGCGCAGAAAAGAATAAAATGCCACGCAGATGACTGACGCGAAATGTGTGGGGAAATCCATTTGATTTTAGTTTAAGTGAGAAATAATTGCAGTGCTCTGGTCAACCGCTATAGAGTGAAAACTGGTGAATGCAGTTTACAGGTTTCATAGAAAGATGATGTGAGCGCGTGTGATTGGCAGTGAGTCGTGTGTGCGGACCAAATAGCTCAATACGAGAGGCAACGATAAACTCATAGACGTGCAATAAAATCACATCATCATGTTTTAAAGAAGAGTGGTTTGATTAAAGTGGTGGAAATAACGGTTGATGAACACAGAACGGTAACAATTACACACCCACCCGCGTGCAAACTCAAAATACATTAGTTTAAATAGATGTTTTTGTGTGTGGGGGAGTTTCAGGCATGGTTAGATTATAAAAGAGTTCACATTCACTTTTCTTGAAAATATTTAGCTAGATCTATTTAAATGCTTCAGTTTGTTTTCATATTAAAATAATATAATATGTAAACAAATTGAAGCATTTAAACTGATATATTATATCACTTCAAATACTTGAATTCGTTTTTTTATATTATATTATATTAGGCCTATATTTTATTATATTATAATCCTAAATAAAGAATCTCACAAGGGTATTGTTTAGGGCTCCTTGCCATTAAAAGGTTTGAAACCCCCTGCTAAAGAAAATATTGGAAATTCATAAGCAATAAACAATCATTTAACTTTGATGATTTAATGCTTCCTGTACACAATTAATTCACTGTACAAAAACACTTTATGGTTTTCCCAAACCATCTCAGTGTAACAGCTTAATTTTCTTCCATACTATATTCTATTATTGTAAAGAATTGAACTGTCCTGCAGAAGATTTTGCAAATTATTTTTCATAGGATTTCTTGGTAAAGACTGTACAGTTAACAGCCCTGTAAAAAAAAAAAAAAATCAGGTAACCTAAAATGTGCTTCATTTAGTGACTTCTTAATTTGTTAAGAAGCTTGTTTTTCGAAAATATGATTTAATACCAATAAGTTACATCAAGGGTCAAATAACATAGAAATGGCACATTCAAGTTAAAAGTTACAACTGAATGTTGAAACCATTGTGTTTCTACGTATGCTGTACAGGTTAGGTATAAAGAATATTTTTGCTCAGGTGGCGAAAAATGTCCGCCCAATAGAAAAAAGTTTTGCTCAGCAAGAAAAAAAATTAGAGGGAACATTGCATATGGGATCACTGTAGGGATCACAACATACAGTATGGGACCCAGCCAGCCACAAGTTCGACCAATGCATACAAGTTGTAGGCCTGGCGTCGGACGCTCCGTCATGTCCGACTGCCGAGGGGTGTGGAGGAACTCAACAGGGTTCGGCAATGGGAAACTCAACTGGAGCAAGAATGGCGCACATATCCAATCCATAGGAGGGGAATGGCGCAGCAAGCCGACACTTCGAGCGGTCACTGCGGTGTTGACTGGCTTCTATGAGAATTCTATGGGATTGGTACGCTAAGACGATGGCATTCACTATCCAGTGGGCCAACCTCTGCTTGGAGACAGCCATTCCCTTCTGCTGGCCTCTGTAACAGACAAAGAGCTGGTCTGAGGTCCTGAGGCTTTGCGTTCTATCCACGTACAGCCGTAGAGCGCGGTCGGGACAGAGAAAAGACAGGGCTGGGACTGCCTCCTCCAGGGGCAGCGCTTGCAGGTTCACCATCTGGTCCCGAAAGGGAATGGTAGGAACCTTGGGCACATATCCGGGACGAGGATGCCTGCAATGGCTCAAAGGGAGGTCTTTGCAGTGCCGTCAGCACCAGAGATAAGTCCCAAGAGGGTATAGAGGGTTTTAGTCTCCTCGTGCCTCTCAGGAACCTGGCGATCAGGTCGTGCTTCCAATAGAGGCAACATACACTTTGAGGGTGGAGGGAGACAGCCCTCGCTTCAACCCATCTTGCAGAAAGGAAAGCACAGTACCGATCGAACATCTTCGGGGGTCTTCTCGGTGAGAAGAACACCACTCAACGAACAGGTTCCACTTCAGAGCGTAAGCATCAGTTCGGGGAACCAGGTCCGGTTGGGCCAATAAGGGGCAACTAGCAAGACCTGCTCCTTTTTCTCCCTGACTTTTCACAGTCTCTGTGCAAGAAGGCTCACTGGTGGAAACGCATACTTGCGAAGGCCCTGAGGCCAGCTGTGTGCCAGTGCATCCGTGCCAAGGGTCCCTTCGGTCAGGGAATAGAATAACTGGCAATGGGACGAGTCCGGAGAGGCAAACCGATCTATCTGTGTGGCCCCGAAGTGGTCCCAGATCAGCTAGACTGCCTGGGGATAGAGTCTCCACTCTCACTGGGCCACAGGCTGTCGTGAGAGCTCGTCTGCGGCACAATTGAGCAGGCCGGGGATATAAGTGGCACGAAGCGACCTCGGATGCTTCTGACTCCATAGGAGGAGATGGCGGGTGAGTTGAGACATGTGAGGGGAGCGTAGACCACCTTGATGGTTAATGTACGCAATGGTCGCAGTGTTGTCCGTGGGGACCAGTACATGCTTGCCGAGGAGCAGCTCAGGGCAAGGTGTACTGCTAGCAAATCGAGGCAGTTGATGTGCCAATGCAGATGGGGGTCCCTCCTGAGTTTGCTCTTTTCCCAGTTGAACCGAAGACCCAACTGGCTGAGATGCCAGAGAACCAGGTCCCTGTGCTCGCTAGGGTTGGGTACCGAAACTCGGTGCCAATAGGGAACCGGTTCCGACGTAAACGGTAGTAACCAGACCGGATAAGAACGACAATTTCGGTGCCTGATTTCGGTGCCTGACTTAATTAGGCACACACACACACGCACAGTCTCTTCTGTCTCGCAAGCGCGCTCTTGCTCGCAAGGTTTGGCTGCATTTCTCATGTAAAATTACGCGTCAGAACGCCCTCTGGGTGTGCCGATAGTCTGAATCCCATATAGAATCAAGCCAATTCATTGGCTAATGGCGCGGGCGCCGCCTCGACGCACTTATGTCGTCATATTATGTTGGCGCGCGCGCACCATCTGCTCCTCAGATTTCTCTGCCGAAAAAGGAAGCTGGTCGGCAGCGCGAGGAGCTTGGCAGCGTCTCGTTCCCTATTGAGAGAACATAGGTTACACCAGTAACCAGATGTGTTCTCTTTCATAGGTTCACTCAACGCTGCGTAGCTAAGAAGCAGTGGATTTGTATTTGTAGGCAGGGCCGGTTCTAGACATTTGGAGGCCCTAGGCAATATTCATGTTGGAGGCCCCCCACCCCCAATAAAAAACTCTTGAAACAAAAATGATTCCTAACCTTTGTATATTTTTACTTACACAGTACATAAGTTTGGACACATTACTATTTTTAATGTTTTTGAAAGAAGTCTCTTATGCTCATCAAGCTTGGATTTATTTGATCAAAAATACAGAAATACTATTTTACTATACTTTAAAATATATTTCTGTGATGCAAAGCTGAATTTAGTGTCACGTGATCCTTCAGAAAACTTTATAATATTCTGATTTATTATCAAATGTTAGAAATGGTGCTTAATATTTAGCCTATTTTATAACCTGTGATACTTTTTTTCAGGATTTTTGGATTATTAAAAAGTTGTTTTTAAAAAGATTATCTAAGGTCATCTCTTTTTTGTTTAATGAAGATGTTATTGTTGTTGTTTTGCTGTTTTATTCAATTTATTCACAGTTCCAGAATACCACTTCAGGAGATAAGTGCTTTTATCATTTTTTTTCATAGCTGTGGTATGGGCAGGATTTTTCCCTCCCATTTAATCATTCAATATTGACTGCAGATATTGTCATAATTATTAATATGAGTAATATGATATTATGCATTGCATTGTTAGCTTAAATATGCTATACACAAATCAAGTGGAAGAGAAAGACACGATCGCTACTGATTAGAAAAAAAACAAATCTAAACTGATTATTGGCGTAAGTAGGCGATGATGTCAGGGTATCATCAGCAGAATTTAGAAGATAGACCCATGAGATCCTTTATTTGAAACATTTAAAAATGTGTAGGCTTTTTAACTTTGAATACAAACGTCTTGTCTTATACTTTTGTAGCTTTTTTACTAGTCAGCTCCCGACGCGATGTTATTCATTGTACGCGCAAATTCAAAGCGTCGCGTCTGGGCACGTTAATGACGCTCGCGCTCTTTTAAACTCGTAATAAAGCGGTGAATGATTTTTCCAGACATTACGCTGATCTACAGTACAAGTTTATATTTAGAATACATTGCAATCACTCCAAAATAGATGACGACAACTCACACACCTGCATTACGAGCTGTGCTTTGCATGCCTATTAGGCTTTTGCTTCGCACCTGATGGATGCGTCCTCCGCACAAACTTTAGAAGCCGGCCCGCTTTGAAACGGAAACATTAATTGGTTTAACTGCAAATGAGTGACAATTCAACAATATCCAATGAACAATGAGGCTAGTATTTCTGGCCGTGTGGTGGACTATATAGGGGATGTTACGGTTATGGAGGCCCCTCCTCAAAGCCCGAGGCCCTAGGCAATCGCCTGCTCTGCCTATAGCTAGCGCCGGCCCTGTTTGTAGGCTACTGTATCACGTGCCGTTTGAACTGACGTGCTACAGCGATCTGTCACATTTCAAAGAGCCAAAACGTTATTTATTGTGTGAATCTCGTAAAAATATTGACAGAATCTGACAGCTGTGGATTTGTTCCATATCAAAAGTAACCTTCTCTGTCTTGTCTGTCGGTGTCCTCTTTGTCTGCGATTTTTCTCTGCGTGAGAAAATGGATGTGTGGCGTGCGTGAGAGCGTGTGAAAAGGGTCAATTGTGTGAGTCTCACGGTCAATGCGTGAGAGTTGGCAGCTCTGCTAGTAATCTCTATTAATCTCCAGTATTATTACATTGTTTGATACAATATTGTTTTATTTGATATTATGTAAATGTGTAAAATGTAATGTAAAAATTTGTATTTTATTAGGGGTGTAAATCGGAGCCTACATGACGATTCGATTCGATACCGATTTCTTAAGCCAACGATTCGATTATTTTCGATACTTCAGAATTCCCCACAATACGATTCGATTCGATTCAATAATCGATATTTTTACATGATATCTATTAAGTTTCAAATAAATCAACAAATTTTTTTATAATTTGCCTTTTATTGAGAATACAGGAACAGTATTCTATACACATAATGTGTATGTTGTGCTCAATGCACTGCAAATAGAACATCAAATATAACAGTTACTGCATACAGTTCTAAACTTGATTCTATCGAATCCTGGTGTGTTTCCGTGCATCTTACGTCATCGCAAACGTGCACGACGCATGATAGAAAACAGAACGCGGGTCAATATATTGTGTTTTTTTATTTTATTTTGTGCTAATATGCACAGCTGAGTGAACAACACCGGTTTACTGTGTGTCGCATTTGGCTTTTTGCTGATTGCAAACGCAGGAGACAGTGGATTTCCATTAATTTGTTGCCCTGAGTCCACGTGCTATGTGTGTGCGAATACAGACTCACTCTCGCTCTTGTCCAAGGTAAATTATCAACACTATCATCCCTTACATGTGTTTTATTTAACTAAATACATCATAATCAGCTAAAAAGCATGCGCAGGTCACTTACTTCCTGAACAAGTGCGAGTCCGTGATGCTTTCACATTCACGCGAGCCGCGGCACGGTTCGAGTGCAACCGAACTCAGCACACCTCCTCCAGGCAGTCTCGGGTTTGGTACCCCAGTGCGCACCCGGGTCCGCATGACAGACAGCGTTTACATAATTAGCGATTTTTCATGCGAACCGTGCCCGTTCCGTTCCGAGTTGGTGTGAAAGCACCCTAGACTTTTCAAGTAAGCCGTTGAAGTAGCCTTTTGTACACGTTAGCGCCTGTTTGTTTACGTTAGTAACTGCTTGCTTGGAATTCGCCAACTAAGTGACTGAGGGTGCGGCAGTTTAGTTCGGTGACTAACTAACGTTAGCCCAGTGCATAACAACAATCGTTTGTACGCATATGAGCGGATGCTGAAAATAGACAGCCGGCAAAACAAACACATTAATCGATACTCTTGCGGACACATCGATGCATCGAATCGTCGGCTGTATAATCGATGCATCGATACGAATCGATTAATATTTACACTCCTATATTTAGGGCCCAAGCCCAAAGGGCGAAGGCCCTATTGTTTTCCTTAGGATTATTAGGGCCCAAGCCTTGAAAAGGCGAAGGCCCTATTGTTTTCCTTAGGATTATTATTAGGGCCCAAGCCTTGAAAAGGCGAAGGCCCTATTGTTTTCCTTAGGATTATTATTAGGGCCCAAGCCTTGAAAAGGCGAAGGCCCTATTGTTTTCCTTAGGATTATTTAGGGCCCAAGCCTTGAAAAGGCGAAGGCCCTATTGTTTTCCTTAGGATTATTAGGGCCCAAGCCTTGAAAAGGCGAAGGCCCTATTGTTTTCCTTAGGATTATTTTTAGGGCCCAAGCCTTGAAAAGGCGAAGGCCCTATTGTTTTCCTTAGGATTATTATTATTATTATTATTATTATTATTATTATTTTATCGACTATTCGGGCACTTTTGGGGCTCTTAACGTGCACGAAAACTCTTGAAACTTTGCACACTGGTCAGAACCCGCGGCCATCAGGGCCGGGCTGAAGCTGGTACCCGGGCGTGGCAGGGGGGCTCGACAGCGCCCCCTGGAACGGGGTCCGAAAACTTGGTCCATAAATCAAACACGCTTCCATGTAATAATATGAAACTCGGTACACATATAGATCTCATCGGTTCATATATCCTTTGTACTTTTACTTTTTACCCCAGCCCAACAGGAAGTCGGCTATTATGGTTTGTTTGGAAGTGTATGCCCCTGGAATTCGATATACTCCTCCTAGAGAATTCAACCAATCGCAAGGAAACTCGGTCAGCATGATGTCAAGACATTGAGGATGAAAAATTGCCAGGGGATTTTTCATATCTCGAACGGTTTGGCCGTGGCGAGGAAACAAATTTATGGCGAATAATGGAAACAGGAAGTGTGTTATAACTTCTGCATACATTAACTGATCTTGATGAAACTTCAACAGTATGTTCGCTGTAAGAGGCCGATCACATGGATGTGACTATTGTGAGTCAAAGTTATAGCGCCACCAACTGGCAGCAGGAAGTGTGTCACTTTCAAAATGCTTTGAAATCACCCTCTTATTTTAACCTGATTTGCTTCAAACTTCACTACTATAATGTAAACACACGGCAGATGTAGACCTGTGAATGGATTCTTGATATCTTAGATACTGTTGTCGTGGCAACGCATCAAACTTTAATATTCTTTTTTTATGCTTAGCATACTTGAAATTGCATGAAACTCGACAGACACATCTCATTGATTAGCCTGTAGACATGTGCAAAGTTTCAGAAACGGGCGTGTTGAGGGCTCAGTAGCGCCACCTTTTGTCAAAAGTGGGGGGATTAATTTCATCTACAGTAATAAAAATCGGTATGTGTATTCTTCTCCTCGAGCCAGACAACTTTCTAATTTACACTCAATAGCTCCAACCAACAGGAAGTCAGATATTTTGGTTTGAAAATTGTCATTTTATGTCTCTCTCTCTCTCTCTGAGCCTACGTCTCTGTGTGTGTGTGTGTGTGTCTGTGAGTGAGTGTGGGGAGGGGGAGGGGGGCTAGATTAACCATTTGACTGCTGTGTGGTTTGGCCTGCATTTAAAAAAGAAAATAAATGTCTTACGCCTTGTATCTTTTAAATAAGTTGTATTAATAAGTAAAGGCATATAACCAGTTGAATTGTAGTGCATTGAACATAGTTTTATATAATTAGTTTATTAATTAAATTAACTTGGTCCATAAACTTCGTCAGAAAATTTGGTCCATAAATCAAACACACTTGCATGTAATATTATGAAACTCTGTACTCATATAGATCTCATCGGGCCAAACAACTTTAAGCCAGCCCAACAGGAAGTGGGCTATTTTGGTCTTAATGTGGATGTTTAGCAAAACCAGGCTCTACATTTTTACCCACTCCTCTTAAGTGGTTTATTTTATTCCCACCAAACTTTTTCAACATGATGAAAATACATTAAAGAAGCATAATTGTGAATATCTATTGAATATCTCTAATTGTTTTGCTATGGCGAGGGATTAAAGTCATGTAAAAAAAAAAAAAAAACACTAAAAGCCTCATATCTTCTAAAAATGTAATTATACACCATTTATTTCTAGATAAAATTATACAAATATCAGAACTAAACCCATTTTATTCTTGTTTTCAATTTAAGAATAATGTACAAGTTTAAAAACAGCCAGGATGCACTATTCAGTTAAAAAATAAATATATCAAATAATACATAGGGCTATACTGCCCTCTTGTGTTCAAAATCAGGTAGGCCTATTGTATTTAAATATAGGTAGCTGCTATGTGACTCCGATTTTTTCTCACCGGTTATTTGACGTGTAACACCGGGGGCTTTTATATCGCTAAGTTAAAAGTGAAAGTAAAGTAAGGACATTTATAGTGGTGGCGCTCGCAGTGCGCTCGAATGAATTTCTATGGAAGTAGAAATGAAAAAACGTTCGCTCTGTTTTGCTCGCTCGTCGCCATGGATGCGCACTGTAATGAATGCCACTGCAGCCGCATACTTTTTAGTGTCAGTTTAAAATTAGTGCAATATCGGGGGCCAATTGCTTGAATTGTGAGTTCAATAGTCTATTATTTTTCACGGAAAACACAACAACAAAAGAGTACAATGACAGATTCGCTTAAATAGGCGCTTTTACATAAAATAGCCTATTCCGTCATCATCTTTTCAGTCAGCTCTTCACTCTCGTGATTAATGAAATTTGACTCCTGTTGCTGATATTTGCTGCAACTTTCGTTCTGCTCACAATTTAGTAAGCAAACACGTTTCAAATGTGTTTTTATTTTATTTTTGCGTATATATATGTGTGTGTATAATATATATATATATAGGCCCTATATACATATATATATATATATATATATATATATATATATATATATATATATAGCTTATGTTTCAAATATGAGTTAATTAACAATCGTTTGAAAGAATGATACTTTTAAACATATCACTAAACCGTCATTAGGTGTCGCCAGGCGACCGTCTTAATGAGCGAGTCATTGATTCATTTGTTCGAACGATTCGTTCGAACGGCTGAGTCATTCATGAATGAGACAGATTATGGATTGGTCATTGAATCTTTCAGTCAACCGATTCGTTCAAAATGCTGAATCATTCAGTAATGAGAAAACACGTTGCTGTGAGATGCGCAATGGTTCTGCTGTGATCTTTGTTTAACTAGTTTCACTGCTGAAACAGAAAAAAGTCAATATTGCATATAAAATGTAAGTGATTTGACGTGTGTGTGAGAGAGATTGTGTCTGTTACAGTGACAAGAGTTTAACCCTTTAAGGCCTTGTCTTTTTGGATATATATCTCTTTTTTTATTACAAAATGTGCATACAACCCATATATTGTAAATGTATTGTTTGCTTTAAATTAAATTAAGATTGTATGTTTGGTAATTGAACCTAAATAAATTTAAAATTAGGAAGTCGGCTATTATGGGTTTAGGAAGGCCGATCAGATGGATGTAACTATTGTGAGTCAAAGTTATAGCGCCACCAACTGGCAGCAAGAAGTGTGTCACTTTCTAAATGCTTTTGACAAAAGTGGGGGGGTTAGTTTTATCTACAGTAACAAAACTCGATATGTATATTGTACTCTTCGAGCCGGACAACTTTCTAATTTACCGTAATTAGCTCAGATTAAGAGGAAGTCACATATTTTGGTTTGAATATGGTGAGCCTCTCTCTGTCTCTCTCTGAGCTAATATGGCAAGCCGTTTTAACATTTAATCATTTTAACCTACTAGTCTCTATTTTCATGCTACTAGTACTTATTTTTTAGATACTAGTATCTATTCCATTAAGTACTAGTACTTATTCATTAGCGACTAGTGCTTATTCTGTTTAGAATATTCAAAGTGCTTATTCAATTTTTATGCTTATTTATATTTTCAGAGCAGAAAATCCGATTTTTCTGCTTATTCAATATTGCATCTAAAATGTAAGTGACTTGACGTGTGTGTGTGTGTGTGAGAGAGAGAGAGATTGTGTCTGTTACAGTGACAAGAGTTTAACCCTTTAAGGCCTTGTCTTTTTGGATATATATCTTTTTTTTATAAAAAAAAGTGCATACAACCAATATATTTTAAATGTATTGTTTGCTTTAAATTAAATTAAGATTGTATGTTTGGTAATTGAACCTAAATAAATTTAAAATTAATGTTCTATATTTCAGATCAATATATTTGTTTTCCTTCATTTTAATCAACACTAACTTTATTCTCATCTGAATTATAAATAACTTATTTCTGTATAAAATAAAAAATCCCGAATAATCCAGACCAACCAGAGCGCACTATTTCTACAACATCATCAGTGCTGAAGCGGAACTACCAGAGCCGTTCGGCAGATAGCGAGCAGATATTTTGTGTCACGTCGTGCACAATAACCCTAAAGGCACCAGGGTGGCGGTGCCACCGGCTTTTTATATATATATATATACATATATATATATATATATAAATATAGCTGCGAGCAGCGATGAAGGGCCAAAGCCGGCGGCACCGCCACCCTGGTGCCTTTGGGTAACTAAAGGCACCGGGGTTGCGGTGCCACCGGCTTGGGCCCGTAATCGCTGCTCGCAGCTATATTTTTTTTTTTTTTTTTTCTCTTTTATTTTTCTTACGACTATTCGGGCACTTTTGGGGCTCTTAACGTGCACGAAAACTCTTGAAACTTTGCACGCGGGTCAGAACCCGCGGCCATCAGGGTCGGGGTGAAGATGGTACCCGGGCGTGGCAGGGGGGCTCGACAGCGCCCCCTGGAACGGGGTCCGAAAACTTGGTCCATAAATCAAACACGCTTGTATGTAAGAATATGAAACTCGGTACACATATAGATCTCATCGGTTCATATATACTTCATGCTCTTACTTTTTACCCCAGCCCAACAGGAAGTCGGCTATTTAGGGTTGTTTGTAAAACGCATGCAATGGAATTTAAAGTACTTCTCCTAGAGAATTCAAAGAAATGCCTCGAAACTCGGTCAGCATGAAGTCAAGACATTGAGGATGAAAAATTGCGAGGGGATTTTTGATATCTCGAACGGTTTGGCCGTGGCGGGGAAACGAAATTATGGCGAGAAACGTGAAACAGGAAGTGTGTTATAACTTCTGCATACATTAACTGATCTTGATGAAACTTCACCAGTGTGTTCGCTGTAAGAGGCCGATCACATGGATGTGACTATTGTGAGTCAAAGTTATAGCGCCACCAACTGGCAGCAGGAAGTGTGTCACTTTCAAAATGCTTCGAAATCACCCTCTTATTTTAACCCAATTTGCTTCAAACTTCATCTGTATAATGTAAACATACGCCAGATGTAGACCTGTGAATGGATTCTTGATATCTTTGATACTGTTGCCGTGGCAACACATCAAACTTTAAAATTCTTTTTTGATGCTTTTGAGACTCTTAGCATGCTTGAAATTGCATGAAACTCGACAGACATGTCACATATATTAGCCAGTAGACATGTGCAAAGTTTCAGGAACGGGCGTGGTGCAGGGACTCAGTAGCGCCACCTTTTGACAAAAGTGAGAGGGTTAGTTTCATAGTTTTACCTGCAATCTTAAAACTCGGTAGGCATATTGTTCAGATCAAGCCGGACAACTTTCTAATTTACAGTTTTTGGTTCCGAACAACAGGAAGTCAGATATTTTGGTTTGAATGGGATGTTTTGGAGTAATCTCTGTCCCTCTCTCCCTCTCTCTGCATACCTCTGTGTCTGTGGGGGGAGGGGGATGTGTCTGTTTGAGTGACAAAGCTTTTAATTATTGTTGATCAAGGTTTCGGGGGCTTTTGGGGCCCTTAACATCCTCTAAAACTCTTGAAACTTTGCACACGGGTCAGAACCCGTGGCCATCAGGGCCGGACTGAAGCTGGTACCCGGGCGTGGCAGGGCGGACCGACAGCGCCCCCTGGACTGGGATTCGAACACTTGTCCATAAATCAAAGACACTTGCATGTAATAATATGAAACTGTGTACACTTATAGATCTCATTGGGTTAAACAACTTTCGTGCTCTAAGTTTTACGACATCCCAACAGGAAGCCGGCTATCATGGTTTGTTTGGAAACGCATACCCCTGAAATTCTATTTAATTCTCCTTGGGAATTGATCGGATTTCAAGCAAACTCGGTCAGCATGACGTCAAGACATTGATGATGCTAAATTCCGGAGGGATTTTTGATATCTCGAACGGTTTGGCCGTGGCGAGGAAATTAATTTTATGACTAAAAAAGGACACATAAAGTGTGTTATAACTTTGCTCGTTTTACCTACAGTTACAAAACTTGCCACGCATATTGTTCTCATCAAGCCAATCGACTTTCTAATTTAAAGTCATTAGCTCAGAGCAACAGAAAGTCAGATATTGTAGTTTGAATGGATTTCTTGTCCCCCTGCCATTCTGTTTGTGTGTGTGTCTGTGTGGGGAGGGGAGCAGAGGGGAGGGGAGGGAGGGAGGGTTGGTGTCTGTGTTTATGTGTGTGTGTGTGTGTGTGTGTGTGTGGCTGGCTGTATGATTTTTCCTGCATTAAAGGATAAAGAAATCTCTAAGTCCTTGTCTTTTCGCATAACAATTTTTGTATTTTTTTTTAAATGACAAAATATGCATCACTCCTCTTAAGTGGTTTATTTTATTCCCACCAAACTTTTTCAACATGATGAAAATACATTAAAGAAGCATAATTGTGAATATCTATTGAATATCTCTAATTGTTTTGCTATGGCGAGGGATTAAAGTCATGTAAAAAAAAAAAAAAAACACTAAAAGCTTCATATCTTCTAAAAATGTAATTATACACCATTTATTTCTAGATAAAATTATACAAATATCAGAACTAAACCCATTTTATTCTTGTTTTCAATTTAAGAATAATGTACAAGTTTAAAAACAGCCAGGATGCACTATTCAGTTAAAAAATAAATATATCAAATAATACATAGGGCTATACTGCCCTCTTGTGTTCAAAATCAGGTAGGCCTGTTGTATTTAAATATAGGTAGCTGCTATGTGACTCCGAGAATTTTTTCTCACCGGTTATTTGACGTGTAACACCGGGGGCTTTTATATCGCTAAGTTAAAAGTGAAAGTAAAGTAAGGACATTTATAGTGGTGGCGCTCGCAGTGCGCTCGAATGAATTTCTATGGAAGTAGAAATGAAAAAACGTTCGCTCTGTTTTGCTCACTCGTCGCCATGGATGCGCACTGTAATGAATGCCACTGCAGCCGCATACTTTTTAGTGTCACTTTAAAATTAGTGCAATATCGGGGGCCAATTGCTTGAATTGTGAGTTCAATAGTCTATTATTTTTCACGGAAAACACAACAACAAAAGAGTACAATGACAGATTCGCTTAAATAGGCGCTTTTACATAAAATAGCCTATTCCGTCATCATCTTTTCAGTCAGCTCTTCACTCTCGTGATTAATGAAATTTATTGCTGATATTTGCTGCAACTTTCGTTCCGCTCACAATTTAGTAAGCAAACACGCTTCAAATGTGTTTTTATTTTATTTTTGTGTATATATATGTGTGTGTATATATATATATATATAGCTTATGTTTCAAATATGAGTTAATTAACAATCGTTTGAAAGAATGATACTTTTAAACATATCACTAAACCATCATTAGGTGTCGCCAGGCGACCGTCTTAATGAGCGAGTCATTGATTCATTTGTTCGAACGATTCGTTCGAACGGCTGAGTCATTCATGAATGAGACAGATTATGGATTGGTCATTGAATCTTTGAGTCAACCGATTCGTTCAAAATGCTGAATCATTCAGTAATGAGAACGCGTTGCTGTGAGATGCTCGATGGTTCTGCTGTGATCTTTGTTTAACTATTTTCGCTGCTGAAACAGAAAAAAGTCAATATTGCATCTAAAATGTAAGTGATTTGACTTGTGTGTGTCTGTGTCTGTGTCTGTGTCTGTGTGTGTGTGTGTGTGTGTGTGTGTGTGTGTATGATTGTGTCTGTTACAGTGATTGTTTAACCCTTGTTAAAGTTTAGGCTGTCTTTTTGGATATATATCTTTTTATATAAAAAAAATAGGCATACAACCCATATATTTTAAATGTATTGTTTGCTTTAAATTACATTAAGATTTGTATGTTTGGTAATTGAACCTGAATGAATTTTAAATGAATGTGCTATATTTCAGAGTTTTCCTTAAAATTTGAACTAACTTTATTCTCATCTGAATGATAGACTATTTATTTTTCTATAAAATAAAAAAGAGATTTTGGTTGGGTGACAGTTGTAGTTTACAGTTTGACAAAAGCACAATGTTGTGTTTTATTGCGATTGTACACAAATATAAGTAAACACTTTGCAGTTTGAATAATGTCCTGTATGAACAAAAGGACGGAGTATGTTTTAATGTCTACATTGTTCAATCACGTTTCACACACACACACACACACATACACACACACAAACTTTTTTCTAATCAGATCAGGCAAGTAATATTCTGTCTTGGCACACTTGATTTAACTTTCAATCTTGTGTACTTATTTCATGTGTCCATTAAGTCCATGAGACCGTAGGGTGTCTCATTTTTCATTTTAGGTTTCAGAAGGTTGCTCACGCATATGATATGTGCCCTCAATGCACACTTTTGCAGAGCCCACACCAATGCAAGCTCTACAGTACACATCTTCTCAACAGTCAAAGCGGGGTTAAGTTATTGCCCGTCATGCACAGTAACCCTAAAGGCACCAGGGTGGCGGTGCCACCGGCTTGTTTATATATATATATATATATATATATATAAATATAGCTGCGAGCAGCGATGAAGGGCCAAAGCCGGTGGCACCGCCACTCCGGTGCCTTTAGGTAACTAAAGGCACCGGGGTTGCGGTGCCACCGGCTTGGGCCCGTAATCGCTGCTCGCAGCTATATTTATATATATATATATATATTTATTATTATTATTATTATTATTTTATCGACTATTCGGGCACTTTTGGGGCTCTTAACGTGCACGAAAACTCTTGAAACTTTGCACACTGGTCAGAACCCGCGGCCATCAGGGCCGGGCTGAAGCTGGTACCTGGGCGTGGCAGGTGGGCTCGACAGCGCCCCCTGGAACGGGGTCCGAAAACTTGGTCCATAAATCAAACACGCTTCCATGTAATAATATGAAACTCGGTACACATATAGATCTCATCGGTTCATATATCCTTTGTACTTTTACTTTTTACCCCAGCCCAACAGGAAGTCGGCTATTATGGTTTGTTTGGAAGCGTATGCCCCTGGAATTCGATATACTCCTCCTAGAGAATTCAACCAATCGCAACGAAACTCGGTCAGCATGATGTCAAGACATTGAGGATGAAAAATTGCCAGGGGAGTTTTCATATCTCGAACGGTTTGGCCGTGGCGAGGAAACGAATTTATGGCGAATAATGGAAACAGGAAGTGTGTTATAACTTCTGCATACATTAACTGATCTTGATGAAACTTCAACAGTATGTTCGCTGTAAGAGGCCGATCACATGGATGTGACTATTGTGAGTCAAAGTTATAGCGCCACCAACTGGCAGCAGGAAGTGTGTCACTTTCTAAATGCTTTTGACAAAAGTGGGGGGGTTAGTTTTATCTACAGTTACAAAACTCAGCGTGTATATTCTTCTCCTCAAGCCAAACAACTTTCTAATTTAAAGTAATTAGCTCCGACCCTCAGAAAGTCAGATATTGTGGTTTGAATAGGGTCATTTTCTCTCTCTCTCTCTCTGAGCCAATATGGCAAGCCGCTTTAACATTTAATCATATTAACCTACTAGTCTCTATTTTCATGCTACTAGTACTTATTTTTAGATACTAGTATCTATTCCATTAAGTACTGGTACTTATTCATTAGCGACTAGTGCTTATTCTTTAATACTAGTGCCTATTCTTTAGATACTAGTGCTTATTCTTTAGATATTCTTTTGAATACGTATTAGTAGCTAATGAATAAGTACTGGTATCTATTTAATAGGTACTAGTATCTAATGACTTAGTACTAGTATTTATTGAATAAATACTAGTATCTATTAATAGGTACTAGTATCTAAAAGGTCATTTTCTCTTTCTCTCTCTCTGAGCCAATATGGCAAGCCGTTTTAACATTTAATCATTTTAACCTACTAGTCTCTATTTTCATGCTACTAGTACTTATTTTTTAGATACTAGTATCTATTCCATTAAGTACTAGTACTTATTCATTAGCGACTAGTGCTTATTCTGTTTAGAATATTCAAAGTGCTTATTCAATTTTTTTGCTTATTTATATTTTCAGAGCAGAAAATCCGATTTTTCTGCTTATTCAATATTGCATCTAAAAATGTAAGTGACTTGACGTGTGTGTGTGTGTGTGTGTGTGTGTGTGTGTGTGTGTGTGTGTGTGTGTGTGTGTGTGTGTGAGAGCTAGTGCTTATTCTTTAGATATTCTTTTGAATACGTATTAGTAGCTAATGAATAAGTACTGGTATCTATTTAATAGATACTAGTATCTAATGACTTAGTACTAGTATTTATTGAATAAATACTAGTATCTAGTAAGTATCTAAAAGGTCATTTTCTCTTTCTCTCTCTCTGAGACAATATGGCAAGCCATTTTAACATTTAATCATTTTAACCTACTAGTCTCTATTTTCATGCTACTAGTACTTATTTTTTAGATACTAGTATCTATTCCATTAAGTACTAGTACTTATTCATTAGCGACTAGTGCTTATTCTGTTTAGAATATTCAAAGTGCTTATTCAATTTTTATGCTTATTTATATTTTCAGAGCAGAAAATCCGATTTTTCTGCTTATTCAATATTGCATCTAAAATGTAAGTGACTTGACGTGTGTTTGTGTGTGTGTGAGAGAGAGAGAGAGAGAGAGAGAGAGAGAGAGAGAGAGAGAGAGAGAGAGAGAGAGAGAGAGAGAGAGAGAGAGAGAGAGAGAGAGAGAGAGATTGTGTCTGTTACAGTGACAAGAGTTTAACCCTTTAAGGCCTTGTCTTTTTGGATATATATCTTTTTTTATAAAAAAAAATGTGCATACAACCCATATATTTTAAATGTATTGTTTGCTTTAAATTAAATTAAGATTTTATGTTTGGTAATTGAACCTAAATAAATTAATTAATGTGCTATATTTCAGATCAATATATTTGTTTTCCTTCATTTTAATCAACACTAACTTTATTCTCATCTGAATTATAAAGAATTTATTTCTGTATAAAATAAAAAATCCTGAATAATCCAGACCAACCAGAGCGCACTATTTCTACAACATCATCAGTGCTGAAGCGAAACTACCAGAGCCGTTCGGCAGATAGCGAGCAGATATTTTGTGTCACGTCGTGCACAATAACCCTAAAGGCACCAGGGTGGCGGTGCCACCGGCTTTATATATATATATATATATATATATATATATAAATATAGCTGCGAGCAGCGATGAAGGGCCAAAGCCGGCGGCACCGCCACCCTGGTGCCTTTAGGTAACTAAAGGCACCGGGGTGGCGGTGCCACTGGCTTGGGCCCGTAATCGCTGCTCGCAGCTATATTTATATATATATATATATTTATTATTATTATTATTATTATTTTATCGACTATTCGGGCACTTTTGGGGCTCTTAACGTGCACGAAAACTCTTGAAACTTTGCACACTGGTCAGAACCCGCGGCCATCAGGGCCGGGCTGAAGCTGGTACCCGGGCGTGGCAGGGGGGCTCGACAGTGCCCCCTGGAACGGGGTCCGAAAACTTGGTCCATAAATCAAACACGCTTCCATGTAATAATATGAAACTCGGTACACATATAGATCTCATCGGTTCATATATCCTTTGTACTTTTACTTTTTACCCCAGCCCAACAGGAAGTCGGCTATTATGGTTTGTTTGGAAGCGTATGCCCCTGGAATTCGATATACTCCTCCTAGAGAATTCAACCAATCGCAAGGAAACTCGGTCAGCATGATGTCAAGACATTGAGGATGAAAAATTGCCAGGGGATTTTTCATATCTCGAACGGTTTGGCCGTGGCGAGGAAACGAATTTATGGCGAATAATGGAAACAGGAAGTGTGTTATAACTTCTGCATACATTAACTGATCTTGATGAAACTTCAACAGTATGTTCGCTGTAAGAGGCCGATCACATGGATGTGACTATTGTGAGTCAAAGTTATAGCGCCACCAACTGGCAGCAGGAAGTGTGTCACTTTCTAAATGCTTTTGACAAAAGTGGGGGGGTTAGTTTTATCTACAGTTACAAAACTCAGCGTGTATATTCTTCTCCTCAAGCCAAACAACTTTCTAATTTAAAGTAATTAGCTCCGACCCTCAGAAAGTCAGATATTGTGGTTTGAATAGGGTCATTTTCTCTCTCTCTCTCTCTGAGCCAATATGGCAAGCCGCTTTAACATTTAATCATTTTAACCTACTAGTCTCTATTTTCATGCTACTAGTACTTATTTTTAGATACTAGTATCTATTCCATTAAGTACTGGTACTTATTCATTAGCGACTAGTGCTTATTCTTTAGTACTAGTGCCTATTCTTTAGATACTAGTGCTTATTCTTTAGATATTCTTTTGAATACGTATTAGTAGCTAATGAATAAGTACTGGTATCTATTTAATAGGTACTAGTATCTAATGACTTAGTACTAGTATTTATTGAATAAATACTAGTATCTATTAATAGGTACTAGTATCTAAAAGGTCATTTTCTCTTTCTCTCTCTCTGAGCCAATATGGCAAGCCGTTTTAACATTTAATCATTTTAACCTACTAGTCTCTATTTTCATGCTACTAGTACTTATTTTTTAGATACTAGTATATATTCCATTAAGTACTAGTACTTATTCATTAGCGACTAGTGCTTATTCTGTTTAGAATATTCAAAGTGCTTATTCAATTTTTTTGCTTATTTATATTTTCAGAGCAGAAAATCCGATTTTTCTGCTTATTCAATATTGCATCTAAAAATGTAAGTGACTTGACGTGTGTGTGTGTGTGTGTGTGAGAGAGAGAGATGTGTCTGTTACAGTGACAAGAGTTTAACCCTTTAAGGCCTTGTCTTTTTGGATATATATTTTTTTTATTTAAAAAAATGTGCATACAACCCATATATTTTAAATGTATCGTTTGCTTTAAATTAAATTAAGATTGTATGTTTGGTAATTGAACCTAAATAAATTTTAAATTAATGTGCTATATTTCAGATCAATATATTTGTTTTCCTTCATTTTAATCAACACTAACTTTTAGGGCTGCAACAACGAATCGATTAAATCGATTAAAATCGATTTTTGAAAGAGTTGGCAACGAATTACATAATCGATTCGTTGCATCGCGCGACACGGAAATGTTTGAGTATAAAAAAAAAATTGGAGTTGAGCGCGGAGCACTGTCGCTCAATCGCGGAGCGAGCGCGAGAGAGACCGAGTGTGTCCGAGATCGCGCGCACGAGAGAGAGAGAGACCGAGTGTGTCCGAGATCGCGCGCACGAGAGAGAGAGAGACCGAGTGTGTCCGAGATCCCGCGCACGAGAGAGAGAGAGAGAGAGAGAGAGAGACCGAGTGTGTCCGAGATCGCGCGCACGAGAGAGAGAGACCGAGTGTGTCCGAGATCGCGCGCACGAGAGAGAGAGACCGAGTGTGTCCGAGCATTGGTAATTTGGTACATACTACAGTAATATATAATTAGGCCTACTATATAAGATATAAATAAAAATAACAATTACATTCTTACCACTGAATTAGCTGACTGTGATTTGAATCAGATAGACAGACGATGAAAACAGTTTCTTTTCTGTCCAAATAGCCTACCACTACAAGGGCAGGGGAATATTTTTTCCACAATTTGCAGCACTGATTTTTTCGATCTTTACTCTAATGACTCAGAGAAACACTATACGTATATAAACAAAATACCTTACACACCATAGGAGATGGTCAATCCATTGTATTTGTTTTTAAAATATTATTTAATATTGTATTTATATTTTATATACATTGTATTTATAATTAATATTAGGATAGACTACAGATATTATCTTCTCTTATAATTATTATTATTGCTATTATTATTACCTATTATAGGTAATATGATAATAGGTGCATTTGCTTGTTAAAAAATGTCAAACATTTTGTTAAAGATTATAACATCTTTGACTAAAACAAAACACAAGTTTGTGAGTGTGTGCATCTGTGAGTGTGAGAGTTTGTGAGTGTGTGCTAGTGTGGTGTAGAGAACAAGTTCTGACGTTCAAACAAATCCTGTTAAGTTTTCTGATTGGTATTTTTCTTTATTTTTTATCAATTATTTATTGTTCTGACAGCAGCTCACTTTATTTTTAAAAAGCATATATTATTTGGCAGATGTAAAGCATACATGTGTATGTTTTTGGTTAGTCTATTTTTTTGCACTGGACTTTTTTTCACGGTGAATTTGCACTGTCAGTTCTGTTTTTTAATAAAGGATTGGAAATTAATGCTTTTTTTTATTATCCGATTCATCGATTAATCGTAAAAATAATCGACAGATTAATCGATTATTAAAATAATCGTTAGTTGCAGCCCTACTAACTTTATTCTCATCTGAATTATAAAGAATTTATTTCTGTATAAAATAAAAAATCCCGAATAATCCAGACCAACCAGAGCGCACTATTTCTACAACATCATCAGTGCTGAAGCGAAACTACCAGAGCCGTTCGGCAGATAGCAAGCAGATATTTTGTGTCACGTCGTGCACAATAACCCTAAAGGCACCAGGGTGGCGGTGCCACCGGCTTTATATATATATATATATATATATATATATATATATATATATATATATATATATATATATATATATATATATATATATATATATATATAAATATAGCTGCGAGCAGCGATGAAGGGCCCAAGCCGGCGGCACCGCCACCCTGGTGCCTTTAGGTAACTAAAGGCACCGGGGTTGCGGTGCCACCGGCTTGGGCCCGTAATCGCTGCTCGCAGCTATATTATTATTATTATTATTATTATTATTATTATTATTAGGGCCCAAGCCTTGAAAAGGCGAAGGCCCTATTGTTTTCCTAAGGATTATTATTAGGGCCCAAGCCTTGAAAAGGCGAAGGCCCTATTGTTTTCCTAAGGATTATTATTTATTATTATTATTATTATTATTATTATTTTACTACCTTTTGGGCACTTTTGGGGGCCTTAACGTGCTCGAAAACTCTTGAAACTTTGCACACATCTCAGAACCCGCGGCCATCAGGGCCGGGCTGAAGCTGGTACCCGGGCGTGGCAGGGGGGCTCGACAGCGCCCCCTGGAACGGGGTTTGAACACTTGGTCCATAAATCAAACACGCTTGCATGTAATAATATGAAACTCAGTACACATATAGATCTCATCGGTTCATATATACTTCATGCTCTTACTTTTTACCCCAGCCCAACAGGAAGTCGGCTATTAAGGGTTGTTTGGAAAACACATGCAATGGAATGTGAAATACTCCTTCTAGAGAATTCAAACACACGGCACGAAACTCGGTCAGCATGAAGTCAAGACACTGAGGATGAAAAATTGCCAGGGGATTTTTGATATCTCGAACGGTTTGGCCGTGGCGAGTAAACGAAATTATGGCGAGAAACGTGAAACAGGAAGTGTGTTATAACTACTGCATACATTAACTAATCTTGATGAAACTTCAGCAGTGTGTTCGTTGTAAGAGCCCGATCACATGGATGTGACTATTGTGAGTCAAAGTTATAGCGCCACCAACTGGCAGCAGGAAGTGTGTCACTTTCAAAATGCTTTTAAATCACCCTCTTATTTTTACCCGATTTGCTTCAAACTTCATGTGCATAATGTAGACACACGCCAGATGTAGACCTGTGAAAGGATTATTGATATCTTAGATACTGTTGCCATGGCAATGCATCAAACATTAATATTCCTTTTTTTAAGCTTTTTCATGCTTTTTTATGCTTTCGGGCACTTTTGGGGTTCTTAACGTGCTCGAAAACTCTTGAAACTTTGCACACGGGACAAAACCCGCGGCCATCAGGGCCAGGCTGAAGCTGGTACCCGGGCGTGGCAGGGGGGCTCGACAGCGCCCCCTTGAACGGGTCAGACAATTTGGTCCATATATCCAACACGCTTTACCCTATTTGCTTCAAACTTGATGTGTATAATGTAGACACAAGCCAGATGTAGACCTGTGAAAGGATTGTTGATATCTTAGATGTTGTTGCCGTGACAACGCATCAAACTTTAATATTCTTTTTGGATACTTTTGAGATTCTTAGCGCACTTTTGGGGCCCTTAACATGCTCAAAAACTCTTGAAACTTTGCACACGGGTCAGAAACCGTGGCCATCAGGGCCGGGCTGAAGCTGGTACCCGGGCGTGGCAGGGGGGCTCGACAGCGCCCCCTGGAACGGGGTCCGAAAACTTGGTCCATAAATCAAACAGGCTTTACCTGATTTGCTTCAAACTTGATGTGTATAATGTAGACACACGCCAGATGTAGACCTGTGAAAGGATTGTTGATATCTTAGATGCTGTTGCCGTGACAACGCATCAAACTTTAATATTCTTTTTGGATACTTTTGAGACTCTCAGCGCACTTTTGGGGCCCTTAACATGCTCAAAAACTCTTGAAACTTTGCACACGGGTCAGAACCCGCGGCCATCAGGGCCGGGCTGAAGCTGGTACCCGGGCGTGGTAGGGGGGCTCGACAGCGCCCCCTGGAACAGGGTCCGAAAACTTGGTCCATAAATCAAACACGCTTGAATGTAATAATATGAAACTCGGTACACATATAGATCTCATCGATTCATATATCCTTTGTACTTTTACTTTTTACCCCAGCCCAACAGGAAGTCGGCTATTATGGTTTGTTTGGAAGCGTATGCCCCTGGAATTCGATATACTCCTCCTAGAGAATTCAACCAATCGCCACGAAACTCGGTCAGCATGAAGTCAAGACATTGAGGATGAAAAGTTGCCAGGGGATTTTTGATATCTCGAACGGTTTGGCCGTGGCGAGGAAACGAATTTATGGCGAATAAAGGAAACAGGAAGTGTGTTATAACTTCTGCATACATTAACTGATCTTGATGAAACTTCAGCAGTGTGTTCGCTGTAAGAGTCCGATCACATGGATGTGACTATTGTGAGTCAAAGTTATAGCGCCACCAACTGGCAGCAGGAAGTGTGTCACTTCCTAAAGGCTTTGAAATCACCCTCTTATTTTTACCCAATTTGCTTCAAACTTTATGTGTATAATGTAGACACACGGCAGATGTAGACCTGAGAAAGGATTATTGATATCTTAGATACTGTTGCCGTGGCAACGCATCAAACTTTATTATTCTTTGTTGATGCTTTTGAGACTCTTAACATACTTGAAATTGCATGAAACCCGACAGACACATCACATTTATTAGACAGTAGACATGTGCAGAGTTTCAGAAACGGGCGTGGTGAGGGGCTCAGTAGCGCCACCTTTTGTCAAAAGTGGGGGGATTGATTTTATCTACAGTAATAAAAATCGGTATGTGTATTGTTCTCCTCCAGCCAGACAACTTTCTAATTTACACTCAATAGCTCCAACCAACAGGAAGTCAGATATTTTGGTTTGAAAATTGTCATTTTATGTCTCTCTCTCTCTGAGCCTACGTCTATGTGTGTGTGTGTGTGTGTCTGTGAGTGTGGGGAGGGGGAGGGGGGCTAGATTAACCATTTGACTGCTGTGTGGTTTGGCCTGCATTAAAAAAGAAAAAAAAATGTCTTACGCCTTGTATTTTTTAAATAAGTTGTATTAATAAGTAAAGGCATATAACCAGTTGAATTGTAGTGCATTGAAAATAGTTTTATATAATTAGTTTATTAATTAAATTAACTTGGTCAGAAAATTTGGTCCATAAATCAAACACACTTGCATGTAATATTATGAAACTCTGTACACATATAGATCTCATCGGGCCAAACAACTTTAAGCCAGCCCAACAGGAAGTGGGCTATTTTGGTCTTAATGTGGATGTTTTGCAAAACCAGGCTCTACATTTTTACCCACTCCTCTTAAGTGGTTTATTTTATTCCCACCAAACTTTTTCAACATGATGAAAATACATTAAAGAAGCATAATTGTGAATATCTATTGAATATCTCTAATTGTTTTGCTATGGCGAGGGATTAAAGTCATGTAAAAAAAAATAAACACTAAAAGCCTCATATCTTCTAAAAATTTAATTATACACCATTTATTTCTAGATAAAATTATACAAATATCAGAACTAAACCCATTTTATTCTTGTTTTCAATTTAAGAATAATGTACAAGTTTAAAAACAGCCAGGATGCACTATTCAGTTAAAAAAATAAATATATCAAATAATACATAGGGCTATACTGCCCTCTTGTGTTCAAAATCAGGTAGGCCTGTTGTATTTAAATATAGGTAGCTGCTATGTGACTCCGAGAATTTTTTCTCACCGGTTATTTGACGTGTAACACCGGGGGCTTTTATATCGCTAAGTTAAAAGTGAAAGTAAAGTAAGGACATTTATAGTGGTGGCGCTCACAGTGCGCTCGAATGAATTTCTATGGAAGTAGAAATGAAAAAACGTTCGCTCTGTTTTGCTCGCTCGTCGCCATGGACGCGCACCGTAATGAATGCCACTGCAGCCGCATACTTTTTAGTGTCACTTTAAAATTAGTGCAATATCGGGGGCCAATTGCTTGAATTGTGAGTTCAATAGTCTATTATTTTTCACGGAAAACACAACAACAAAAGAGTACAATGATAGATTCGCTTAAATAGGCGCTTTTACATAAAATAGCCTATTCCGTCATCATCTTTTCAGTCAGCTCTTCACTCTCGTGATTAATGAAATTTGACTCCTGTTGCTGATATTTGCTGCAACTTTCGTTCTGCTCACAATTTAGTAAGCAAACACGCTTCAAATGTGTTTTTATTTTATTTTTGTGTGTATATATGTGTGTATATATATATATATAGCTTATGTTTCAAATATGAGTTAATTAACAATCGTTTGAAAGAATGATACTTTTAAACATATCACTAAGCCGTCATTAGGTGTCGCCAGGCGACCGTCTTAATGAGCGAGTCATTGATTCATTTGTTCGAACGATTCGTTCGAACGGCTGAGTCATTCATGAATGAGACAGATTATGGATTGGTCATTGAATCTTTGAGTCAACCGATTCGTTCAAAATGCTGAATCATTCAGTAATGAGAAAACACGTTGCTGTGAGATGCTCGATGGTTCTGCTGTGATCTTTGTTTAACTAGTTTCACTGCTGAAACAGAAAAAAGTCAATATTGCATATAAAATGTAAGTGATTTGACTTGTGTGTGTGTGTGTGTGTGTGTGTGTGTGTGTGTGTGTGTGTGTGTGTGTGTGTGTGTGTGTGTGTGTGTGTGTGTGTGTGTGTGTGTGTGTATGATTGTGTCTGTTACTTTTTGGATATATATCTTTTTATATAAAAAAAAATAGGCATACAACCCATATATTTTAAATGTATTGTTTGCTTTAAATTACATTAAGATTTGTATGTTTGGTAATTGAACCTGAATGAATTTTAAATGAATGTGCTATATTTCAGAGTTTTCCTTAAAATTTGACCTAACACTAACTTTATTCTCATCTGAATGATAGATTATTTATTTCTGTATAAAATAAAAAAGAGATTTTGGTTGGGTGACAGTTGTAGTTTACAGTTTGACAAAAGCACAATGTTGTGTTTTATTGCGATTGTTCACAAATATAAGTAAACACTTATGAGATAGATGTTTATGGATTGATTGGTCATTGAATCTTTGAGTCAACCGATTCGTTCAAAATGCTGAATCATTCAGTAATGAGAACGCGTTGCTGTGAGATGCGCGATGGTTCTGCTGTGATCTTTGTTTAACTATTTTCGCCGCTGAAACAGAAAAAAAGTCAATATTGCATCTAAAATGTAAGTGATTTGACTTGTGTGTGTGTGTGTGATTGTGTGTGTGATTGTGTCTGTTACAGTGATAAGAGTTTAACCCTTGTTAAACTTTAGACCTTGTCTTTTTGGATATATATCTTTTTATATTAAAAAATAGTCATACAACCCATATATTTTAAATGTATTGTTTGCTTTAAATTACATTAAGATTGTATGTTTGGTAATCGAACCTAAATGAATTTTACATGAATGTGCTATATTTCAGATCATATATTTGTTTTCCTTAAAATTTGAACTAACACTAACTTTATTCTCATCTGAATGATAGATTATTTATTTCTGTATAAAATAAAAACACCTTTGATTTTTCTTTTTTAATCAATGTAGAATGTGTAACTGAAAAAATAAACAGATTAGGGCTCTGTTTGATGACAAGAAATGAAAACCAATGCGATATGATGAATGTCCAAAAGATGGCTCCCACAGACTGTTTTTAAATAGGATTGTTTGATATTTTTTGCTTTTAAACTGTGTGTGTGTGTGTGTGTGTGTGTGTAAGAGATTTTGGTTGGGTGACAGTTGTAGTTTAAAGTTTGACAAGAGTTTATAGTTTGGTGTGTGTGTATATATATATATAAATATAGCTGCGAGCAGCGTGAAAGGGCCAAAGCCGGCGGCACCGCCACCCCGGTTATAGCGCCACCAACTGGCAGCAGGAAGTCTGTCACTTTCAAAAAGCTTTGAAATCACCTGATTGCTTCAAACTTCACTACTATGATGTAAACACACGGCAGATGTAGACCTGGATGTAGACCTGACCTTTCAGAAGGTTGCTCTCGCATACTTTGTGGTTGACATGTGCCCTCAATGCACACTTTTGCAGAGCCCACACTGATACAAGCTCTACAGCACACTTCTTTTCGACAGTCAAAGCAGGGTTACGTTTTTGCACGTCGTGCACAATAACCCTAAAGGCACCAGGGTGGCGGTGCCACCGGCTTTATATATATATATATATATATATATATATAAATAAATATAGCTGCGAGCAGCGATGAAGGGCCAAAGCCGGTGGTACCGCCACCCCGGTGCCTTTAGGTAACTAAAGGCACCGGGGTTGCGGTGCCACCGGCTTGGGCCCGTAATCGCTGCTCGCAGCTATATTTTATTATTATTATTATTATTATTTTACTACCTTTTGGGCACTTTTGGGGGCCTTAACGTGCTCGAAAACTCTTGAAACTTTGCACACATCTCAGAACCCGCGGCCATCAGGGCCGGGCTGAAGCTGGTACCCGGGCGTGGCAGGGGGGCTCGACAGCGCCCCCTGGAACGTGGTTTGAACACTTGGTCCATAAATCAAACACGCTTGCATGTAATAATATGAAACTCAGTACACATATAGATCTCATCGGTTCATATATACTTCATGCTCTTACTTTTTACCCCAGCCCAACAGGAAGTCGGCTATTAAGGGTTGTTTGGAAAACACATGCAATGGAATGTGAAATACTCCTCCTAGAGAATTCAAACACACGGCACGAAACTCGGTCAGCATGAAGTCAAGACACTGAGGATGAAAAATTGCCAGGGGATTTTTGATATCTCGAACGGTTTGGCCGTGGCGAGTAAACGAAATTATGGCGAGAAACGTGAAACAGGAAGTGTGTTATAACTACTGCATACATTAACTAATCTTGATGAAACTTCAGCAGTGTGTTCGTTGTAAGAGCCCGATCACATGGATGTGACTATTGTGAGTCAAAGTTATAGCGCCACCAACTGGCAGCAGGAAGTGTGTCACTTTCAAAATGCTTTTAAATCACCCTCTTATTTTTACCCGATTTGCTTCAAACTTCATGTGCATAATGTAGACACACGCCAGATGTAGACCTGTGAAAGGATTATTGATATCTTAGATACTGTTGCCATGGCAATGCATCAAACATTAATATTCCTTTTTTTAAGCTTTTTCATGCTTTTTTATGCTTTCGGGCACTTTTGGGGTTCTTAACGTGCTCGAAAACTCTTGAAACTTTGCACACGGGACAAAACCCGCGGCCATCAGGGCCAGGCTGAAGCTGGTACCCGGGCGTGGCAGGGGGGCTCGACAGCGCCCCCTTGAACGGGTCAGACAATTTGGTCCATATATCCAACACGCTTTACCCTATTTGCTTCAAACTTGATGTGTATAATGTAGACACAAGCCAGATGTAGACCTGTGAAAGGATTGTTGATATCTTAGATGCTGTTGCCGTGACAACGCATCAAACTTTAATATTCTTTTTGGATACTTTTGAGATTCTTAGCGCACTTTTGGGGCCCTTAACATGCTCAAAAACTCTTGAAACTTTGCACACGGGTCAGAAACCGCGGCCATCAGGGCCGGGCTGAAGCTGGTACCCGGGCGTGGCAGGGGGGCTCGACAGCGCCCCCTGGAACGGGGTCCGAAAACTTGGTCCATAAATCAAACAGGCTTTACCCGATTTGCTTCAAACTTGATGTGTATAATGTAGACACACGCCAGATGTAGACCTGTGAAAGGATTGTTGATATCTTAGATGCTGTTGCCGTGACAACGCATTAAACTTTAATATTCTTTTTGGATACTTTTGAGACTCTCAGCGCACTTTTGGGGCCCTTAACATGCTCAAAAACTCTTGAAACTTTGCACACGGGTCAGAACCCGCGGCCATCAGGGCGGGGCTGAAGCTGGTACCCGGGCGTGGCAGGGGGGCTCGACAGCGCCCCCTGGAACAGGGTCCGAAAACTTGGTCCATAAATCAAACACGCTTGAATGTAATAATATGAAACTCGGTACACATATAGATCTCATCGATTCATATATCCTTTGTACTTTTACTTTTTACCCCAGCCCAACAGGAAGTCGGCTATTATGGTTTGTTTGGAAGCGTATGCCCCTGGAATTCGATATACTCCTCCTAGAGAATTCAACCAATCGCCACGAAACTCGGTCAGCATGAAGTCAAGACATTGAGGATGAAAAGTTGTCAGGGCATTTTTGATATCTCGAACGGTTTGGCCGTGGCGAGGAAACGAATTTATGGCGAATAAAGGAAACAGGAAGTGTGTTATAACTTCTGCATACATTAACTGATCTTGATGAAACTTCAGCAGTGTGTTCGCTGTAAGAGTCCGATCACATGGATGTGACTATTGTGAGTCAAAGTTATAGCGCCACCAACTGGCAGCAGGAAGTGTGTCACTTCCTAAAGGCTTTGAAATCACCCTCTTATTTTTACCCAATTTGCTTCAAACTTTATGTGTATAATGTAGACACACGGCAGATGTAGACCTGAGAAAGGATTATTGATATCTTAGATACTGTTGCCGTGGCAACGCATCAAACTTTATTATTCTTTGTTGATGCTTTTGAGACTCTTAACATACTTGAAATTGCATGAAACCCGACAGACACATCACATTTATTAGACAGTAGACATGTGCAGAGTTTCAGAAACGGGCATGGTGAGAGCAATTAGAGAATAATGTTTAAGTTTAAAAACAGCCAGAATGGTTGTTTAGTCAAAAAATTTTTTTTTCCAAATCATACATAGTGTTATACTGCCCTCTTGTGTTCAAAATCAGGTAAAAAGCGAAAGTAAAATAAGGACGTCTGCACAATTCATTAATAATGGTGCAGAGTAGAGTGAGCTTTTTCAATTAATTCCTATGGAAGTAGGAATGAACTAAACAACGTTCGCTCTGTTCTGCTCGTCCCTCACCGTGGGCGCGCAGAGTTATGAATGCCCGTGCAGCCGTGAGAATTTTAGTTTCATTTTAAAATTAGCGCCATTTCGGGGGACGTATTACTTTAATTTATTTAACAAAAACACAATGTTGTGTTTTATTGCGAGTGTACACAAATATAAGTAAACACTTTGACGTTTGAATGATGTCCTGTATGAAGAAAATGACGGAGTATGTTTCACTGTTCAATCGCGCTGAGCCACCCAGACCCCCACACACACACTGACACACACACACACACACACACACACACACAAACACACACACACACACACACACAATAATAAAACATTCAACCTAACATATACAAATTACACTGCTATGTTGAAATAGTCAGTAGTACAATTTGTATCATTCACAGTAAGCACCGCTCCACTGTGATTTTTCCAAGCACATTTTTGCACAAGTGAAGAGGATGATTTTTTCCGTCGATATTGGAACGTGAGTGAAGTACAAAGCCTGTAATAAAGAATAGTTTAGCATCCAAATACATCGCAAATGTTGCAACATTTAGATTCTAAAGAGAGATTTACGTGAGCCTAACACCACTTACTTTTACTTTTGTTTTAAATTATTTCGTTTTGGCTTTATTATAGTTATTTTTTTATTCGTGTTCTGTTCTGAATATCATTAAATTTAAAGGATTTGTTGTGGAATATTTTGAGTGTATAATCAAATAACACTAAACCGTCACTAGGTGTCGCCAGGCGACCGTCTTAATGAGCGGGTCATTGATTCATTCGTTCAAACGATTCGTTTGAACGACTGAGTCATTCATGAATGAGACAGATGTTTATGGATTGGTCATTGAATCTTTGAGTCAACCAATTTGTTCAAAATGCTGAATCATTCAGTAATGAGAAAACACGTTGCTGTGAGATGCAATGGTTCTGCTGTGATCTTTGTTTAACTATTTTCGCTGCTGAAACAGAAGAACAGTCAATATTGCATCTAAAATGTAAGTGACTTGACACGTGTGTGTGTGTGTGTGTGTGTGTGTGTGCGTGTGAGTGCGTGCGTGCGTGCGTGCGTGTGTGTGTGTGTGTGTGTGTGTGTGTGCAATCAATCCCAGGTAAGAGGCATGAATAATGAGAATTGGACTTCTAGGAGTGAGGTTAATATTCCGGAGACGGTTCCCTCGGATTGTGAAAAGGAGGCGGCGCGGGAGTGGCCAGGCATTGCGCTACTTCTATTTCAAAGTTTAAAACAATGCTAATATCATTTTTTTGAACGATTTCATTACAAATGTTTATTTTATATATTTATAAAATATTATAAAATATAATAACTATGTTTTGTCCTATTAACAAAAGACAGGCAATGTACTATTAACAAATGTTAATAGTTTTTTAAAAGTTAAAATGATACTTTATGCATTTGTTTTGTGTCAGATGATTAACAATATAAATTAAACAAAGCTTAAAACAAACAAAATAATAAAACGAAAACAAAGCTTGAACATTTTATTTAATTGAAAAGCCTTTTTGAAATAAAATGTGTTTTTTTCCCTCTGAAATAGCAAAAGCATCGCACACTTAGCTGTACCTGCTCTAAATAAATAATAGTATTTAAATAAAAATACAAAATCGAAATAAATAAATTATATAAAACAAAATCAAATCAAAGAAAATAAATCTTATTAAAGTTATGCAGGCACACATTTAACAATAATTTTCAAGTGACAAATAAAATCAATCAAAATTCCTTACACATGGAGTAAATCCTGACGATTCCTGAGGCGCCTTTCCTCATGACACTCGCTTTTTTTTTCGAAGATATATTTTCTTTGGTTTGATTTTGTTTTTGTAATAATTTATTTTATTTAGTTCGATTTTGTATTTTTATTGAATTACTATTTTTTATTTAGAGCAGGTACAGCTAGTGTGTGATGCTTTTGCTATTTCAGAGGAAAACAATAATTTTATTTAATTAATAATTTTTGTTTCAGTCCACCATATAATTATGTTGTGTTTGATCTATGGAAAAAAGTTAGTTGTGAAATGGTTGAATATTAACAAAAGTTAATAGTTTTTTACAAGTTAGAATAATACGATATATATATATAAACAAGCCGGTGGCACCGCCACCCCGGTGCCTGTAGGGTTACTGTGCATGACGGGCAATATCGTAACTCCGCTTTGACCTTTGAGAAGATGTGTGCTATAGAGCTTGCATTGGTGTGGGCTCTGCAAAAGTGTGTGTGTGTGTGTGAGGCGTGATTGAACAATGTAGACATATATATATATATATATAAAGGCACCGGGGTGGCGGTGCCACCGGCTTGTTTATATATATATATATATATATATATATATATATATGAATATAGCTGCGAGCAGCGATGAAGGGCCAAAGCCGGCGGCACCGCCACTCCGGTGCCTTTAGGTAACTAAAGGCACCGGGGTTGCGGTGCCACCGGCTTGGGCCCGTAATCGCTGCTCGCAGCTATATTTATTATTATTATTATTATTTTATCGACTATTCGGGCACTTTTGGGGCTCTTAACGTGCACGAAAACTCTTGAAACTTTGCACACTGGTCAGAACCCGCGGCCATCAGGGCCGGGCTGAAGATGGTACCCGGGCGTGGCAGGGGGGCTCGACAGCGCCCCCTGGAACGGGGTCCGAAAACTTGGTCCATAAATCAAACACGCTTCCATGTAATAATATGAAACTCGGTACACATATAGATCTCATCGGTTCATATATCCTTTGTACTTTTACTTTTTACCCCAGCCCAACAGGAAGTCGGCTATTATGGTTTGTTTGGAAGCGTATGCCCCTGGAATTCGATATACTCCTCCTAGAGAATTCAACCAATCGCAAGGAAACTCGGTCAGCATGATGTCAAGACATTGAGGATGAAAAATTGCGAGGGGATTTTTGATATCTCGAACGGTTTGGCCGTGGCGAGGAAACGAAATTATGGCGAGAAACGTGAAACAGGAAGTGTGTTATAACTTCTGCATACATTAACTGATCTTGATGAAACTTCAACAGTGTGTTCGCTGTAAGAGGCCGATCACATGGATGTGACTATTGTGAGTCAAAGTTATAGCGCCACCAACTGGCAGCAGGAAGTGTGTCACTTTCTAAATGCTTTTGACAAAAGTGGGGGGGTTAGTTTTATCTACAGTAACAAAACTCGATATGTATATTGTACTCTTCGAGCCGGACAACTTTCTAATTTACCGTAATTAGCTACGACCAACAGGAAGTCAGATATTTTGGTTTGAATGTGGATTTCAGATTCTGAGTTTTTAGCTACTCCTCCTAAGTAGTTTATTTTATTCATGCCAAACTTTTTCAACATGATGAAAATACATTGAAGATGCTAAATTGTGAACAGATATTGAATATCTCAAACGGTTTTGCTATGGTTGAGGGATTCAAGTAATGTCAAAAAAAGAATCAGGGCATGTCTCATATCTTTCTAAAATGTAATTATACACCATTTATTTTTATATAAAATTATACAAATATTAGAACTAAACCCATTTTATTCCTTTTTTTCAATTTAAGAATTATTTTTAAGTTTAAAAACAGCCAGAATGGTTGTTTAGTCAAAAATAATAATAATCCAAATCATATATAGTGCTATACTGCCCTCTTGTGTTCAAAATCAGGTAGGCCTATTGAATTTATATATATTTATATATTAGGGATGTTACTATGGGAATATTTTCCCACCGGTTAATCAACGTGTGATTGTGTAAACCAATTGTGTAAACCTCCCGCTGGGGGGTTTAAAAACACTAACTTGAAAGCGAAAGTATAATATGGACGTCCGCACGGACATTGAAATGGTGGCGCTCGAATGAATTCCTATGGAAGTAGAAATTAACTAAACGTTCGCTCTGTTCTGCTCGCTCGTCGCCATGGACGCGCACCGTTATGAATGCCAGTGCAGCCGCATACTTTTTAGTGTCACTAAAATTAGTGCAATTTCGGGGGCCGATTGCTTGAATTGTGAGTTCAATAGTCTATTATTTTTCACGGAAAACACAACAATAAAAGAGTACAATGACAGATTCGCTTAAATAGGCGTTTTTACATAAAATAGCCTATTCCGTCATCATCTATTCAGTCAGCTCTTCACTCTCGTGATTAATGAAATTTGACTCCTGTTGCTGATATTTGCTGCAACTTTCGTTCAGCTCACAATTTAGTAAGCAAACACGTTTCAAATGTGTTTTTATTTTATTTTTGTGTATGTGTGTGTATATGTATGTATATATATAAATATAGCTTATGTTTCAAATATGAGTTAATTAACAATCGTTGGAAAGAATGATACTTTTAAACATAACACTAAACCGTCATTAGGTGTCGCCAGGCGACCGTCTTAATGAGCGAGTCATTGATTCATTCGTTTGAACGACTGAGTCATTCATGAATGAGATAGATGTTTATGGGTTGATTGGTCATTGAATCTTTGAGTCAACCGATTCGTTCAAAATGCTGAATCATTCAGTAATGAGAACGCGTTGCTGTGAGATGCGCGATGGTTCTGCTGTGATCTTTGTTTAACTATTTTCGCTGCTGAAACAGAAAAAAAGTCAATATTGCATCTAAAATGTAAGTGATTTGACTTGTGTGTGTGATTGTGTGTGTGATTGTGTCTGTTACAGTGATAAGAGTTTAACCCTTGTTAAACTTTAGGCCTTGTCTTTTTGGATATATATCTTTTTATATTAAAAAATAGTCATACAACCCATATATTTTAAATGTATTGTTTGCTTTAAATTACATTAAGATTGTATGTTTGGTAATCGAACCTGAATGAATTATAAATGAATGTGCTATATTTCAGATCATATATTTGTTTTCCTTAAAATTTGAACTAACACTAACTTTATTCTCATCTGAATGATAGATTATTTATTTCTGTATAAAATAAAAACACCTTTGATTTTTCTTTTTTAATCAATGTAGAATGTGTAACTGAAAAAATAAACAGATTAGGGCTCTGTTTGATGACAAGAAATGAAAACCAATACGATATGATGAATGTCCAAAAGATGGCTCCCACAGACTGTTTTTAAATAGGATTGTTTGATATTTTTTGCTTTTAAACTGTGTGTGTGTGTGTGTGTGTGTGTGTGTGTGTGTGTGTGTGTAAGAGATTTTGGTTGGGTGACAGTTGTAGTTTACAGTTTGACAAGAGTTTATAGTTTGACAAAAGCACAATGTTGTGTTTTATTGCGAGTGTACACAAATATAAGTAAACACTTTGCAGTTTGAATAATGTCCTGTATGAACAAAAGGACGGAGTATGTCTTTATGTCTACATTGTTCAATTACGCGGGTTGCGGTGCCACCGGCTTGGGCCCGTAATCGCTGCTCGCAGCTATATTTATTATTATTATTATTATTTTATCGACTATTCGGGCACTTTTGGGGCTCTTAACGTGCACGAAAACTCTTGAAACTTTGCACACTGGTCAGAACCCGCGGCCATCAGGGCCGGGCTGAAGCTGGTACCCGGGCGTGGCAGGGGGGCTCGACAGCGCCCCCTGGAACGGGGTCCGAAAACTTGGTCCATAAATCAAACACGCTTCCATGTAATAATATGAAACTCGGTACACATATAGATCTCATCGGTTCATATATCCTTTGTACTTTTACTTTTTACCCCAGCCCAACAGGAAGTCGGCTATTATGGTTTGTTTGGAAGCGTATGCCCCTGGAATTCGATATACTCCTCCTAGAGAATTCAACCAATCGCAAGGAAACTCGGTCAGCATGATGTCAAGACATTGAGGATGAAAAATTGCCAGGGGATTTTTCATATCTCGAACGGTTTGGCCGTGGCGAGGAAACAAATTTATGGCGAATAATGGAAACAGGAAGTGTGTTATAACTTCTGCATACATTAACTGATCTTGATGAAACTTCAACAGTATGTTCGCTGTAAGAGGCCGATCACATGGATGTGACTATTGTGAGTCAAAGTTATAGCGCCACCAACTGGCAGCAGGAAGTGTGTCACTTTCAAAATGCTTTGAAATCACCCTCTTATTTTTACCCGATTTGCTTCAAACTTCACTACTATAATGTAAACACACGCCAGATGTAGACCTGTGAATGGATTCTTGATATCTTAGATAATGTTGCCATGGCAACGCATCAAACTTTAATATTCTTTTCTTATGCTTTTGAGACTCTTAGCATGCCTGAAATTGCTTGAAATTGCATGAAACTCGACAGACAGATCAGATTTATTAGCCAGTAGACATGTGCAAAGTTTCAGAAACGGGCATGGTGCAGGGACTCAGTAGCGCCACCTTTTGACAAAAGTGGGGGTGTTAGTTTTATAGTTTTACCTACAATCATATAACTCAGTACGCATATTGTTCAGATCAAGCCGGACAACTTTCTAATTAACTGTCATTAGCTCAGACCAAGAGGAAGTCAGATATTTTAGTTTGAATGTGGATGTTTCTGAGAATTTTCTCTCCCTCTCCCTCTGACAGAGAGAATGCACCCTGCCATTCGTGTGTGTGTGTGTGTCTGTGTGGGGAGGGGGGGGAGGGGCTCTTTTAGTTTAAACACAAAATTATACATAGGGCCATACTGCCCTCTTGTGTCCAAAATTATATTTATATATACATTATACATATATTTGGTATGTGACTGAGGACCGAGAGCTTTTAAATACGGGACATTGATAATGGCCACGTGCAGAGCGCTCGAGGGAATTCCTATGGAAGTAGGAATTAACTAAAGTTCTGCTCGCTCATCGCCGTGGACGCGCACCGTTATGAATGCCCGTGCAGCCGTTAGTTTCATTTTAAAATTAGCGTCTTTTCTGGGGACGATTGCTTGAATTGTGAGTTCAATAGCCTATTATTCTTCATGGAAACCACAACAACAAAAGAGTATAAAAGTTTGGTGTGAACGCAGCATAATGAACAAGCTGCGATCTCAAGATTGCAATGCTGGAGTGTGTGTGTGTGTGTGTGTGTGTGCGTGTGAGAGAGAGGCGCGGGCGAACTGTGTGTGTGTGTGTGTGTGTGTGTGTGTGTCTGTGTGGGGAGGGGGGGAGGGGCTCTTCGAGTGATAGTTAGTTTAAACACAAAATTATACATAGGGCCATACTGCCCTCTTGTGTCCAAAATGATATTTATACATATATTTGGCAAGCATGTGACTGAGGACCAAGAGCTTTTAAATACGGACGTCCACACGGACATTAAGGGTTGCGCTTGCAGAGCGCTTGAGGGAATTCCTATGGAAGTAGGAATGAACTAAAAAACGTTCGCTCAGCTCTGCTCGCTCGTCGCCATGGACGCGCACCGTTATGAATGCCAGTGCAGCCGCATACTTTTTAGTGTTACTTTAAAATTAGTGCAATAACGGGGCCGATTTCTTGAATTGTGAGTTCAATAGTCTATTATTTTTCACGGAAAACACAACAACAAAAGAGTACAATGATAGATTCGCTTAAATAGGGGCTTTTACATAAAATAGCCTATTCCGTCATCATCTTTTCAGTCAGCTCTGCACTCTCGTGATTAATGAAATTTGACTCCTGTTGCTGATATTTGCTGCAACTTTCGTTCCGCTCACAATTTAGTAAGCAAACACGCTTCAAATGTGTTTTTATTTTATTTTTGTGTATATATATATATATATATATATATATATATATATATATAAACCCATTTTATTCCTTTTTTTTCAATTTAAGAATTATTTTTAAGTTTAAAAACAGCCAGAATGGTTGTTTAGTCAAAAATAATAATAATCCAAATCATATATAGTGCTATACTGCCCTCTTGTGTTCAAAATCAGGTAGGCCTATTGAATTTATATATATTTATATATTAGGGATGTTACTATGGGAATATTTTCCCACCGGTTAATCAACGTGTGATTGTGTAAACCAATTGTGTAAACCTCCCGCTGGGGGGTTTAAAAACACTAACTTGAAAGCGAAAGTATAATATGGACGTCCGCACGGACATTGAAATGGTGGCGCTCGAATGAATTCCTATGGAAGTAGAAATTAACTAAACGTTCGCTCTGTTCTGCTCGCTCGTCGCCATGGACGCGCACCGTTATGAATGCCAGTGCAGCCGCATACTTTTTAGTGTCACTAAAATTTGTGCAATTTCGGGGGACGATTGCTTGAATTGTGAGTTCAATAGTCTATTATTTTTCACGGAAAACACAACAATAAAAGAGTACAATGACAGATTCGCTTAAATAGGCGTTTTTACATAAAATAGCCTATTCCGTCATCATCTTTTCAGTCAGCTCTTCACTCTCGTGATTAATGAAAATTGACTCCTGTTGCTGATATTTGCTGCAACTTTCGTTCAGCTCACAATTTAGTAAGAAAACACGTTTCAAATGTGTTTTTATTTTAGTTTTGTGTATGTGTGTGTATATGTATGTATATATATAAATATAGCTTATGTTTCAAATATGAGTTAATTAACAATCGTTGGAAAGAATGATACTTTTAAACATAACACTAAACCGTCATTAGGTGTCGCCAGGCGACCGTCTTAATGAGCGAGTCATTGATTCATTCGTTTGAACGACTGAGTCATTCATGAATGAGATAGATGTTTATGGATTGATTGGTCATTGAATCTTTGAGTCAACCGATTCGTTCAAAATGCTGAATCATTCAGTAATGAGAACGCGTTGCTGTGAGATGCTCGATGGTTCTGCTGTGATCTTTGTTTAACTATTTTCGCTGCTGAAACAGAAAAAAAGTCAATATTGCATCTAAAATGTAAGTGATTTGACTTGTGTGTGTGTGATTGTGTGTGTGATTGTGTCTGTTACAGTGATAAGAGTTTAACCCTTGTTAAACTTTAGGCCTTGTCTTTTTGGATATATATCTTTTTATATTAAAAAATAGTCATACAACCCATATATTTTAAATGTATTGTTTGCTTTAAATTACATTAAGATTGTATGTTTGGTAATTGAACCTGAATGAATTTTAAATGAATGTGCTATATTTCAGATCATATATTTGTTTTCCTTAAAATTTGAACTAACACTAACTTTATTCTCATCTGGATGATAGATTATTTATTTCTGTATAAAATAAAAACACATTTGATTTTTCTTTTTTAATCAATGTAGAATGTGTAACTGAAAAAATAAACAGATTAGGGCTCTGTTTGATGACAAGAAATGAAAACCAATGCGATATGATGAATGTCCAAAAGATGGCTCCCACAGACTGTTTTTAAATAGGATTGTTTGATATTTTTTGCTTTTAAACTGTGTGTGTGTGTGTGTGTGTGTGTGTGTGTGTGTGTGTGTGTGTGTGTGTGTGTGTGTGTGTGTGTGTGTAAGAGATTTTGGTTGGGTGACAGTTGTAGTTTACAGTTTGACAAGAGTTTATAGTTTGACAAAAGCACAATGTTGTGTTTTATTGCGAGTGTACACAAATATAAGTAAACACTTTGCAGTTTGAATAATGTCCTGTATGAACAAAAGGACGGAGTATGTCTTTATGTCTACATTGTTCAATTACGCCACACACACACACACACACACACACACACACACACACACACACACACACACACACACACACACACACACACACAAACACTATTTTTCTAATCAGATCAGGCAAGTAATATTCTGTCTTGTCTCTTAAAAAAACAATATATATATATTTATGTATATATATATATATATATATATATGTGTGTGTGTATATATATATAAATATAGCTGCGAGCAGCGATGAAAGGGCCAAAGCCGGCGGCACCGCCACCCCGGTTATAGCGCCACCAACTGGCAGCAGGAAGTCTGTCACTTTCAAAAAGCTTTGAAATCACCTGATTGCTTCAAACTTCACTACTATGATGTAAACACATGGCAGATGTAGACCTGGATGTAGACCTGACCTTTCAGAAGGTTGCTCTCGCATACTTTGTGGTTGACATGTGCCCTCAATGCACACTTTTGCAGAGCCCACACTGATACAAGCTCTACAGCACACTTCTTTTCGACAGTCAAAGCAGGGTTACGTTTTTGCACGTCGTGCACAATAACCCTAAAGGCACCAGGGTGGCGGTGCCACCGGCTTTATATATATATATATATATATATATATATATATATATATATATATATAAATAAATATAGCTGCGAGCAGCGATGAAGGGCCAAAGCCGGTGGTACCGCCACCCCGGTGCCTTTAGGTAACTAAAGGCACCGGGGTTGCGGTGCCACCGGCTTGGGCCCGTAATCGCTGCTCGCAGCTATATTTATTTATATATATATATATATATATATATATATATATATATTTTATTATTATTATTATTATTATTAGGGCCCAAGCCTTGAAAAGGCGAAGGCCCTATTGTTTTCCTTAGGATTATTAGGGCCCAAGCCTTGAAAAGGCGAAGGCCCTATTGTTTTCCTTAGGATTATTAGGGCCCAAGCCTTGAAAAGGCGAAGGCCCTATTGTTTTCCTAAGGATTATTAGGGCCCAAGCCTTGAAAAGGCGAAGGCCCTATTGTTTTCCTTAGGATTATTTTTTTTTTTTTTCTCCTCTTTTATTTTTCTTACGACTATTCGGGCACTTTTGGGGCTCTTAACGTGCACGAAAACTCTTGAAACTTTGCACACGGGTCAGAACCCGCGGCCATCAGGGTCGGGGTGAAGATGGTACCCGGGCGTGGCAGGGGGGCTCGACAGCGCCCCCTGGAATGGGCTCCGAAAACTTGGTCCATAAATCAAACACGCTTGTATGTAAGAATATGAAACTCGGTACACATATAGACCTCATCGGTTCATATATACTTCATGCTCTTACTTTTTACCCCAGCCCAACAGGAAGTCGGCTATTTAGGGTTGTTTGTAAAACGCATGCAATGGAATTTAAAGTACTTCTCCTAGAGAATTCAAAGAAATGCCACGAAACTCGGTCAGCATGAACTCAAGACATTGAGGATGAAAAATTGCGAGGGGATTTTTGATATCTCGAACGGTTTGGCCGTGGCGAGGAAACGAAATTATGGCGAGAAACGTGAAACAGGAAGTGTGTTATAACTTCTACATACATTAACTGATCTTGATGAAACTTCAGCAGTGTGTTCGCTGTAAGAGGCCGATCACATGGATGTGACTTTTGTGAGTCAAAGTTATAGCGCCACCAACTGGCAGCAGGAAGTGTGTCACTTTCAAAATGCTTTGAAAGCACCCTCTTATTTTTACCCGATTTGCTTCAAACTTCACTACTATAATGTAAACATACGCCAGATGTAGACCTGTGAATGGATTCTTGATATCTTTGATACTGTTACCGTGGCAACACATCAAACTTCAAAATTCTTTTTTGAGGCTTTTGAGACTCTTAGCATGCTTGAAATTGCATGAAACTCGACAGACATGTCACATATATTAGCCAGTAGACATGTGCAAAGTTTCAGGAACGGGCGTGGTGCAGGGACTCAGTAGCGCCACCTTTTGACAAAAGTGAGAGGGTTAGTTTCATAGTTTTACCTGCAATCTTAAAACTCGGTAGGCATATTGTTCAGATCAAGCCGGACAACTTTCTAATTTACAGATTTTGGTTCCGAACAACAGGAAGTCAGATATTTTGGTTTGAATGGGATGTTTTGGAGTAATCTCTGTCACTCTCTCCCTCTCTCTGCATACCTCTGTGTCTGTGGGGGGAGGGGGATGTGTCTGTTTGAGTGACAAAGCTTTTAATTATTGTTGATCAAGGTTTTGGGGGCTTTTGGGGCCCTTAACATCCTCTAAAACTCTTGAAACTTTGCACACGGGTCAGAACCCGTGGCCATCAGGGCCGGACTGAAGCTGGTACCCGGGCGTGGCAGGGCGGACCGACAGCGCCCCCTGGACTGGGATTCGAACACTTGTCCATAAATCAAAGACACTTGCATGTAATAATATGAAACTCGGTACACTTATAGATCTCATTGGGTTGAACAACTTTCGTGCTCTAAGTTTTACGACATCCCAACAGGAAGCCGGCTATCATGGTTTGTTTGGAAACGCATACCCCTGAAATTCTATTTAATTCTCAATGACATTGATAATGGTGGCGCGTGCAGAGCGCTCGAGGGAATTCCTATGGAAGTAGGAATGAACTAAAAAACGTTCACTCTGTTCTGCTCGCTCATCGTCGTGGACGCGCAGCGTTATGAATGCCCGTGTGATGCAGCATAACACAGCAGAGAGAGACGCTCACTCTCAACTCGTGATTAATGAAATTTGACTCCGGTTGCTGATCTTTGCTGCAACTTTCGTTCAGCTCACAATTTAGTAAGCAAACCCGTTCAGGTTTTAATTGTAGTGACTAAATGATTTTATTAAACACACACACACACACACACACACACACACACACACAAACACACACATCAAATTGACGGTGGGGGGCAATGGTATATTTAAATCTGCAAATTGTAATATATGCAGGGCACCCCGGTCCAGTCTTATTAAATGTATGCTTCATCTTTCATTTTTAATTTGTAAATTTGATCAATAAATTCAATTATTTAGAATAAGACACTATATGGCTTTTACCCTAGGTAGGGCTGATCAAATTAAATCGTTTACACTGAAAAATAACAATGCATTAAATAATGTTATGAGATTGTTTTAAATATAAGTCAATTAAAAATCGTTGGGAAGAATGATACTTTTAAACATAACACTAAACCGTCATTAGGTGTCGCCAGGCGACCGTCTTAATGAGCGAGTCAT